>NW_024609981.1:1472500-2069548 GCF_016920785.2 Ixodes scapularis | reverse complement strand
CTACAATATATAAACAATTGAAGAAACTTACAAGAAACTTCTCACAAGTCTCTTATAAGGCGCTTGTATGTTCTCATATATCTCATATATTTCTTATATAGTTTTTATGTGGTTCCTATATGTTCTTATATATTTTGTATGTTTCATATGTGTTTATTGGACACCGACATTTCTCATACAAATGAGAATTTTAAATAGGGAACTGCCCATGTTGGCTAGGCTGGTGTAATTTCCCACAATTTTAACCAGTTTAAATGAATACACAGGATAAACAAGCCAAACTCTTCAGAAAAGCCAGCTCGGCATCTAATTTATTATTTTCGTATTCGCGGTCGGCTCACATGAACTCAGATGCTACACATCCACTGCGCTGACACAGCACTAACCGGCACACAAATAGTGGTTTTCGGTGCAAAACAAGCAATGCTATTAAAACTAGATTGCTTATCTCTCAACACGAAAAATACTAGACACACGCCAAAAACAGGCAATAACAATAAGAAATACTACACGGATGATAGAAGCGAACCTGGGTCCCATCCGTAAGGGGGGCGAAGCGTCCTCTTGCGTAGTCGGCAGAGGCGAGGAAATCCATGCGGCTTGGATGGCATTGGCGATGCTCCTCGGCACCACCGTCATTCACGAGCACATAGATGTTCGAAGGCACGACACGACACACCTCAGTCCGGGCATCCGACTGCTTCCCGCGCTGCACCGCCGTTCAAGTAGTCGCCAAAGAACGCGCGCACAGCCGTCCCTTCGAAAATCTGCCCAAGATAGCCAAACGTGCCTCAAACTCTCCGTTCCTACCACTCACTCTCTCTCTTTCTCACACACAAAGGAAGCTCGCAGCGTGCCTGAAGCGCCCGGTCGTCTACCAAAAACGAGAGGACAAAGAACAGGACGTGGAATCGTCCCCACCCCAGCCGACCTTGGCGCGCGCGCTCCCGGCAATGTCAGTTCGACAAGCACTGGCCGGCCTTGGCTCGGGCGCTCCCAGCAAGACCAGCTTGAACCAGCTTGGGCCATATTCAGAACCAGCTCGAACCGGCATGACAAGCTTGAACCAGCTCAAGTACCAGCTAGCCCGTCTGCAGTGCCAGATCAAACCAGCTTGAACCAGCTTGATAAGCTTGAACCAGCTTCAGTACCAGCTGGAACCAGCTTGCCCATCTGCAGTGCCAGCTCGAACCAGCTTGAACCAACTTGAACCAGCTTGATTACTGCCTAGACCAGCTCGAACCAGCTAGAACCAGCTTAAAAACCAGCTAAACAAGCTTGCCCAGCTTGATATCCTTGCTGGTTATTTCAATAGGGAAGAGGTGAAAGAAAAAGTGAAAGAAGGAAAAAGAGAGTAGAAGAGGCGACTGACTGAATCATCTTGGTCGGGCCAAGCCAGGACACCCGTCTACGAAAAGCAGGAGCCGAAGCAGAGTATTGCCTTGCCCAGGGGGCCCCGAAGGGTCCGAGCATACCCCGGGCTCAGCTCAACCACCAGGGTCCCCTCTTCCCCGGACACGGGTTAAGCCACGCACAACGAGGCGTGGGTGGGCGAACCGACATGGCTCGGATTGCGTAGTGACGCCACTCACCAGGCACATAGCAAAGTAGGTAGGTACCCCCTGCGTGCGGGTATGATGGCCCACGTGGCTGGGGTCTGTGGTGACGCTACTTACCAAGCACCTAGGATGGATGGATGGATGGATGAATACGGCTGAGCCCTTTGGATCGGGCGGTAGCTTACGCCACCTAGCCATTTTGTTTTACCATTTAAGCTTAGATTATTTAAATGTGAAATCTATATTCACTCCGCAGTGCAAAGAAAGTGAGGCTATGAAACCCCCTTGCCATCAGTGAATAAGAAAATACCTAGTTTTCTCTCGATTTCTGCCACCATTCACTTAATCTTTGCTTGGTAATCTCTACAGTCTTGAAATCCACTCTCCCTTCGCTGTCTCTAAAACCCAATGACTTTATTAAATCTATGTTGTCTTCAGTAGGCATAGGGTGAAGCCCTTTACAGTAGAGTATCAAGTGCTCAGCCGTCTCGTCCTCCTCTCCACAAGCAGTGCACACTGTATCAATTTCCTGGTACTTCACTCTGTATGTTCTGGTTCGCAGAACACCCGTTCTTGCCTCAAACAGCAATGAGCTTCCCCTAGAATTGTCATAAATGCTTTCTTTGGCAATAACTCTTTTGTTTAATCTATAGCTTTCCAGAGCCGTCTTTGTCTGCATTCCCTCTAGCCACCGATCTCTTTCTGTGGCCTTAACTTTCTTCTTAACTGAGACTTGCTCTTCCGTATCTTCGCTATAGCCCAAAAACTTTCCTCTTAATTTCCTAGTGCGCTGTCTCCACTTGGTGTCTACACTCCTCATGTATAAATAGCTGAAAACCTTTCGTGCCCATTGCTCCCCGTCCATTAGCCTCAACCTATCCTCAAATTCTACCTTGCTCACCGCTTCCCTGCTCTCAAATGATGCCCATCCCATGTCTCCTTGTACTCCCTGGTTTGGCGTTTTGCAATGTGCCCCCAAAGCCAGTCTACCTACTCCGCGCTGTTTTATTTCTAGTTTCGCATGCACTTCGGATTTCATGCATAGCACTGCGTTTCCAAAAGTCAAGCCAGGCACCATGACCCCTTTCCAAATCTCTCTCACCACCTCATACCTGTTGTAATTCCAAAGTGCTCTATTTTTCATTACAGCTGCATTTCTGTTGCCCTTACCTATTATATACTTTTCATGGTCTCTGAGATATTCTGCACCATCACATATCCATACTCCTAGATACTTGTATTTACTAGCTCTCTCAACTGTAATATTCTGTATCTTCAGCCTCTCAACTTCATCCTCGTTAAAAATCATGACTGCCGATTTTTCGCTACTGAATTCTAAACCTAATTCCTCTCCTTCCCTACCACAGATGCTCATTAATTCCTGCAACTCTGTCCTGTTGTTAGCCATTAGTACAATATCATCCGCATACATCAATCCCGGTAAGGATTGCTGAATTTTTTGGCCTAGCTTACTGTAAGAAAGGTTGAACCCAAGCCCACTCTTCTCTAGTCTATCCTCCAATCCTCTCAGATACAACATAAACAGCAAAGGCGATAACGGGCACCCCTGCCTAAGGCCTCGTCTTATCTCTATTTTTCCTGTCGCCTTTCCTTCCCATGTTATAATCACCTTGTTATCTTTGTAAATGTTCCTTAATAGTGCTGTTAGTCCTTCATCTAGGTTTAAGTTCTCCATTATGTCCCACAGGTTTCTTTGGTTCACATTGTCATAGGCACCCTTGATATCCAGAAATGCCAGCCAGAGCTGTCTGTTTTCTTTTTGCGCTATTTCTATACACTGTGTTAGAGAAAATAAGTTGTCCTCCAACCTTCTTTGTTTTCGAAACCCGTTCTGTAACTCGCCCAGTATGCCCTCGCAATCTACCCATTCCTCCAGTCTGTTCTTTATAATCTGCATTACCAACCTGTAAATAACCGGTGTCACGGTTATAGGACGATAATTCCTAATGTCAGACTTATCTCCCTTTCCCTTATATATCATACTCATCCTACTAAGCCTCCATTCATCTGGAATATTTCCTTTTGTTATCATGGTACTCACTACCTCCCTTAGTTTTGCCTTAGATTTAGGACCCAAATTCTTCACCAGCTTAATAGGGATACCATCTGTGCCTGTCGACGTGCCACTAGGGACTCTTCGTTCCGCCTTTTCCCATTCTCTTTGTCCAAAATCCGCGATGTCACAAACTGGACTGCTACTTCCTTCGGTTCTCCTATCTTCCACATGTACCCGTTCCCGAAATTTCTCCTCCATCACTGCTCCTATATATTGTATCGCATCATCTCCCTCTAATTGATCTCCCTGATGCGAGAGTATGAACCTCTGTCTAGCTTGCGTCGTTTCACCGAGTGAGTTCAAGTGCTCCCAAAACTTCTTGGCAGCGTTTCTATCTTTCTTACTTACATTACTCATCCATTCCTCACCCTTTCTCTGAATTTTCGCATTGATCAAACTGGATGCCTCTCGGCGACATGTTATAAAATTGTCCCATTTTCTTTTTACTTCCGTTTCGGACTCCCCACTACGCTTGGAATACCTGTGTTCTCTAGAGGCTTCCTGACGTTTTTGTATCGCTTGCTTCACTTCTTTGTCCCACCAACTTTTTGGTCTATGTCCTTGCTTCCCCTTTCGTTTACTCTTAACTTTGTCTAGTTCTAGAGTAAAAAGCCTAGTTAAGCTCTCATAGGTCCAATCTGTATGCCGTCGCCCTGAAACTGCTGCCTCTATTCTTTCAACAACTATTTCCAACTCTTTGTCGCTGCAGAAAGTTTGCTTTGAATTATGTTGTCTAGTTTCAGCATTTACTTCTCTGGCAAAATTCAGCTTAATACGTTTGTGATCACTACCAAGACTTTTGGAACCTTCTTCATCTATTTTCATTACTTGTAACTTACCATATATTTTGTGTGACATGAGTACGTAATCTATAGTTGAATGTAGATTGCCAGTTTCCCAAGTTATGTGCCCGTCACACTTCTGACTGGTATTACATAAAACTAAATCATGCTTTTCCACCAGTTCTAGTAATATGCTTCCAGTTGAGTCCGTATACCCATCCAGACCCTCAATATGGGCATTCATGTCTCCCATAATAATTATTTCGGAGCCTTCCCCTAGTTCACTAATGTCTCTTGATATGCAATCAATCATTTTTCTGTTTTCCTCTTTAGCACCTGTCTCTGTCCATAAGTAAACCACTCCAAGGACTGTTGATTCCCCAGCGACTTTTCCTTTCAGCCACAAGTGTTCGGCGCACTCCTTTCTCAACCTTTGAAAGTTCATATTCTTCTTAATAAATGCTCCAATTCCACCTCCCTTCCTCGTTCCCTCCATTCTGTTGCATTCTTCCCACACATAGTCAGGGTTGCAAGGTGGCTGCTCCATGTCTCTGAGATGTGTTTCCACAAACCCATACACCATTAAATCCTCCTTTCTTAGTTGCTCCTCTACCTCTTCCCATTTTAACCTATTTCTACCACCCTGCATGTTAATATATCCAATGTCTGATTGTGCTGTTTTTTTATACCTGTTCTTACGTTTTCTCCTCTTTTTAACCCTGGATGCCTCTCCTGACTTTGTTGGGTTTTCAGTTACTTCAGTGCCCCCAGGGCCCTCGGTCCCCCCAAAAAAGCAGTCACCGTGCGGCCCATTCTATCCCCCACCCTGTATCCCGTGGCCTCACTGTAGTGAATGCCATCTGCAAAAGGGCGGGAGCCAGCCTCGTACACTTCTCTGTTTACTTCCATTACGTCGTACCGAAGCTGTCGACTCATACCCTTAATTACTCCGTTGGCTTCGACAACCCTCCTCTCCGTTAACCCGGACTGCCCCCGAACTTCTGGAATGGTGCACACAACCACATGCACATTCTCAGACACGTCCCTCAGCTTACGTATTCCCACGTTTAGCTGCTTTCCGAGGTTCTGGCTCCTACCCTTCAGCACATCATTAAGCCCCGCATGAACTATTACTAGGTTCCTTCCCTCCCGGTTATCCCACACCCCCTCACGTGCTGCGGTCATAGCATCCACCATACACTTCCCTGGCTGGACCTCTACGGTTACCCTCTGGTCTCCCTTCACCCTGTTATGTACACCCCTCCTAACCCGTGCTACGTTAGAGCTCCCCACTACCAGTACCCTAGAACCCCCTGGTGCCTGCGCGCCTTTGTCCTGCGACTTATCTCCTGTCACCTGACTGCCCGACGCCTGCTGCTCGAAGGCGCCATTGAGCTGAGGTTCAATCAGCTCTCCAGCGTCGTCGAGCCCGCCTGCCAACAGGCCGGACTCCCGACCACCAGGGACCCCAGCCTGCAGACTGGTGGCTCGTCCCGCTAGGACTGACACTTCCTCCTTTCTTCCCTCGCTACTCTCACTCGCTCGAATTACCCCTTCCAGGCGCTCTACCCTACTGTCACACTCCCTCTTACGCTCCTCTAAACCCGCCTTCCATACTTCCCCCAGCTCTTCCGCCTGCTTCTCGAGGCCGACCCGCTGCTCCCTCTCATGATTAAGCTGCCTAGTCAGCTCCTCTACCTGGGCCTCGAGACCCACCCGCTTCTCTCCTTCTGCCTTAAGCTGGGCCTCAATCTCCCGAACTCTACCCTCCCATTCCCCAGTTACCTGCTGAAGCTTCACACAAAGCCGACACTCGAAACTCACCTCCGCCGCCACCTCCAGGCTCCCGAAACCCGTCTCCTCCAGGTAACACCACCTCCCACACCCCTCGCACTGCACCAACTCGTCCCCACCCTTGTCATGCCGACCCAAATCTAGACCCATGTCTAGACCGGGAACAAACCGTCCCTTCCCGCCAAAAATTCAAACAGAGCCTACTTTGCGAAACTAACGTTAACTGCTGCTGTTCAAACCTAATACTGCTACCGCATAGTCACTTCCAATCAACTCTCAAAAAAAGAGAGAGAAAAGAAGAAAAACTGGCACTTAGCTTCGGATGCTCGAGGAGAACCAGGAAACACGTCCGCTCACCGCAACTCAGTCGACCGCAACTCCTAGCACCTAAGTTGCCGGCGCCCCCTGCCGGGCTCGGGGTCCGTGGAAACGCCACTCTCCAAACACCTGCTTTCACAGGTGCCCCCTGCGGGGAAGCAATAGAGGGAGCAGGCCGCATAAAACGACAAAAGCGTCGTGTAAAAAATGGTCTTCGATTGGATCTGTAGAGACTTCATATAGAGTAAGCAAAGGCGCCGGGCGTACTTAAAGAATGTATTAACAATATCAAGGCAAAATTGAAAAAAAAAATAGATGGAGAGCACTATGGGTATTCTGCAGATCTAACTCAGTGCCGATACGCGCGCCTCTCGCGGCGGCGTCGCGAGTACTCATCGGGAATAAAAATCAGCAGTCGCAGCTCGACTGCAGCGGTACACCAGTGAGTTTTGCAAGGTCGATATGTCTGCTTGGGCTACCACATTGGCAGAAGCGAGAAAGCAGCGGGAGCGGCAGCGGAGCTCCACCGCTTTCCCTACGCTGACTCAAACGTGCCACGCGTGGCGCTGTTCCCAGGCCGATCGGTAGCGGTTCCTAGCGGAGGCAGGGTGCCAATAAAGGGGAAATTGTGCAGGCCAGAGCCGGCGAAGCTGCTGGTGGGGGAAACGCCCTCCAAACGGGACCTCGTATTAGAAAAGAAATGTGCGAGTGGTAACCAGATTACAGAAATAGACTACGAAGGAATAGTTAACAGCAATCCGGTTATCATCCAGCGAGCGTTTGTTGAATGTTATAAAGAATTATTTGAAAGACGCAAACAAAAAAAGAGTTTGAGACAGAATTTTTGCCGAAGTTCCCAAAACTACATAATCCTACCAAGCAGTTTCTGGACGAACCAATCAGCGATACCGAGATAAAGAAACCGATTGATAAACTTAGCATATGCAAGTCGCCGGGACCTGACGGGTTAATGACTGCATGCATTTTATAAAAATGCTAAGCATCAAATAGCGCCTATTTTGCATAGGGCTATCTGCAAATTTTATCAGGTCAATACACTAACCGCTTTCTTTTTGTGTGCTCATACAGTCCTTATCCCCAACACTAATGACACAGCAAAGCGTCACCGCACAGTTACAGTTAACTATGTGCTGATTACACAGGCTAATGTAGGTTATAAAATCCCACTAAAAGCACTCGCCCACACTAGTGGGCCAGCGCTTTTATTGCTACAAAGTGTAGCTTTGAACATTGTTGGCCCACACCAGACATGTGGAATCAAAGGCCGCAGCATGTGCACCACTAGAAGTGTACTTGAAGTATGCGACTCCGAATATCGAAACTTAATGTTTCAACTAGATATAGGAAAGGTCTTTGACCGGGTGAGCCATAACGTAATTTTTTGTTGTTGTTTTAGGCTATATTAGTGCTGGTTCCGTTATTATTCAAGAACTAAAGATGGCTTATTACAACTGTTCTACAAATGTTATTGTAAATAGAAAGGTTAGTGCGTCAATGAACGTTATCTCTTCGGTATGGCAAGGATTTCCATTGTCTCCCTTGCTTTTCGCTATCTATCTGGAGCCTTTCTGCCGCTCATCCAGCAATGTAAATATATGAGGGGGTTTACTCTAAATGAAACCAAAGTCCAATTATTAACATACGGTGACGATACCGTTACTTTTGTCCAGATATGCAGAGCTTCTCAAAGGCTTCTGAGGTGACAAAGCGGTTTTGTGATGCCACCGAATGTGCAGGTAACTGGTCCAAGTGCTACCGGGTATGGAACCGCGAGTGTACGATAAGGGCTCCAAGGTTTTTTTGAAAATATTCAGTGGTCGCAGACGACTTAATGCCCGTTCACAATCTTGCAAGCGAGTACGGCCGAGAGAGACGAGACCTGTTGAAACCTCTTAAACTTTCTGAGGACGAGGGAACACACTGGCATTCTGGCGCCATCTATGCGGTGACCCTGGAACTGCATTTCACAAGAGCGAAGGTTTTGCAGGATTTCCTAGGACAAATGTGCGAAATACCAATAAGAGAAGGCTCGTTTGTCACGTTGCAAAGGTTTTTCGAGCCAAGAAAGAAAGGATATTGCGCGAGAGAAATAGAAATGATGCCGGACTTCCAAGTTTACACTGCTACCCAAAAGCTGGCGCCAGTGTGTCCTCTCGTTGTAAGAGGTTTCAAGGCACCCAGTTCTAAGAGACCGCAAGAGTGTGAACTTGCCTTTACAAGTACCTAGGTCTTCACCTGGAATATTAACGGATAAGCTAGTCAGGACTGCAGAGAAGTGGGTGAAGAAAGATTTGTCGATTTTCGTTCAAGCGTCGCAATAGGAAGTATTCAGTGGACACCATATTTGTGGGTGCTGTTTAAAGCGCATGCTCAGAACGAGCTTACATCAATAGGCTACTCAGACCGGCACTCTTGATGGTGCGGAATGCACGCTGCAAAAGAACTGTGGAAGCTCGCCATCAGCACGCGCTCAGAATTCGCGCACACAGCTATGGCCGCCAGTGAATACTCCCTATAGGAAGTATTCACTGGCGGCCATAGCTGTGTGTGCGACTGCTCATCGCGTGCTGATGGCGAGCTTCCACAGTTCTTTTGTAACGTGCATTCCGCACCCTCAAGACTGCTGGTCTTAGCAGCCTATTAATGTAGGCTCGTTCTGAGCATGCGCACTAGACAGCACCCACAAACATGGTGCCCAGTGAATACTCCTTATAGGGAAGTACCAGCAGAGCCAATATTTTTCTTCGACCCAAA
Source organism: Ixodes scapularis (assembly GCF_016920785.2). NCBI lineage: Eukaryota > Metazoa > Arthropoda > Arachnida > Ixodida > Ixodidae > Ixodes > Ixodes scapularis. The sequence goes on along the minus strand of NW_024609981.1, from coordinate 2,060,243 downwards.
GCGAGGGGTGTTGAACTGTCACTATTTATTTGACTACTGGTTGCATGATTTATATTCGTCCGCGATCAATTTAAGCCATTTATTATAACACTGATACAAACAAAGTTGTTTGATGTCTTGACGGAATTTCTTCTGTCTTGCCATCAATGTTACGGACCGCCCTCACGGTTTCTGAGAGAGGCTGTATCCGCACGGCCATTATCTTTTTTTTTTTTTTTCTTAAGTACTTATCCAGTGTATCACGGAAACGGTTGATTCGAGATCTCGTGGAACTTTTGATGCCGACACCTAGATACAGGTGCATATACTCTGGGGCCTCGGGGCATAATGAGCTTAAGCGAGTTAATCGGGCCCTAATCCCACAGTAGTTAAAATAACTTTTTTTTAACTGCACAGTGTAACGTTGCCTGTCTAAACAATTCTAGGAGCTAAAGGGTTACCGGTGTTTTGGACTAGAAACTGTGTTTTATGCAAAACCCCCTGAAAGCATCGATCATGCCTCTTTGAATTGCTGGTACGCCTTTCTTTATTGGGACATGATCCAGCGGATCATTAAAAAAAATAACTTCCAGCGTCTCCTTGTGGCATTCGGTATTTATCGGTAGACAGCGAACCGGCGACATGCGACATAATCATGCTTCTGGGGCTCCATATTATATGGAAACGCAGCATGGCTGTGAGACATGCATATGTCAGTCTCCGAAGCGTCCCGGAAACTGTGAAATGCCTTGTGGAAAGCTGCATAAAAATAAACAACGAGGTTGAGTGGCTGTCAGTTCTGTATAAGCTGGCAACCTTAAGGCCTTTTTAACCCCGCCGAATGGCAACGACGAATGGGTAGGGAGAGAATTGCGGCAACTAGGAGGAGTTTGGAAGATTGGTTTAAAAGATCTAGGGCGGAGTAAAAACACAGGTAAAAATAAACAATGAAAATACTTAAAAAAGGGGTGGGGGGGGGTTGTGTTGAAACAAAATTTATACAAATAAGAAAAAAAGGGATGACAAAATGTTAGGCTAGGTGGCGCAAGCTGCCGCCCGTTACAAAGGGTATAGCCATTACCATCCATTCGCCCATTCGGGCTCTCAGCCAACAAATTGGCTGGTAGTCTTATTCTCATTACTGTTCGTTGGTTGGTGTATCAGTGTGTGTGTGTCTGCCGGTTGAGTTACCTTATCTTCTTCCCACAACTGCAGTGTTTGTATTGATTGCATCTCGCAAAACCGGGAATGAAAAGAAAAGTGTCTGCGTCGCCTAGTCGGTAGCGTGACTGGCTAAATATTGGAGGGTCGTGGGCTCGAATCGTGCCTCCGCCTAAAATAACTCCAATATTTTATTTAATACAAAAGAAACATTTTATTAAGTGAAATTATTTGGGACATGCGGTGACCTTTAATTCGCATTACGTCAAGTTTTAATCACTTGCATTGCACGCGTGACACCACGTTCCTCGTGAGCGTTGTGGGTTGTTTAAACTTCCCGCGCGAGGTTATGCGGTTGTGACGTCATGACCCTATCGACCAATCAGGCTTTCACTTTCCCACCGACGCCAATTCCGACGCCGGCTTTTCTGCGACACGAGCTTCTAAGCACTTTCCCGTTAAAAGACTAATGTGCTCAGATTTATATTTATATTTCGATATGCCAGATTATATTTTATCTTGCATTCTTCAAATTATCTCTATCTTGATTGAACTCAATTCTAAATTAAACAGACAAAGGCTAACTCGGACAAATGTTCAATTTGTTGAAGAATCAAATGCGGTGAAAGTTGATTACTTTGTATATCAATAATTTATTTTACTACGCAAGGTTACTACTTGAGGAGCACTAGGATTTAGTCGGATTAGGATAGAAAGCTATTTATTACCGGATGGTCTAGGTAATATTCAATTAGTTTTATACCAAATTCGGTATGACACTTTACTCGGTGTGACATCGAATAAAGCGCCTGAGCCCCTTTAAGGTGCAACAATACTCAATTTGAATTTTTTTTTCACTTTACACGAGTTTGCTGGCACTGGGGGAACTCAAGGATACTCCCACGCCACGTCACGGGCCAAGAAACTCCTTTGTTGCGGTGGAGCATCCAAGGACAGAAGCCCCCGAATGTTTCCCTTCAATCTCTCCTTCACAAAACTTGATGAGGTTTGTGGGTGGTCGCAGTACCACCCAGGTGATGATATTTGAATTCGGCTCATAGATTGAACCCGAGCATTGCGTGGGCACTCAATTTGGGCTCGTGATAATCGATAGCTCAAGAAGCATTCGATCCACGTCTAATCGCTGAAATGACGACAATAGCCGACATTCCAGCGTCACATTATTAAAACAGAAAGCCGATCTTCCAGAACTGGCCTTAAGACGCAAGCTTTCTTGCGTATGCCTCTTTCATCGCATTTGCTATGCACCACCTCTCAGCCAAGGCACCCTAACTCAGTCGCACTTCGTTACACCTCGTCTTAATCATTCATGTAAGATTGACCGTTTCACCTGCCGCACTCTTTTTTGTATTCCTTCTTTCCCAAAACAGCAGTGTGGTGGAATGATCTAACAGAGCGCATCGTCACCGAGATTAACCCTGATAGCTTTCGTTCGCTTATCAGCAGCCATTTAGGCATTGTATGACGTGACTTCTTGTATGTTGGCAATACTGTGGAAGGTTTTTTTTTTTTTATGCTTGATTTACGATGTTTTATATGTTTGCACTGCTGGGCATGTTTTTTTTTTCATTATTTTTGTGTTTTATATATGATGTATTTATCCCCCTTTTACGTAATGTCCTTCCAGAAGGACCTTTAAGGTATTTCAATAAATAAATAACAATGTGTGGACCTCAGCGCGCGTCGTGTGTCTTGCCAATCTCAGCGCGTGCCTATGACCAACATTGGGTGCATATAACCGGCTCCAGATCACTGGCCGCTTGTTCGTGCTGCGAGTTGGAAGGATTAACGCTGCTCGTTTTTTTTGTTTTTTTTTTCTGTGACTGATTGTGTGTAGTAAAAAAACGAATGGGTGTTTTCACAGGTCATTAACGTCAGGAATCCGTTCTAAGCGGTATTTGCGCAAAGTACCAAAATCGTTGCATCGCCCATTTAATTTTCAGATATGGTCCGTCGCTGTTCCTCGAAAAATACCAGCCACATGATCAAAAATGTTTGCTGCAAAGCTTTCAGTGATTTTATTGTACGCATCTAGGCGCACTTTTTATCCTGTGGAAGATCATTCTACTCCATTTTCCTTCCTTCTGCGTTTTGGGCACGTCCCAGGCGAACCCGATTGCTCCCACTCGAGGTCGAAACAACGACAGCCTCAATGCAGGATGCTATCGTATCAGCCACAATGTGACGTACAGTAGGGGACAAAAGTCTCCAGGACACGCGAGCTGCGACTGAAACGCATTGCTCTGCCATCTGCCGCTGGGTCGCCTGGTTTCGAGATCACAGAAAAGCGCATGCGCGTCCTACTGTGCCTGCCAACATGTGCGCTTTCCCGCTCTTCTGCGGCGCGGCGGCTAACTCGGAATCGGGCGCGTGGTACCGTCTCGGAGATAGCGTTTACTGACATGGCACCTATCAAGCAAGAAGTCAAGGCATCTCAACTGAGCGATAAGCTCGACTGGTTATAAAGCAAGGTGCGCTGACACGGCGAAATGCGGCGCAATGCCCCAGGTGGTATCTCGAGGTTCGGAATGTGTAGCAGTCGCTCGTCAGCCGCCAGCGCTATCTCCGAGGCGGTACCACGCGCCTGATTCCGAGTTAGGCACTGTGCCGCAGAAGAGCGGGAAAACAGACATGCTTGTAGGCAGAGTAGGACGCGCATGCGCTTTTGTGTGATCTCGAAACCAGGCGACCAGTCGGCAGATGGCAGAGCGATGCGTTTCAGCCGCAGCTCGCACGTCCTGGAGACTTTTGTCCCCGACTGTACATAGAATTTCATGAGTTAATGCCGTGTTTTTAATCTATCGCGATCCTCTTCCTGTCAGCTATTCCACCAAACCAGCTGCTAAATGCGTTCTCGGCTCTTTGCGGTTTTCGTTTCCCCGAGGCAACGCTTTTGAGTGTACATGTGGTTAGGGGAGATATTAAAGACAAGTTTATCTTACAATATTTTCAGAAAAAAATAGATTGGTATTAGACAGTCTTCTACTTCCTATTTATTTTAAAGAAAAAAACATTATTTGGAAAAGATAGTAAACATGTTTTTCCCAACCGTGTAGCCTTGATAGAGCGTTACAAAACGTGGCTGACATTTACTACCGTTAGCTGCTTCACTCTGCGTCTACTTCGCACTTCAGTTAAGGATGACCTACCTGAGCGAAAACATGTCAATTTAATGTTTATTTGATGAGATAACAATTTTAGCCCCATAATTTGGGGTCGGCTACTTCAATGCTAGTAACGGGGTAAAGTATTAAGGTCAATTAGGTCAATATTTATGAAATCTGGGCATAATGAGTAACAAAATAAACTATGAACGTGCTGCGTTAATATCACAAGCAAGTGCACTTTGAGAAGTACGACATGTACAGTAGGCTACAGTGGTACAAAATAAGTGCAATTAAATCCTGCTATACCAGTAACTCGTATTCATTGAACTGAATATTTGGCTTCTATCTTTGAGTCCTTCAGAAATTCAGTGAGTAAGGCTACTGCACTCTTTTGTTTCTTTAAGTCTGGCCAAGGACCTAGAACTTTGGCGAGAGAAAATGGACGATTGTTGAGTATCCCGAGACTAATCCGTAAGCGGGCGCGCCACTGATCATATCTCGGGCAGTCCATGATTAAATGTTCGACGTCTTCGACCCGGTTGTCGCACGTGCAACTCGGTGATTCTATTTGTTTTATCCGTTGAAGGAAGCTTCCCGTGTATGCTACCCCAAGTCATAGGCGATGAGTAAGGGTGTCGATTGATCTGGCTGAATAGGTGCATACTGGGCAACGGAGGTCCGGATCGATTAGATGGAGCAGGCTGTCTTGTGGGATGCTGCTGAGCCATTCATCGTGAGACATTCGCTCACGTAGTCGACGGATGTATCTTTTGGCGTCGCTCTTTGTGAAAGTTGTGAGGTGGACGTTGTTACTTGTATGGGCTGCGGTAGCCAATTGGTCAGCTTGGCGATTTCCTGAAACTCCGGTATGCCCGGGGACCCACTGTAGATCTACAGTATTGCCATAATCGATGGCATCAGAAAGTTCTACGTAAATTCTGTGTACAAGGGAGTTTTGTTCACTACCACTATTCATAGTCTTAATAGATTGGAAAGCTGCCTTTGAATCAGTACATATTACCCAAGAATTTGTTGCCGGGTTGTTTTTCATGTACATTGCAGCCGCGAGTAAAGCATGTAATTCCGCAGTGGTTGAGGAAGTAGGATGCGATGGTCGAAAGGATGACAAATGGTTAAAATCGGGTACAACAAAGGCTAATGTCGATCCCTAATGAGTGGTTGATCCATCAGTATACACGTGGATGTTGTCGTTATATTTTTCTTCCAGATGTGAAAGAGTCAATGTTCTTGCAATCTGTGTGTTAACAGATGTTTTTGTTTGCATGCCTGGAATGTCCATCTTGATCTCCAGTAATGGTAGCGTCCAGCGTGGTTTACAAATCTCTTGAATCCAGTTCGGCTGTTCGGGAATCGAATAATGGAAGAGAATTCACTGTAAAAAGAAAGTTTTCTCTTTGCGAGTAAAAATATCATTGAACAGAGGCCGCGTGGAGAGTCGAAAGAAATTACGACATATCTCCTGCGTTCTTAGAATATATATAGTCGGCTCTCTTGCCGTTACGAGTAAAAGCACGCTGGATGTTGATCGCGGTAAACCTAGGCATGCTCTTAGGCTTCTTGCTAGTATGTATAAGTAAGGCGAAACTCTGATGTGCGGGAAAGTCAGTTTAACACCGGAATAGAATATGCAATCGCTTGTCGTATCAGCGCCGCGTGGAATGAGAGCATCGCATCTATTGATGCTCCCCATGTTGCCCGCGCAATGCAGCGAAATACATTAATCACACAATTAATTCTACTCTCTAACATGTCTAAATGTTTTGACCAAGTAAGAGATTGATCTAGTATAACACCAAGAAATCTATAGGATTTAACCCTTTGAATTGATGCTCCATTGAGATCTAGCCTAGGCCCAGGGAGTTTCTTTCTTGTAAATGGCAGAAATGCTGATTTCGCGTCAGAGAGTTCCATCCCTCGTTCTTTCATAAATCTAAAAGTGGTGTCTAAGCCCGTTTGTAACGTATTCTTTAGGATATCTCGAGATGAACCAGAGATCCATATATGTATGTCATCCGCATCGATGGATATTTTTAAAGGTGATTCAAGTTTCTGCGGTAGCTGTGCAGTAAATGTTGGTTCTTTCGTTGTTTGTACTTTGGTCCTGCCAAGTTTTGCAGGCCGATGGTCTTTGAAGTTCTCAGGAGGCGATGGAGACTTTGCGAGTTCTTTGGCGAACCAATTTATTTTACGAACTATGTACATCTCTACAAAGTAGGGGAAGTTGGCATACTCGGATCGAACAGGTCTAACAGATCTCCAAATCAGTCCAAAATCGACCTCCCTCGCCCCGTCCGAGGCTTTTGAAGGCACGCACTCCCTCGCCCTCAGGGAAGTCTTAACCAATGGTTTCAAACTTTTTCGAAGTCACGGGGCGTCAGCCCTCCAATGGTCAGCTGGGGGCCGACCCGGCCGTCCATCAAGCTCGCAACGGCCAAGGCTGACAGCTCCGTAACATTGGCACAGCCTTGAGTTCCAGACAGAGTGGCGCCGCACCAGAGCTCCTGGCCCGAAACTCGATCGTCGCCAGCGTACCCTGTGGGACGCTGGAGCACACAAGAAAACGCGCGCACACACAAAACAAAACGTCCCCTTCGCGGAAGAGACAACGTCTTCGCCACGGGGTGCCTGCTCGAGAGGACCGCGGTCACCCGTCGAAAGTAAAGAACACAACGACAGCCAGGGTGCGTCCGCTTCCCCTCTTCCCCACACCCCCGCGCGGCCGTAATGAGGACCACCCGGTGAGGGGGTCCCTCGCGACTCCTTTACACCTCCCCACCAAGAGTGTTTCTGGTCCTTCTTGGACCTGCTAACAGTTTTATTACCCCCCCCCCCCCCCCAAGACGAAAAAAAAACGATAACAAAAAAACACAGAACTACGGAAAACCACGACGGTTATTTCCGCGACAATCACAATGCCCGTACACATTGGCCGGCACAGATAGTAAAAGCACAAATTATCACAAAGCCAACAGACGAACCACGCCGAAAAACGGCTTGCAATGCTTAAAACAACAAAGAAAGAATACACATGGCGCGAAGTAACAAACAACATACGACACTGACAGCAGCTCTCTTTGTTTCACGCCTAAAGTGAGGGGCAAGTCCAGTTAAAAAGAATTAAAGGAAATACATGATTGCTCCCTCAGGCGCTTATGGCTCGGCGCCTAGCTCGTCTCGCCTCCCAATTCGGAACGGGCGCCGGCCGTGTCGCAGGGCTCCCAACATTCGTTTGCAATTCTGGACAAGGCGTCCGCGTTCCGGCGTCTAGAGCCTTTCTGGTGCACGACTTTGACGTCGTACCTCTGGAGAGCCAGAGCCCACCTCGTTATCTTTGCACCGTGAAGGACGCTTAGCGTCATATACGTCAGGGGATTGTGATCGGAGACCACCGTCACGGAGGCGCCGAATAGCCATACATCGAACTTTTTCAGACTCCAGAACCCCGAATGCCTCTCGTTCGATCGTGGACCACCGCATCTGAGTGGGCGTGAAGCGGTGACTTGCGAGCGCGACCGGATTTTCTTCCCCGCCCTCTCCTAACTGCGCCAAACATGCTCCCACCGCGATAGCCGAGGCGTCGGCGTAAAGCCAATAAGGCCTTTCCGGATCTGGCGTGTACAGCGCCACCGCGTCACACAGCGCTTCTTGAGTGCCACGAAGGCCCTGTCAGCTGCATCTGCTCAGGGCAGTCGGTTCGGGACCCTCTTACTGGTTAGCTCGGTGAGCGGTTTCGCGATCTCCGCATAATTCGCTATGTAGTCCCTATAATACCCGCATAGCCACAGCGCGCCACGCAGCTCCCGCTTAGTTGTAGGGACCGATAGGCCCTCGATGGCGGCCAGTTTTGCCCGGTCCGGCGCGTGCTTGCCGGACCCCGCCGCGTGGCCGAGGTACCTGATCTCAGGCTTAGCCACCTGGCATTTCTCTACTTTTGTCGAAAGGCCGACCTCTCCCCCCAGCATTTCGGGTATGCGGTAGGGGTAGGCCCGCCTCGGCACGTACCCCGGGTCTAGCGCTACGCGGCGTTCTCCCACCTTTGCTATACCCGTATTGGGCGAGAAGAGCCGGTGGTGTCTGTCGAACACCGCGCGAACGATGTGCGCGTCTCTTCCGATCTGCGCTGTTTGACTATCAGGAAGTTGCGCCTCTTGACACCCCCTCACTTTTTGTGGGGTGCATTCTAAGTCCCCATAGTCATCGTTTTCCTGAAACGCCACGCCAATCCCTTGAACACGGCCCTTGCGGCCGTTTTCCCACGCCTCGAGCAAGGAGGGGTCCCACAGTTGTGGTTCGCGGAACTTCGACCGCTCTGCGAACCCGTCGTCTGTTTCAGTGTCATCCGTCTGTGGCCAAGAACTCGTCTCGGCGCAGTCCTCAACCTCTGTTCCGGTACTGTTCCCCCTTGTTTCTACGCTTCCCTCGGGCTCCCGTGCAGGGCTGCTGACCGCCGACGGCGCCGCCTCCCCCGCCGCTACACTTGCCACCGCTCCGACCGGCGCCTCCGCGATTGTTGCTCCGTGGAGCGTCTCCCATGCCGCCCCGGAAAGTAGGCAATCAGTGCGAGACGTGAGTCGGTCGGTCAGTGCGCAGAGAATCGGAGCGGTCTCGCGAACTTCAGCAAAAGAAGAACCCCTGTCAAGGAAAGCCAAAGGCAGCAACACCAGGCTCGCCTCCACAGATTCTCCGAAAGCGGATTCTAGGGAAATCTTGCCGCAAGGCGTCCTGAGCTCATCGGGTACAATGGCCTCCCTCACTACGGTTATATCCGCTCCAGTGTCGAGAACGGCGCCGATCTCGCGCTCACCACAAGATATTCGGGTCGTTATGAGCCCACTGGGTGGCGGCGAGCGCAGCTCCGTGGTGACCCGAGCGGTGAGCCTTTCGGTTTTAGATGGTGCTTTGAGGCTCCCGTTTTCCCGGCGACTCGTAGCGTGTGGACAGTCAGCTCTAAGGTGGTCCAAGGCGCCGCACCCGTAGCATTCTTTCAGCTATCCCGTACCCAGTCTGGCGGCCGGACTTCGCGTGAATTTCGTCGTATTCGCGGCTCCCCCGCCTTTTGTTTTGTCTAAGGCCCCCGAGCTCTCTGCGTCAACACTCTTTGACGCAGCGCCTCTACCCTCGGCCTGCTCGTAGAGCCTCATCAGCCGGCTCAGCTCCGGCGCCCTGTGCCAGCTAGGGTCCTCTTTCAGGGTGACGTAACTAAGCGCCTCCGGCGACATCCTTGCCTTCAACTGGTCAGCCACAAGAAGGTCAATTAAGTCGTCCTTAGTCTGAATTCCCCTCGCTTCCAAGTAAAAGTGGAAGTAGCTGCGCAGCCGCGTGGCGAATGGCATCCATGCTTCTTCCCTCCTTTTATTGGCGTTTAGGAATCGTTTTTGGTACTCACCGGGCGCCAGCTGCAACTCTTCGAGTACGGTCTCCTTAACTCGAGCGTAGTCGTTGAGCTCCGCCGCGGTGAGTCGCGTGGCCAAATACCGAACTTTTTCAACCTCGTGCGGGAATATCAACTGGCCCCATATGGCCCTCGGTACGCGATGTGTCACGAAGATGGTCGCGAAGAACCACACGGGCACCTCGGCTTCTGATGGGAATTTCTGAATGACGCCCGACAAAGCTTTAGAGAAATGTCGCAGGTCATCCTGCTCTCCACGTTCGCCTGTCTCCGCCGGTCTGCCCACCTCGGCGCGGCGGTTGGCCGATCGAACGCGCTCGAGCTCCATCTCGAGCTCGAGAATTTTTATGCGCTCTCTCGCTTCCTCAAAGTTGAACTCGCTTTGGCGCTCGCTCACCAACGTCGTGGTGCTCCCGCCTTCTCCCGACGTCCCTTCGCCGTCCATCGTCCCTCCGGTGCGTTTGTCCGGATTGAAATGCCCGAACCTCGTAATCATACGCCCTGCCCCGGCCTACTGCGACACGACCACTCCCCTTCCAAAAAGGGAAACAAGACTGAGCTTACTACTTTGCAGGTCCGCGTGGGGTCCGTGCCAATGTAGCTTGCTTGCTGGTCGTCCTAGGGTGCCTCAATGTCCTTCTGTTTAGGGTGATGCCACCCTTTGTAGTACCACATGCCGACAGCACGCGCTCACGGGAAAAATACAAAGAAATCGACGAAAACAAAAACTTCGCCATAGCACAGTCAGCGCCACAAGCGCGTGCAGGGACACGCTCTTTCACGAGCTTCTGAAGAAAAAATAAAAATAAACGTGTGTGACAAAATGGCGAGATGCCACCACCCTAAGCAAAGCGCACATGAAGGCACCCTAGGTCGTCCGTGCCGCCGGCTCGATGACTCCGTCGTGAACAGGCTGATCCCCGCAGGATCAGAGGTTCACTCGACGAGCGACTTGCCCTGGGACACGCACAGGACTCTGCTGGCCCTCGCCACCGGCTCCTCTGGCTCGGCTCCCAGGATCTCACTCGCTTGGACGCACAACTCTTTCGGTTCGTCAGGAACGCTTGACTCTCGTTCCCGGGACGTAGCTTCCCTCGGGACAGGTTCAGGACTCCGCTGGTCCTAGCTGCCGGCTGTGCTGGCGCGGGTTCCCGGGGTCACGTGATGGTCCGCCGTGGGCGCCGTTTTCTCGCCTGCACTTGAGTCTCCTTCGTGATCTTCAGTCGCCTCCGCAGTTTTCAAGACCATCCATGCCGACTGCGCCAGTAAATGTTGGTTTGTTCGTTGTTGGTACTTTGGTCCTGCCAAGTTTTGCAGGCCGATGGTCTTTGAAGTTCTCAGGAGGCGATGGAAACTTTGCGAGTTCTTTGGCGAACCAATTTATTTTACAAACTATGTACAGTTGTACAAAGTAGGGGAAGTTGGCATACTCGGATCGAACAGGTCTAACAGATCTCCAAATCAGTCCAAAATCGACCTCCCTCGCCCCGTCCGAGGCTTTTGAAGGTACTCACTCCCTCGCCCTCAGGGAAGTCTTAACCAATGGTTTCGAACTTTTTCGAAGTCACGGGGCGTCAGCCCTCCAATGGTCAGCTGGGGGCCGACCCGGCCGTCCATCAAGTTCGCAACGGCAGAGGCTGACAGCTCCGTAACATTGGCACAGCCTTGGGTTCCAGACAGAGTGGCGCCGCACCAGAGCTCCTGGCCCGAAACTCGATCGTCGCCAGCGTACCCTGTGGGACGCTGGAGCACACAAGAAAACGCGCGCACACACAAAACAAAACATCCCCTTCGCGGAAGAGACAACGTCTTCGCCGCGGGGTGCCTGCTCGAGAGGACCGCGGTCACCCGTCGAAAGTAAAGAACACAACGACAGCCAGGGTGCGTCCGCTTCCCCTCTTCCCCACACCCCCGCGCGGCCGTAATGAGGACCACCCGGTGAGGGGGTCCCTCGCGACTCCTTTACATGTGCCATTACTGCATTGAAAGGAGTAGAGATCAGCACGCTGCCTTGGGGTACTCCATAGTGTATTTCATGTATCATGCTGTCTCCATCGTTCGTTTTTACCTATTATGTTCCTACAATAAAAAATTATTTTATTCACCGAAGCATACGTCCACGTACACCTAGCCGTACGAGTTCTTCAAGAACGTGAGCATGGCTAACAGTGTCGAATGCTTGACGAATATCTAGAAAGAGTGCAACTGTAATGTTTACATTGTTGCTTTCGTGTTCAAAGGATGTGGTGAAATCTAAAATGCCATCCATTGTGCACCATCGAGGGCAAAATCCTGTTATCTCTTCGGGGAACGCTTCACTTATTTCGAGCCACCACTGTAATCGATTATGTATCATCTTCTCAAGTAGTTTACCGACGCAACTTGTTAAGCTTACAGGACGGAATGAATCTAAATTTAAGGGTGATTTTCCAGGCTTTAGTAGTGGAACTGCTTTAGCCAGCTTCCATGATTCAGGTATCTTTTCTGTTGTCCAAATTTCATTATATATTTCAAGAAGTGCGGTAGTAACAGCAGGGCCAAGATTTGAAGGAGCGTCATAAGTGACTCTATCAAGACCAGGAGCTGTTGATTTTCGAATATTTAGTAGCCCGCACTCCATTTCACGGGTGTTGAATTCATAGTCTAGGTCTGTTTGCACTAACTGCAACTCATTCTTAAATGCGCAAGTCGCTTTCTCGTGAGAAAAACGGTGTTCTAAAGAGGACACCATATCACTTCGTTGCGTTGGCAAAGCGCAATATTCATTCACAATAGACCGATCTCCCCGGCCAGTTTGACTACGCCACCGCTGCCGCAATGCATCGCGGGCACTTGAGTTTTTCTGCACGTGCGACAACCCAGTTGGAGCTCTGCGCATGTAAAGCACGAGACGACACGAGCCCTCGCATGCCAGCCGTCTGCCTCCTGTGAACTAAAGTTATAGCGGCGTGACGCATGCGCCGAACGCTTAGTGAGATCGGTCTATTACTACCTCCGATGTACCTCGAAGGAGAGCTAAAGCCCGGAAAGGTTGTTTTTGCATCACTGGTGTACGAAGAGAGCGAAGTATCTTTCATACCTTCGGTATCGGACTGAATGGAGTTAGAGCACTGCTGAACTGCTTCCATCGGTGAATGGAGAAAACTTGTAGCTCTCGTCGTATTAGTTTGTGAATCTGTTGTAGTCCTCAACACGACCATATTTTCGATAACGACGTTCTGCTTTGCGCCTTATTGCCCGCAATTTTTCGTGTTCGCCATTGATGCCGACGTATCCACTAGGTACAGTCACAAGACGCGTTGCTCGTTCACAATTCTTTAAAACAGGGATTACAAACTCCTCGTGTCCCTTTACATTGGGAAGGTTCAGAGTGTTAAAGTTCCTGAACATTTTCCAATTCGTAATCTGAAATCGATAATCTTGTTCACGAACATCGAAAATTGGGTGTTCAATGATAACTTGGAAGTGGTCACTGCCTGGGGTTTCTCTATCAGTCGTCCATGTCGCTTGAGGTGAAATGCCTGGAGAACATAGTGGCAGATCCAAATAGCTGCAATAGGTATGGCCCCGGACGAACGTTGGGGACCCGTCGTTGAGGACACAAATGTTGTTCTCGTACATATATTTCCCGATGAGATTTCCACGTTGATCACAGTGATCACTCCCTACATAATGTGGTGGCCATTAAAGTCTCCACATAATATGTAAGGAGTAGAAATGTAGCTGAAAAATACAAAGAATTTCGAATGGGTTAGCGTAATCCGAGGTTCAATGTAGACACAACGTAGACAAAACCGGCATTGAAAAAAAAAAAAGTGTCTGCGTCGCTTAGTCGGTAGCGTGACTGGCTCGATGTTGGAGGATCGTGGGTTCGAATCGTGCCTCCGCCTAAAATAACTCCAATATTTTATTTAATACAAATGAAACATTTTATTAAGTGAAATCATTTGAGACACGCGGTGACCTTTAATTCGGATTACGTCAAGTTTTAACCACTTCCATTGCACGCGTGACACCACGTTTCTTGTGAGCGTTCCGGATTGTTTAAAATTCCCGCGCGAGGTTATGCGGCTGTGGCCTCATGACCCTATCGACCAATCAGACTTTCACTTTCCCACCGAGACGCCAATTATGACGCCGGCTTTCCTGCGACACGCGCTTCTGATCACTTTCCCGTTAAAAGACTAATGTGCTCAGATTTATATTGATATTTCGATATGCCAGATTACATTTTATCTTGCATTCTTGAAATTATCTTTATCTTGATTGAACTCATTTCTAAATTAAACAGACAAATGCTAAGTCAGACAAATGTTCAATATGTTGAAGAATCAAATGCGGTGAAAGTTGATTACTTTGTATATCGATAATTTCTTTTACCAAGCAAGGTTACTACTTGAGAAGCACTAGCATTTAGTCGGAATATAATAGAAAACTATTTATTACCGGATGGTCTAGGTAATATTCAATTAGTTTTATACCAAATTCGGTATGACACTCTACTCGGTGTGTCATCGAATAAAGCGCCTGAGCTCCTTTAAGGTGCAACAATACTCAATTTGAATGTTTTTTTGTTTTTTTTTTCACTTTACACGAGCTTGCTGGCACTAGGGAAACTCAAGGATGCTCCCACGCCACGTCACGGGCCAAGAAACTCCTTTGTTGCGGTGTAGCTTCCAAGGACAGAAGCCCCCCAATGTTTTCCTTCAATCTCTCCTTCACAAAACTTGATGAGGTTGGTGGGTGGTCGCAGTACCGCCCAGGTGATTATATTTGAATCCGGCTCATAGATTAAACACGAGCATTGCGTGGGCACTCGATTTCGGCTTGTGATAATCGATAGCTCGAGAGGCATTCGGTCCGTGTATAATCGCTGAAATGACGACAATAGCCGAACCGTAACAATGTGTGGACATCAGCGCTTGTCGTGTGCCTTGTCGATCCCAGCGCGTGCCTATGATCACCATTGGTTGCATGTAATCGGCTCCAGATCACTGGCCGCTTGTTCTGGTTGCGAGTTGAAAGAATGAACGCTGCTCGTTTTTTTTCTTTTTTCTTTCTGTGTCTTTGATTCTGTGTAGTAAAAAACGAACGGCTGTTTTCACAGGCCATTAACGTCAGGAATCCGTTCTAAGCGGTATTTGTTGCGCAAAGTACCAAAATCGTTGCATCGCCCCTTTAATTTTTAGATGTGGTCCGTCGCTGTTCTTCAAAAAATACCAACCATATGATCGAAAATGTTTGCTGCGAAGCTTTCAGTGATTTTATTGTACGCATCTATGCGCAATTTCCATCCTGTGGAAGATCATTATTCTCCATTTTCCTTTCTTCTGCGTTTTGGGTACGTCACAGGCGAACTCGATTGCTCCCACTCGAGATCGAAACAACGACAGCATCAAGGCAGGATGCTATCGTAGCAGCCACAATAAATCCCAACTCTGTTTCGCTGCTCAGATGTGACGTACATAGAATTTCATGAGTTAATGTCGTGTTTTTAATCTATCGCGATCCTCTTCCTGTCGGCCATTCCACCAAACCAGCTGCTAAATGCGTTGTCGGCTCTTTGCGGTTTTCAATTCCCCGAGGCAACGCTTATGAGTGTACATGTCTTGTTAAATATTGATGGGGGAAAGATTGAAGATAGGTTTATCTTGCAATATTTTCAGAAAAAAAGATTGTATTTGATATTTTTCTACTTCCTCTTTATTTTACAGAAAAAAAAAACAACATTCTTTTGAGAAGATAGTCAACATGTATTTCCCAACCGTGTAGCCTTGATAGAGCGCTGCAAAACGCGGTTGGCATTTACTACCGTTAACTGCATCACTCGGCGTCTACTTCGTACTTCAGTAAAACATGACCTACCTGAGCGAAATCATGTCGATATATGCGAAGCGCCGTCATAATCAGGTTCAACGCCCGTATTTCATGCAACCCTATAACTCTAGGCTAACCATCGGCAACCTCATTTTGCGCATGAGTCAATGGACTCTCTCATTTGAAAGAGAACTTGAACACGCGTCAACGTGAAACAATGAGTCAGCAAACTTTCTTTGGATTATTCACGGCATAAGTATCGTCATTTTTGTAGGAATTTCTTCGCTGAGGTCAGAGCTAGAATATTATGTCGTTGTCTCCGTACCGGTCGTACTGGAGACACTACAGTTGTAGGAATTCTTCCATGAGTAAAATGTAAACTTCAAGCGACGAATCGCAGCCCGGCTTTTTAGGCCTAACGACGACCGTGACGACGACCAACAAGTTGCAGCTTGCTAATTATTCGTGGTCAGAAGGGCGCCATTCTAGTGCCGACATCTACTGAAACTTCCTGGATACCCTGGAGACCGATACCGCCAAGGAGCCCAAGCGCGGCACGAGCTCTGCTAACAATGCCCTGAGTGAACGCCATCGTGTTGCCGTTTCATCCAAGCAGACGGCTGTACTTTATAACTATCACCCCAACGCCCTCCCTTTACCCCCACTCACAAGCTGCTTCCTAATTATAGTCACCTCTTCTCTAATTATAGTCACCTCTTCTCAACCGCTTCCTCACTTTTTTTTTTTTTGCTTTTTTTTTTGTGATGGAGGCTTTTGGTACGGACCTTCGGTCTTTCTGCAACCATTAGCATCTCTGAGTTGCAAATAAATATAAATCATGTTCACCTTAGAAAGAACGACGCTTCGTCGCTGCAGCCCTATGTGTTTGTCTCCTTCAATGGCAGATTTTCAGGGCGTTGACTGGACGCAAATCAAGCGTCATTTGCGCTGCGTGATCGTTCTCTCCAGAGCCACTAAAGGAGCTATGGATCAGAGTAACGACATTTTCTCATATTGGTGCTCAAAAGTAGTGGTTTCTAGATATCTGAAGCTTTCTTTGAAATGAAAGAAAGCGCCTTTCCGTCCCCTACAAATATTAAAACGGTTCGCGACAAAGCAAAGCAATAATACACCAGATTCCTAGCACTGAATCTAAATCAATTGGTGTGCGTATTCTTATACAGCCTGAACTTCGTCCGCTTCAACGGGCGACTTGTCTCTCCGCTGTAGAAGAGCAATTTCGCGACTGGTACAAAACCGGTGCGACCGCACAACCGCAATGTGCGCCACGCAGAGTGGTACACGCAGTAGTGGAAGTTCATCGAGATCAAAACAGGCAGAGGTGAGTATTAAGCCCAGGATTTCTGAGTTCTGCAGCGCGAGCTTTCGCTCCACGTCCTCCGAGCTTGTGAGCGCTAGCCAATTCTGCCACCAATACCCCCAACACCGAATATAATGCTGAAGAAGTCTCGCTTCGGAATCGTTACGATTTGGAGTTGGGTCTGCTCTTCCCAAACACCAAGCACCCACAACAATATCGGGGAACAGTTCCGATTCTCTGGGCGTAGCTCAGTTGATGACTCTAGTTCTCTCTAGACTTGGAATCCAGCAAAAACACCGGCCGCAGTGTCACATCTCTGAACGGTGCTGATCTATTGTTTGTTAGCACGTGCGGCGAAAGCAGCAACCAACGTTAGCAGCAACCGAACCTACGAGCTGGAAAACGCAGTCCTCGCTTCGGTCTATCGTGAGCGTGGTGTTTAAGCGCATGTTCCGCGGTCTTACCGCTGACCTCCTGACATGTCCGTAATTATTTATTCACAAAAACAACCTGCAGCGTCGACGCATTACAGCAGGGGAACACACAAAAAGTACACGTAATCATGAAAATAAATACAATAGAAAAATATATTAAATACTGTTAAACAACACAAACTCTCGAATGTTAAACTGCAGGATACTTAAAAATATATCCTACGTCATCTGTAGTGAATGCTGATGCAGGCAATGAATTCCAATCCGTCATTGTACGAGGAAAAATTGGTATTTATTTTTACAATCAGTTTGACAAAATACTCCTTTTATCGTATTACAATTTTCTATTCGGGTTGAAAGATAGTTTGGTAATTCCAGATATTTATCTTTATCAATTCTAGTTAAGTTACTAAAAACACGATGTAATGACGTAAAGGCCAAGCTATACGCATGTTTTTCTCTGGTCCGCCGACCTGGTTCTGTTAATTTATCCACCCTTTTAAATACACCTTTATTTGCAAACAATATTTCCGAAGGAAATTTTACAACGACTCTGTGTGAAATCATAAAAAAAGGGCTGTCCCGAGTTTTTATTCTAAAGTGAGCAGTCCCGAGCCACTCCTTCAAATATCTGGAGCGTCTACTTTCCTGCAAAACACTTGGGAAAACGGATGCCTCCAATCCACAGAAGTAAATGACAAAGCTGAAAACATTTTTAGACCTAAAAAATAGTTTCCGCCGTGGCACTGAGTGTTTTGTTTCACTACTTCTACAGCCCACGGTTTCTTTTTTTTTTTTGCTTTTAGAGCGCAGCTCTTAGGGGCCTGTTTCCGGCTTGAGCGGCGTCGGCGTCGCCGTCGGCGTCGGCGTCGGCGTAACCGCGCGGTGCACCATGGGAAATGTCCCCAAATGCACCGCGCGAGCCCCCCACCGGGGTCACGTGACTCCCCGAAGTCACGTGACTCCCCTGAGGTCACGTGACCCCCGCCGATGTCGCGTGACCCCCAATGACGTCATCGTCACTGATGACTTCACCGGCATCCACATCGTCATCGTCATCATCACTGATGACGTCACCGGCATCCACATCGTCATCGTGATCATCACTGATTACGTCACCGGCATCCACATCGTCATCGTCATCATCACTGATGACGTCACCGGCATCCGCATCGTCATCGTCATCATCACTGATGACGTTACCGACATCCGCATCGTCATCGTCATCATCACTGATGACGTCATCAGTGACGTCACTGATGTCGCCACCGGCATCCACATCGTCATCGTCATCGTCACTGATGACGTCACCGGCATCCGCATCGTCATCGTCATCATCACTGATGACGTCACCGGCATCCGCATCGTCATCGTCATCATCACTGATGACGTTACCGACATCCGCATCGTCATCGTCATCATCACTGATGACGTCTTCAGCGACGTCACTGATGACGGTACCGACATTCGCATCGTCATCGTCATCATCACTGGTGAAGTCATCAGTGACGTCACTGATGACGTCATCTGGTACTCGCATCGTCATCGTCAATGATGACGTCATAAGTGACCTCAGTGATGACATCATCGGCATTGGGGGTCACGTGACCCCCCCCTGGTTAGTTTAACCCCCCCCCCCCCCCAGTGCCCTTCCCTCCTCCTCCTCAAGAGCTGCGCTCTAATTCGGCGTTACAGGGAGTTGTAAGCAGCTTTCACTTTTTTTTTGTTTGTTTGTTTTTCTTCTAAGAACGAACCTATTTCAAGCTTCGTCATTCGCTGAGCAGCTTCATAGGTTGCAGTTATTGGCTTTCCCGAACTGCTTTTTGTTTAAGGTAGATGCTCGAGATTCCTTGGTGTGTCGCCCGCATCTTGCGCACGTGAGTTCGTGAAGTGAAATCGTCATTTGTGGCTTCATGCTCGTGCTGTATTCACTCGCGCTCAAAAGTGAAACGGTCAAACGCCAAGAAAATAAAAAAAATAACAACGCTAAACCTGTCAAAATCTTGTTCGTGTGATCTGTGCGCCAATAGACCGATCTCACATAGTGTTCCACACATGCGTGATGACGCCATAAGTGTAGTTCATAAGGGGCAGGCGTTAGTGCACGAGACAGATCCTGCGACCTCGTACTCTCGCACAGACCATAAAGACCCCTACGCATAGAAGCTGTTCAGAGCGTTTGAGTACGTTTGACTGCGTTGCGACTGCCAGAATCCGGGACATCCCTGCTTCTTATGTCGCGTGCCAAGCTACTCCTTGAATAGGATTGCACGCTCCATACAGAGCACCACTTAGCGAAAACTATGACGTTTGAAATATACCACCTTCTGATTTGAGTATATTTGAAGTACAGTTCATAATTGTAAGTACACAAAAATTAGACCGAAAATATACACTTATTTCTTTTTTTTTTAATTTGTACTAAAATATATTTCTGAAAATCTTTTTTAAAATACCTCTATTTAAACTACGTTCTAAGTTCCCTTCATGCGTTCGGAAATATGTAAATACTAAATTAGTTGGCACAAAATACCTTTCACATAAATTTCTTAAAATATTTATTTATTTCGTGCAAATCCTACTCCAACCCTAATAAAAATGCAGCGATCAAAAATATTTGCAGAATACTCTTAAAATACATAGAAATCGGAACTACTGTTGTGTTATACTCTAAGTATCTTTTGACTGCAATACTTTGGTAGTTTGACTTAAACTACTAAAATATTGAAAAGCTCGCCTATCAGAAGTTCGCTTCAAGCAGATGTGGAGTGCACTGAAGTGCCTAAATACTACATTTGATTAGTTTGTCCATTGAGTTGTGCAGCATCGCACTGATAAATCAGCCCAGTTTATGTTAGTGTTTCCTTTTTTTCTATCTACAACGCCTGATGAGTTCCTTGCACACCAATCAGAAACGGGACTTGGAAACTACAACCACAACACTTGCTGATGCTGGAAAGCTTCAGCAAGTGCTGTGAGCAGATATGTTTGGCGTGGTTGTGTTAGCACAATGTTAGTTCACTTAATGTGTTACTCACCATTGTACGTGTTGGGAGTAGTGACTTTAATATAGTTACATTTATGACCATATTGAATAGTCAACTATTAAAGAATAGCAAAATAACTATTTTAAAGTGAAGAAACTATCTTAACTCGCTTCGGTCCTGAGTGGTGCTATGGAGAGAAGCAATAACATTTCTTCTAGGAGCCGTTTTTGTGGATATTGTTTTAGCGACTGCGCCGAATTATTATTAGTTCTACCAATGCTTTTTAGTAAGAGATATCGTCCACGAACTTCAAACATTCTTTCACTTTTGGCAGACTCCTGTGGAGAAGATCGAATACTTGGAAGCTTAATAAATGCAGAGGTGGTCACCGGCCAAATGATTATTTTTAATATGTAGGCCATATAAGGCTCTAGAGCAGTCAACGCGACTGTTATTCAGGTGTTCAATGTGTCATGGTGTTTGTGTTTGTGTTCGTTTCTAATGTGTAGTTGTGGGATGTATTTAGTAGTGCCTTCAAATACAACAGGGACACCATTTACTAATGGTGTCCCTCTTGTCCCACTAGAGCAACAGACAGAAACAAACGACAGCCACAAGCCTCAAACCAAAGTTTTTCGCGATTTGGGAGGCTTTGTAGAATAAAGGGGGCTATGTTCAAATACGAGCATCATGTACGCGAGCATCATGTACGCCAGAGTTTTTTTGCGATTTGAGAGGCTTTGTATAATAAAGGAGGCTATGTTCAAACTCGAGCATCATGTACGCGAGGGTATCTTTGACACGCTCGCAATCGCTCGTGCTTACTTTACGAGCTCCTAACAACTAAACACCTGCCAAAGGTACCATCGCGAGCCTTTTGTTTCTGTCTGTCGCTCTAGTGGGACACGGGCATAACAAACTTAACAATAAAAAAAAAAAAAAATTGTGGATACGGTTTTTAATACACAAATGGCATCTTGAGGGCGAAGCAATAATTTTTTGGTATATCTAAAATATTTTCTGGTTAATATTTATGATATATTTTGAATACCATATGGGCGTATTTCGAATGTGGACAAAATAATACAGAATGAATACAAAATGAATATTCATATTCAATATATTTCAACTTTTGTTCGAGTACGGCCTCTTTTTGCTAAGGGACAGATGTGCCGGGGACTCGCTTTTCTTTCTCGACGCAACGCAGTCAAACGCTCTCAAACGTTTTTAAACAGAACTGTGCGTAGGGGCTTTTAACATAGTTGCCGCGCATGCAAAAATTCTACACATCCCGGGATCTATAGGCGTTTTCTGTTTCCTGTCATTGCTAAGCCACGTGGGTTCGGTTACTGGTATGCCGATGAAAAAATAACAAAACATTTCAACCTGGAATATGCAAGAACCTGGAACGCAGTCAAACGCTCTCAAACGCTCTCAAACACCACTGTGCGTAGGGGTTTTGAACGTATAGTTGTCGCGCGCGCACATCCCGGGATGTATATGCGTTTTCTGTTTCCTGTCGTTGCTAAGTCACGTGGGTTCCGTAACTGGTATTCCGGATGAAAAGATAAAACATTTTAACGTGGAATATGTTGCACTCACGCATTTTTCATAAACAACTTTCATCGGCGTCGGGAGATAAGAACTATATGTTTTGCCGCATACCAGAAGTGACGACATTCAAGATGGCTGCTCCTTTGTGGAAAATGAGTATATTGGCAGCGGTGTTGTACTGAAACTGGCTGCGAGATTGGTCTATTGGCAATTATTCCAGTTTGCAAATGCGACTTCTTAAGCTTAAGTTACTGCGTCAGGTGTACCCGGCGATATCGGTTTGCTATATTACGACTGCTTTAAGAAGTTTGGAAACCGATAAACCGTTTCCTGCAATATAAAAAGCTGCCGATAACTAGATGACAAATGAGCAAGATGACAAATGTATCGCCACGCATCGCACTTAAATGTGCGTCTTCACATTTGCAACGACATCAAAAAGTCAAACGTCAAGTGGTAGTTCGGAGGCTTTTTATCTAGTCTCTTCTACGCGCGATGCGAGGTGGCGCACTTGCTGGGAGTCTAGGACACGGGGAGCGAAATTGCTGGCGCGAAGATGCGCTCCGATAACAGATCGAAACCTCTAAACGCGTCCACATTGAGCAAATTTTTGGAAGCCGTAAAACGCTGCGCCCGCGTTTTATCTGTGTAATTCGGCGGATTTTATAGATTTCGATGTTTTCCATCAAGTTTCTTCTTGATCTCTCTAAAAGGATTATTTAAATATTAATTGACTAAAAGTAATTAATTACCCTAATATACTGAACGCTAATAGTTTTTCATGATGGACCCTTTGGCGGAGACCATCACGTCTGGAACCTTCTTTCCTCTGTAATGCGTATTTGTCAACGGAACGATTTGGCTCACGTTTAGAGAAACACTCTGTATACGTATAGTATCCGACTGAGCGTAAAAATTAGTTCTTGAAAAAAAAAAAAAAAAAAACAACCTTTGAAGTCAAATGCTGCGTCCGTTTTAGCCGTGCCATCAATTTGCAACCTCCGTTTCACGGAGGTTCTATCGCCCGCGACATGAAGATGCCGAGCGCGCACCACGGCCTCGCGCTTGTGGCGACAAATAATATTTCTTGCATCCTTTCTGTTTTGAAATCGTACCGATTGTGAATAATGAATAACTAACTGCTAAAATGACGTCGCGAGTGTACTTTTCTGAACGCAATGCCGGTAATACGTCAAAAGTTAAAGGTCAAACATGCTTTTAACTGCGAGCCCCGCGGTCACGGTATCACCCGGAAGCGCGCTTAAGACCACGCTTCAGAAGCTTCGGTAGCGCGGTACGCGGAACGCGCTAACGCTTTGCTAAATTTTGCTATTCGATTGGAATATGTTTCAATTTACAGGAGCTTACTGACACTAGTGGGACCCAGGCACACTCGCTCGCAACGCCACTGACCAAGAAAGAAAAAGCAAGCGTTTTCTTTCCTTTCCTTCTTCGCAAAACTTGGTAACGTAGCCTGGGGTCGCAGTGTTTGGTCGTAGTCCATCCCAGAGGGAGATCGGTGGCCAAGTGGCCTAGCGCACACCAGCTCAGAGCACGTGGAACGACAGATCCCGCTGCAGAAAATTGGGGATCCTGGCTTCAATCCCCACCCCTACCCGTTTCGATCTAAGTGAGCATCGTACCGGTGTGCGGTCGTGTATGACTACTACGTGCTGCACGTTTAAAATCCAAGGCCAGCGGTTGTACTACACTGGCTATATTTCTCATCTACAGCTGAGAGACAAGTCCCCCGTTGAGGCAGACTGAAGGCCGGTTCACACATACAGCGGAGCGCTAAGTTAGCGCTACGTAAGCGCTCCAAGGAGCGCTCATGTGGCGCTTCCTGGCGCGTGATGTAGCGCTCTGTTAGCGCTTCAGAAGCGCTTTGTTAGCGCTCTGTTAGCGCTCTCACGCCCCTTGTGCCGTGCTTGCTGCTGCGGAATAGCGCGTGCACGGCGATTCCTTGGTTGTTGTTTTTCCTTTGGCATTGAAAGAAGAGGAAGTAAAAGAGCCGCTCTCTAAGCAGAGGGTCGGGCAGGGGACCCAGTGTCATGGACTCTGAGCGACTAATTGATTGGGTACGACCTCAGCTTTCCATTCGATATGTGTGAAGCTGGTTTTAAGGACACGCAGGTAAAAATGATTGCCTTCGAAAGAGCTCTGTCTCGGTCCCTCAGCCTATAGGAACAAGGTTCGCCGGGTACCCGTCGGTATCTCGGCGGCGAAAGATTTCGCGCACCCAGAAGGTTCTTCTGGGAGTTAAGCCGTCCACACAGAAATGCACGATTCGAGTATGTAAGAGCATTTGTCGCATTTCTATTTCAGCATCCCACATGTCCGCCATGGTGCTGCTGATGCACACCCAAATACAGGAACCGAAACTGCAGTGCACCTACTAATCCGCAGCACCGCGGTACAAGAAGCACTACTGAAGCGCTAACAAAGCGCTACTGGAGCGCTAAAAAATCGCTACTGAAGCGCTAACACGGCGCTACTGAAGCGCTACAGGAGCGCTAACAAGGCGCTACTAAAGCGCTAACCACGCGCTATATTAGAACGAAGTCACGCGCTGGAAGCGCCACATGAGCGCTCCTTGGAGCGCTCACGTAGCGCTAACTTAGCGCTCCGCTGTATGTGTGAGCAGGCCTTAAGCTGTACAAGCAGGGAACGCGACAGAACAGCACACGACAAAACAGCACGCGACAAAACAGCACCGTCAAAACAGCACGCGTCAAAACAGCACAGCGTCAAAACAGCACAGCGACAAAACAGCACGCGTCAAAATAGCACGCGACAAAACAGCACGTCGTCAAAACAGCACAGCGACAGAAAGGCACGTAACAAAAGAGCACGGCGTCAAAACAGCACAACGACAAAACAGCAGGTATGTAAAAAGTCTGTCTGTAATATGTAGCGTTTTATGAAAACAAAACATAATGTAAAAAAAAAAGGGTTGGACATTTAACACCTAGTGGAAGAACAATAAAAAAACCTGTACGCTGGCGGCGACGGGATCGCACTCAAGTCAGTGTTCCGAGTGCTGCGGCTGTGCGATTGCTAAAAACAAATAAAGTTAGCAGTAGCTACTACTACTTAACTACGCTCATCTCTGAAGAGATTGGGTAGTTAGAGGGGACACCTTCGCGTCGATCTATCTTGGCTGCGTTGTCTGGTGTTTTTTGAAGGAGTCAGGGAAAGAGAAAAAGTTACTGGCAAAAAGATATCCGTAAGTTCAAGTTATTGACTGCCTGGTTTTTCGGCGGTCCGGTGAGGTTCCGTAGTACTCGTCGTTTCTTAATTACCACCTAGGCATAAAACGTCCCCCCCCCCAAGAAAAAAAAAACAAGAAAAAAAAAAAGAAAAAAAAACTGGGAGTTGCGCCGATTACAGATGCATTGATAGAACCGGTAAGATAAGGTGACCTTAATGTGGAGCGTATTTAAGGTGTAACATGGGCACCGATTCTGCGGGGTTCATTCGCCGTCAATAAAATCTCCTGGAATCACGCGGCTGGAGCTTGCAGGCGAGAAGTTCTACGTTTTGAGTTAAATTCAGATTATTGCCGACGAATGGGGGGGCCTTGATGAAGCGGAAACCGGTGAAGCAGTAACATGCCGCAGCCTCAATGCTGTGGCCTTACACTGCAGCATCGGCTGAACACACCGTTGCCGCACACGCTTTCTGTTTTTTTTTTTTTCTTTTAACAACTAACAACAGCACATTGCCGTGCGATTGAATTATTTATTGTAGACGATATCGCCAGCAAACTGGCGCGTCAAAATGAGCAAAACTGCTCGAAAAAATTGCGGTGGCTTAACTCGGCTATGCCAGGATATACGTAGCGTGAGCTTATGCTCAAAAAATAAGAGGCGCTATCAAGC
Organism: Ixodes scapularis; assembly: GCF_016920785.2. NCBI lineage: Eukaryota > Metazoa > Arthropoda > Arachnida > Ixodida > Ixodidae > Ixodes > Ixodes scapularis. Next base: position 2,034,568 of record NW_024609981.1, on the reverse strand, counting down.
GGCTCCGGTGCAGCGTCAGACTTGACTACTGCGCAACTGAGGCGTACAGGTGGGCACGCGGTGGCGCCAGTGCGTCTGCCGCGGCTATGACGTCACTCCCTTGGAATGCGCAGACCGGCGAGGCGGGCGCGGCGGCGGCGGAGCGCGCGGCGGCGGCGACTCCGGCGCGCCAGCTGTGTGCCGTGTGACGTCACTGCTCCTCGCGCATGCGCAGCACAGAGCACGGCTTATTATGCGAGCCACGCGAAACTGCTCAACCTTGGCTAGTGTAACTCACGCTACAAAATAGCCAGAATACCAACAAGGGCTTCGGTACTGCCCAGGGAACTGTCGTGTGCGACTTCCCATCGAGTATACTCCCCACTACGAACTTGCTTCCAAAAGAACGGATTCGAAAAATTGGCCGTCGGCGAGTTAACTTTCGACGAATTGGCCTAGAACCGAAATTCCTTTACAGTGCCTCATTTGAGAAGTGAATTTTTTTAACTTCAAACGCTATATTTAGGGTTCAGCGTTTTTGGGTTAAACCGAATATAACCGGTAAAAGTACACCGAATTCATTTTTCCACAATCGATCTTAACTGAAAAAGTTCAGTATTTTCGAGGGCGTTTGGAGTGGTGTGTGTGTGTGGGGGGGGGGGGGGGGGGGGCGGGCGAATGTGACTCATAACTAGGGTTTTTTTTTTTTTTTTTTTTTTTTTTTAGTTAGTCATTCTGAAAGGCTTTGTTGGTGTGTATTGTCTGTGGTGTGTACCGGTGTGTATTGTCTGTTTTCTACAATTTTGGAGGTGACCAGTTTTGAGTGGGATGTTGTTGTTGGCTGTTGTCCTGTTTATTGTGAGGACACAAAAGAGTTGCTTGGGGCTTTGTGAGGCATATCTTCTGCTAGAACCTTTTCACTTGGAAACGTTGGGAGTGTCCGCTTCTTTTGTGATATAGTGGAACCTGTAAAGTCACGGTGCGAAGGACAAGTCGAGACAAGTCGTATGTGATTGGTTGTTGACGACGAAAACGAACTATATAAGAGGAAGTTTTTGAAATAAACGTGTAGCTGAGTTTGAGACCTGTCTGTTTTTTCTGTTTCTTCTGCTCTTCAAAAAACCCCCCCCCAGTCTCAGGGTAAACGACGAAATGGTAGGGTTTTGTGTTTTCGGATAAATTCGAAAAACACCCGCCGGTAAAATTTCGTCTGTTCAGATTTATGTGATAAACTCTGAATTTCGATGTGCCAATCCCCAACCCCCCCCCCCCCCCCCACACACACACACAAATACATTTTACAATGAATGGTTTAATCAACGCGTAGAGTAAAGGGTCTTGGGAAAGTGCTACCACACATATCTTTCAAATTTCGGTCAGGACAACAGGTCATTGTACTTCGGGTCAAGACAAAAGTCACTGTTTATGTTTCCGGTTTAGGTCATACTATTTGTGCCTGAGAGGAAGGAGAGGTTGTGTTTTTGTAACCGTGAAAGCTATGGACCATAGATGTTACATAAAGCGGGGAAGAGGACAGTTAAAACTTCTCTATTTCATCCTTTTCCACTCTACCTCTTGCGGCCGCGCGGTAGGTTGATGGAATGGCATGGAATGAATACAGGCTTCCCAGCGAGTACCTCCAGTAGGTTATTGATTTTACGGTATTGACATTTATCGAAATAACACTTGTGTGCCACGTTTGCTCTAGGATAAATTAGTATCGCCAGTAGTAATGACACCAACGCCAAATCGAACTGAAGAAAATATTAATTGATACAATCGCGTTTTTTTTTCTTTGTTGTTCAGCATACGTTTACATTTGGATATTATTTGTTCATTCTTAATAAGAAACACTGCGCAATTGAGCTCCGAAGTTCAGAGAATTCGGAATCAAACAAAAATAAACTCCGATAAACTCCGAATTTTCGGCAAAAAATAAACTCAGAAAAAACGCCCTCCGAACTTGACGAAAACGTAAACTCTGAAAGCACGAAACCCTACTCATTACTGACCATATGACCACTTCCTTTCTCAGTTTTCAGCTAGTCTGCGAGATCGGTTCAATTTCAACAAAAGCTCCGGGGGCGCAGGGGTCTTCAGGACGATATCTGGGTTTTTCACCTGATAGGGATTTGTGCCGAATTCTTTGCTAAAAGAAGAGAGTTTAATCGTAAAATCGTAAAATCAAACAACCGAAATCAAGAGCGTCCGTAAAGTCCGCACATTGTTTAACACCCCTTGCTTCCGTCTACTAGAGGAGGGCATAAATAGGAGTGTTTTCTTGTCATTTCTGCCGTCGGCGCGAACTTATCACCTCTCGCAGTCGTGAAAATGGGGGAAAACGCACCGAGTATAATACTTGCTAATTTCTCCATTTTAATATTTGCCTCTCCGACTGAAGTGGTATTGAAACTCATGCTCGTCCTGTGAGCAAATACGAGCACACGACGATAATGGAGTGCGTCTTACCGAACAGGTCGCGTCGGCTGCCAAAGACGGCAACAAATAAGAAGACCAGTACCTGGTACTCAATATACTATTTGCACAAACGCTTTATATTATTGTATTTTCTTAGCATACAGGTTTTCGTCAATGAACGTAATATATCTGAGAAGTTTATGAGTCTACGAATATTCACCGCAATAAACTGAAAATTTTTGTATGAAATAAAAACCAAAAAAGTGCGCGGAATACAAACTGAAAACGCGGAACCCTATCTATATATAGTCAATGCCATATTTTGACGCTGTGCTGTTTTGTCGCTGTGCTCTTTTGACGTCGTGCTGTTTTGACGCCGTGCTGTTTTGGCATGTGCTCTTCTGTCGCTGTGCCGTTTTGACGCTGTGCTGTTTTGTCGCGTGCTATTTTGACGCGTGCTGTTTTGTCGCCGTGCTGTTTTGACGCTGTGCTGTTTTGACGCGTGCTGTTTTGACCGTGCTGTTTTGTCGCGTGCTGTTATGTCGTGTGCTGTTCTGTCGTGGTGCCGTACAAGCATACACACACGCCAATTTTAGTCGATCCCAGTGGCGATATTTGAATGCGGCTCATATACTGAATCCGAGCATTGCGTGAGGAGCACTCGTTTTTGGCTTGTTACAATCAATAGGGAGTTTTAGAATAACGTGCGCAATTTTAGCGCACGCTAGCGCTAAATTTAGCGCTTGTACTAGCGCACGCGGCGCAAGGGAGTTTTAGAATAGCGTTTCTCCGTCGCGACGCAAAAGCCCAAGCATCTCGCGCCTGCGACGCCACCAAGACACAGTCACAATTTTTATTTCACCCACGAAATGCTGTAACTTAAGAAAAAAGAAAGGTTTTTGGTCCCGAGTATTATTTTAGATTTGTTTAAACGTGATAATGCGACGCGAGCGGTTGACCGGTCGTGTCCGCTTGCGTCGCCTCGGCAAGAGAGGTCTCGTGTACTGACCTTCGCACATCATACCTTCGCCGAGAAATGTTCGCGCGTCACAAGCACCAAGCTGTCGGTGATCGTTGGCAAACCGAGTACAATGCCGTCCCGTATTGAAAATCGCAGCCGCGAGGATGCCGCCGACGTCGCACTCACGACGTCGCCAAAGCAGCCGCTGACATAATCCTGGAAGCCGCCATTTTTTTCAACTCTGCTCGTCTTGGCTTTAGCCAACTTCTCATCACGAATTCTCCTTGGAGAAGCGCAAAGAATCTTTGCGTACGCACGCTATTTCCGAAAAATAGCGCACGCTAAAATTGCGCACGCAAAGCGCAAAATCTGGTTTGCGTTCGGAGCATGCGCAGTGACGACGACGCTATTCTTTGCGCACGCAAAGCTTTAGCGTGCGCTATTCTAAAACTCCCTAATAGCTCGACAAGCATTCGGGTAGTGGCCCGTGTCCCATCGCTGCAATGACGACAATAGCCGAACCAAAACAATAGCTGAAACTGAGCGCGTGTCCTGTCTTTTTCCAACCCTAGCGCGCGGCTGTGATAAACATTGGCGGCATATAATCGGCTCAAGATCACGGGGCCGCTTGTTGGTGGTGGTGGTGGTAAAAACTTTAATTAAGTCTGTTCAGTGAAGGCCCCCGGGTCAGGTCCCCAAGTCCAAGGCCCCGCGGGCCACCGCTACCCGTCTAGCCCGTTCGAGCAGCGCTCGCTGCCGCTCGGGCCGTGAGCTGAGTAGAGCGCCCTCCCAGGAGATTGTTCTGGCTGCTAGCTAAGGGGGTTAACGCTCCTCGTTTTTCTTCATTTTTTTTTGTGACCTCTATTGAGAGTGGCAAAAACGAACACGTGTTTCATTGCACATTTACGTCATGGATCTGTTCTAAACGGTTGCTGTACAAAAACATGGTGCAAAGTACAGAAATCGTTTCATCACCCCCTTAAAAAAAAAAAAGTCGAGCAGCCTGGGCAGCTGTTCTGCCCCGCAATATAAATGTCGCACCGCACCGCTGTTTTGGTCATGTGTCATTAAGCAGACGAACAGTCCAATATCCGCCGTGACATACAGACGGAATGGAATTGGTACGTTGTTTCTTTCTCCAGTCGGGGGGATTTCTTTATTTTTTAAATGTATAAACGCAATCCCTAAAATCGTCTGAAGACAATAACGAGGCATTATGGTAGATCGATGCTGCTTATAGCATTACAGACGTTTACTCTGACCCAGTCTTGTGCATGTAACTAAAAAAGGTAATGGACTGCAATTGCAATTACAGTTGCTTAAAAGGTATTCAATTATGTTACTCGAATACTCGAGACGAAGAGTAATTAGCCGTTACTTAAAAAAATAACCCTTATGAAGTTGTCATATATGGGTTGTCATATATGGGCGTTCGAGCAAGATGCCAAAGTTTCAGCACACACATTTATCTTACTCAAAAGTTATGTGATTTTTTTTTAATTTTCAATGGGAAATGGGGCCCATTTTTGTCCGTTTTCGGTTTCTGGCTCCATAGAGCTCCATGTAACCGAGATCTCCGTCGGCCGCCATTTTTCCACTGAATTGTTTAGAAAATTGTGTATAACTTTTGAGTAAGATAAGGGCTGGTGCTGAAACTTTGGCATTTTGCTCGAACTGCTGGGGCTACGTTCTGACGGAGTTCGAGCTCTCAGCAGTGTTTAGTTTCTTTCCGCGGTGCTAAAAGGCGGGCTCGGATTTCTCACAAACACCCTATATTTTAGGTACGGCCATATATACTCCTATAAGGAGATACATAAGGCAGTATATTCCCATACAAGGGAGCAAATTGGGGCATATATAACAACGGAACTCCATATATCGTCATGAGTTGTGACGAACATATCGATATATGGTGCCAATTATTTCCATGTATGGCTACAAACTGGTAGCGGCGAGCAAAAATACACAAACGAAAGGAGGAACGGACAGGACCTCCGTCGAACTTTAACTGAACGTTTAATGGACACACCGTTTAATAAAAACATGCTCAAATAAGCTTTCTGTTTTTTTTGTGTGTAAATAAAGAGATGTTTGGCTGACACATTTATCACCCTCCTTTCCTATCTCTTTGAAAGACAACGGTTTTTGCCGAAGCGGCTGACAAAACTGCAAAGGAGTTGGTGGAAGCCCACGAGGTAGGAAAGAAGGACGATAATTCCGTAAGCCGAACATTGGTTGATTTACGCAATAAATGTATAACTTATTTTAGCACGTGTATACGCGACGGCGGTGTGGTTGTTTACTTCGGTGCTTTCTTTTCATTAAACGTTCAGCTGAAGGTCGGCGCTCTTTCTCTCCATTCCTCCCTTCTTCTGTGTATTTTGTGCGCACTGCTGCGAGTTTGTAATCATAAACCAACTCGCCCGCTTCGCTACATTGATTCCTATATGGCTTCATTTAGTCTCTTATATGGCGTTCTTCTTCAATATTTATTTTGATATGAAAATATTATTTGGCCCCTTTTTGACACGGGCAGAGCATGTTTATGGAAAATGTAATGTCAGATATCTGTTGTACAACCATTTATAAAAAAAAGGCGTCTTCATAATTCTAAATACTGAATTTCAATTCCCATATTTATTTATTCTTATTCCCTTTTTCACTTCATGCTATATTTCCTTGCATATCGATATCTTCTGCAGAAAAACTCAGTCTGTTTCTGACAGTGATATGATCAAAATCTTACAAACATGAATTCGTAACCATGGCTCTCGCATTTTTGTCTGGAGCATTTACGAAATAAAACGAAACTGTTGCTTCTAGATTAAGTGTATACTATATTCACTTGTGCACGCACACGTTTCTTGAACATTACAAAAACAAATTATACATATTGGTTCGTTTAAAACTTTTTTCGTGACTTTATTGCCAAAGAAATAAACCAAGATGCAGCACTGATGCGCATAAACAAGTCTAATGAGTTAGTGTTCTTCATTGAAGGCGATGTGTGCCATGCAACTAAACATCGATCAATTCCTTATATTATAAAAATGCCTTAGCAAATGCAAATTTCAAAATTCTAGTTAGGCTTGGTTCAGACATATCTAACCTCGTGCTCTGGGCCACTTACGGCAACACTGGTAGGCAAAGTTATGCGAAAACGCATACCCCTGATGCCCTATTGAAAAGGGACAAAAAAGCGACATCAATCTTAACTGGGTACAGCAGAATTTGAACTGTAATCGTCTTCGAATGAAATGCGAGCATTGGAGAGCGTGGCCGTGGACGGATGCTGCGCCTCCTGGAGGCCTCTGGAGACTAATAAAATTGCGGGGTGGAGATGGGCACTCCGAGGGTGCGCGTCCTACACCGATATGCTTGAACCTCGCTCAGCACAATCCTAGCTTCTATGCTGCGCTGGTGGTGGGAAGGAAGTTCCGTCCCTTTTCGCATCTCAGTCGGACTTAATAGTACGTACTGTTACTGAACTGACCGAATCGGAAACCAACCAGCCAGTTGGCGGTCCCCATGAGCCCAAATCGCTGGCGACGCCTTAATATGCACAAACAAGCAACAAAACATCACCTGTAAGGCTTGTACCTTTTTATTTTCTATAGTGCATCACACGCAAAAAGAAGAATCACCGGAATTGTTTTTTGATAAAAATAAATAGGGCTGACAAGCGCGCGAGCAACTGTTTAACAAGTCGCGGCAAAGCGGACACGCCTAACTTTTCGTTTGCTTTCTTTCTCCGCCCTCCAGTCGCTCACTTTCTAGTTCTTTCTCTCTGGACCGGCGATTTGTGCGCCCAGGATTTTGCCGCGTTCTGCTCCCGTCCCCCCCCCCCCCCCCCCCCCCCAGTCGCGACTGTGCCGGCGTATCCTTCGGTGCCATTCATGACGCCGGCGAACCGAATGCTCGAGCGTCGCCTTGTCCTGGTTCCTAATGATTGCCGGAATTGTAGAAACAAAACTACACTGCTGGTCATAGTTTTGTTTGGGCGGCGACTTTTACGGCTGGAACAATTCATTATGGCGCAACTGACCATTTTAAACCTCGAGTGAGCGGCCAAACTACAGCACGAACACGGCCCCAAAGCACACAAAACATAGAAGAACAACGACCAATGCCTCCAACATGGATTCCGCCGGGATCCTGCGAGATTTCCGAACCGGAAGCAGGGATGCATCAAGGTGTCGTGCAAGAGCCCTATACTCGTTGCAGTTCTTTTTTTTTTTTTTTTGCACCCGTTCAGTTTTGTCGATTTGCTACTGTCTAAATGGGTTGCATACTCCAATATGGGAGGCACTAGAGTTAAATTTGCAGTTCATTTAACTTCTGAGGGAGCGACTTTTAGTTTCGAGCCTAGTGGCCATAGTCTTCTTTCAGCTGAATAGCAAAGATGTTTTTAAATCCATTTCCCAGCTTAGATCTTCGGTTATAGTATGTCCCAAAAATGTGGAGTGACTGATGCGCGCCAAGAGCGCATCATCAGATTCATATCGAGATATCAATACGTTTTTACTTTTGTTTGTTATTCTCACAAACACGCTTTTTTTCAGTTGATTTTTACTTCCCAGTTCACGGTGAGCTGCGTCACTAATATCTTTTATTACTGCATTCAAAGATGTTTTTACATCCGTGTGGTCAAGTCAAGTCAAGAACAGCTGGTGTACTTGACTTGAGATTCTTGAATACAGCAAACTAATCAATTGTCAGCAAACAGGCGAACTGTGAGGTTAATGTCGAAATTATCTGCAAGATGATTTAAACAGCTTAGAAACAAAACGGGACCCAGCATAGATCCCTGAGTCACAACCGATGATATATAGGGTGGTCCAAGTCACCAGTCTCGATCTAAAATGGATCGTGAAAATCGACACCTGCACGTAGAAATCTAATCTTTTCATCAAAGGCGTATTTCACAAGTAGTTTTTTTTTTGTTTTTTTTTTTAATTACAAAGCGTAGCTCTCTTTCTGTAAAAAAATAAGGCCAAGAAACTTGCCAGGGTCTACGGCGGGCAGCGACGCAGACGACAGGAATCCAGTATATTGACGTTCGTATTGATAGATATAGATGGAGCCACCTCCTTATCGCGACCATAGAGTTACTACAATAAACGCTAGAGGCTCAGATGGCGCTAGACAGCAGACAGCAAGCAGTCAGAAATTAACTTCCGGTAATGCATTTCTAGGGGAAAAAGCGACTGCATTTTTTCTCTGGGCTCGATTATAAGAGCAAATATCACGAATAATTTGTACGTACTAGGCACATTGGAACATTTCTCAGTCACGCATACGAAATAAGTGGTCAGTTACAGCATTTTTATTTAGAATTCGAGGCAATAAAAATGGTGTTAAAACCGCTTCGCACGTGTATTTATGTGCACTGTCGGACACTGTTAGCGCGAACACGGCGTCGACGCTTTCCAGCATGGGGGATATATGTGCCAAACGAACGAAGGACATGTGGAAAACCATGAGAGACGGCAAGAACTACGCAGTAACACCGGGTAAGTAACTCCTTGTGCTTGCAGACAATCAAAATAAATTGAAAGTCACGTAATATAGTCCGATTTGCAATAAATAAGTGCTGCTTTATTCTTTCTGCTGCGAAGATGCTTGTTCTGTGTTCAAATCATCACCCGCACGCTCCAAATCTTTGCGAATAGGGGGAAGCCAGAGGACAGGTGCGCGATAAAAAACTTCCCAACATAGGAAATAATAAGAAAACAAACCTTTCGTAGCCCACGTACTTTATTTTTTACGTTTCGAACGTTTTTTTAATCACTCGTAAAGATGCACGGCGGGGTCATTTACATATAGCGAGAGGAAAGGCATATTAGCAATATATAAGCACCAACGGAATGCTGGCGAACTTTGAACACACTCTACATTCCTTTTGATCGTTATTTTGCTTAAATCGTCGCTCGTTTCTTCATACCTGCCATGGAACAGAGGTTTGGGCCTGAAATATAGCGAAGTTTCGCATCGTTCAGCGGTTAAGGAAAAATGCTGGAACTAAAGCAATTACAGTTTCACAATATTAATAAAGGTACATACTACCGGTACAACCGAAATAACAAAATTTAATCATCTTAGTTTCCGGCGACGAGACAAAATTCACGCGCGTTTTCCCATAGGAATACGCAGGAAGACAGGAAAAGTAGACTGCATGCTGTCTGCCTCGATTTGCAACCGGAAGTCCCGTAGACACTACCACCAGCTGAGCCTCTAGCGTTTATTGTAATAACTCTATGATCGCGACGACTCGCGACCACGGTAATTTATTGAAATGAACATAATCTTTTTGAAATGTACCTTCGGTTAAAAAATAAATGCGGACAATAAAAGCAAAACTTAAAGAAAAAAACGCGTCTGCATAACGACAGCGCTTTCGCTGCCAACGGATTTCGTCTGCGTGTCGTCTGCTTTCTTTCGCTAGTCGGCTGCACCTTCGGACGCTGCTCCCGACGCCATATATCAATACGAACGCCAAACACACCCGGCCACTCGACTTGATCGACTGCGTCGCCGCCCACCGTAGACCATGGCAAGTTTCTTGGCCCTACTTTTTACAAAAAGAGAACTACGCTTTGCAATTTTACAAGGAAAAACCGACATGCGATGAAACGGCATTCGACGAAACGCTCTTCACTAAAATGCCCGGTCCCACTCGTCCTAAATTTCTAGTAAAATCCACCAACGGTAGTGAATTCCCATGAAAATAAATTTTGAAGCAAAAATCACCCCAGCAAGGAAAAATAATATTAAAAGCTTAATTGATTGCACAAAAAAAAGACGTTTACAATTCTCTGCAATGCCGAATTGGAGCGCAGCTCTTGAGGAGGAGGAGGGAAGGGTATGCCCGTCCTCCCCCTCAGTACCCTCTCCTCCTCCTCCTCATTGCTCCCGTCCTATTGAGCGGAAAATTTTCGCTAAATTTAGTAGGAATCTTTTCTGTTAAATTTATGGGGAAAATTTTCCGCTAAACTTAGCGGTAACATTTTCCCGCCAAAATGTAGCGGAGAAATTTTCTGCTAAGTTCAGCGGGACATTTTCCCGCTAAATATAGCAGGAACATATTTCCGCTAAATTTAGCAGTGAATATTTTTTTGCTAAATTCAGCGAGGAACTTTTTCGCTAAATTGAAAAGTGAAATTTTCATGCTAAATTTAGCGGGAAAATATGCAGTTTTCGTAGACCGCGTTTACACCCCCGCTAAGCCCTCCGCAACGTACGAGCCTCTACTGCGCCTGCGCGCCGATGGCCTTGGCTGTGGAGTTCAGGGTATGGTACTAGGATGTGGAGAGCACTGCGGGACGGCGAAAACCATCTACCAAAACTCCCTAATGTTACCGCTAAATTTAGCGGGAAATTTTCGCTCTAAATTCATCGGAAACATTTCCCTGCCAAGTTTAGCGGAAAAATTTCCTCACCAAATTGAGCGGGAAACTTTTCTCGCTAAATTTAGCGGGAAGGTTTTCCATAATGCAACGCGCGCGGTTACGCCGACACCGACGGCGACGCCGCTCAAGCCGGAAACGGGCGTCTTAGAGCCGCGCTCGCTGTATGTTCGTTTTTCAGTAAACAAAAAACAAAAAAAAAACCTTATTTACTTAAACGGGAGTCTCCACTTCCTGGCCCGCGGAGGTCTTCCGTCAGGCCCTCGACTGGCCGCTGTTGTTCCAATGAAGCCCGGCCGCGTATTGCCGTTTGCTTACGCAGTAAAACATTGAAGTAAATCTAGGGCCTTTATTGGCCTATTCGAACGTCCCGCTCTTTCGCAAGCAGGAGGCGAGAACGACCCTTTCGCGCTCGTTCTTTGTTGTCTGAGGCAAGAATTCGGCCCTCAGCAAGGACGTCGCCGGGGTGGCCCTTTTCGGAGGTGCAGTGGGGGACGGCGCGGTTTAACTTGGGGGCGCGTGTTAACCCAACCGACCCCCTCGTTCACGGCGCTTCGCGGCGACGCTGTGGAGTGGCACGTTACAAAGCTACAGATATTTGCCAAAACGAAAAGACTAGTTTTGGCGGAAACTGCAAACCCCAACACTGCGTGGTAAAGCACTAAAAGCGTCTCGGGCCTGCTCCGCGTGTAGAAGCAAAACGCGAAGATAACGGCGTCGGTTCCCGATAGGGCCACAAGCCCAGCCAAGCTAGCAGTCTGCCAGCAAACACATCTTTCCAGGCGGCATCTTTATATCGGAGGCGGTATTTGTGGACGCGTGAAACACTGGCACGCGTTTAACTTGCCGGCGGCGCGGGCATTTGTGACGTACCTCAGAAAAGACCAATCAGGGACCCCGGATCCGCCCCATAGGTTCGGCCCTCGGCCTGTTTCAAGGTGGTCCGCTGGGCGCAACAATAGACGCGCGCAAAGAAACGACCCTGCTACACGAACCAACCGCTTAAACGAAGACACCGGAGAAAACGAGAAAAAAACTGCCTATCGTAAGGTGTGTCCTCTCGTCCTATTATTCATTGGACATTATCATCACCAGCAACAGCATGTCAGGACTGGTCGTGCGTGCGTTGCCATGTCTACATTGGGCTTACTGTCCTGTGTCGTATCTATTGCATTTTGTTAGCATCAGGTCTACCATTTTTATCAGTCTTTTGGCCTGTCGGAACATGCCAAAGTGTCTATTCACTTCGATGTATGCCTCGTAAGTTTTCTAGGTCTCAATTATTATATAATGTCAAAATTAGCTAAATATTTAATATATAAATAATGTAGATGCATTCATAATCCTTATAATTTCCCACTTAAATGATTACTTTCTCTAAACACTTCACTATACAAATACTTATTTATTTTTTTTTATTTATATTTATATTTATATTTTCTGATCCTCGGGACTGAGACAGATCCCCGACCCGGCCCCTTAGCCAAACATTTTGGAAACTGGTGATTTAAAACATCAGCCAATATGGATGTCATCGCACAGGCTATCAAATGGTATCACGATGACGTGCTGATGGGCGTGCAAGCCGATTTTCTCGCTTTCCAAATAGTTATTTACGCGAAGATCATATTTCTTTACATCACCTATAAATGCGTAAGAAAACAAAAATCGGGCGTGATGCCAGTGAGGCAAAGCGTGAACATCGCACAACTAATATTCACTCTCTGCTCTGCTCTGCATCATTTGTGCCACCATATAATATCCTCACGGTTATTCTGCGGCAGTAAAGAAAAAAAGGATTATTTTATTATTATTATATTAATATTATTATTATTATTATTACTATTATTACTATTATTATTATTATTTCAATTCGCACAAACATGCTTCGAATTTTAAGGTATCCCGTGCGATTCTCTCTAGGTTGACTACAAAACGTTTTGAATTATACGGGCACGTCTCCCTCAACAACTCTACTCCACGCCTTTGCCAACATTTCTTACAGAGGTGAAGTCGGGCTGTGTATTGATTTCACGCTCCTGAAAAGTCTCACCACAAATGCTATAATCAAACATTACCTTGCTAACGCAAAAAAAAAAAACACAAAAAAACAAGCAAAACTATCCCAGAAGACTTCTAATCTTACATCTGGTAGAACCAAGGCACCGCGGCCTGAATGTGACCGGTCGCCGCGCCTTCTTCCTTGCAGAGGAAACGTTGTAATACAAAGTTCTTCACGTTTCTTCTCTGGGGGTGATGGGGCGCACGGCGGTTGTGGCTTTTCTTACGGCAGTCACAAGTAGTTAGTGATCCAAAATCACTTCAACTTGGCTACAAAACGTTAACAGCGTATCGCCGCATGTTGTTCGTAGTTTTCTTGAAACCTAGAGCTGAACCCGAGGGCGACATCCTTGCGCATCAGAAAAAAGCTCATGCGATCCCCTATCAGTGTTTTGACAAAGTTCCAAATGACGGAACCTATTTCATTACAATATTATTTTAATAGATCATTCCGGTACATTTGATACCTATGATAACGATCCCAGATAACAATACCACGCATGCGAAAAGGCGGCGTCGGATTATCGGGTATCGTTATCAGAGTCATCGGTCAAAGTCAAATTTGGGGCTTTTACGTGCCAAACCTACGACGGGCATCTGGCACGCCCCAGCGGAGGACTGAAGATTAATTTCGACCACCTGGGGATCTTTTGACGTGCAACCGAAAGCTCGGTTACACGGCGCCTTCTCCGCAATAAGCCTCCGTCATATTGCGGGCACCTCGGTCGGGATTCGAACCCGCCACCTGGGGATCCGTAGGCCGGCGCTCTCGCCTCGGAGCCACCGAGGCGGCGATCAGAGTCATCGGGACGATCTACTAAAACTCTATGATTGATTTCCAGCCTTTCCAGGAGCTTGGACATTTTTTATTGCATTCCACACAACGAAAGAGTGCACTCCCTATATAAACGAAAAGGCTAGGTTCGACCACGAAAGACTTAAGTTGACAAAAGGCACAAAACAAAAAAAATTGTTTTTAGGAATTATATCAAATGTGATAGCATTCCCTTTGCTACCGTGTGGTGAGCCCGCCCTTGACATAGGGCTGCAACAGTTCACGTTGTAGATGAGCAGTTCCGTCAGTACAGTATACTTGCTAGCCTTACTAACACGACCGCACATTGTTACAATGCGCGCTTTTAAATGTCTAGCCCAGCGTGCGATCCCCTCACAACATCCAATATTCAGAAGCTTCTGATCTTGCAAAAGAAAATGCGACGTGCTATTACAAAAGCTCCATATAATTCCCCAACCGGGCAGGCTTACTTGCAGTTTGAAATTGTGCTTGTATATAATTTATTTGAATATAGATTCGCGTGTTTTTACAAATATATAATAGCGAAAAATTATAATTTTATTTCACGTATTGCTTCTACTGTGGCCCACAATACGCCTTATGCAACCAGGGAAAAAGACACCTTTGTTTTACCTAGATGTAGAACGAACTATGGCTTTACAATGTTGCGATATATCTTGCCTAAGTTTTGTAATACTCCTCTATGTGATCACTTGAATGATATGTCTTCTTCTGTCCTTAGGAACGCTTTAGTATAATTTGTCTGTACTTCTCATTTTGTCTGTACTGTTCATTTTGCATATATATTATTTTTTACCGCGTTTACACTGCTTACTTGTAAGGTTGGCGAGGCCCGTCAAGCAGTGGACGACACTGCTTTTTTCTTGCCACCCTCAGTTTGTATTTCAAGCTGAAATAAACGCTGATTGATTGATTGATTGACAACGCTCGAGTAAATCCCTTTGGAATGGAAGTAAAAACGTGCCTTGTATGCGAGAACGCTGAAAATGGCACGGGCGAGAATCTCTTTACAGAGCAGGAAACAGCTTGCAGATAGCTTTCCGGGGCATAGAAACAGGCTATTGGCGGCGAGCGCACGTTCACCTCGAACACCGGTCAAGGCCATGGATGCACCCGCCTTCACTTCTTAATTCTTACTTAATATTGTGCGAGAGAATAGTGCGCAGAAACACCATAAACGAGGTACATCACAAGGAAATTGATTAGGGGTTATTTCTAGTGTTGGGTAAAGTACATCTAGAAAGTAGTTGAAGTGAAGTAGAAACTAAATTATAGGTTATGTATTCCAAGTAACGTAGAAAATACACAGGGCCCAATAAACTTAAAGTACTACAGGTACAATTTTTTTTCACTGTAAACTACAAGTACTTTTAACACAATCTTACATGATGCACTTTCGTTTCTTAGAGGACACATGCAAAGGAAAAATAACTTTTTTAAAACAGGCTAGATGAAAAAAGAACATTATAAAACGAATTTACAGCGAAGAAAAAAATCAGAAGCTATATTTACGGCGCAAAACGAATTTGTAGTTGGCATCCGCGGGAGCAGCCGCTGGTCACGTGGTAGGCCCGCGCGCCGCCGCGCTGCGTCGCCGCCGCCGCAAAGTCACGCCGCCGCCACACGCGGAGCGTTGCGCGACGCCGCTTCAGCGCTTTTCTCCCCGCCGCCGTCGCCGCTGCCGCACAAGTTCGTCTGCTTCGGGGCGCCGCCGCCGTCATCTGACCGGCGGACAGGTCTATCACGTCTGCTTGCGCTTTTTCAGGAGTTTCCTTTGGGATCTAAAAGTTACTTACTAATCCTTTTTTTTATATACTTCAAACAAAGATGAATAAGTTACTTTTAGAGACCAAAGGAAGCTTCCGAAAGAGCGCAAGAACCACATGAGAAATATGTTCCAGTCACATGACAAATAGAGACCACTTTTCCGAGGCGCCCGCTGGCGCCACTACAAATTCGTATAGCGCCGTAAATGTAGCTCTAAAAATTTTTTCTTCGTTGTAAAATCCTTTTATGACATCCGTTTTCCATCCAAACTGTTTTAGAACAATGTTTTCTTCCTTTGCATGTGTCCTTTAACTGGTGTGGATTGCCCCAGAGGTAATCGGGGGTGAATCAGTGTTTTATTTTTTTTTTATAACGGAAAATATTGGATAAAATCAAGTGGCTTCAACGTTGATAAAGCATCCTTTTGTGATACAAATTTAACACGATCAAATTTGAAGAGGGTACTTTGGAGTCGGAGTTGTACTATCCTTGCAAGGTATTAGAAAAAAATTACATTAAGCAAAATACAAGGACATACTCAGACAATGTACTTCAAGTAAATTACAAGTATTCAAATCCTCCTTGAAGTATAGTCCCTTAAGTAATATTTAGTGCTTAAAGGAATGCTGAACCGAAATTTGAATTTCGCAAATAAGGCCGCTGAAGTGTTGAACGGGACACTACGAACTCCAAAACACCACACATACATCGATACTTCAAACGGATGGTCGTATTACTAGAAACAAAGGGTGCGAGCAAGCGAGGAAACTGACGGTCACGATTCTCTTTAACTAGCTGAGAATGAGGGGAAGCGGACCCGGTCCTCTCCTCCTCGCTTCGGTTCACCTGCTCGAGGGGACAAAGCGAAGAGGAGAGGGAATGAGAATCGCGACGTTACATGTGTCGTCGGCTTGGGCGATCGTGTTCAGTCGTGCACTTTTTTCCCAAAAGTATGGCCATCCGTCGGAGATATCGCTGTATGAGTGATGCTTTTGTGCTTTTTAGCATCCCGCCTACTGCTCCAGCCTTGTTTTGTGAGCTCCAAATTTCGGTTCAGCACTCATTTAAAGTACTCCCCAACACTGGTTATTCCATGTTCAAAAGGCATGTCAGATTGGAATGGTTTTCAAACCATCTTTCGCAAAGTAAGAGCGGTCGCGCCATCTAGATCCGTAAATATCTTGAATCGGAGATAAAAATCTACAGTGAGAGTCTCTTAAGAGGATATAGCAGTAGAATTTCATCTCCGATAGGAACTTTTTCAAAGTCCAGATGGCACGGGGGGGGGGGGGGAGGGGGGGGGGAGCCTTTTCACTTAACTGCTTACGGGATATAGTTCTGCTTCCAAATAAAAATAAAGAAAAAGCTAGGCTTTTTGTTCCGGTTATCAGCGGAGGGCTTGACCCTCAAAGCCCTCCACTTAACCCACCCATCCTGTCCCACCACCCTCCAGAAGTGGTAGTACGTGACGAAATGAAGCTCCTGACTTTGCCGCGTGAAGACACTGCGCCAGTCAGCCTAGAGGGAAGCCAAGAGGCTTCTATTCAAACAGGGCTTGTGCCCGCGCCCTATTGGGCAAGCACTCAGAAGACAAAGATGTTGAGACAATTAAGGAGCCCCGTGTATTACAGACGCTTTACACACGCGCCAGAATACAGCCGCCATTGGTGACCTTCTCTTGTTTTAGCGAGATACCGAGCCACTCAAATTGGTGTGGACGAGCCTCCACAAAGGCCAATACAGGAGAGCAAGACAGAATAAAATCTAAGATTTCAATAACCTGGCCTGCTATGGTAATAATGAAGTGAAGTAAACGTAATAAGGGGGAACAAAAACTGAAGGTCAGTTATGGCGGCGCCCATACACAGCTACTGGAAAGCGTCTATAGCGAAGGCCAGAGCACGAGTTCATAGCACAGCAAGAGGATCCGGCTGCACGATTGCTCATGCAGCGGGCACAAGCCCGCTGCATGAGCAATCGCGCCCTTTTTCGCTTTTCCAGACTTCACCCTGCCGTGACAATCGCTCGCTCGCATAAAATGCGTGCTAAAAAAAAAAAAAAGAAAGTTTTTTAGGTTACGGTGCAAGAAACACATTTTTCTTCCACCGTGCTCCACGCCAGACTCGTCAAACCAAACAGGTCTCCAAGCAGAAAGGAGCGAAAACAGGGCGCGCCATCTATCGGATTTCTTTCTAACGAATTCCCGCGACGACGAAGGAGCCACGCGTGCACTGATCGCTCTAACCCCCACCCCCGTTCTCGGCCCTTACGCTTCCCTTAGCCTTGCTGCCGTGTCAGACTTTCCCCCTCTCTTTCGGCCTCGACACCCCTCCCGGCCCTTTCGCAGTCGTCGGCCTAGGCCCCGCACTCGGGAGTTCCGGCTCCCTCGACCCTAATCCACACTCGGACCTTCCGCGAGAGTCGGCCCAGGAGGGATGCTGCCGTGCGCCTCCGGGGCAATCGCGAAGGGGCCCTTTGTCCCATTCTTACCGGATTAGGAAGAAAAAAAAACAAAAATAAAACGAGGTTAGACAACGCCTCATTTAGCTGCCAGATACTGTGGATCCATGTGGCTCGGTTCTTCGCGTTCCGAGGTTTTTCGTTCGATAGGATTTGCAAATAGCATGTAGACTGTTGATATCGTCATTACAAAAACGAAATATGGCATATCGTGATTATAAAACGAAATATGCCATGTGTCGTGTCATAATGTTGCGAAATAATCTACCACAAGTCAGAATGGTGTTGCGTCCTAAATAACGGCCCCTCAGAGCCTACTTTTCATTCCCGCGGAGTAGTGCTTTAAAAAATAAAGGTACTTACTCTAAAAAAGTGTCTGATCTCCTTGTGCGAAAAAAGAAACGAAATGAACCAGTTCCCGATACCATAAGCAGCCATTAGAGTCCCAACTTATTTTTCTAGAGCACCGGATTTCAACGGTCATCCCGATCCCTAAATCGGTGTGCGTTTTCTAAATGGAACGAAATCATAACTATCTGTTCTACTGCCGAAATGCCAAAAAAATTAAAAACCACAAGTTTAGATAGTGTTGCGTCTTATATACGTACTGATCAAAGCGTAGTTTTATTGTAACAAAGCTATGCTTTAAACAAGTTATTAGAACAATAACTTCCACAATTACTTGTTCCGATTAATCGCTTCTCAAAACTGAATTGCCACTAAGGCCCTAGCATATTTTACCAAGCACCGTATTTGTTGTTGTTTTGTTCGCCCGGACGAGACGCCGCCACCGTAAATCACTCAAATAACTAAACGCTGTTGCACATAGTAAAAGAGTAAAAGTGCGCTGGTTGATTTGTGGGTCATGTGATATTTTTCACAATATCACAGGTAGAGTTTTTTTTTCTTTTTTTTTTTTCGAGATGAGTTAATTATGTCAAGCGAAACGGAAATAAAGTCGAATGTTTGCGTGTCAGTGAGCCACGTACTGCGGCCGCCTCCGCAGCGGTCTTTGTCGCATGCTATGACCGATTCAAGTTTTAAAACATGAGATCGGTGCCCCGACGGGCGTAGTCCTTATTTCAGCAGAAAATACCTTATTTCAGTTTCTAGATTTATCTATTTCAAAAAAAAAAAAGGAAAAAAGCTTTTTGTGTAGAGTTTTAGAGCCGTCTCGGAAACGATTTAGTATTGGCTGATAATATTTCCATGATAATTTTTGCCTTATTTTTGCAAGTCAAGAATCATCGTGCCTACAGTGCCACAGGGCCTATATTTTTATTCGCGCGATCCTAATCTCCTGGGGACAAAACCGCTGTTCTGCCAGTGACGCCACGGCGAGGATAGAGCAACCAATCATTACACTGATTGCAAGCTCGTTCTCGCGGCTAATAGAGGCACCATATAGACCTTCGCAAAAAGAGCGCTCTGGCCGCCGCCATTTTGCGAATCGAGCGACCCCTATCAGCCAGAAATTTCTGGCACCCGCCTGAGCTGTGGAAACCCGGTCAGCGTGACTCCCCACTTGCATTTTGCATTCGGAGTTCGGCGGCTTTTTTTGGGAGTTTTTATTTTATTCGCCTGTTTAGGGTGCTTACCCTTTGTGTGTTGTCTTCCACTGTAAGAACCAGAGAATACCAGGGCTCGTAGCCTGCTCGGCCTTCGCAAGAAACGAACGAAGAGACCGAACGTCAAGCGGCCCGCGACGCAGGCAGTTCGACGTTCTTGGAGGATTATTTCCGTTGAGATAATCTCCAAAAAGCCTTCCCGGCCGTGTTCCGGGTCTTCGCGAAAAATAGTTGATACACCAACTCATGTTTACAAACAAACCGGAGCGCCCCTAGCGGACGCCACTGGCGCCGCGCACGCACGATGGGGGTGTGGGCAAAAAGCTCGCCGTCGCCAATAAACAGACCATTGAAATGCGATGTTGTGGGCGTCGGTGTGAGTCCCCCTGCCCTTTTTCGCGTTCGCATTGTAGATTCTACGTTTTCTTGGCGATGTCTGACTACTTGAGCGGCCTCAGCGAAATTACCGAGGCTCGTTACACCACAAAACTTCGCGTGAATAATGTGACATGCGGCGATTCATTCCGCGTGGACGCCGCAGAATGTACGCTAAAGCCTGATTCGCATGATGAGATTTCGCTCGCAACTTTCAGTCGGGACGTCAATCGGGCTGCAAAAGTGTGAACCGTAGCTGAGATGGTGGACGTCAATGCTGAAAATCTCAAGCAGAATCGGACCAAGTAAATCAGGCATAACAAGTCGGTGACGGCCCTGGTAACAATTATATATACATCCTTTTATCTACTGCTTACATCGAGCCTGCTTACCAACCTTCAAACTTGAGGATTTTGAGGCCTGCTCTTACTTCTTATCGCAAGTACCGGGCCCACGTTTGGTCTACGGGCCGGTGTCGTTTAAAAGAGCAGACGACAAGCAGAACCGTTTGAAAGAGCAGACGACAGTTCGAACAGTCAAGCGGCCGTTTGAACTTGAAGACGCATCGAACGTAGTCCGCAGGTGGTCCCGCACAACTTTGCGGTTTTTCGCCGTTCATGTTAGAACAAAACAAATAGATCTGATGACCAGAAGTATCCGTGAATTCAATCCAGTGCTTCCCGCCCAAGCAATCGTGGTCCGACGGCGTCTGGTTTTCGCTTTTCACGGCACATATCCACCTTCTCGGACGAACCGAGCACATGAAAACTGGCCTTCAAACCTTTCTCGACCGTTTTAGTACAGCCCCAGTCGCGGCGTTTTGACGAGAAGGCAGGTTTTTGTCTGGTTCCTTTGAAAACAACGCAGGACTACACGTCTCGCATGGGGACTTCTGCCCACAGCCCCAGACTGGAAGTGCGACCGATGCGCCACCACCGCGGCGTGACGTAACAGAGATGAGTTCGTGTATAGACCTTTTCCGCTTACTCTCGCCCCCGACCGCCAAGCAGGCAGATCCGGTATGGGCGACGAAAAAATATTAAAACGTTGCAACCTGCAAGTAGTAAAAAAATAGAGGGGAGAGAAAACGAGAATGGGTGACGGTTACGCTTTTCTCTTAAATGCATTCTATTGCCGTGGCGACGGCAAAACAATGTTTTCGCCCATACTGGAAGTGACGTCAATTCAAGATGGCGGCGCACTTGCAGAAAAGGTCTATAGGGTCGGGTCCGGGGTGTGGGGACAAAATAGACACGTTCGTTCATTTGTTTTGAAGCTGTGCAAAAAAGCTGCTCTCTTCTACATGTTCCCCAAAACACGCCGGATTCCGTCCGATTGTCGTGAAGTGACTATCGTCGACACTGCATATTGGATACGCTGTGTTATTTGAGACCTTTATCAAATCCTGTTCGGATAACTAGGCACCGTAGGGTACGTACAATATCTGTTGTTCGATTGATGAGACTCGTTGAATTTCATGTTGTGGGCGGGAAATATCTATGCAGTTTGGATATATTGTGGGGTCAAATATTTTGACCTATATAGGTTGACACGTCTGAGTGTACGGTGACGTAAAACGGTGAACATAAAATGAAACAAACATTCCGGTTGCATTTGTTCTGTCGCGCACGGACTCACCAAAACAGCTTTCATTTCTTTGCTTTTGTTCCCAAAAATAAAGCACTGCTTTCTTAAATACCTCTATAAATTATGTTCACCACAGAACACAAAATAAAAACGAAAACGCGGCAATTCAGCCGCTGCCAGCGTCCGGAATTGCGCCTACGCAGGCTGCCACAGCCCACCGACGAGAAACTCCACAGCTCAGCACAGTCGGGCAACACTGACGTACACTCTCAAAACCAGGGACACGCGCTGTAAATCGCTTCGTTCGAGACTGCCCCTGGAAAGGTCTATAGGCGCGGACGGCTTCCAACTTCGTTCTCAGTCGGAGTTGAAATTTCCACAAACCTCCGCGATGTTACAAAAAAGGTTGACGAAACGACGAACATTTTATGCTCCCAGCCAGTTTGACTACGCCACCGCTGCCGCAATGCTTAGAGAGAACTTTAGCGTTTCAGCACGTGCCCGAACCTCGCTGGAACTCTGCGCGTGAAGAGCACGAGACGGCACGAGCCGTCTCGTGCTTGGTGAGATCGGTCGATTAGAGGGGGTCCACTGGCTTGTGGCTAGGTTAGCTGTCGTTATATGGCATATATAGGAGTTTGGGCCTTCTTCGTGTTTCGTCGGTTTCAATACTCTGTTTCATACTTAGTTTGCAACGCTGTCACAGCTACTGGCGCGAGCGCGTGGATTCATCTATGGTTTTGTTTGCGCGAGAAGGCGTGCAGATGATCAACGAGATTAAGCCCCACGCTCGCGCCAATAGCTTTGACAGCGTTGCACGCTAAGTATGAAACCGAGTATATTTAGGGCGGAAAAAAAAGGGGGGGGGTACAAATCTTTGCCTGAGTTGTCGCCGAGCAAAGGAATAATCGAGAAAATAACCCCGAAGGAAAAAAAGTGGTAAACGCCGTAGTTTCCAGGACATTTCATCGAACGCCGTTTCATCGAAAAAGTGGTCGTTCCATATCGAAACGTTCAATTGCAACAATTGGCCAGTATTTTTAAACAAATAATCCTAATAGCCGGCCAAAAAACGCTGCTAACAAAACAAAACGAAAAATTTGGGACTAGTGGAGGGGGACGTCGTGGAACTCGAATCCATCCGCTTGGTGACGGAGGACACCCCATGCAGGTGAGTCCTCCGTCGTGCCATCCAGGCGTCTGTCGTACGAGAGGACAATGAAAATTTTTCAAATTTTATTGCAGAAACGTTTGACGCATTCAATGAAACGGCGTTCGATAAGATGTCCGGTGTAGGTGCGAGTGACCTTCTAGTGCCCAACAGAACCTTAGGTGCCTCGCTTTGCGAAAATGTGATGGCTGAAAACCGGCATCGTCTTTTAGGCCCGTGCGATCCTCTGCGGTTCCGATATAAAAAAGGTTCAGACCGATGCCAAAGTCACAAATCTCGGAAAAAAGCTAATAGAAGAAAATCTCACCGCAAGACCGACCGACGCGGACAAAAGCTCATCGGCCTCTTGATGAATACGGTGGAAACTCACCTACGATTTTCGTTTTCGGAAATGGCATTCTTTTGGTATATAAATAAAAGAAACATTCTTTTCCATATTTTTTATTTTTTATTTGTAGCAGCTTCACATTTCTGGTGTGATCGGTCCTGACACAATTTGGGGGCTCTCTGTGGTCGACGGGAGCATTGACGAGGTCACTTCGTTACTGTTCATAGAACTCAACGTTGAGGCAATGTCTTTATAGAAAAAGACCTGTATATCCCTTTGTTACTTATTCCTATTCTGCATAACTGTGGACTTCTGCTTCTTCAATCATTTTGGTGTCTGCAATATACGAATATTGTATAAATCTCCGTTTGTGTTCCCCACAGGGCCCCCAGAGTAGAACCGCAAGTACTAAATTTAAAAGCTTGATTGCACAATCCTTGAGTGGGTTTATCTCAGCATCTGTCACTTTTTCGGTAAACTTTTCTCCCGTGAGCCTCTCGGTGTTGCGCTGTTCTCCGGCGGAGAAAAGCTCACCGGAAATCCGGCGGATGCGAGGAAGAGCTCACCAGACTTTGAGTAGACGCGGAGAAAAGCTCACCTTTACAAACCGTTTTAACATTATTTCTTCGCAGCTCTCGATATTTTATCGAACTCTGTTATATCCAAAGTCATGTAAATGAACGCCATGTAATTGAACCCAAGAGACCATTTGCTATATTATTCCCAAGCATCAAGGAGAATGCAGGAATTGGTGTTTCACGCGCCACACCTTCCCCGTATAAAAGGTTCGAAGTAAGTAACCATAATAAAGCATTGATGAACGCGCGTCCAATATGCCATTTGTTTTAGGTATTTGTTTTAGAAAAGTTACTACTGTTGAGGCCAGCACGTGTGACGCGTGCAACACCAATCCCTGCGTTATCCTTGATGCTAGGGTAATATCGCAATAGGTCTATTTCAACGAAGCCGTTTCGTAGAACACCGTTTTGTCGAACATCATGGTTTCTGGCCAGGTGGTTTCTCGTTTTTGTAAATAGTGTTTTTTTTTTGTTTGCATTCAAAGGATAACTGACAAATGATGAGGCGGTGAATAACTGAAAAAACTAAACGTTTAATGGGGCAAACGAAATAGAAGGTTGGCGTCGCAGGCGTCGATGTCGCCGAAGCAGCAGGGTCGGGGCTGACTCCGGCTCTCAACGCTGAGCTCGTTACGTACACGCGTGGGCTTCTGGAACAACCGGCGTAAAGGCTCGGCGCGAAGAACATTCTAACCTCGAATAAGCAACAGGGTTCTGGAATTCACCAGAACGTGACATTACAGAAACAATAAAAAGTGAAAGCCTTTTACAACTCCCTGTAAAGCCGAATTACAGCGCAGCTCTTGAGGAGAAGGAGGGAAGGGTACTGGGGGGGGGGGGTCAAGTGACCATGGGTGGGGGTCACGTGACCTAAGGGGGTCACGTGACGATGACGATGCCGATGACGTCGTCAGTAACGATGACGATGCGGATACCGATGACGTCATCAGTGACGTCACTGATGATGACAATGACGATGCCGGTGACGTCATCAGTGATGATGACGATGACGATGCGGATGCCGGTGACGTCATCAGTGACGCCACTGATGACGCCATCAGCGATGATGACGATGCGGATGGTGATGATGACGATGACGATGCGGATGCCGGTGACGTCATCAGTGACGTCACTGATGACGTCATCAGTGATGATGACGCTGACGATGCGGATGCCGGTGACGTCATCAGTGACGTCACTGATGACGTCATCGGGGGTCACGTGACCCCGGGGGTCACGTGACTTGGGAAGCCACGTGACTTTGGGTGTCACGTGACCCCTCCCCAAGGTCACGTGACCTTGGGGTCACGTGACCTTGGGATGACCTTGAGGGTCAAGTGACCTTGGGATGACCTTGGTTACGCCGACGGCGACGGCGACGGCGACGCCGCTCAAGCCGGGAACGGGCCCCTAAGAGCTGCGCTCTAAAAAATGAAAGCCGCTTACAACTCCCTGTAACGCCGAATTAGAGCGCAGCTCTTGAGGAGGAGGAGGGAAGGGCACTGGGGGGGGGGGTTAAACTAACCAGGGGGGGGGGTCACGTGACCTTGGGGGTCACGTGACCCCCAATGCCGATGTCATCACTGACGTCACTGATGACGTCATCAGTGACGATGACGATGCGGGTACCGATGACGTCATTAGTGACGTCGCGGATGACTTCACCAGTGATGATGACGATGACGATGCGAATGTCGGTGACGTCATCAGTGACGTCGCTGATGACGTCATCAGTGATGATGACGATGACGATGCGGATGCCGGTGACGACATCAGTGACGTCACTGATGACGTCATCAGTGATGATGACGATGACAATGCGGATGTCGGTAACGTCATCAGTGATGATGACGATGACGATGCGGATGCCGGTGACGTCATCAGTGATGATGACGATGACGATGTGGATGCCGGTGACGTCATCAGTGATGATGACGATGACGATGTGGATGCCGGTGACGTCATCAGTGATGATGACGATGACGATGTGGATGCCGGTGACGTCATCAGTGATGATGACGATGACGATGTGGATGCCGGTGACGTCATCAGTGATGATGACGATGACGATGCGGATGCCGGTGACGTCATCAGTGATGATGACGATGACGATGTGGATTCCGGTGACGTCATCAGTGATGATGACGATGACGATGTGGATGCCGGTGACGTCATCAGTGATGATGACGATGACGATGCAGATGCCGGTGACGTCATCAGTGACGATGACGATGTGGATGCCGGTGACGTCATCAGTGATGATGACGATGACGATGTGGATGCCGGTGACGTCATCAGTGATGATGACGATGTGGATGCCGGTGACGTCATCAGTGACGATGACGTCATCGGGGGTCACGCGACATCGGCGGGGGTCACGTGACCTCGAGGAGGGGGTCACGTGACCTCGAGGAGGGGGTCACGTGACCTCAGGGGAGTCACGTGACTTCGGGGGGTCACGTGACCTCGGGGGGTCACGTGACCCCCCACGAGGTCACGTGACCCCGGTGGGGGGCTCGCGCGGTGCATTATGGGACATTTCCCATGATGCACCGCGCGGTTACACCGACGGCGACGGCGACGCCGCTCAAGCCGGAAACGGGCCCCTAAGAGCTGCGCTCTAAAAGTGAAAGTCGTTTACCACTCCCTGTAACGCCGAATTGGAGCGCAGCTCTTGAGGAGGAGGAGGGGAGGGTACTGAGGGCCACGTGTTCTCGGGGGGGGTGTCACGTGACCCCCCCGAGGGCACGTGACCTTGGTGGGGTCACGTGGGGGCCAACACGTGCCCCCTCAGAGGTCACGTGACCTCGGGAGGGGGTCACGTGACCTCGGCGTGTCACGTGACTCCCCAGGTCACGTGACCCCCCGGGTCACGTGACCAAACATTTTCCACTAGATTTAGGGGGGAAATTTTTTCCGCTAGATTTAGCGGGGAAAGTTTTGCGCTAGATTTAGCGGGGAAATTTTTTCCGCTAGATTTAGCGGGGAAAGTTTTCTGCTAGATTTAGCGGGGAAAGTTTTCCGCTAGATTTAGCGAGGAAATTTTCCGCTTTGATGGGGAAATTTTTCCGCTAGATTTAGCGGGGAAATTTTTTCCGCTAGATTTAGCGGGGAAATTTTTTCCGCTAGATTTAGCGGGGAAATGTTTTCCGCTAGATTTAGCGGGGAAATTTTTTCCGCTAGATTTAGCGGGGAAATGATTTCTGCTAGATTTAGCGGGGAAATTTTTCCGCTAGATTTAGTGGGGAAATTTTTTCCGCGAGATTTAGCGGGGAAATTTTTTCCGCTAGATTTAGCGGGGAAATTTTTTCCGCTAGATTTAGCGGGGAAATTTTTCCGCTAGATTTAGCGGGGAAATTTTTTCCGCTAGATTTAGCGGGGAAAATTTTCCGCTAGGTTTAGCGGGGAAATTTTTTCCGCTAGATTTAGCGGGGAAATTTTTCCGCTAGATTTAGCGGGGAAATTTTTCGCTAGATTTAGCGGGGAAATTTACCCATAATGCACCGCGCGGTTACGCCGACGGCGACGCCAACGGCGACGGCGACGCCGCTCAAGCCGGAAACGGGCGCCTAAGAGCTGCGCTCTAAAAGAGGTGTATCCGCGGCCAGGCATCGAACCTCGGCTACTTGAGTGGAAGATAAGCACGGTAACCATTAGGCCACGGGCGCGCTGCCTGGTTGGCTAGCTGCGCACGCGGTAATGTTATGTTCTGTTTTAGAGCGCAGCTCTTAGGGGCCCGTTCCCGGCTTGAGTGGCGTCGGCGTCGCCGTCGGCGTCGCCGTTGGCGTCGGCGTGACCAAGGTCATTTCAAGGTCACTTAACCCCCAAGGTCATCCCAAGGTCACGTGACCCCAAGGTCACGTGACCCCTCCCCAAGGGTCATCGGGTGTCACGTGACTCCCCAAGGTCACGTGACCCCTTCGCCAGGGTCACGTGACCCCCATGACGTCATCAGTGACGTCACTAATAACGTCACCGGCATCCACGTCAACATCGTCATCATCACTGATGACGTCACCGGCATCCGCATCGTCATTGTCATCATCACTGATGACGTCATCAGTGACGTCACTGATGACGTCACCGGCAGCCGCATCGTCATCGTCATCATCACTGATGACGTCACCGGCATCGTCATCGTCATCATCGATGGTGACGTCATCAGTGACGTCACTGATGACGTCACCGGCATCCGGATCGTCAACGTCATCATCGCTGATGACGTCATCAGTGACGTCACTGATGACGTCACCGGCATCCGCATCGTCATCGTCATCATCACTGATGACGTCACCGGCATCCGCATCGTCATCGTCATCACTGATGACGTCACCGGCATCCGCATCGTCATCGTCATCATCGATGATGACGTCATCAGTGACGTCACTGATGACGTTACCGGCATCCGCATCGTCAACGTCATCATCGCTGATGACGTCATCAGTGACGTCACTGATGACGTCACCGGCATCCGCATCGTCATCGTCGTCATCACTGATGACGTCACTGGCATCCGTATCGTCATTGTCATCATCACTGATAACGTTGTAGGAGCTGGATTGAGAGCAACCAGTACAGACAGGGGTAGGATTCGAACTGATTTTTATGTGCCCGCGACGCGCGAGCCCCGCCTCTTCTTTTTCTTTTGTAGACCGCCTTGTGCTGACCGTGAGGGTCGCTATAGGGCTCCCCCCTGTAGAGCGATAGGTGCCGGAGGAGCCCAAGTGACGCGCTGGGGTCTAGGTGCAGACGCCGAAGGTGGCGGTGGGGTGGTGATGGCAGAGGCGGGCGTAGGCAGGGCAGTGTCCAGGTAGGCCGGTTTGACGCGGTCTGTAGCCACAACGTCATGATGACCGTTGATGTCGAGAGTGTAGGTCTTGACCTGGCGTTCGAGCACTCTGAAAGGTCCATCGTAAGCTGGTGTAAGAGGTCGACGAGTACGATCGCGCCGTAAGAAGACGTGGGTGCACGACTCAAGGTCTTGGCTCATGAAAATGTGTTGAGGACTCCTCTGAGCGGGAAGGACTGGTCGCAGCTCACGAATGGTTTGTCGAAGGTCTGCGAAATAGCTGCTTGGTTCATGCTGAGAGTCGGGAGAGGTTGGAGAGAAAAAAAGTGAAAGCCGTTTACAAATCCCTGTAACGCCGAATTGGAGCGCAGCTCTTGAGGAGGAGGAGTGAAGGGTACTGAGGGGAGGGTAGACCCCTCCCCCTTCTCCTCCTCCTCCCCTCATTCTTTAATATGCTCCGGGGGGGTGTCACGTGACTTCGGGGAGGGGGTCACGTGACCTCGGGGAGGCGTGACCTGGGGGCGACCTCAAGGCCACGTGACCCCAAAGGCGACCCCCACGTGACCTTGGGGTCACGTGACCTGGAGGGGTCACGTGACCTCGGGGGGTCACGTGACCTCAGAGGGGTCACGTGACCTGGGGGTCACGTGACCTTGAGATGACCTTGGAAGGGGTCACGTGACCTCGGGGGTCACGTGACCTTGGGGAGGCGACCACGTGACCTCGGGGGTCACGTGACCTCAGAGGGGTCACGTGACTTGGGGGTCACGTGACCTTCAAAGGGTCACGTGGGGTCATCTTGGGGTCATGTGACCTTGAGATGACCTTGGAAGGGGTCACGTGACCTTAGGGGGTCACGTGGGGTCACGTGACCTTGAGATGACCTTGGGATGACCTTGGTTACGCCGACGCCGACGCCGACGGCGACGCCGACGCCGACGGCGACGCCGCTCAAGCCGGGAGCGGGCCCCTAAGAGCTGCGCTCTAAAAATGAAAGCCGCTTACAACTCCCTGTAACGCCGAATTAGAGCGCAGCTCTTGAGAAGGAGGAGGGAAGGGCACTGGGGGGGGGGGTTAAACTAACCAGGGGGGGGGTCACGTGACCTTGGGGGTCACGTGACCCCCAATGCCGATGTCATCACTGACGTCACTGATGACGTCATCAGTGACGATGACGATGCGGGTACCGATGACGTCATTAGTGACGTCGCTGATGACTTCACCAGTGATGATGACGATGCCGATGCGAATGTCGGTGACGTCATCAGTGACGTCGCTGATGACGTCATCAGTGATGATGACGATGACGATGCGGATGCCGGTGACGACATCAGTGACGTCACTGATGACGTCATCAGTGATGATGACGATGACAATGCGGATGTCGGTAACGTCATCAGTGATGATGACGATGCAGATGCCGGTGACGTCATCAGTGATGATGACGATGACGATGTGGATGCCGGTGACGTCATCAGTGATGATGACGATGACGATGTGGATGCCGGTGACGTCATCAGTGATGATGACGATGACGATGTGGATGCCGGTGACGTCATCAGTGATGATGACGATGACGATGTGGATGCCGGTGACGTCATCAGTGATGATGACAATGACGATGCGGATGCCGGTGACGTCATCAGTGATGATGACGATGACGATGTGGATGCCGGTGACGTCATCAGTGATGATGACGATGACGATGTGGATGCCGGTGACGTCATCAGTGATGATGACGATGACGATGCGGATGCCGGTGACGTCATCAGTGACGATGACGATGTGGATGCCGGTGACGTCATCAGTGATGATGACGATGACAATGTGGATGCCGGTGACGTCATCAGTGATGATGACGATGTGGATGCCGGTGACGTCATCAGTGACGATGACGTCATCGGGGGTCACGCGACATCGGCGGGGGTCACGTGACCTCGAGGAGGGGGTCACGTGACCTCGAGGAGGGGTCACGTGACCTCGGGGGGTCACGTGACCTCGGGGGGTCACGTGACCCCCCACGAGGTCACGTGACCCCGGTGGGGGGCTCGCGCGGTGCATTATGGGACATTTCCCATGATGCACCGCGCGGTTACGCCGACGGCGACGGCGACGGCGACGCCGCTCAAGCCGGAAACGGGCCCCTAAGAGCTGCGCTCTAAAAGTCTCCAGGGAGGCGCAATGGGGAACCATATACAAGCTCAGCTGTCGTACAGCCAAGGTCGGCCTTGAGCGCCGAGCGAAGGCCCAGGAGGACGAGGGGGAGATGGTCGGCCCAAAGTTCGCGCGGCTCGTAGGTGGCGAGGGCTGCCTTCAACTGCCTGTGGAGTCGTTCCACCATGCCATTAGCTGATGGATGATAGGCGGTGGTGTGAATGTGTCGGACTCCCAGGATGGAGACAAAAGCCGCGAAAAGGGCGGACTGGAACTGTCGTCCTCTGTCGGTAGTTACGACTGTAGGACAGCCGAAACGGGACACCCAGCCGTCGAGGAAGGCTTTCGCGACTGTCTCTGCTGTCATGTCGGGGACACGGATTGCCTCGGGCCACCGAGTGAACCGGTCCACGCAAGTCAGCAGATAACAGGCACCTCGGGATGAAGGAAGAGGTCCAACCAAGTCGAGGTGGACATGAGCGAACCTCGAGTCTGGTAGGCGATATGGTGAGATCGGGGTGACGGTGTGTCGGATGATCTTGACACGCTGGCATTTAAGGCAATTTCGAGACCAGCGGCGGACATCCGCATTCATGTTCGGCCAAAAGAAGCGAGCGGTGATCAATTTTTGTGAAGCACGGATTCCCGGGTGGCTTTTGTTGTGCAAGTGGTCGAACAGAGTCCGACGAAACGTTGGTGGTACAAACGGGCGTGAAACGCCGGTTGACGTCTCGCAAGTGACGGTTGTTGGAGACAGAGGTAGTGGAGTGTCAGCGAACTTGAGAGATGCAGAAGAGTCACGAAGGCGTTGTAGCTCGGGGTCCTCGTCTTGAGCGGCTGCTAGCTCTTCAAAATCCACTGGATGTTGAACTGAAGTAATGTTTGCTACGCGAGAGAGTGCGTCAGCAGCAGTGTTTTCGTGGCCGCTGACATGTCGGAGATCGACGGTAAACTCTGAGATAAAGCAGAGGTGCCGGATCTCACGCGCGGTGTAGTCGGTGTGGTTTCGATGGAACACGAATGTCATGGGCTTATGATCGGTCAGAACGTAAAAGTCCCGGCCCTCGATGAAGTGGCGAAAGTGTTTGATGGATAGATACACTGCTAGAAGTTCCCGTGCAAAGGTACTATACCTCTGTTCAGCGTCTTTGAGTTTGTGTGAAAAAAATCCGAGTGGCTGCCATCCAGAAACGTTCTGTTGAAGAACCGCGCCGACAGCTACGCTTGATGCGTCTGTGAGGAGTCGGAGTGGCGCGTCTGCGGCAGGATGGGTGAGCATTGCGGCGTCAACGAGTGCCTGTTTCGCTAACGAAAAGGCAGACGCTGCACTTTCGCTCCAATTAAGAGACGCCGAGGCTTCCTTTTTGGTGGCGAGCAGGTCAGTTAGAGGTTTTAGTAACTCAGCACACTTCGGCAGGAACCGACGATGGAAGTTTACTAGGCCCAAGAATTCGCGCAACTTTTTTAAAGATGTTGGTTGAGGAAAGTCACGAATGGCGGTGACTTTGATTTCTAAAGGCTTGATGCCTTGTGGGGTGACGAGGTGGCCCAGGAATTCGATGTTGGCTACGCCGAAAAGACATTTGTTGGGGTTGATGACCAAACCGTAGTCGTCAAGCCGGGTGAAAAGGGCGCTCAGATGTTCCTCATGTTCTGTCTTTGAGGCGCTGGCGACCAAAATATCGTCTAGGTAAGCGAATACGAAATCTAGGCCGCGCGTCACCTCGTTGATGGTGCGTTGAAAAGTCTGGGCGGCATTCCGCAAGCCAAATGGCATTCTCACATATTCAAAGAGGCCAAAAGGTGTAACGATGGCGGTCTTTGGGATGTCAGCAGGCTCCACCGGAATCTGGTGGTATGCCTTCACCAAGTCCATCTTGGAGAAGGTCTGGCATCCAGCCAGATTCCCGGTGAAGTCTTGTATGTGAGGCAGTGGGTATCTGTCAGGTTGAGTATTGGCGTTCAAGGCGCGATAATCACCACATGGTCTCCAGTCGCCTGCATCTTTCTTGGCGACCATGTGAAGAGGTGATGCCCAGTTACTCGACGATGGACGAACGATTCCAAGTTCGAGCATGTGCTCGAACTCGCGACGAGCGATGGCCAGGCGTTCTCCAGACAGTCGACGAGGACGAGCAAAAACGGGAGGGCCAGAGGTAGCGATGTGGTGAGTGATGGTGTGTTTCACCGGCGACTCTCTTGTGTGCGGTCTCGTGATGTTTGGGAAATTCGCAAGAATTTTCTCGTAGTCTGACGACGGCGAAAACGCGCGAATGGCTGTCGTCGTGGTGGTTGAGAGCACGCCATTCACAAAGAGGTGTGTGTTCAAGTCAACGATGCGCCGTGAATGAATGTCTACGGCAAGGTTGTAAAAGCTGAGAAAGTCAGCGCCCAGGATAGCTTGCTTGATATCGGCGACAATGAATAGCCACCGAAATGTGCGGCGCAGTCCGATGTTGAGTGTGACGGACCGCTGACCGTAGGTGGCAATAGGTGAGTTGTTGATCGCCTGGAGCGGGGAGGTCTTTTGCTTGCGTTGTCGGTCCAAAGAAGAGGCCGGTAGTACGCTGACCTCGGCTCCAGTGTCGATAAGGAATCGATGGCCAGCTACCCTGTCTACGACGTAAAAGAGGCGGCTTTCCTGTTGACCGGTGCCGCTTGCCGCCGCCAGTGCCCGGTCATCTAGTTTCCCGCCCTAGAGCAAGGTGGGGTGCAGTTGCGGGCAGCGTTTCCGAAGGTACGATGGTACCAGCACACACCCGATGTAGTGTCGTCCTCACCTGTGTTGGAGGAGGTGCGCTCCAGGGAACGGGAGCGAGAGCCCGAGCGACGACGGGAGCGGAACCGTGGTTGGCGATGCCGCGTCAAAGGTGCAAGGGTAGCAAGTTGACGGCTTAGAGCATCAATGCGGTCTTGGATACGAGAAAATCTTGAGTCTTCCGTTGTTGTTAGTGACAGAGGAGTAACGGTGCTGATGCTAGGGGACCTCGAATAGTCTGCGACTCGGTCAGCAAGCTCGGCAAGCTTGTCTAGTGATATGTCTTCCGCGGCCGCTAGCACCAGAACCATGTTCTGCGGAAGACGTTGGAGAAACAACTCACGCAGGAGATGGTTGTTGGGGTCCTGGTTTTGGTCTCCCAGCAGCTGGCGCATTCGGTGGAGGAGTTGCGATGGGCGTCTGTCACCAAGTTCCTCTGTGGTGAGAAGTTGTTGCAGCCTGCTGCGCTCCGATTCGGACTTCCGGTCAAGGATGGCTGCCTTCAAATGATCGAAGGGGTTGACCGGATCCGGTGTGGAGAGAATGTCGGCCAGTTCCTCGGCTACTTCGGCTGGCAAGGAGGAGACGGTGTGAAGGTATCTCGTCTCTTGGCTGGTGATGTGCCGGAGACGGAACTGTGCCTCTACTTGCATGAGCCATACTCGGGGATTTTTGAACCAAAAAGGCGGAAGCCGAATGTTCTGGATCGTTGCCGTGAGGAGGGCTTCGCTGTGAGGAACGTTTGATGGGCCGGCGTGAGCCATGGAAACAGCAGCAGGGTGGAAGGCGCGAGTCCGATACCGGGTCACCAAATCTGTAGGAGCTGGATTGAGAGCAACCAGTACAGACAGCGGTAGGATTCAAACTGATTTTTATGTGCCCGCGACGCGCGAGCCCCGCCTCTTCTTTTTCTTTTGTAGACCGCCTTGTGCTGACCGTGAGGGTCGCTATAACGTCATCAGTGACGTCACTGATGACGTCACCGGCATCCGCATCGTCATCATCACTGATGACGTCACCGACATCCGCATCGTCATCGTCATCATCGCTGATGACGTCACCGGCATCCGCATCGTCATCGTCATCATCAGTGATGACGTTATCAGTGACGTCACTGATGACGTCACCGGCATCCGCATCGTCATCATCACTGATGACGTCACCGGCTTCCGCATCGTCATCGTCATCATCACTGATGACGTCCCGGCATCCGCATCGTCATTGTCATCATCACTGATGACGTCATCAGTGACGTCACTGATGACGTCACCGGCATCCGCATCGTCATCGTCATCATCACTGATGACGTCACCGGCATCCGCATCGTCATTGTCATCATCACTGATGACGTCATCGGTAACCGCACCGTCATCGTTACTGATGACGTCATCGGCATCGTCATCGTCACGTGACCCCCCTAGGTCACGTGACCCCCACCCAAGGTCACTTGACCCCCCCCCAGTACCCTTCCCTCCTCCTCCTCAAGAGCTGCGCTCTAATTCGCCGTTACAGGGAGTTGTAAACGGCTTTCACTTTTTTCTTTTGCTTTGCAGTAAACAATGACTTCCTTCGGTTATGTGGCCTAAGACGAACTTGATACTTTTTGGGGGCCAGGAGTCGTCGGGTGCCGAGATGGAAGCCACATTGTTGCTTTTCGTAGTACACAACTTTGAGGCAATGACTTTGAGGCAATGACTTTGAGGCAATAACACAAAAGTTAACAAAAAAAAGCGTTCCCCACTTTTTTATGTGTTCGCATTTTGCAAAACTGTAGATTCGTCTGCCTCTTCCCCATTTTTCTTAGAAAGTAAGCTGTTCTTCTGGGGCTGAACGAGAACACTTTGTTTTACAAATATACGAACGCACAAAAAGCGCGCGAGCGCCGAGCGAAGTGCGGACGTCAGTTTTAAATATAAACACCGCAGTGCGAACAATAATAAACATTTAGTAAATGAGCTTTTCTCTGCATTTGTCGATTTTGCAGTGAGCTTCTCTCCGGTCTCTCCGGTAAGGTTTTCTCCACCGCCCGTTCTCCGGTGAGATTTTTTGTCCGCCGCTCAACAGTAACAGCCGACCAAGGGCTCATCGCAGCCAAGACAGTGCAATCGACGAACACCACAATAAGAGGCGTGCGGGTTCTTGTCTAATACATTTGCCTCTATTTCATAAAATACTGAATCAAGAGTGTGTTGGTTCGGGTCAAACAAAGAATCCTCAGCGCGACTTTCACAACTTCCAAAATAGCAACGTGTCACGCCTACTTCCAAAATGCTTGTTCTGTTTTTAGCTTTACTAAATTTTTTTTGTGGAGGGCAGAAATCCGCCTCCACAAGCTGATATGCAAGGCAATTGTCGAAATTAAAACAAAATCGACGAACTCACGTATGTTTCTTCCACATTTAAAATAAGTAAACATTTTAAATGCATATCTGCAGATCAAATCGCCTATCCTATTTCGAACAGAAAGAAGTAGTAAGACAGTATCTACTCTTTGACCCTTCGGTAGCTTTTGTCTGCCGGCATTTGCTAACTTCAGGCCTCACGCAAGGACCGCTTGAAGCCTGAAATCTTTCACTCCCCTTTTCTTGGCACAGAATGCCGACAAAGAATGGAACATCCTCCCACTGAGGCGCTCCGGTGATTGAAAACTAATGACTTTCACCTACCCGCTAAATATCTCCGCCGCCAAAGAAGAAAAGAAGAAAAAGAAAAACAAGAAACTTTTTACTTGTATTTCTGCGACCCCAAAATACCAACAAAGAAAGAAACATCATCTGAAAGACGCGCTCGGGCGATGTACAACCTATTACTCACTATCACGATAACCCGCAAAACAGCTTTGCCCTAAAAAAAAAGAAAAATGTTTTTAGAGGCACTTTTTTTTCCTCGAAATCCCGACTGTCAACCCGACGACCTTGAAGATGCAAGTAGTCCGTAGCGCAATAACGCATTGCGCAATTTTGAGAGCAAGTATTCCTGGATACACTCATAGATGGCGCCAACTGACAGCTGGATTTTTTGACGTTTTGATAGGCTACAAACTTAGTTAAAATTTATTACAATGAGAATCTCTGGAAAAAAGATCTTGTTCTTTAATATTGTCGAACCTAAATTTGTATTTAGGCCCCGGTTTATTTTTAAATGTTTATGAAGCACGGAACGAGAAAAAAAGGCTTTTTCAATCATATTTAAGTTCCCGTAAAATATTTTAAGCTTAAAAATCGAAAAATGTAGCTCCGCAATATTACTCAGTGTTTTACTATCTTTCTAATAAAACCAATCCCAAGTCAACCCGTTCGGTGATTCTCGAGAAAAAATACTAAAAATTTGCCATTAGAATTGCATAGGGCTCGGGAGGTGCGATATCCCCTAAAGCAGCTGCCTTTACGAGCCGATGAGTCTGATCAAAGAGCGTCAAAAACAAACTTCATGGCGTTCGTCCTGTCTTTGTACGCGCTATATCATCACCAGACGCCTCATGAAGAGGAAAAGCTATTTTTTGGTGCACGAGGGAGTTTTTCCTCTACGGAAAAGACTCGCACGTCTAGCATGAAGGTTCGTGATGGGATGTGAATGGGCCTTGGGCTGCACTTAGACCTCTGATAAAACGAAGTATAGCTCAATCCCAAGCACAATTGCATACATAAAAATTTAAACTACAGTCGACGTTATCGATCTACAAAATATGACTGAGAGTTTTGTTTTTCTGTCTGTGATGAAGACCTTGTCCCCAATAATGACTGAAAGTGAGGTCGACTACGACACCAGAGAGAAGTAGTTTGTTATTTCCTGTTATTTTGTAGGAAAAATAAATCAAAGCGAAACCACACAGGTGGTTTTGTTTTTCTAGATTTATATACACTGTGGTCGGGTACGATCGACCTGCTGGTGCCCGCGACTGTCTCGGGTAGAGCAATTATTTTTCACCTCGGCTGGCTTTTAGAAGCTTTTATAAAATACAACTAATGCCGACCTTTGGAGGGGCTTAAAAAAACAATTTGAACTCAAGGCCAACGAACTGTAAAACGTAAAAAGATCAAATACAAAACAACAAAGTGCAGCACATCCCTTGCCGTCTTCCTCTATAGAACGCAGTAGCTCTACATTCAGTCCCATTGAATGGCAGATCATTAAGCGGACGAACAGCGGGATATCCACTGTTACTGGAAACAAAATGGAATCGGTAGGTTCTTGCTTTCTTAAGTCCGAGATTTGCTCTTACATAAGTGGCCTTCTGAGCATATAATATACATCAGAAAGAAAATATTATGTTCTAGAGGTCGATACTCTAAGAATTCAGGAGCCTTTATTTTTCCCAAAATATTAGAGAATGTCAATCTCTGGAATCTAGAAAAAAAATCACAAAAGTAGCAAACTGGATAATCTGTTCGGTGATAAAAAAAAATTTCAGCTTTGGAATTGAGCACAATTTTTCACGACGCTCGTTGCCACAGTGGGGGACATTCAGTTCTTAGTTCTAATCCTGCATTCAATCCCCGCCATTTGTCTAGCTTCCTCCGTCGATTGCAGCGATCACCTCTCCCAGCTGTTTTGTGGAAAAGCAGTCACTCCAGATTTTTTAGAGTGCAGATAGCATAGTCTTTTGAGCATGATTACGATCGCCCTTCTCCCAGATTTATTGGCTGAACTGAGACCAGTGAGTGGTGCTGTGAGTACACTATGGCATACATTAATGCGCTTGTAACGGTGAAGTGGGTAAGAGACAACAGAGCGCTTTAGGAAACACTCTGTGCACATCCGACGCTGTACGATGGGCCCTCCGGTACGAACTGTGCAAGCGCTACCACAGAAGACTCGAATATGCGCAGTTCGTACCGGAGGGCCCATCGTCCCGTATCAGGTCTGCAAAAATGGTTCCATAAAACTCTTCAATCAGCGTCTATTTCGTTTCCTTAGTTTAGTAACGGTGCCTGGAGCTCTGCCGGATGTTGCGATCCTGGTGGTTGGTCCTAGGAGTTCCGGAAAAATGCAAGAGCAGACGCGAGTGTCGCTGTCGTCACGGCGTCTCAACTCATGGCTGCCGAATCTTCCGCGGTCTGTCAAGCTGGAGAGCAATCTGCATAAGAACAGGCGTCCGCCAAATCGAAATCGACTATTTAAATCCCTAAATGTCAAAACCGTTGAGCAAATGTATCCTTACAAGCTTCTGTCAACGTATCGCAGGGCTCTTCAACACAATAATGTTCATTTTATTAAACTAGTCAACCTAAAACATCGCGTCATCCTACGCAACCTAAGACAAAATGAACCCTGGATGATTCGCCCAACGCGTACAAATTACCTAAATCAGACGCTCCATTTCAGATTGTCCACCATGTTAAATAGTTTGTACAGAAAAGGTCGCCATTTTGAATCACTATCACATAGGGAATTAAAAGAACTTACTTTTCTAGGCGATTTTTGAATACTGCTGATATTTTTCGTTATGAACTGGATGTATTATTTCATGTACGATTGTATCATTGCTTTAATTATTCGAGTTCTTCTTTCACTGGCCTGTGTGTTTTTCGTCTATATGTTTTCAACAAATTTAGTATTGTATAAATCAAGTTTCTGCATTGGTGTGTACTAGTCTCTGTACACTGTGTAGGTGTAAACTAAATTTTAGTCGTTAAATTGTTTGAAGCTGTCGCAAACTGTACGGGGGCTGGGACCCTTGTCAAGCTGCTCTTTAGCAGCTTTTTGCCCCAGTCCCTGTTGTCATGTAAAATGTGACAACGAATAAATTTGATTTGATTTGATTTGATTTGACCACCGCTGCTGTAACACCGCCAGGGTCTCGACCGGCGATAGCGTGAAACTTCTATGAAGTCTCCAGGCGGAAATCGAGGGAGCACTGTTTTACACGCGGTGAACGGACCATTCAGAGGCGCGTTAAATCTGCGTAATCACCGGTGATTGTTTCCTTTAAAATCTCCACTGATCCTCGGGTCGTCACCGCGTCCGAGTAGACCATTCAGTCGCCACCAGTCAGGATTCCATCTCCTATGGCAAAACCGTAGCGCTCAGTTTTCGGTACCACCTGCAAGAGACCCAAGTGCGGCGCAGATTGGACGTCAGCGTTCGACCGGGACTCGCAAGAAATCAGTGAGAATAGGACTTCCTGGAAAATGCGGACTCACCACTGGAGTCGAACCTATGTTCCGCTAGAACCTCTTGCGGGTGACGCCGAATAATCAGCACTATTTGTTTGTTTGTTTATTTTGAGTGACCAAAAACAGCCAAAGCCTATACATTGGGGCACTTGTTAGTAACATTTCAGATAGCATATAAACGCAAACAAGAAAAGTATGGTCGCTTCACACACCTCTAAAGGAAAAACACAGGAATTGAATAGTTGCAAAGCATGAGCATTATTTCAATACATGAAGCAAGCACTTCCTAAAATGAGGTTGGTTAGGGTTAAAAATGTCAATGCCATCTGATTCCAGATGATTGAAGTAGTTTTGCAGTCGGCCCGAGGGTAACGTGAAATCGCTGTAATTGACATGGAAAGTGCGACTAGAACGAACATTTCTACCGTGTGTATGATAGTTAATAGATGTGACCAGAGAGCTAATATCGTAATTAGAATGTATGTATTTAAACAAGAATAAAAGGTCGCGCGAGCATCGTGTTGAAGCAAGGTTAGTGATTTGCAATTGTCTAAGCACTTCGTTGTAATCATATAGATCGTGTGATGGGGATCTAAAATGATAGGTTCTGGCAAATCTTTTCTGTACGCGTTCCACATTATTGGAAGCTGTAGCACTAAGGTTGTTCCAAATCACAGTGCAGGGGCCCTAAGCTGGACGCTTGGCGAAAACGATGGCGAGAAATCTGGCGGCTGCGATTGGCCAACGCCACACTTTACCTTGGCGCCGGCCAATCATAGCCGCCGAATTTCTCGCCGACTTTTCCGCCAAGTGTCCAGATTAGGGCCCCAGAAGTCCTGTTTCCGATGTGGTCGGAATCGATGGCATCATCGATTCCGACCACAGCCGACGCTAGAATCTGATGGAGTCAATCAGGCAGCGTCAAAAGAACATCGTCACGGCGTTTGTCGCTTTTGTGCGTTTCCTATCGCCGGCTGAAACAATCAGGAACGGCGAATGCTTCCGTGATCCTGCGCATTTCTTTCTGCGTGCGATTGGTTTGCCCAGGGAGAGCAGACGCACAAAAGCGACGAGCACCGTGACAATGCACTTTTAACGCTACTTGATCGGCACCATCGGATCGTATATCGTTGGCTGCGGTAAGGCCCAATGTGCAGTGGAGTGTGGGACCCTCGCTGTGATTGCGAAAACGCGCCTGTGGACGGTAGAGACCTCAACCGATACTTTACTGCGTCTTTCTCCTCGCAACCGGGACGTAAAGTGAACATTTAGATATATGCTACTGACCGCTAAGGGCAATGGATAGGTCTAAACAGATAACGCAATTAGTTTTTTTGAGAAACTAAGATTTGTGTTTTTGCATGCATATTGTAATATATTTATTTCCTTTGCATTGTAAACTATGTGGGTTAGACTATTTCTTTGGGAAGGCTGCAATGCCTTCCTCTATGCTAAAACATTATTCAATAGAACAACATTATCTGAACTCGGAATACACCATTTTAATATCACAGTAGCCCATTTGAAGCTTCGAAGCAAAAACGAAAAAAGGGAAGTTTTTGTGTTTTTATCAAGTCGTGTAAGTGTACTTACTAGAACCAATTACCAGAATATCCAGGACTGCATGAACGCTTCTAGAAAGATATCCAAACTCAGATGGCACTTACCATCAGATGCTTCCCCCTTTCAATGTGCTCCTGAGGGGTGCCGAAATAATATTGACCTTCGGGGCACACCCTCGACACATTACGTCAGTATTTTCATTCACTTTCGCTCTTGTATGCTGAAAATAAATTCTATAAAAAAGGCACGGAACTTTCGTCTAGCCTTCATTTTGGATAGTGAGGACGGTTGTGTCATTGGTTCCCCGAAGACACAGCCAACGATGCCGCCGAAATCATACAATAATCTAATCAAAAACACTCCGACTCCAGTGCTAGCCTAGTCCACCAACTGCGTTGGAGCGTCTAGAATATATAACGGTAAACTGGCTGAATCACGAAGCCTGCGAAGCCGCGGGAACCCGAGAAACAGGCGCCAAGAAGATCGACCAGCCGGCGCTAGTTGCCCAGAGCCCAGCCCGTACCGGTACATCACATCGGTATAAACTGACAAACGCCAAAACCTACGGCTCCAGTGAACCCATAGAATCGCTAAAACGTGGCACATTACAGCACCGGCGGGGAGGTGTCACGTGCCTTGCTCCCACGCCTGAATTGGCGCATTGGTGCCGTAGAGACCAGCGTTTGCCGAAATCTGCTGAAACCGGCTTCTTCACTTACTTGTGACCTTGAGACCCGGCGCTCCAGTGGCGACGGAAGGTGCCGTCCGCAAGAAAGAAACCTGCGTGGACAGGAGCTCGCCGGGATGGCGAACAAGGATTCGGAGTTTCTGTTTTTGTTGTTGCTTGTTCTTTTGTTTTTCTCCTTTCACTTCCCATGGACTGGTCCGTCCCTGGGACAAACCGCTCGCTGTTGCTCGGTTGCAAAACTTGTAGAAAGCTTCCCTCATCGATCGGAAATTGCCTGCTCTCGGCACGACGGATCACATTACACTGACAGCGAGTCTTCATACTTTTGCCTCGTCGCACGGCTGCAAAGTTCGCTTGCGTGCCGTTTATACTTAATTGTAATTGAATTGAAATTTATTTTCAATTATCTTGTATTTGATAGGGACAAAAGCAACATAAGGGAAGTATAAAACCAAAAACTGTACGCGATTAATTGATAACTTGCGTTTTAGCTGTCAGCACGTATTCGAACCGTACAATGCTGGAAGTCCATTTTGCTTTCAGATTGAGACCCAAAAAGCAGACTAGCTAGAAACGATTACGTTGTCATACTACAAAAAAAAAAGAAAAAAAGTCCCTTAAAACTAAAATCGGCAAGTACCTTTTGTTGCCGCGAAAGTTATATTGTTTTCAAGTTAGAGGGGACGCAGTAATTGTCACTCAAGGAGCCAACATCTTCACGCTTGTCAATTCACTATTTCAGCTACGAAGGCCACCGGCACAGACACGCAAAACGTGATTGACTAAGTCTACTCAAACACGTGAACATTCTTAACCAATATTTGTCGACGAATCAAAATGCCTAGGGTGACTTTCGTGTAAAATTCTCTCATCGCATTTCCAGTTTGCACGAGGCATCCTTCGCTAGTGTACAGTCAGTGTTGTAACAACACAATAGAAGTAACGGCATAGCTGATAACGCGTTACTTGCTGTCTTTTTTTACATATAGTAAATAAATAATAACAGCTTTTCATAGACTTTTTATACATAGTACGCTCTAAGGGCTGAAGATAAGCCTAACTTCAGAAAAAGGAGTCTGCACTGTTGCATTGTGAATGGTCTTTTATCGTTCCCAATGTCAGAGGGCACGTTCTTTTGGGTCTAAATCTGTTTTTACTTTCAACATTCGCTGAGCTCTCGCAGTAGAATGCATCCACTGGTGCTCCCAATCGCTTTGTGGGAAAGTTCATGATTCCATATTTGTCCAGATTTCTTGGAATTTTCCCCGATTTTCCCGGATTTCTCAAGACTCCTTACAGCGTTCGAAGAACCAGAAATAACCGATATTGAATATCACTTTTTTTCACTTGCAGCATTTTCCTGCCATCGCCTGCCTGGAACCTCGGTATTTGTTGGAGTATCCCGTCGCAGTGGCCGCCATCTTAGCGACCATTGCTGCTGCTACCGTGTGGCTTCAGACAAGACACCAGAGAAAGGGCATCCTCCCTCCGGGCCCCAGAGGCACTCCGCTTCTGGGTTTCCTGCCCTTCCTTGGCAAAAACCTTCATGTCATGTTCAGAGACCTCGCTGAAATCTACGGTCCTGTCGTGAGGCAAGTGTCCAATCCTTTTACACGCACGTGTGATCACCTAGTGCTCTAAAACAAATGACTGCGCGCCTATCTTTTTTACGCACAGACCTTTTCGAAACGATGTGACTATGCTCTGTGCCGCATGAATGTAAGAACACACAATAGGGGCGTTACGCTCACAAATAGGAGATTGGAAGATTGGCGTAAGAGATTTGTGCAAGTGCGAAATTGCGCACAAAAATGAATGTTTTATGTGTTCGTTGTTTTCGTTGAATCCGAAAAAATCAAAAAAAAAATCCGGAAAACTTCGAATTTTGATGTTAAAACTGTCAAATAAGAAAAAAAAGACCGCATTACACGTGGTGAATGATGTTGATTGGGGCGAAGCTCTGGTGGTGCTGATACGCTGAGCTGCAGCATGCCGAGCTTTTCGTTCGTTTTCATCCATGTCAGAAAGAGAATATGGGGTATGGAATGTGGTTATATACGCATTTGAGCATTTGACCGCAGCGCCCTCTGTTCTATAAACGTTGAGCCAATGCATGCAAAGTTTAACGCGATTATATACGCATTTCACCGCAGCGCCCTCTCCTGTATAGAAGTTTAGAGGCTACATGCAACGTTTCATCCACATCCCCACCTCTTGAGTTACTACCACATCTCAGAGCTCCCTACTCGTCCTGCAGTCGTGGCCGAGTGGTTAAGGCGATGGACTAGAAATCCATTGGGGTCTCCCCGCATAGGTTCGAATCCTGTCGACCGCGCAAACATTTTTTTCTTTTGTTAAGAAGACAGATGGGATGGCAATCGATGTGAGCACGGACGCCGGACAAGGCTAGACACTAAGAAGCTTCGCCCCTAAAGAGACCGCGTTTTACAAATAAATTTTATCAGAGCACAGCGTCAGTGGTCTGAAGGAGGCTTAAACTTGAGTTACGTGTGAAGTCTCGAACTTCTGAAAGAAATGTTTGTCTTTTAGCTTTTTAATGTTCCTTCAGGACAACAGGTCGTAGTACCCGGACTTCATTTATTTAGTTTTTGCGCTTTCTCTTTAATCGGGAACAAGTAAAATAAACTCGAAATTTTAGAGAATTCGTAATTTAACAAAAATAAACTCCGATAAACTCCGAATTTATGCGAAACTAAATTCCGGGAAACACCCACCGAATTTCACGAGAAATAAACTCCGAAAACACAGAATCCTAGATATAAATTGAGCTTCTTGTTTCCGTTAACTGCTGGTAAACCCATAAATATCGCACCAAGCCGGTCTTGCCAAAATCGGGGAAAACCGAAAGACTTAGAATGAAGGCTGCGCTTGAATAAGAAAAGCCCATTCTGCACAGGAAGAGTTTTGGTTTACAGCTTCACTTTTTGTTGACTTATAACAGAACTCGTACTGAACTGTCCGCGAGGTGG
This sequence comes from Ixodes scapularis, assembly GCF_016920785.2. Taxonomy (NCBI): domain Eukaryota; kingdom Metazoa; phylum Arthropoda; class Arachnida; order Ixodida; family Ixodidae; genus Ixodes; species Ixodes scapularis. The sequence goes on along the minus strand of NW_024609981.1, from coordinate 1,990,034 downwards.
CTTTTTTTCCTTCGGAAACGACTCCCCTTATCCCGTTCCTTTGTATTATCAGTACACAGATGTTTTCATAACATTTGAGCCTTGACCACGTTCCTTACAGGTGGGGGAACCCATGCTCGTATCCAGTTTTCTTGTACATGGGCCCCGATAAACACCGATTTTCTTTTTGTCCACACCGAAAACTGATACCGAAAAACATTGAATCTATGGGGAGAAGATAAACCCCGAAAAAGCACACCCCAACTGTAAGCAAAATAATCCCCTAAAGCACAGAACCCTAAAACTTATAGACCCTTTTATTTGCAAACGCCACCAGGCGGTTTTCCAGTGTATGACATCCCAGCGCCAAAAGAACAAAGAATCGCGAGATGTGTTCAAAGTTTTCTAATATTCTTGCAAACCAACTTGTCCCCTCCAAGAAGTTGTATCGCACAATTGAATTTCCTCGCTAACCCTCTACCTTTACTCTTTGTGTAGCATTCATACTTTTTAGCACTGGTGACATAAGCAAACTGGACGGGGTTGCAAAAACGGAGTGACCGGAAGTCGCTTGGGACGCAAGCAGCGGTTCGTGCTTGTAAACAGTAAAAGAGCCTATACGGTTTAAAGCCGGGGTCACACTGCATATACATCATACAAAAGACAGTCTGCACACAGATTCGAACGCGAGTCGCCGCGAGATTCGTGCTTCGAATGCCACATAACAATGAGTTCGAGAAGAAAACTTGACACGCTGCATTCGAACCACGGATATTGCTGTGACTCGTGTTTGCAGACTGTATTTTGTAGGATGGTGCACATCGCGACACTGCTAGTGTGAACACGACAACAACACATTTTCGCATTTTATTAGCAAAGAGTATTAGTGGGCACACAATTTCACTCCTTATATTAGAGCCCCAAATGAGCTCTTTCTATAACAATGATATCTTTGATGACAACCTTTCGGTTCTTAGAGAACTGGCGATCGCTTGTTCGTGCTAACAGTGTCGCGCTCTGTACGAGTAGCGTGACCCCGGATGCTTAGGAATACTAAACCAAACATTTCATTGGCCATAAGTGCCGCAAAGTCTTTCCACGAGCCAGCGGCCGCCGGAGTGCGCGAGCACAGCCAACGAATTTGACGACAGAGTCCTCCATTCACGCTGAGAATGATAGTGAAATGTGTGAACTCCGGGGAAAAGAGAAATAAAGACAAGCTTTGCATCTCCATACAGATGCAAAAGGTAGGCGATTCATTACTCTAAAAAGCACGTAGTTTCCACCTGTGGTGATGAAAAGCATGTCTTTACCCTTCTTTAGCACGGCGCCCGCACATATCCCTGTCATCTTACGCGGTACTGGGGGACAATGACGTCAGTTTCGTTGTATGCGCTCGCGCACACCGGCGGCCGCTGGCTCGTGGAAATATCGTGCGCAACATATTATGGACACTAAAGTGTTTGGTTCAGTATCCCTTTAACGGGAGCACGGTGTAAGATAATAGGGAGCTTTCGTAGATCGTCTTCGCCATCTCGCAAGGCCCTGCGCAACCCGCTACGATAGCGGGAACTCCACAGTCCAGGCTATCGGCGCGCAGGCGCAGTAGCAACTTCTTCGTTGCGGAACGCTTAGCGGAGGGGGCGACGCGGTCTACGAAAACTCCCTAATACTCTTCAGGTGAGGACAGTTCGCTCTTCACTCTCTCTCACTATCGTTTCAAGCGGCGTCGGCAGGTGACTCGTCGACCCGTGGGCACGTACAAGACGGCTCGTGCCGCCTCATGTACCACATGAACGGGAGACAAAATTTCCTGGGCCGAATTTTAAAGGAGGTGCAGAAAGGCCTCTATGTATAGACCTTTCTAAAAAAGGGCTCCTGGCCGGCTTCATTTTCAATGTTTGTACGCATGGTGCATGCATGATTTGCTCGCTTTCCAAAGAGATGAACATGCGCGTGCTGGGCTGTGGAGATTCCACGCTCGGCTGAGGACATGCATATATTGAAAAGGTGCATAGTAGGCGCAAACTGCAGCCCGTTAAAGCCTGATTCCCGTGGTGGCTTGTATACTTGCAATTCCGCAGTTGCGATGTCGCTTCTGCGGGAAAATAAATGCCCGAGGGAAGTTGCTGCGCCCGACCTCCCAGCCTCAGATTCGCAAGCAAAATCGCACCATGTCGAACGGGCTTGAAAGGTAAAATACCGCTACCATCCATTAATTTGTCGTCGCTTAGCCGCTGCTTTAGATACCGTATTTACTCCAGTAATAGCCGCACTGCTTATGAAGTAAACCTGAGGGTTCGGTTTTCCGCGGAGCACGCGGATTGCCAATCACCGCGATCGGCAGCATGATTCCAGCGGTTTCCAGGACAGAGATAACGTCTTAGCGTGGTGATACTATCTGTAGAGATTGCATTTGATTGAAGAATCGTGTTCTCGATCTGGTTATTCGCTATGTTATTTATTCGAAACACGATGATTGGCTGTGTATGTGTTCTGCGGGAAAGTAGACGCAAGGGCCTTGTTCATAAATAGTGCGGCTATTACTCGAGCAAATACGGTATTCTTCCTGTGAACAGGTGACTTGGATTGCTCCTTTTCAAAGACATCCGAACGTCTGGTATTACATTTAGGAATGCCACAAAGTTTCGTCGAATCTTGAGGACTGACTGCTTCGGCGAACCTCCGAAGTTTTGGCAAACTCGGTAAAGTTCAAGCAACCTCTACGCAAAATTTCAGAATGTTGAGAACCACTACTAATACAGGTGCTTTTTTTTAAGTTTCATAGAATAATCACTAATTATGCCCTCCCAATAGAGAAACGAACATGTTAACTTTTATTAAATTAATCAGGTCGCCAAAATGATGCACCCTCCTTTGCCAGGCGGATCCACTTCATTTTAAATTTTCGCGAGTACGCATACTAAATAAATTTTTGTCGTACTTTCCTCTAACTTGCAGCTGAAAGTTCGAAAAAAAAAACTAGAACCAACCCGATTTCTGAAGGTACGCAACACCCTTATTGCAACCTGCATTGCCAATTTTTTCTCCTTTTCCAGAATAAGAGTTGGAACCGCCAACATCGTGGCCCTGAACAGCTACGACTCTATCAAAAATGGTCTGTCCAACAGCGCCATACAGGGTCGCTCTCGCAGCGTGTTCCTTGACCAATCCAAGTCGCCAGGTGTGCCTTGTTCTACTTCTGACAGCGATAATAAATCATGCGAAAAATGCCTTACTAAGAAAGCTTAATTGGATTTTCAGAGAATGTGGAAATAATCTGAGCACATGCCTATGATAACGATCCTAACCGCATGATATTTGTAGATTAGAGATACTTCACCACAGTGTATTTCCTAAGTACCCCTAGTGTGCCGGGAAATATTGTGAAGAGGTGGAAACGTTCCTACGCTAAGTGACGCAAGCTACCGGCCAATATACTGACTAGAGAATCTAGCATTCGGCCATTCATTCATGCCTTTTGTACTTTTTAAGCTTGCTCACGTAAAAAAAAAAAAAATCTAAAATTAAAAAAAATTAGTTTATTAATTCAAACGCATTGGGTGTGTAATGACAGCGACTAATGCAACCTGCTCGTTTCGTATCCTTCAGGCATTGCAACTCTCAACGGAAAAGTGTGGCTAGAGAACCGTCAAATGTGTTTGAAGCTGCTTCGAGAACTTGGAATGGGAAAAGCGTGCCTCGACGAAAAGATTAGGGTAAGATTTGGAAGCAATGAACTTCGGTTGCTGTTTGAGCAGCTGCACAACTATGGCATCGTCGTCGACGCAACGAAATACGTCTTCGGAACATCCGAACTAGACTTCCTGAGGGATAGAGGGACCCCTCAAGGCATGTATCTGTTGCCTTCTGAAGTCCAGGTCATCAGGTACTTCCCGCAGCCAACTTCATTGCGCACGCTACTGGAATTTTCGGGTCTCGTTAATTTCCATATACGTTTCATAAACAACTGCGCCCAAATTCGCAAACCACTTACACACTCCAGATAACCGGCACCGGTTATATGGAACCGGAGGTCACTAGAGGCATTCACGAGTGCGAAACAAGCTCCCGTCAAAACAACACTCCTTGCATATCAATGACCTCAAGCACCCACAAGGCTCCTGGGAAGGGACGTTCCCCCACAAGTTCATGTTCCGTCCTCATTCCCCTTTTAAAGTGGGAAGAACAACACTGCGGTGACAATGCATGCGGTCAGGTATTTTGCCCCAAAAATAGAAATAGTAGGGTGTCTAAATTTTTAGCGGGGAAGGGGGGGGGGGGGGGGGTGGGATCGAGAATGGAGGAATCGTTGCAAATCAAGGGGTTGCCTTCAGAAAAACAAGGGGGTGTGTAGGAAAATCACCGGATTCAGTGTTTAGATAAAATAAACTCCTTTCTGAGTCTCCAACTTTTTGAACTTAGATCATCTGCTAAAAGGCACCCAATTACTACTGCTCAAAGTTTTAAGATTAAGGAAAACGAAACTCATTTTGTTACTAGACGTCCGGCATTTTCGTGAAGTGTGTAATACATTGTGACATCAAATCATCAGAAGAAGGAAAAGCCCATCTTTTTTACGCGTTATTTAGCGGTTGTGCACACGAAAATCGCTATAGCACGGTCGCTGTAGCGATCTAATAACGAAACTTATGAGACGTCGTAATATGTATTACCAACTTCATACAAAGCTTACATATGTGTGATCTCATTTACTTCGATATATCGGTATATGGCGCGCACTTTTCAATAATTACCCATAAGTGAACCAGAATTTGCAGGGAATTCCCACTAAGCTCTAATTTTCATTGGATGTAAGGGCATTTGAACAACGAAAACAACCCAAATGTATGTGCCAACACCAAGCACGATCATTCAGACGCTCACTGTTCGGGCGCAAAGCGCACTTGTTTGCTCAGACATTGATCCAAACACCATCACTGTCCAATCATTCGAATAACAGGCATTGGTTCTCCATGAAGCAGACGAACAAACATTAGAATACTTTATGTTTTTGGTATAAATTAACTGACATAAATAAGTAAGCTGTTAGTGACGACGTCAGCGTAGCATTACCACGCCACAACCTGGTAACGGGCACCAGCCGTTAAATTCGGCGAGCAATCTCTCTGCCAACAAATGCAGCTAGCTTCATCGGCTCGGAACATCTTGACCTTTGATAGCCATCGCAATAGCATCAGCTCCGCACCTGTGATCACTGGCGGGTAACGCCTCAGTCCCATTTGCTGTCTTAACCTTGCATGTGACCGTAGCGACAACCAATTGCGGTTTTGCGTTGGACGTCTCAGTGTAAGACCCGGTACATAAGTGACTGCAGCGAAATTTACCGAACCGAAAACGTATTCGACATACTTATTACGATTTTATTGGGTATGACTAAAGTACTGCAACAAATATGCTATTCCGTAATCACTGAGAGCAAAAAAAAAAATGCAGCCTGTAGATTGTCATGTTCACCTTTCTTGCTTCCTGATTCGTTCATCTTCATTCTTATCGGTCAATGCCGCAGTCTCGTTGGCTGCGGAGCCATAATAAGATACTCGTGGCACGCCACGCCCCACTGCAAAGTAAGTAACGTGTAATATCCGCTCATCATGAATGCAGGACGAGGTACGGTGTCTCCTGAGTCAAATTTCGGAGCTGAAAGGAGAGCCTGTCTTTATCAGCAAGTACACCACACCCAGCATATCGAACAACATCACGGGCCTCCTGTTCGGGAGAAGGTACGACTTCGACGACCCGCGGCGCGTCTACCTGGACGAGAACATGGACGGCGCCGGAAAGGCCCTTTCGTCCGGATCACTCGTCATGTTCCTCCCCACCTGGGTGTACACCATCGGGGCCCACCTGCCCCTCACAAGGATCTACGCTATAAAGCGCTGTTTTGCGAACATCGTGAACTTCACCAGGTGAGCCACCTCTTCAACGGACACGTGTTTCCGTGTTCACGACTCGGGAACAGCCCGTTGATAGTTGCTCTTGTACGACCCAACATATTCTTTACCTTCTCTATGAGTAAGTTACCTATGTTTTCGCTGCCTCCATTTAGGATAGTGCTGAATCGTGTCGTCTGCTACGACCGTCGCCATTTTGACTCCAGCGCTCTGCTCCTTCGCTTCCCTGTAAGCGTCGCGTACAGTAGCGAAGTTCGGCATTACAGAACTGATTCTAACAATGAGTATACTTTGCTCCTGTCACAAGAAATGAAAGGCCTATGCCTTCCTTGTTGCACTGGCCGCCGATCACAACGATTTAGATAAAGCCACTTTCTTGAATGTGTCAAGGTCCATCATTTTCAATGCCAGAAAACAACTTTCAGATTCTGACGAACACGCGTCTGTGGCCAAGCTAAAACAAAACAACAAGAAAACACTCTTAGAGGTCAGACGTCGTCAGGACAGGTGAGTTTGTCCAGCAAGTACACAAAATTGTGAACGACGACCCCAGAAAGTCAAGGAGGACTATTGCCAAGCGGCTTGAGGTGGCAATCTAGTATCAGGTTTGTGCTGCATGGGGACTTTAAATACCAGTCGTACGTGATGAGGAAAGGGCAGTTTATGTTTTAGCAAAAACAAAAATCTGTCATCCAGTCCAAGCGCCTGTTGTACATGATCAGGTACCCTGAGGAACCGGACTTGCTTTGGTTTTCTTTTCACGAGAACTTTGACCAAGACCAAAAGGTGTTCGGGAGGACTGAATTCGCCATGAGGTCCCTACAGTCATGGTGGATAAAACTTCTGTCATTTCTAGTCATCGTAGCTGTTGTGAACAACGAGGGTCACGGCATGCCGCTGCCCGGCATGTAACACGGCCTTAGGGTCAACTCGAAGGCATACATCAAGACACTGGGCACTGTAGTCAAACAATGGATAGAAGGGGTGGCCTATGGAGGCTTTGCATTCTTCAACAAGACTGCTTCATGCCCCACGGGCCAAGCGACCCAGTATTGGCTGGCTGGCGACCTTTACAACCAGGTCATCCCCGAACAGGTGGCCTCCCAACTCTCGAAATATAAACTCCCTGGGACAACTGTCTGAGGCGGCGTCGAGAGAGCGACCAACAAGCGGCCTTAAAACTCCAAAGTCGTAAAAGGCTGCCAGTGTGGACACTACGGCCAACACCAACGAGGACTCCTTGATCAGGGCATGCAGCCGTTTTCGAAGCCGTATCGAGTCAGTCATTTCCGCTGAAGTTGGTTTTATCATATGAAGATCCCGAACACGAATTGGAAACAGTATCTGCCAATTTGTTTTACAAATATATTCATATTTTCATAAGCATCTTTTTGATTCAAACCGCCGTTATGTTCTCAGATACCTCGTGCACCTTATGTTACCAATTTAGTGGTTTTTTGGGGCCTTCAAGATTAAGCGTTCATTAGTTACGACAACCTTCCTATGGCTTACACGAAAGTTCCAGGTGACAGGCGCTGGAACACCTGTTCAATTTTCTTCCTTTTTTCATTCCAGGGAACGCACCAAAGAATATCGACTGTCACTGGACGAAACTTACGACCAAAGTTTCATCAAAAGCTACCTAGAAAAGACGACTGATCACCAAAAGCGTCCGTCGCCTTACTTTAAGCGTATGTGCTCGTATTTTTCTTTTTCAATGCACCGATCTGACTAAGCGTTCTACGCATGCGTGGCTCCGCCACAACCATAGTTCATACACCGTTCCAAAGTCTGCAAAATCACAGTCCAGCGTGGGAACGCCACAGCCCAGCACGCGCATGGTCATGGCTTTAGAAAACGAGCGAAACACGCGCGACATGCACGAGCTCTGAAGAAGCCCGTTTTTAAAGTGGTCTATTAGCGGCGAGATGCTTCGGTGGCGCCCTCATTCGGTTACATTTCGTGACGTCATTACCTTGTGAACAACAAGCTCGATGGTGTTTGTAATGGGCATTCTGGAAGCCTGAAATCATAGTGGTCTCAAAGCAACCCCGCCAACCCCGTCAAAATTGAAGTTCTTACATTCCTCTTATTTCCGTCGATGAGACATCCCTTGCTGACGTCATAGTCAGCATTCGGCCAATTGTGGTGGGCCGACCACAGCGACGCTTTCGATCGCTCAAGTCGCCAATAGGAGTGGGGATCGGTGGCCGAGTGGTTTAGCGCACACCAGCTCGGAGCACGTGGAGCGAAAGCTCGCGCTGCAGAACCCAGGGATCCTGGGTTCGAGCCCCACCCCTGCCCGTTTCGATCTGGATGAGCATCGTACCGGCGTGCGGTCGTGTATCACTACTGCGTGGTGCACGTTAAAGATCCCAGGCTAGCGGCTGTACCGCACTGGCTAAATTTCTCATCTACAGCTGGGAGACTCGTCGCCCCTGTGAGGCAGACCAAGTTCTAGGCTGTATAAACACACACACAACCCAATTTTTTTCGCCAATAGGATGCAGGAGCCAATAGGCATATTGTTAAATTACCCAAGCATCAAGGAGAATGCACGGATTGGTGTTCCACGCGCCACACTCGCACGCCTTCCCCGTATAAAAGATTCGAAGTAAATAACAAAATAAAGCGTTGACAAACCCGTGTGCAAGATGCAATTTGTTTTAGGCATTTGCTTTGGAAAAGTTACTACTTATGAGGCCAGCACGTGCGGCGCGGGGAACACCAATCTCTGCATTCTCCTTGATGCTTGGGTAATATAGCAGTAGGTCTATTCACCAGGCAGCTCGTGCCCACCGGCTCGTGCCGTCCCGTGTTCTGATCACGCAGACCCTCAGCGAAGTTGTCGCGCGTGCAGGGTAACTATGATTCCCACGATGGCCGTGTTCCAAAATGTACTCGATCTTACACCAGGGTGTAACTAGGGTAAGGGTTTTGCACCTTGGCGTTTATAAACCTAGCCTTGTCCAGCGATATTCAATCTGAGTTGTCACGTGACATGACCCGCCGGAGTAACTCGGATCCGTTTGGGCAAGATTTGGAACACAGCCAACGTAGCTGGTGTGACGTCATTTTCGGCCGTGCCAGTGTTTTATATGCCGCGAGCGTTAAGTTCGCCGTCTTAGTTGCACACCGTAGAAGTTGTAGTTCGAAGAAACCAGTAAGTGGATATAACCGTCAGTACCCAACAATGGCGACACTTGCGAGTTATGTATTGACTATTGAGGACCTAAACACCGAGAGTGTTAGTGGCAAAACGCACACTTGTTCTCTGAACTTCTGCTGAAGAATACTAGCAAACAAAGAAACTTAAATGATGTCTATGGATTAGCGTCCTTTTTTTTTAATCGTTTACTCCTGAATTATATTTCTCTCGGTGTATCAAAAACAATAAAACCGTTATAAAGCTTGTAGGTACGACAGGAGCGGACGCCTTTTATCTTAAAAATACGTTCGTTAAAATATTTCGAAAGCAATAAACCACAAAAAGACTATCGAGAAGTTCCGTATAGTATAGTATCCCGAATCAAATTTATGCCTATATATGGGTGCGCCCTGGAGTTTTTCAAGAGGTACTTCAACGGGTACCCTGGGTACATGCCTTCTCTTGGTCTCGTAAACCAATTTTGCTATTTAGGCCGTGACCCAGCAATGGAAGTTGGATATCCCAATTCTTATGAAATGTTTACTTTTTATATATTTTTTTAAATATTTACAACACCTCTCGGTGTTCTTTGTAGTTGTCACTTATAAGTGTGCACGTATTACGACATCCTCTGCCTTGTTGCTTTCCTCCTTTGTGATGCACTGCTAGTTGACTCTCAGGTAAAATAAATTACAAAAAGGGAAATGGAACTTGAAATTTAACCAATGTTGTTCCCATTTATGCAACATGAAAAAAAAAATGCCTGAACTTCTGAGTCATTGCAATATAAAAGCAGATGGAAAACGTACTAAAAAAGGAAGAAAGACGTTAATCTATCGATTCTAGCAAATTCAATTAAATAGCGAACACCAGAGTACAATCGCGAAACATTCGAATACTAACATATTGTCCCGAGTGGCAATTGATGAGGCGACGAAAACTGAATCAAACTAAACGTTTAATGGGACCAACTTGTGCACAAACAGAAAGGAAACAGAAAAGAAGAGTAGAGCGTCGCGGGCATCGAAGTCGGTGTAACAGCAGGATCGAACGCTGGGGCGAGACTGACTGCGGATCGCCACGCAGAGCCCTTTATGTACACGCGTTGGCACTGTGGCAATCGGCGTAGAAGGTTCGGTGCGTTGAACTTTCGGACTTCGAACAAGCCCAACAGGGTTCTTGAATTTACCAGAACATTAAACTGAAAGAATAGATAAGAGACGCGTAACTCCCAGGAATCGAACACGGAAGTCAAGCGCGGTAACCACTCGGCCACGCACGCGCTCGCTCGCCGGCGGGCGTGGCAATATCATAGTTGACGAGAATCCTCGTATCTCTGGCCTTACTGCATATGCCCAACCTTCCCTAGCCCATCGCCAGGCTGCACAGCATCTACAGAAAGGCACGCACTCCGTTGTTTGTAATTCAATGTATCGCAATGGTACACACAACATTGTTATTGACGAAGGAAACACTCAAAGTACAAATACCAAACTGCCACGCTTTCGCGCTAATACCATCTGATCATGGTGCCATGTCATGTTTTAACCCCGCCCAACATTTTTCTGAAAGCCTTGTCGCCACACTATACTTCGTTTCAGCTTCGGTCCAGACGCAGCCAAAGCTGCAAGCGCGAGCTCCGGGCTTTCAGCATCCCTGCCAAGCACACGCGCTCGTGCAGTGCAAGCACTGTTTTGGGCCACATGCTCGCGCTTGTAGCATCGGCTGCGTCTGGACCGAAGCTGAAACAAAGTATAGTTTACCTATCGCGTGTCGACGCAGCGGAGTACATTCCGGGCCACGTGCAGACTTTCTTCGGTGCCGGCACCAACACCATCAACCGCATGGTCCTCTGGCACCTCCTCAACTGCGCCGACAAGCCGGACTCGGTCCAGAAGCGGATCCAGGCCGAGATCGACGAAGTGATCGGCCAGGAGCGCCAGCCGACGTGGGAGGACCGCCATCGAATGCCCTTCACCGCGGCCTGCGTCTGGGAGATGCACCGCTGGAAGCCCGTTTCGCCCTTAGGAATACCCAGAGGGTGAGGGGCGTTCTTTTTATATCCATTCCATGTAGCGGCGTAGACGTTCCATTTTACCGGAGGGGGGGGGGGGGGGGACAGGACAGGCTGAGAGATCTCCGGAGAGAGAGGGGGGGGTGCAACGTGGGCATTATTTTGTGTACATGCCACTACTAGAAACTCGTTACATTGCACGTAAACAGCGTTTCGGTAAGGATCATGGCCCAGGCCCGGGGGGGGGGGGGGGTGCTCCGCCCCCACACCCTCGATCTCCCCAGGGGGGGCACGAGCCCCGATGCCCCCCGTAGTCCACGCCTATGATTCCATGGTTGTTATATTTCATTGGACACCCGTTCGCTGTTCTGTGTAACTGAAAGGAACGTTGTATGCGTGAGTTGAGAGAAACTCTGTAAGATAACTTTTCTTTGCATTTTTGTACATTGAGGGCACAACGTCACAGAGTCTAAAACATTGGAATATCGACTGGTCACCACAAAGGTAAATATGAACTGAAGATTAAAAAAAAAAAAAAGAATAATACCGGATGTTGAAATAATTTTTGTCCCATTCAAAAGTTCCTTGCGTTCTTTTAGGGATAAGAGCGCGCGGGGGCACCAGGGCGACGAGCTCTGGTTGATATGGTTAGTGAGTAGACGCAGAGCTAGTTGCCTTTGTTTCTACTCACTGTTCGAAAGCGAACGCCGGACACGGTCGTTCGGCGTTCGGCTCACGTCACGTTCACTGTCGATCATTGGAATTCCACACCAAAAGGGGAAAGCAAACCATATCGTATCGGTCATGCGCACGTTTATCGACTACGATTCTCAAGGACTTAAAATAAGATTATCTAGATATAGCCATAGCCTATGAATCGAGCAACCTTATTACGGAGTGTTTGGAGCATCGGCCACCAGTATTCGCCCCTTTTTTTGTTTCGCAACAAACTCAGCGGCGCCATCTATTGGGTAGACGCACACGTCAGGTTCATGTATATTTCCTAATTTATTTTTCTCACAATTTTTTATCATAAGAGCGAATGAAGTATGACAGTGCTATAAGTGGCCAATTCCAGAAGAGATCGCGCATATTTGATATCGAAAATACAGCGAAACCAGCCGTCGATAGTTCAGAACCGCAGGTGGTTGGACACAATTTGCACACTAGCGCCACCACGTTTCAACTCACGCGAGAAAGAGCGAATATGAGAATCGTTTGGTCCCAATGCCTGCACATTATCCATTGGCTAAAATGAACCCCGATATCTCAGGGCTGAGGAGGACACAGAGATCGACGGCTACTTCATTCCCAAGGGCACCGTTGTGATAGGCAACATCTGGGCCGTCCACATGGACCGGAACCTGTGGAAGAAACCCGAAGAGTTCGACCCGACGAGATTCCTCGACCAGACGGGCACCAAGATTTTACCCAAGCCCGACTACCTCATCGCTTTTTCCGTTGGTAAGTTGACGTGTCTTGCGGGCAATTTCTTTTTTCTTCATTACCCTGTCTTGTTTGTCGTCTTCTACATTTATGCGTTCCAGGGCGAGGAGGGGTTTTTGGAATAATAAACACGACTTCCAGGATTCGCGTCCGCGCAAATTCTGGAAACTAACTTTGCGTTCAGCGCGGGTACTGGCCCAATACCACCTAGTGTAGACATGGCCTGCGCTTTTAGGTTATTGCTGGTGAAACGCTCACCCAACCCGAGCGGCAAAAACGCTGAAGCTCAATGCTGCCCTACAATGTTATTTTTAAAACTCCGCAATAAGGTTGCTCGATCCATAGAGTGAGCTACATCTAGCTCACTCTAATTGAAGTCCTTGAGCACCGTAATTGAAGTCTAACTGAAGTCCTTGAGTATATCATAGTTGGAGGCTGAAGCTTAACGACATTGTGTGCTAAAGCGGATGCCCGTATTTTGCCGTCGCCACCTGCTATCATCGCGTTCGTTGTGAGATGCCACAAGAGGAGCTGCTTGCGACGCGAACGCCAGCTAGGTGGCGCTGTGGGGATCCACTAGTGGTGACGTTAGAGAAAAAGCCTAGGCTTTGCCTTCTTGGTGGTATTGACTGGACGCGAGTTTAGCGTTTGCTTTCTGGGCCTTGATGACTCGAAATGTTCTGGCCGTAGTTGACCTGGTGTATGCCCCAATATAATTTCCCTTTTTTTTCGGATTTTATCTATCCGCAGAGGAGGCAGAGATAATGGCATGATTGAGAGCGCCTCTGCCCCCTGCAGTTCATACAATGGAAAAAAACATTGCAAACAAGTCCCAGTGAGAGTAAATAACAAGACAGCGATTGTCATAAAAACAAATAGAAACAGTTATTATAGAAATATTTGAAAAATACATGAAATACAATGACGCAACTCAAACAACTATACGCAAGCGGCACAGCTTGAACAATGTGGGGCGATATGCTTTTCGTAACACAGAAGTAAAATAAAATTAAAATAAAGATAAAAATAGAAACCAATTTTTACATATCTACTAAACGTAATACACAAGGATTTATAAAAGAAAGGGGAAACAAGCCAAACCAACACCAAACTTGAGGCTACAAAACTGAAAATGAAGATATAAAAGATTTCTATACGTTACGTTTCATTGAAAATAAATATAAATTAATATACATGCCTTAAATAGATGAAAACTCGTCTGAAGATTTCTTTTTTTGTGACCATTTGAAAAGGATAATTGAAATTAACACCAATGCCGGGGGAATTTATTAATTTAGTCGACATGTACGATAAACTGTGCCTGTCATGGTTTGTTCGTATGCTTGGGATTCTGTGTTTCGGGTCTCGTAATGAGTAGGCCCAAGAATGAGGTGTCTGTGTAAGATTGTTTTTGTAGATACACTGAGATAATTAAAATTGATTTATCTGGTTTGTTTTCGATATAATATTGACTCGTCTGAAAACACCTGTGGTTTAGATGTAACCATCTTGAACGCGGATACTGTTCGCCGCGAGATTCGTCCGCAGCAGATGTTTGCTAGTAGCTCAGGTACCAGAGAGCATTACCAAGCCATCCATAGGAATCAACCGATGAAAAAAAAGCACGTGGTCCACACTATTGAACGAGACGCTCGTGGCCAGAGCTTAATCGCAACTATATGGAGACGTTTCCAATGTTTTCATACACGTTATTTATAAAAATGGAGCCTTCCGTGTAAATGTTTTCAATACACACCAAAATTGAACATCGCCTGAAAATAAGTTGACGTGTGATTTCGTTCGCGTTAAGAGAACCTTCCTTGTTATCAGCGGATATAAGCCTGGCTGTTTCGCTGTGCCTCGTTTACCATAAAATGACTAGAATGTAATTGATTTTAAGCAGCATGAGGGTTTCATTTGAACTTGATAAAACTCGGGGACTTGTGGGGAGGGGGGGGGGGGGGGGCTGAAATGTCTTTTAAAACATATATGCCAAAGGTAACTTCCTGAAATTAGAGAAACTTCCCCTTAAAAAAATTACAACCCAAGAAATTAATTGAGAAAACAAACTTAAGTGCCTCGACGTGTCATAAGTCAAAAACCAATTTGATCTTTCTGTTCACAACTTCTTTTTGTTTTCGAACCCTAAAATTCATCCAAACTGCAAGAACTTTTTTTTTTTTTTTATCTAGCAGGTTCTTTTTTATAATGAAACAACCACTTGTTACTTTGTGTATACATAGATTCTATGATGCTATATTGTGCGTGTTGCTTATGTTTTTAAAAATAGTGTTTTGCTCGAGAGCCCCGATAAGTTGGGTCGAATTCATATATAAGACCATTTAAGTATATAACATTCGCAGACATTTCTTTAACGAACTTTTTTTTTTGCTTTAAGAACTGAGTCATCTGCCTTAATTATGGTTAGTGTTTCACCTAACGTCAAAAAATAGACAAATTAAGAAGCGGCTCTATCTTTAATGTGCCGTGTGTTTATCTTTTTTAATGATGAGTGTGCATGTAGAAACTGAGAACGAGCAGAAGATGAGAGCGCGCGGGAATACCAGTGCGCCGAGGTCTTGTTGGAATCATTAGCGGGTTAGCGTAAAACTAGGTTCTTTGTCTATACTCACAGTTCGAACGGATTCCCACGTGAAGCGCCAGCCTCCGCCTTCGAACACTGAGCGTCTGCACACTAATTTCTTTTGTATACAAATAAAAGAGTAGAATGATGAAATGTTACGCTAGGTGGCGCAAGCTGCCGCCCGTTACAAAGGGTACAGCTATTACCATCCATCTATCCGTCCATCCAATCATTCAATGATGTTCCGAATTTTCCGAACGCTCTCATTTCCTCCTGCCCCCCACTGTCTACCTGCGTAATAAAGCTCTCGTTTCAGGCAAGAGAATGTGCCCTTCGGAAGCACTGTCATCGTCGCAAATCTTCGTCTACGTGACCAGCATCCTTCAGAAGTTCAGCGTGCACCCCGAAGACGACACTACCCAAATCAACCTGATCACCGATTGCGTCACGTTCAACACACCGAAGCCCCAGAAGTTACGCTTCATCCGTCGATGACTTGCGAATGACAACGGAGGCGCCGTCAGCTCCTTTCATCCGTGTCTGTCTGCTTCTTGCCGAAAAAAACTTCGCATCGTGTGTTTGAAATTACTTAAGAGCGTGCACAGGGTTTCTCCGTCGGCATACTTCGGACGCAAACCCGCGTATGCGACTCGGAATTGACGGCGCGGGGGGCGGCAAAATTGTTTCTACGGGACTCCGAGCCACGGGCATTCACTTCTTGCGCACCCGCCTTCGTCACGCGGCACGAGTCCGTGCACGTATCTCCAATGGACTTCTTCCAAAACCGACGCGCCCCTTCGCGGCGAAATACCACGCAGTGCACTCTGGGAACTAGTTGGCCACTCAGTTTCGGTTTCGACTGAGCACTTTCATCTCGTGCTATCACGCCGCGACCGAACGCGCTGCTTGCGTTTTTGATTATCTGACTTTTCACGAACGTACAATACACTCATTCTCGAGCGATACAAAACGAAGACCGGGGCACTTTCCTTGGTTCCCGAAACACCGGATATTGTGCGTGCGTATGCGAACGTAGTAAGTCGTGGTTTAGTCACCTCACCCCACGAGTGCATCTTTGAGCTCAATGTCGGTAATCCCGTCTAGTACCAGTGAACTACAACTGAAATTTGTTCGTCTGGAGCCTTACACGCATTTTGTTTGCCAAACGTCCGCTTCTTGTTACTTCACTGGGCAAAAAGCAAGCCGCATCCTCACAGGGTATCAAAGTTGAGGCCAGCGTTTACGCATGAACTTTTAAGGAAACGCAATAAATTCGACCTCACTACTGCACAAAAGTTACTATGATGTCTTCCTCGTGTCATCATATATCTCCCACTCAAATTTTATGCTGATAGAAGGTTAACTTTTCGCAAACGCTGAGATCGGCTAGCTACGACGGAGGCCATACAAGCGTCCCCTACTCCTCGCTTAGCCTTTTTGGACGAGCTTTTACTGACGCCCGAGATCTGTGCCGGGAACGGTGTCTGAAATTATCTCGGCATACTCAGTCAGAGAGAAAGCAAACACATAACAAATATCATGGCCATTACCAACCGTCAAATGCGCTTTGAATTCGTTCGAGCACTTGTCTGAAGAATGTCGCACCGTGCGCCGGACGGGCATGAACCCCAATGCGGTGCGCATAGCGGTTCATGCCCGTCTGACGTACTTCCGGCGAACGGTGCGACATTCTTCACACAAGTGCTCGACTTTTGCATTCTTAAAACAGTCTGTATGCGCGAATGTGCCTATATGATTTCAGGATAACTTTATGCGCATACGCGATGTTGAATATTAGTGAAATGCAAGCGGGTGAGGACTTCACTTCGTGCAGTGCTGCGTGTCAGTACAGATAAGAGATAAGAAGTGTTTTAAAATTGAGCTTTTCGATGGCACCTCCGAGTTTTACCTCGCATAATCAGGCACATTAAGAAAAACAGTAATTGCAAAAAGAAATATTTCGTCTATGGACGCACGAAGCAAACAAACTTTCTGATCAACAACACTAATGTAAAGGCGCGAGCTCGATATATGCATACTTATTGTTTGCTACAGCTTGTCGATTCGTACACAAGCAAGATCCCCGAGCACCCGAGCTTCGCAGCGTCGAGAATCCCAGCACTGGCTCGTCCACATACCTCGATTGGAGCGCTAACAGGAAGGCTCAAGTACAAAAATACAACAAGCATGTGTTAAGACAAGCTATACGTCTCGGGCTTGTGCTAAAGCTTCGAGGTCTGGCCATTTAGGCTAGTTTCGAAACCACAAATGACGCTCTCGGGACCAGAAAACAATCTCTTGTCGACGTGTCGACCGAAACCGAAACCATGCCACCCTCCTCCCTGGCCAACTAGTTCCCAGAGTGCAGCGCGCGCTGTGTTGCATGCAGGGCTTTATGGAAGTAGTCTATTGCCGCACAAGCAGAGACATGGCTGCGGCCAGATGACCTGCTTGCAAATGTCTATAGCGCACTTAGTAGAATCTGGTAGAACCTTGGTGGAAAAAAATAAAAAACCAGGCATGTTTCGACTCATTTGCAGTCATTTCTTCGTGCGCCCTTTTATGTTATCACACCCCAATTTATGGGTGTCGGCCATCGCGCCTTTTTTTATTTTCCTTTCTGACGGCCGTATACCGAATTCGGAGGGCGTACTGTGCAGTCACAACACCCTAATGAAAAGGTGTACAGCGGAATCACACCCTAATTTAAAGGGGCACTCAAGTGGTTTTCTAGTTCGTGTTTTGATAATGACAACTGAATCTAGACGCCCTAAGTATCCCTAAAAACCAAATAATATAATCATACGGTGATTATTTTTTTAATAAAAATATAATTGAAGGCCGCCAAACCTCGGAACCACCCAAAAACGAAATCACTCTCATTGGTCACCGTTCACACATCAAAACGATCTCGGGCCAATGGTGTTGGACGACGTTCCGTCGCACAGTGATTCTGGGTTAGCCGCACCTGCCGAACTTCTTTGTCATTTGAGCTTCGATCATGGCGGAATTCTCTACGCTCGAGGACCTGACGCCGCTAGAGGTTGAAATTCTTCGGCGGGCAGCCGACCTGGGGATGATTACCTATGACCAGGGGCGGATTCAGAGGGGGTTCCGGATGTCCTGACCCCCCTCTTGAATTCTGCGTGTGTAAAAATTTAGGGAGTGAAAACGGGAAAAGAGGGGGGGGTCTTAAACATATGATACGCTGACCAACACCTGACCCCCCCCCCCCCCCCCCCTCAAGAAATACCTGCGTCCGCCCCTGCTTACGACGCCACTCCGACGTGCGATGTCTGGCCTCGAGATCGACCTAGAGGTGGCGCTACGGTCGCGCTATCGTCATCATCAAAGCGGGGATAGGAGAACGGCCGCCCCATAGGCTCTCCACGGTCGCGCGCGAAACGGCGTAGATTCTTGCGTTTATTTTGTCGCATACTATCGGTGGGAAAACAATTCTAGCGGAAAAAGATGCAGTACTGTTCGGTACTTCAGTGAAGATCGAATCGTGTTCCCAGCGTGCGGCCCAAATTTATATAATCGCTTCTGTGGGAGCGTCGTCTGCTGTTGGCAGACGTTGGAAGGCATGGATCGCCACGACTGATGCCTGTCTCCGGCTGAACTGGAATATTTATGTTAATATTTGTTTCTTTTAAGATGGATGTATCGGTTCATCAACGTGGGAATTAGAAAAAACAATAAATTCCAGCCCAGATAACATAATACCGGTACTGTGGGCTGTGAAATCGCAGCTTCTATGCTTTTTTAACGTCTAGTTTTTGCAGTAATATTAATATTTAAAATGAAGATAAAATGGCGCTGCATTGGAAATTACCATGCTTTTGAGTTCCTCTGCCCTTTTACTGTGCCATAGTGTGGGTAATGTTTTTAGAGTCTGAACAAATCTACCGCGTTGCGATGAGGGGAGAGTGTCTCTTCTAGTTAAAATCTGCAAACTGCGCGGTTGGGAGGACAACTGAAACAAGTGTAACAAACTGTTCTAATATATCTGCCGTGACTGTAATAAACGAGTGTAACCAAGCGACGCAGCAATGTTCCTATTATTAAATGCTTTTCTCGGTAGTGTGGGTTCACCCGCTTCAATTTTCTTGCTGAGAGCCGCGGATGTCAAGAGGCTAATACTATAAACTTCTGGCTAAATAATCTTCTATTCAAACCAGGTAGACTTTGCAACCCAAACAAACGACGCGCACTTCAACACAGACAGCATCGGCCGCAGTGATACTTTTTTACTGATGAGGGCTAGCAACCTTCACAAGACTTTCCGATCACCCCCCGCCCTCACCATAACGTATAACGGGACTGGGCAGTTCATCGATTAACTTTCAGATTATTCAAGTAATGCTTTAATTGCAATTTTTTGGCCGGTTAATTGGAGTCTTGTGCTGGAGAAAGTCAACAAGGAGTAAGAAATGCCTGCTTTAATATTTTTTTACGTCCTTACTTCTTTTGTGACACAGGCTTGCACGGTAAAACACTTCAGCGTGGTTTACCATTTATCATTTCGCCGAGGGTGATTATACTGTTTAAATAATAACTTAAAAAATACTTCTCTTTAAAAGGCTTCCGTGTTCATATTTATGTAGGACTCACAACGTGAAGTTTATAATGGGAATGCAATATGCCATTTATGACATAGTAAAACCATTAAAAAAAATTCGTTTTAATGTCTTTCACGCAATATGACCGGGGGAAAATCAACATACGGATTTATTGATTGATTAGTCTATTGAAGGATAGCGATCAGTCGGGTTAATTTTCTAATCAAACCACAGACCCACTCAACATTCAATGCTTTATGAAAGCCGCGGTTTGTGCGAGATAGCAAAGATACGTGGGACCAGCGATTGTATAAAAAAACAACACACTAAGATTATGGAAGCCTCCGACTTAATAATCATCGCTTTGCTGTATTTCTACGCATGGCAAACGATACAACACAACCTTTAGCAAGAAGAAACGGCAACAAAAACATGAAACATTTAATAAAGAATGTCAAGCTCAGCCTGAAACGGGCTTGCGTCGTCGAAATCTATGCTTCTGAGCGTGCGTCCGTAGCAGACGACGCACGGCGGCATCCCCGCTTTCGCGCGTTTCCAATTTCGGCCGCACGGTGGCAGCGCTTTGAAGTCGTGTTCTGGTTCCGAGGACGACGAAACGCAGACCATTTTGGCCGTTCTTCGCTTTGCGGTTGGGGCAAGTCGTAACCAAACCAACGTTTAGCATCGCAGCGTAACCTCTGGTACGGGATGTCAAACGATGTCGCCACGTTGACTTTCGTCTCGGGAGGACGGCAGGCTGGTTCAGACATGTGCAACGAGCGCGTTACCTACGACTGCGTTCGTTGCAACCGGAGCGACCGGAACGACCGCTCTGCGCCACACGTACACACACCTGCTACCACTGCAACAAGCGCAGCGGGTCCGCAGCACGGCGACCGCGTCTACGCCGCCGTCAGCTCTTTCAGAGGCGCCTCTAAAAAGGGGACGCACTGCCACTCAATGCCTTAACAGACAATTTTCTATGGCCTGAAGCTTTTTTTTTTTTTTCATGATAGGTTTGCAGGGTACAGCGGATGAAAAGCAAAGAAAAGAAAAAGATGCAGTACGCCGTCTCGGACGATCAGGACCCTAATACACGACTTTGCCAATAGTACAAATATCGCCACACGCCTTTTCTACGATTATAAAAGACGATGTAGTCTTAGCAGCGATATAGCAACGTAGAAATATGGTTCATGATCAGATAGACGTTGCGAGCGTTCAGGATTGCTAACACTATTCACTTTTCTGCGGTCATGAAAACACATTTCTCGGGGAGTCTGGTATTCAGCGCACAGCTTTTACAGCGGTGAGGACACGAAACATGGTTTTCAAACCCGACGGGAAAAAAGGCGGTAGCCAGAGGAACGCGAGAAGCACGAGCGAACATTCCATCGCTCGAGACAAGGGTGTTTCGGCGTCTCGCCGCAGCGGGGCGCCCGTTACATGCCTCTTGCAGAGCCGTTTATACTGAGAGAGTTTGGCCGATGGGCGGAGCTTGTTGGCCGCTAGAACAAGCGGATTTCGCGATGAAACAATATGGCGTTACTTCTTTGTCTTGTTCATTCCTGTGAAATCGCGTAGGGTTCCTATGAGTCAGATCCACAATATGGCGGACGGAAGTGGTCATCCCCCGGTTGTCAGACTACGCTGCTGTGGTTGTCAGACTGTCAAAATCTCCTTAAGAAGGCCAAACTCTCTCAGTATAAACGGCTCTGGCCTCTTGCAGAGCTGTTTATAGTGAGAGAGTTCGGCCTTCTTAAGGAGATTTTGACAGCCTGGGCCCGTTTGCTCGAAGCACTAACCGCGGCTAAAGTTAGCCGCAGTACCTAGGAGGGGGATTTTGAGATCACGTGACAGGCTCGGTAGGGATGCGGGGAAACATGGCGGTGCCCCAGTGAGTGATCGCCGCTCGCTTTGGAACTAATATGTCGTTGTGGTTGCAATATTGGGCGCGTTAGTCAGCAACGAATGGTGCAGGAGGCTTTCGCTTTGCCTTACCTCACTTAAACCGCAAAGCATGGGCAATGGTGCATGCTACGACTGTAGTTTCACGCGTCGCACGTGCTGGCGTCTGCAGTAGTAACCGTTCTAAAGCAAAAAGTATAAAACAAATTTTGCCTTGCACGCGCGTTCGTTAAAGCCTTATTATGATTTTTTTACTTCAAATCTTTTATAAGAGAGAGGCCAGCGCGCGTGAACCGTAGAATTACACTTCCAGCGTTCTCCTCGCGATGCTTGGATAATTTAGAAAAAAGTCTGTCGGGACGCTGTCTGCTTTTGTGTGCTATCATCAATCCGCTTTCTAAAGACGTTGCCATGCCGACAATTATCGCGTTCATTTAGGCTTAGGAATGCCCCGAATCGAAACACTACCTAAAAAATGCGGCGATGTCATTGCCCATGCTTTGCGGTTTAAGTGAGGTAAAGCAAAGCAAAAGCCTCCTGCATTATTCGTTGCTGACTAACGCGCCCGATATTGCAGCTACAACGACATATTAGTTCCAAAGCGACTGGCGCTCATTCACTGGGGCACCGCCATGTTTCCCCGCATCCCTGCCGAGCCAGTCACGTGATCTCAAAATCCCTCTTCTAGGTACTGCGGCTAACTTTAGCCGCGGTTAGCGCTTCGAGCAAACGGGCCCTGGTAACCACAGCAGCGTCATCTGACAACCGGGGAGGACTACTTCCGTCCGCCATTTTGTGGCTCTTACTCATAGGAACTTTATGCGATTTCTCAGGAATAAACAACACAAATAAGTAATACCATTTTGTGTTATTGCGAGATGCGCTGGTTCTAGCGGGCAACAAGCTTCACCCATTTGCCAAACTCTCTCAGGTTAAACGGCTCTGGACTCTTGTAAAGCCCCTCTATACTGGGAAAAGGGGCGCCATTCATTATTGTGGACATGCTCAAAAAACGTGCCGCGCGGCAGTTCTAGGAAGAACATGGCATCTGAAATCTAGATAGAGTGTACTAGAAGGGACGAGTGGGGCCACCGAAGTGCTATTTAGGTACAGTCGGCACGGAATGAAACGCGAACAGTGGGTGCATGGTTTTCGCTAGATGTTGCACCTCCTGAACCAGATGGGAGCTGCAAGAAGATGGCTCATCCTTCGATGTGTTAGGCTCTTGCTCAGTGCATCCAAACCTTCGGTGTTGCGCCTCTAGGTGACTCACCGTGGGTAGAAAACCATGCGCTTCTTGTTCGCGTTTCATTCCGTGCCGACTGTACCTCCACAGTCCACATATGGAAAAAACCGGCTAATCCAAGTCACTTCGCTCGTAGCGCCCTCTCGGACGCTACGAGCGAAGTGGTTCGGATTAGCCGTTTTAAGGTGCAACCCCACCGTGCATGACGTTTTGGTGCTTTTTTGACGGCTTATTACTTTCTTTCTATGTATTTTAGAATTATAAAGTTAATGTCAAATTAAAAAGCTCTTTTTCTACAATACTTTAATGTCTCAAAATTACAACTATTTTTAGTTGTTAGTTAATTATTCAGCTTTTAATAGACCACAATTTCGGTCATTGACCAAATTTTTTCTCGAGTTATAACGTCCCATCGTCCACGATATTATACGTGAGCGATCGGTTGGATGTAATAAATTAAAAAAAAGTAAGGAACGAATTGTGCAGATAATGTATATTTTGAAATAAAAAATAAAGTTTAAAATGACATTTATTTATGGCGCTATATAAACGAAGTCACGTCAACTAATCAAAATACCGAGACATTAAATTATAAAGTATCCTTCGACACTACATTTTCTAGAACTTTCACATTGATATATTACACGTTAAGAATGTTATAAGACGTCAAACTTTTCCCATTCAGTTACGGCAGATTGCAGTTTCCTATTATAAAATACAGGTGGCGACACGTGTTCAAGAACAGCTTGATGTGCATTTTCCGTCGTGTGCCGCTTGGAACGCCGCGTCAAAGACAAAAAAAGCGGCAGATGTCAGGGTGCCAGATGCCTGGATGCCCGCAGTGAGCGAGCCAGAAATGTCAGAACAACAAGCGCGAGGCTGCGGGTGCACCACAGCTGCTTTTGCGCGCGTTCAATAGTGCTTCGGTACACATGTCTGACGTAGAGCCACTCTATATGGCAGCGTAGCTGCCAGAGTAGCGACACGACGCAAAATTATCTAGATACACGACATCAGAGGCGCCTATAAGTGATCTCCATTTTGGGCCTGGGAGGTTTCTATGGTAACCGTACTGCTAGCGACACCGGGCGTCAACCTTCATCTAGTTGATATCTCCATTCGTTAATTGAAAGTGGTAAAAGACCTAAAAGACGCTTTGCAAGGTGGTACGGCACGGGCCTCTGGAGGAGCGGTGCCGGTTCTTCTGTGAAATGAGACGATTTGCAGCGTGCACGGACAAGGCGAGGGGTTTTCCGCGCCGCCGGGATGGCGGCGGCTTCGTGGGACGAACGTACCGTCTTTGTAGTTTCGAACTTCGCTCCTATGGAACAAAATCCGATTACGCCGGCCAGGACAGGACGATTGCCTTGGGACAGGACTGCTGCTCGACTGCCCCATAGTAAGAGAATGTATGCTTAGCACCATAATTCTTCAAGACCCAATCATTCATTCAAGATGAGATGATTTCACCGACTGGCGGGGAGCGAAGTCGACGACGGTATCACCCTAGTTTTGGGCGATGAACAGTCGACAGAGTTAAACCAAGAAGGACAGCACGGTGGTCTACAGAGGATTGTTAACGCCATCAAAAGAGACGGACGCCGAATATGAGGTGTTCTTGCCGACAGGCCAAGTGGTCGTCCGGAAGTTTACCGGCATGCAAAATGTCAATATTTTTATCTGGTGTAGCACGCATACCCGTGTTAAAGGGGCCATGAAATGATTCTTTAACTTCTTCTTCATTAGCTTTAATACTCAACTCAAAAGAGAACAGTGGAATCACGCGGTCGTGACATGCTAAGGCACCGGTGCGATGACCTCAAGCTTCCACCGTGCTTTTTAAGCACACCATAGAACTTGTCATTCGCAAGTGCACTCATGTGCACTCGTTGGCCACGAACGCGAATTCAAATATTTATCGACGAAATGATTGTTTACGAGCGCATACGTCCAGTGACGCAGTTTTCGTGTCAAATGCGTGAGCTGGGGTCGGCTGACGTCATTTTGGCTTTTGTAGGCACTGGAAAGAGGATATTTAGAAACATACACACATGATGATAGCATCATAGCACACGAACATTAATGAGTAGAAAACGGGCCCAGCTACAGAAAATAAATATTACACTCGTAAAAAATAATTGTCTGTGACTTGTTAATTACAAAGACGAACACACCTCTGAGGATATAAATTTAATAGTGTGTGATGACGCATTCTTATAGAGCAGGTCATTTCATATACGTCATTTGAGCAAACGCCAGCTTGTCACTTGAAAAAAAAAAAGAACAAAAAAAAAAAAACACTGCGATCAAAAGCAAGCTATTGGTAAAAAAGCACGCTATATCAAAATCTTCAGAACTGTCAATTTGTAAAATCGTCGATTAGTACAAAAGGTTAAAGGTCGCAGCCGCTTCCTCGCTTAAAGTTGCTGTGATTATTCGGTGACCCAGGGCTGAAACGAATTCCCCTAAGCCCTACACACGACGTATACCTTTCGTTTTGATTCTCAGAAATTCCAACATTCAAAGGAAGCTAGAAAATGCGAAAATGTTATCCTAAAAGCTATATCGTAAGATCGTTGATTAGTACAAAACGTAAAGATCGCAGGAGCTTCCTCGCTAAAAGTATGGGATTACGCAGTTACCTGGGGCTGAAACAACTTCCCCAAGGTCCAACATGCGACGCATACAATTCGCATTGACTCTCAGACATTACAACGTTCAAACAAGGCTAGGAGTATGCGAAAATTGCATGCAAAATGTCATCGATCCTCGAACACATCCAGGAATATGAGCACCGTTACAGCGATATGACTGATGCTGTCGCACAGGTGCTAATATCGAGAGCGATCTTGCACAGAAAAGGTATAAATCACATTCTTTCAGATCTTCACGTTATACCTGCGTCAGAGAGCACGGAGAAGTCCGAAATCGTCGGCAAGCAGCGGCACATTACGACTACCGCGCACCGAACAAACTCGTATCCACCAGCTCTGGGCGCTGTCATCTTACCGGTGACGTCACGGCTCTTGAGAGGTCACGTGACGAGTCGTCACTCGGTTGCTACGGAAACCGAGCCAGCTCAGCTCGTTGCTATGGTACTGAGTGTGACCAATCGCGGTGAGAGGCGGCACAGGGAAAAGCGTGGCGCTACTCTGGCAGCTACGCTGCCATATCGAGTGGCTCTAGTCTGACGCGATCCAAATGAAATTGGCCTCATGAAAGGGATTCCGCCACGTATGCGAAAACATTTGTTTTTTTTTCACTTTCAAAACTCATTTTCGCAATCAAACTATGCTTGTCGGAATGGTTCGACTATATTTTGTTTCAAAAACCACCTATGTGGCTCTTAAGTGGCAATGGCTTGAAAACAACACACAAAACATTAAAACGTCTCAGTGTTTGTGAGCCAACGCGCTGGCCCATGAATCCATATTTGTCGGCTTTAAATATCGCCGAAGTGCTCACAATCTGACGGCGGCCAATTTGAGATTTCGGTTGCACGTCAAAAATATCTCCAGTTATTGAAACTAAACCCAAAATTTTGTTTTATTGGGCCGTGTTCAGTGATTTTTTTTTGGTTTGGCTTGTAAACCCTAAGATCTGAATATATGCCTTGTTTTACCTTAGTTCGGAGTGCAGCCAGCGATATGGGCTAATGTAGCTAACGTTTGATGTAACCACTGAAGCAGCGCCCAAAGCGCGAGGTCAAGTAGTTCGTTTTCTTTCTGAGCCTGTGCGGTCGGGCTAAACTATAGAGCTACTAAATAAGCTACGCTTCACGCACTACTTGGTGCTTAAAATGATGATTGTCAGTTCCATAAAGCTTTATCTGAAATCACAGGAAACGCTTTTTCGTCCTCCCCAAATGTTTAAACACAGTTGGCGACAAAGCAAAGCAATATTACGTGAGCTTCCCGAAACTAAGGCTGAGGAAGTCGCAATTTTGAATCATGACGCTCGGCAGTTGCGTTTAATCTGTGCTAACCACCAAGATGGCAGCGCCCACAACAATATCGGGGAAAAAAGTGCCGATACTCTAAGCGTTACTCATTTGGTTCGGCTCACAGGCGAAACCAAGTGCAGTGGGGGATCGTTGGCCGAGTGTGTTGTGGCACCACAGATAAGAGCACGTGGAGAAGTGCGCGAGTGCGAGCTCCGTTCAAAGCACGGAGCTCACGCTGCAGAACCTGTAGCGCCTGTAGGGACTAAAGCCCCTCGACGTGTTTGCGTTGGTCTTTCAAGTATACGTCAAATGTGTCAGTGCTCGAGGCCCGTTTTTCGAGCGGCCCTTGGAGACAAATGGCGGCACAGCACTAAAATGTCTGGCCCTTGAAACGAATGGAGGCTGAGCACCCGCTCGTGGCTCGTGTCTTGCGCGTTTACACAACCTGTGCCACAACAATGTTTGGCTGTACCTGTAAAAAACGCCTTTATCGAGGGGCTTTAGCAGGGACCCTGGGTTCTGTCGCCCATCTGCATCCTATATACCAGGAGTGGCCAGGCTGACCCGGCCTAAGAGCCGCAAACAAAACCACAAAACTTCCAAGAGCCGCGGTTGGGGGGGGGGCAAACTTTTGTTTACAGCAATAAACAAAACTCGAACTACTTTCTATCTATCCGTGTCAAAAGCAGTCCAACTGTGTGTAAGGTAGCAATAGCACAAGACTGTCCCGCTACCTGTCTTTCCATTTAAAATGCGTTCCATTTCTCTTTTTGGGGAAGTGCTTTTGTTACCGGGATGGTGGCGGGGGGGGGGGGGGGGGGGGGGGTGAGGGGTAGATAGGGACCCGCGAACCGCACTTTAACACGCGAAGAGCCGCATGCGGCTGGCGAGCCGCAGCTTGGCCACCCCTGCTATATACCGTCGTGCGATCGTGCATCACCGTAATCCACAGTAGAGATCCCGAGCTAAAAGTTGTACTGCACTTATTATAATCGACGACGGGTAACAATGTCGCCCTACAAAACTCCTGCTCTCTAAAAAACTAACGACTAATTTTGAATGCGCCGTTACATTGCATTTTCCATGTGTGTTCGCGTGTGTGCGTTCTTTTTTTTTTTTTTTGTCTACATCTTTGATTATGCGGCTCTTACTTATGATGAAACAGACTATAGTGGTGGGACTTCTGGAAAAATATTATATAACTAAGGAAATGACACGTGAGAGCAAAAGAGAAAAAAAAACGAAAAACACATAAGCGCCCTTAATAAAAATAATTAAAATATAGAATTGATTATGATTGTGTTTTCAAAGGTTTGAGCACACCAAAAGCTATAAAAACGAGCTCGATGCTTTGGATGGTGCGCTTGTTTACTGGAAGTGTAGTTCAGGGCAGTATGCTCCCACTTGTATGTTCCGTTTCGCTCGCACGATAAAACCAAATACTTTAATGGTAGTGTATTTAGGGAAACAAAGCTTACCTTCTGTATATGTGCAATGCCCTCAGTTTCCGCGTGATTACACGCTTGTTTATCATTATGGTTTTCGTTTCCCACTACGATTCCGTTCGTGCTCTTTTGTGTGCTCCATGCATTAGAGACCAAGGTAACCCAGGAGCATTTCATTACGCAGATTGTAAAAAAAAACCTATGCAACTTGCCACGTGTGCCACAATCAATACAAAATATTCTAAACTTCATATGTGGACATTTGCGTGAGTAAACTGTGTTGTTTGTCAAGAACAACCGCGCTTGTATGAAATCACGTGGGAAAGACTCGTTCTAAGCATGCGACCGTTGACATGCAGTGAATACTCATAACCGGCGCCGAGATGATTGGTAGCTGTCAGCAGGTGGAGATTTTCTATTAACCCCCAAAGTTAGACTGTTTCCTTCTTTCTGTTGTGAATATTGCCGCCCGCAGAGCCGAGAAAGCAACGCTCGGTCACGGACTTCTATACTTCGTTTCAGCTTCGGTCCGAGCGCAGGCGATGTTATGAGCTGAAGGGCCAATCAAACAGCGAAAGAGGCACAACGTCATGGCGTGCTCTCTGCCGTTGATAGGGCCAGCTAGTATTCGCCGTCTCTCTGTGCGTGCTCCTCCGCCGGCTAGTCCTATCAAGCGCAAAAAACACGCCATGACGCTGCGCTTTTTGCGCTCTTTGATTGGCCCTTCAGCTCATAACATCGGCCGCGCTCAAACCGAAGGTGAAACGAAGTATAGAAGATTCGCGTTCGCTCTTGCACCAGACGTAACTTTCGCCCTGCTTTCTTGTTCTTAAAAGTGCCGATTCATCCTCGCCCCGCGAGCGCGCGACGCTCGAACCTTCTTTCCCGAATTTTAAGATAGTGACGCACTGTAGATAAGCAACTACCCGCGACCTTGTCGAGTCAGCCTCGCTCTCGCTCTCTGTTGCGTTGCCGAATCGCCGCCTGCTATTCTGCTGCCTCGACGCTCTTTCTTTACTTTTTTTTGTCTGACGCAAGTTCGCCGATTAAACCTTTATTTTTCAGTTCACATTTCACGAGTTCACTGTTTGTCCTCTCGTCAACTTCATTCGTGACAATATAAATGTGATCACATTGACATATATGTAACCGGTCTCTGAAAATTCCGATAACGGCGCACAGGCAATTTTATATTTTTCAATGCGTCGGTAGTTTTGTTGTGTATGTGTCTCGCCATTTGGCTCAGGACGATTTTCGCGTTTTTTCTCTGCTCACTTTTGCTAAAGACGTGAGCTCGGAGTGTAGGCAACGAGCCCCCTTGCACGAGAACTGGCGCAGCCGTGCGCGTTCCAAAGCTCGTGCAGAGAAAAAACAAGCAAGGGACCAGTGATGTCAAATTCAGGCTATAGAAAATACCCCACCGTATAGAAGCGCCACCATACACCATTTCCCGCATTGATTTACAGGCCTGGAAGGCGATCCCACCTCCATCTGTTGGTTCAGAATCACACTAACCAAGGGTGGGGTTTCACCTTAAGGTGCAACCTAGAGCCACTAAATAAGCTGCGCTTAGAGTATCGGCACTCCGTTCCCCGACATTGTTGTGGGCGCCGCCATTTTGGCTCGTATGCAGAACAGACGCAACGGCCGACCGTCATGATTCAAAAGTGCGACTTCCTCAGCATTAGATTCGGTGTTAGGAAGGTCATGTAATATTGGTTTGCTCTGTCGCGAACGGTTTAAACATTTGTGGAGGGCAGAAAAGCATTTCCTGTGATTTCAGATAAAGCTTCAGATAACCAGCAACCATGCTTTTAAAGGGGCCCTGCAATCATATTTAAGCGTCTACCTTTTTTGCGGTTTCCACGTCTCTGGGGTTGGGGCAAGCCAGCGGGCACGGAGAGAGTAACTAAATATCAGTGTGTCATATTTTAACCGGACGACGCGGAAACCTCCTACACCGACGAGGGCGACCCGCGGTACCGAAAGCGCGCAAAATGTGACGTCTTTGGTCCTGGGCTTGCCACTGGTCAAAGCCGCTAAGAGCTTTTTTTTAGTCGAGATACAAAATATAAGTGTCGCGAACCGTTTCAATTATGTATGAAAGTAGTTTTTGTTCACTACTTTAGATCAGAAAAGAAACAAATGCAGTTTAGAAAGTACGGAAACGAGAAATGACCCGTCGACATACCCGCCACCAAGCGGCGGAAAAAAACGGCGCATACTAGAAAAGGCTAGTGGGAGGAGGCTACGACAAACGAGGAGCGCAGAAAGGTCCCGGATGTACGCGGCGGCGCTGTGATCGTATACCGGCTCAAGAATCCGACCGGTTCCGAGCGTTCCGAAGGCCTTCGGCGCGGGCCCTGCTGGCGATTTGGCCATTTGGCGGTTCGTCAGCGCGAAGTGGCTCCCGTTCTGAACTGATCTTTACCCCGTGTTTGCAGTAGTTTGTGGCCAACGAAATGTTATGCCGAATTACTGTTTAGTCGCGCTGCAAATAAAATGCGAGCTGCCCTGGCCGCCCCCTTCATACAGCCTATCCAACACGTGCTTTAGTGGCGCCCTCTCGAGCCGTCGACACGGAGTGCGGCGGCCGTGTGCGCCGATGTGCTCACTACTCCTCCTCTAGTTCAAGGCCACGCAAGGCAGGACCTAAGACGTCATGGAGTAGGTTATTTTTTGCTTGTTTTTGTAATTCTAATTTGCGTATAACTTTTCAAATAAAGCGAAATTTGAAAAAAGGAAAGTTGGATTAGGTTACTACGTTCAGTACGCTCATGTTCAGTGCAAATTAAAAACCAGTCAAAAAGTCATTGCAGGGCCCCTTTAAAGGGCTACTCCACCGATTTTTTCATTGTCTCCGATTTGCTTGAAATTTTGCTAAAATAACCAACAAACATCGCGAAAATAGTATCCCAAATATTAGGTCAAAATATTGTTTTTTCGCGAAGTTATTGAATTTACAATTTTGGTCCTCACCGTGTTTTTCAAGCTCGAAGTCTCTACTGGCAACAATGAAAAAGTGACGCCAGTGGAAGGCAGGGGTTCACTCTTTGGGCTGTAGATTTCGTTTTAAACTGATTCGAAGCAGTTTCATGGTGTCAAATGAATGCTTGGGAAGCTCGCTGCAGTACCCGCGCTCCAGCACGGAACAAATGATCGGCATATTCTATTTTTTGGCTGCTTGCTCGACTGGCAAGCCTGCCTGCCACTGACGTCACGGCCCTGAAAAGCGCGCGTATATTTGAATGTTGGTTTTTGCATCATTTTCATTTGCCGATTTCGCAATAACTATTATGAATTTCGCGATTCTAAATAGCATACCGGAGAGAGTAAAAACCGGGGAGTCAGAAAATATAGTTAGTTGAGGTAGCTCAAAAAATCGGTGGAGTACCCCTTTAAGACACAATATGGCCAAGTGCCGTTACTCTGAAGCGTAGCTTATTTAGTGGCACTAGTGCAACCCCACCCTTGGTTAGTGTGATTCTGAACCAACAGATGGCGGTGGGATCGCCTTCCAGGCCTGTACATCAATCTGAGAAATCGTATGTGGTGGCGCTTCGATACAGTGGGGTATTTTTCTACATCCTGAATTTGACATCCCTGGTCCCTTGCTTGGTTTTCTCTGCACAAGCTTTGGAACGCGCACGGCTGCGCCAGCTCTCGTGCAAGGGGGCCAGTTGGCTACGCTCTGAGCTCACGTCTCCAGCATATGTGGTCCGAACAAAACGTGAAAATCGTTGTTGTTGTTGTTGTTGTAATGACAATCGTGAAAATGGGAAAAGCCCGTGCGTAAATATTATCCACCCATAACGGGGGAAAGACTCGCACGGGCTGGGGAGAGAGGAGAGAAAGAAGAGGGAGGAGAAGGGGAAGGTTGATTTTGATAGTGGCGGCATATTAAGATATTCAAATAGTTAGTTGCAGAATTGGAGGGAGGGGGGATGCCTAAAACCACGTTAAAAGGGGAAAAAAACAAAAAAAACTTAGAATGTGCGGAGTGAGTTAGGATACACCGGATAAAAGGTTTGGAGACACGAAGTGTCACACCAAGCGGCATAAAAGTTGGGTGGCGTATAGTTTCATCCGCGTTGTAAACTACACATGGTCACACTGGAAGAGAAATTCGGGTACTCTTAAAAGTATCTGCAGCAAAAAATACTAAACCGTGGCGGAAAGCAATGGCGTCACAGCTCTGTGGCGGAAAGCAATGGCGTCACAGCCGAGTTGCGAGGCCACTTGCTTCCAGGAACTCTAGAAGTGCTCGAAAAGTGTGTTCTGCGAGGCGCTTGCCCCCGTTCGGGAACATCAGTTGGCGGGGCGTTGTCACCAACGTGCGGGATGTTTGCAGGGCAGTGTGAAGCACAGTTCGAGCGCTGCTGTATTTTGGACACGACCACAGCACGTGTTCGGTGTCCTCCAGGGTCCCGCAGCGGTCGCAGTTCGGACTATTTTTGCGTGAAATCTTGTGCAACGTTTTTGCCGTAAACGGGCAGCCCGCTCTCAGGCGATGCAGGAGGCTAG
This sequence comes from Ixodes scapularis, assembly GCF_016920785.2. Taxonomy (NCBI): domain Eukaryota; kingdom Metazoa; phylum Arthropoda; class Arachnida; order Ixodida; family Ixodidae; genus Ixodes; species Ixodes scapularis. The sequence goes on along the minus strand of NW_024609981.1, from coordinate 1,957,320 downwards.
ACTCCTTTCGGCTGAGTTTCGACTCCGGTAGGGAAGGAGGAGCCCTGCCAGAGGCGACACCGTCATGAGGATGCCCCATTCGTGTGATCAGGTGGACAAGACGCTTGGCCTCACTGAATCGGGGGATGAAGTAATCTGGGGTCTCCTGGCCATGAGCCTTAGCCGCCAGAGAGTCCACCTGCTCGTAGCCTTTAATGCCACAATGAGATGGAATCCATTGAAATGCTAGTCTCCATCCCTTGGCTTCAACTTTGCGGGCTACATGGGCGGCTTCCTGTGCGAGTGGTGGAGCATCTTCGAGGTTTTCAAGATGACAAAGGGCGCTTCTAGAATCTGTTAGTATAACTGCCGCTTGAGGCTCAAGTACAAGCAGCGCCTCAAGAGCCTTACAGATAGCTACTGGTTCCGCAGTTGTTGACGTTGTATGAAAATTAAGCCTACCAGCTTGCTGCACCGCCATGGACGGGATCAGAAAGGCCGCTGTAGATGTTGCTGTTTCGGGCTTAGTCGACCCATCAGTGAAGACATGTAGCCAGCCTTTATACCATCTATCTAGGTGATCCATAGCGAGGGAACGAGCTACGATGGGAGCGACAGATGACCTTCGTTGGAAGAACGGTAGAGTACCGGTCACATTCAACGGTGGTAAGGTTGTGCGGGGTGGTGTCGGTGGGAATCGCCTTTTGGGTGGTCCGATCTGGTCCTCGAATTCTATTGTGACAGTTCCAAGGCAGGATAGCGGCCGTGAGCGGAGTTTGGATAGAAGAGATGTCGTCGATGAGGCGTCTTGGAGTCGCACTAGATGGCGCATTGCTCGTTTTCTTTTGTGAAGCGAGATCGGGTTTTCTCTTGCCTCAACTAGCGTCGCTACATTTTCAGAGAATCGTGGAAGCCCAAGGCACAGTCGCAGCGCGCATCGATGAAATTGCTCCAACTGCTGTATCTGGTGTCTGCCAAAGTTAAGTAGTGGTACAGCGTAAAGTATTCTTGAGAGGATGAGTCCACGGTACAGAGCTAGAAGTCCCTGTGGAGAATGGCCCGAGTTCCTTCGTCGGAAGCAGCGAAGAACGCCCATCAGCTGACGACACTGGATGAGTAGTCGCTTTGCTTCAGGGCGCCAGGTCACGTGGTTGTCGATCAGGACGCCCAGGTATCGTTGAGTCGTAACATGCTGAAGAGGGATGTTACCTATCTTTGGAGCATTAGCTACGGGTCGGCTGGGTGTTCCGTTAGGACGGTAGCAAAGAAACGCGGTTTTTGTGACAGAAAGAGTGAGCCCGAGGTCTTCTGTAGTCTTCACAACCTCGTCAAGTGCTCTTTGCAGCTGTGAGCCGATACTTTTTGTAGCCCTTGAAGGACCGACGCACCAGAGTGCTGCATCTTCAGCGTATATCGCGATGTGCAGAGCTGCAGGAGACTTGGGCAATGTTTTTAGAGAAAACGGAAGGGCGGCCATAGCAAGGTTAAAGAGGAAAGGACTTAAAACACTGCCCTGAGGAACACCTTGTGTCACCGAACGACGGCTGCTGACGGCGCCAGGAACTCGTACGAAAAATGATCTTCCTGTAAGAAAGGCGCACACGTAGCTGTACAATCTTCCTGTAATGCCGAAATGTCGTAGCCGCTGGCGAATTGTTGCATGTGGTAAAGCGTCAAATGCCTTGTGTATATCTAGGAACACACAATACACTGTCTGGTGAGATGCTCGTGCCTCCTCTAAAGTGGACGCTAGGTCGCCAATTGCATCAGCAGTGCAGCGTTTAGCGCGAAATCCACAAAGTTCATCAGGCAGCGCACCTATAGTCTCCAAATACCAGGTTAGCCTACGTAACACAAGTCGCTCCATGAGCTTTCCTACGCAGCTTGTAAGCGAGATGGGACGGTACGAGTCAAGTGATTGTGCTGGTTTTCCTGGTTTGCGTATAGGCACAACAGTAGATGTTAACCAGGCCTCAGGAATCTCAGCTGTGCGCCATATAGCATTAAATGCCTCTAGTATGGCCGAGTACTGTGATCTGTCAAGATTTCGTAGTGCCTGATAAGTTACCCCATCAGGTCCTGGAGCACTTTTCCGTCGACACCGACGCAATGCGAATTCAAGCTCTGAGATCGTGAAGTCTGAATCAAGAGCAAGGGGAGGCCAGCTTCTACTATTCGCACTGGATTCCTTACCACTCTGGTAACCTGGAGGTAGTGGAATGGGTGTCGCGAAGGCGTCAGCAAGTAGCTCAGCTGTCTCCTGCATTGTATGGCCAATAGCAATTGCGAGACCTGCGATTGGATGAGTTGGCATTTTTCTCGATGATAGTGTCTGGGCCATCTTCCATGCACGTGAGATACCTGACGCTAATCCAAAGGAAGAGCAAAGTTGGTCCCATTGGTGCCGCTGGAGCCGGGATGTGTGCCGACGGAAAGCCGCATCAAGTTGTCGGTGCCTTATCCAATCTGCGGGATCGTTCGTTCTGCGAGCTCGCCTCTGGGCTCTCCTCCGGGCCGCCCGAAGTTTGAGGTACCTGAGGTCGGGACTAGGACGGGTGATAGGAACTCGGATCGTTTTCGTAGCCAGGGATACAGCGTGAGCGATTGCAGAGGATGGGTCTCCCGCAAGGTTAACCACATGTCCTTCCATGTGAGTCCTAAATGCATCCCAATTGGTGACGCGTACCTCTTTGTACATTGGCGTCGGAGGTCTTGGTGAAGTGATTGTTATGGGAACAAGTTCGCTTCCCCATGTGTCGGGTTGAGCATTCCACTCTGCTGTTATATTCGGTGAAACAAAAGTGAGATCCAAGACACTCTGTTTAACTCCCGGTCTTACAAAGGTTTCAGTTCCGTCATTCAGCGCTTGAAGGTGTAAGGACGATGTTACAATCTCCAGCTGAATTCCTCGTCGAGTAGTCTGCCTGTCTCCCCATAGCTCGTTATGGGCATTAAAATCTCCACAGATAAAAAGGTGCCCCGTAGAGACATTTTTTATCTCTCGTAGCTCTTCGGGATCCCAGCAGACGTTTGGAGGAACGTAGACACTAATGATAGAGAAGAGTTCTCCTCTAGAGCGAACTGTCACACCGACGTATTCCGCTGCTCCTTTTGCGATTGAGGATAGGTCTAGGGGTTCTTGATGAATCCTTGCCCGGACAAATAGTGCCGCCCGAGACTGGCCGTCATTTCGTTTTGATGCACTTAGGTATATCACATATGGCCCAAGTCTGCAGTCTTCAAGAAGAATACGTGGCTCTTGAAGGGCCAGAATGTCTATTTTGTTTGTCAGAAGGTGCTGGCGTAGGTCAGGAAGGCGAGATCTAAGGCTGCGTACGTTCCATTGGAGCACAGTGGGTAGTTTAGGTTTTCTACTTTGGGGCTTTCGACATCTTCCGTCGTGGCTCACTGTTGTTTGGTGAAATAGCGGTCCAACTGGTCAATGACGAATATGACCACCCATTGTAGACCACATGCCCATGGTGTTTGTAGGGGTGTGTGAAAAGAGCATGCCATACGTGCAGCGGTTTTGATAATGGACAGCCAGTCCACATCTGGAGTCGGTAGCGAAGATGGCTTTGGATTTGTGACATTCGTTGTTGGAGGCTTGAGATTGCAAATGTTCTCCTGAGAAGGCGGATTTGTTTGGTGAGTATCGCAGTCCATTTTCTCCGTTATGGGGTCGTTGCTGGGTGTAACAGCCTGCTTTTGTGGAGGGGACTTCGGTAGAGTGCGGGACGACTGTTGAATCCCTTTTGCTATCATTGAATATGTAGTGCCGGTGACGGATGCTGATGCGGATGTTGAAGCGCATGATGCTGGAACAACTCCTTTAGCTTCCGGAACAGCAATTTTCTCGGGCGCAGTGTGTTTCTTTGTGGTCACCGTCACCAGAGATCTTTGAAAAGGGGTCGAAGCGCCGTCCTCCGTGAGATTACTTTGGGGGTTCTGTATTGCTGCTCGAGCAGTCCGTAGATCGACAGAGTTCACCTTCGAGTAGTGAAGAATGTCTCGTTCATTCTTTAATTTCTGGCATTTTGGGGATGTTGCCTCATGCTGTCCTCCGCAGTTCACGCATTTGATAGACGTGGAGGTGCATTTCTGTTTTGTTTTTTCGTCAATTGTTGGATGCTTCTCATCGCATCGGCTGCAAGCAACGGAACGCTTGCACGTGACAGCGTAGTGTCCGAAGCCTCCACACCGGTAGCATTCAGTCGGACGGTGGTGGAATTCCATCACTGGATGCCGGACTCGCCCAAGAAGAACATGGCTTGGAAGCTTGCTTCCACGAAAGGTGATCCATACGCACTCAGAGGAGCCGAAACGACGTACTCGAGCGATCTCCGTATCAGACTGCAGTCGTCCAGCAATTTTTGTTTCAGGAAGTGCTACGTCGACGTTCTTGATCACACCTTCGACTGTGGGACCTGCAAGGCCCTCGTACGCCTTCACTGGAAGTCCGCAGAGCCGTGTGCATTTGAGCAGTGCTCTTGTGGTGAATCCATTTCTCACATCCACGGCAATTAGGTTCAGACGCTCATTTGGCCTGATTTGGACAATGCACTCGGGGCACAGAAGTTCTAAACCGTCTGACAGCTTTAGGCTGCTCAGACTGCTGATGCGGTCACCTTCTTTTGTTGGCACAAATATCACGGTGAGGCTTTCGGTCCGAGGGGCGTCCTTTTCCGAGTCTTGACTGGATGTTTCCTTGTACCGACGTTTTCGGGGAGCACGGGCTGGATACCATTCACCGCCGTCGTCAAGAGCAGCATCCGAGTTCAGAATCTCGCCGTCCGGAGAATCCTGGGCGTCCATTATGATTGGGTCATTGTCCGTAGTTGGAGGAATCTTACTAATGGTGGCTTCGATGTTAGGGCTCAAGTTGCTGTTCTGATCCGTGTTCTGGTCAGCGTCGTCTTGGGTGGCGTTAGGCATGATCAACCGCCGGCGGAAGTGGTTACCCACTCCGGAACGAGGCGGAAGACGTTGTAGAGGCCTCTTGGTTAGTTGGGGATGCAGGGATGACGAAGATTGAGAAACAACCAAAAATGCGGAGGTCTGAAAAAGCTGGACTGCTGTCAAGGCCGTTTTCCTCTTCCCCTGTGAAAATCGTCCTGAGCCAAATGGTGAGACACATGCACAACCAAACCAACGACGCGTTGAAAAATATAAAATTGCACGTGCGCCGTTAACGGAGATTTCAGAGGCCAATTACACATATTTCAATGTGATCAGATTTATGTTGACACGAATGAAAGTGACGAGAGGACCAATACTGAACTAAAAATAAAGGTTTAATCGGCGAACTTGTGCCAAACAAAAAAAGTAAGGAAAGAGCGTCGAGGAAGCAGAAAAGCAGGCGGCGATTCGGCAGCATAACAGAGAGCGAGAGCGAGAGTAACTCGACAAGGTCGCTGGCAGCTGCTTATCTATAGTGCGTCACCATCTCGAAGTTCGGCAAAGAAGGTTCGAGCGTCACGCGCTCGGGGCGAGGATGAACTGGCACTTTCGAGAACAAGAAAACAGGGCGAAAGTTACGTCCGGTGCAAGAATGAACGCGAATCTTGTAGAAATCTGTGACCAAGCGTTGCTTTCTCGGCTCTGCGGGCGGCAATATGACGTGCTGGCCCCTTTGTCATGTATGTGATTGGCTCTTTGTGGATTTCCAGAGAAACGAGATGACGGGATAGACTTGGGTTTCCAAAATTCTAGCTTGAGAGAGAAAATAACTGCCTAAAAAAATAAAAAAAAATAAAAAACTATTTTTTGGGCGGTCAGGTCTCATTTAGGTAGGTAGGTGTTTATTTTGACAAAACCACAAGACTGGAAAACAGAAAATATGACACTCAGGTTTAGAGGTTGAGTTTGGTAAACAAACCCAAAGTAGGGCTGGTGCGGGAGTCATAATATTAAAAAAATGCCAAGGCTAAAAATTAACTCACCGCAATAAATGATAATAATTAATTTTAATACGAATTCAGTGATAAATGCGATGACTGGCCAGGCAAAGATTCTTGGTTTGTGGATAGCTTTTCCACAGTTTAAGCAATGTACAGGACGTCCCCCCCCCCCCCCCAAGAAAAAAAAAATACAGGGTCTTTTTTTACCGCAAGAATGAACTAGGCATCGCCGAACGCTAATTTTCCGCCCAAAGGCCGCGCTAGAGGTCACAACCAGATGTCAAAGTTCAGCCCGATCCGATACCTTATTCAAAATTATAAGTGATTTTCTGAAAAGTTCATAGGGAAAATGGCGGCCGACGGAGTTTTCGAACACATGGGGCTCTATGGGCACCAGAAACCGAAAACGGGCAAAAATGGGCTTCATTTTCCCATTGAAATGCTAAGAACATTACTTATACCTTTTGAATAAGGTGTCCGTTCTGGATGAAACTTTGGCATCTGGTTGTGACCTAGCGCTACCTTTTGGCGGAAAATGGGCGTTAAACGATGCGCGTAGTTTACTTTTGCAATAAAAAAAAAGACTGTAATTTTTTTTTGTGACATCCTGTATTATTCTTGATTTAATGATTTAAGCGCGCAAGTAGTGGCGCGCAAAAAATGAAAAAGATGCAAACGGGTAGAGTTTGACGTTTTATAACATATAGTGTAAGCACGCACATGGTACGCTGATTAAGACTGAGACAGCGCTAAATTTTACACTAGCGTTGAGCGTATTGGTAGTTAAGGTCTATCAAAGGCTAAAGCTTGTACACATATACTGCTCAGGCCATTATGTTTGAATGCTTCATAGTATTTTATTACCCTCATATTTGGTGTAAGTTCTCTCCTGATTGCTTACAACAGAAAGAAGGAAACATTTTAACGTTGGGTTGACAGAAAAACTCCACCTGCTGACAGCTACCAATCATCTCGGCGCCGATTACGAGTATTCACTGCATGCCAACGGTCGCGTGCTGAGAACGAGTTTTTCCTACGTGACTTCATACAATCGTAATTGTTCTTGACCAACAAACATGTTTGCTAAGGCAAGTGGTCACATGTGAAGCTTAGAATATTTTGTATTGATTGTGGCACACGTGGCAAGTTGCATAGGTTTTTTGTTTTTTTTAGAATCCACGAAATAGAATGCTCTTGGGTTACCTTGGTCTCTGATAATTCATGTAGCACACAAAAGAGCGCGAAATGAATCGCAGTGGGAAACGAAAACAATAATGATAAACAAGCGTGTAGTCACGCGAAATCTGAGGGCATTGCACATATACAGAAGGTAAGCTTTGTTTCACTAAATACATTACCAGTAAAGTATTTGGTTTTATCTTTCTAGCGAAGCGGAACATACAAGTGCGAGCATACTGCCCTGATCTATTTTTTCAGTGAACAAGCGCAACATCGCAAGCATCGAGTTCGTTTTTATAGCTCTTGGTACGCTCAAACCTTTGAAAACACAATTATAATCAAGTCTATTATTTCAATTATTTTTATTAAGTGCGCCTATTTTTTTTTTGTCTGTTGCGTACACGTGCCATTTTCTTAGTTATATAATATTTTCCAGAAGTCTGACACCTATAGTGTGTTTCATCATAAGTAAGAGCCGCATAATCAAAGATGTACCCTATTGAAAATTCCATCAAGCTACGTAATTTGGGACACTGACTGCCAGTCAGCAGCCCTGGTGGAACGTGATGGACCATCAGACGTCATCTGATGGTCCAACAGATGACGTCTGACTGCCACTGCCAAGGGAATTTCATGAACAAGGGCAGCATTTATATAAGAGTAAAGCTATACGCATTCATAAATATCGCCAAATGTCTCGATAAAACAAAATGTTCGAGAAAAAAAAAAAGAAAATAAAGCAGGACCACCGCGGCTCGAACCCACGACCGCTAGCGTACAAATCGGACACCTAAACCACTGTGCTACGCCTCCTTTTTTTTTTTTTTCTTTATTGCATGGAAGCACAGACACAGAAGCACATGGGACATAGTTGCAGTTTTGAAACGAGAATGCACTGAGATTATACAAGCTTATTCAGATACATTTTCACCAACAGTTTTACAATTCAGACAAATTTGCACAGCTCTTCGGGGGCGCAGGACTGACTCGGCTGCATCAGAAATCAGGAAACAAAAGGCACTTTTCAAGTCGCCAGTACCATCTTGGCTTTTCCCCGAGTTCATCAATGACACTTGTTACGTGATTGCATGTTTCGATAAAATTTGATTTGGTAGTCCTTGGTGGTTCAGCGTTTCTGTCTATCATGCGAGTCTTCCAGAGACTATGCATACCAAGCAAAATAAAAAAATCTGAGGGAAATGTGTCTGGATCTTTCACAGGAAGAAAACGAATAGAGTATGCGTTGATATAAAAGTCCTTTTTGATAGTCCTTTGAAGCACATCCCAGAAAAGGTATGCATCTGTGCAAAAAATAAAGCAATGCTCAATAGTCTCTGGCGTGTTGCATAAACGACAGTTGACCGACCACGGTACAAAAATTCCTTTGTCACGTAACCATGGCTTTACGGGTAGTGTGTTAGTATGAAGCTTAAAGAAAAATGTTTTTGCAGTCGGGGGAACGCGCATCCTGCGAACTCGTTTTAAAACATCTTGATCTGTACTGTTTGGATAGTGGCTGCGATATAAAGGGTCTGGAAATAGCGAATCTATTAGGTTATGGTAGAGCTCTTTTCTGGAAACGGTGAATAAATAATCCAAAGAAAAACGCACTTTCAAAAACTCAAAAGCTTCGACGACTTCTTTGAGAAAGCCAAAAGGTCGCGGCATTGCCACATGATCGGATGAAACAACGAGGTCAGGGAGGAGATCCATCAGGTGAGTTTGGAGAAAGGTCCTAATGAACGGCTGGGAAGACGTTCTGAGGAACATGAAACGTGAAACAATTTTCCGTACAAATAAGTGGGTTAAGCCTAGTCCTCCCGCTTCGATAGACCGAAACAGATTGTCGCGCCGCATTGGCTCCCATGAAGAGTCCCATATGAAGGTCGCAAATATCCTATGGAAACCCTGAAGGTGTCCTCGGGCACAGTGAATAACCTGAAGCACGTACCACAGTTTTGCGACTAGGAAGATGTTACATGCAGTAGCGCGGCCAAACACCGAAAGATGATTAGGCTTCAGCAAGTCGGCTCTGCGCTTAAGATTTTGGACACTTTCTGTCCAGTAGCGTGAGCTATTTCGAACACATTCTAGTGGCGCGCCAAGGTAAGTAGTTGGCACGCCAGACCACCCCATTCCTGCATAATCCGAGGGCGTTGTCCCCCAAGTCCCATACCAAAGTCCACAGCACTTGGAGGTGTTAACCAGCGCTCCAGCTGCCTTACAAAATTGCTGGGTTAATTGTAACGCAGCGTCGATACTTTGCTTATCAACACAGGAAAAAGCTACATCATCGGCATAAGCCAGAACTTTCACTTCATGAGATAACAATTTATAACCCTTTACGTCTGTACTTTTCAGTATACTTAAACACAGAGGCTCCAAATATAATGCAAACAGAAGGGGAGACAAGGGACATTCTTGCTTTACAGATGAATGAAGGGGAATTGGTTTGGAAAGAGCGCCGTTAGCTATTAATCGAGTTGTTGCTTCGGAATAACATATTTTTATACCGTTAAGGAGGACCTTTCCTACATTTATGTGTTCTAAAAGAGCAAACAAAAAGAAATGGCTTACGCGATCGAAAGCTTTCGCTAGGTCAATTTGAAGCATGGCTACTTGATCTTTTAAACTGTCGCAGCAATGAAGAACTGATCGCGCTACGTGAATGTTTGTCTGGATTGTGCGGCCTTTAATCCCGCATGTTTGGTGAGCTCCAACCACTCTTGAAATGGCACATTGTAAAAGTTTAGTAAGAATTTTGGCAAATATTTTGTAATCGACATTGCAGAGCGCTATTGGGCGATACCCTTCAACAGTCCTTAACGTGTCAGAGTCGGAGCTTTTTGGTATTAACACGGTGTGACTTTGATAAAACGATGGAGGTAACCTGCCATACTGAAGTGAAGCTGTGAAAAGTTCAAGGAGAAATGGGCATATCATGTCTATGTGTTGCTTATAAAATTCTGCTGAGAGGCCATCTGGTCCAGGTGCCTTCGAGCTAGGAAGAGACCCCACGGCCTGGCATATCTGTTTGAGAAAAAACGGTCTAGTAAATAGTTCGGAGTCCTCGTCACTCAAGCTGGGCAGCAGTGAAACGAGAGGCGCATACTCTTCATTTGATGGGGGGGAGACCTGACCAAATAAGTTTTGATAGTGTTGTGTGAATGTGGTCATAATGTTTTCGGTATTTCTTGAGTAAGCGCCGTTACATAGCAACTCCGGAATTTCTTTAGCTAAGGCGTGCCTGCGCTCGTCATCTAAAGTCTTTTTAGTAGGTTGTTCGGCCAATACAAGGCGTTGACATCTTGATCGCACAGCCGCTCCTCGGTAACGCTGAAGCTCGTGGCGTTGGAGCTCAGATTTGAGAAAGCAAATTTCCTCATGAAAACTACCTGGTTTTTCGCATTCCAGCTCATACAGTTCGTGAAGGCTATGTGTAACTGCACGCCTGTCAGCTTTCTCATGATATGCCTGAATACACGCACACTCAATTGCGATGTTTTTAGCTTCTTGCTTAAAACTATCCCACTGTGCAAAAATGGAAAGATCGGTATTACTACGAATAGCCATAAAACAGGTAATTAGTCTCTTATTAAAGTCATTGTTTTTAAGGATATTGCTGTTTAACTTCCACAGCGCCCATTTTGGTCTAGACATCTGTTTGCGTTTCTCGCCTAGCCTCACAGTTACAACACAATGGTCAGAGAAGGATACCGGCGTTACCAAATATTCAAACGTGTGTTCCAAAAGACAACTAGACACGTATATTCTATCAAGGCGTGCGTGGCCAGAACTTTGCAGGTGCGTGAAGCGATTGATGGACGTTCGAGAAGCACCGACGTCACTTAGGCAGTGTTGGCGCACAAGATTCTCGAGAGCGATACTGCTGTTGTCGCGTCTCAGACTGATCGTCGAGCGGTCGTGGGCTTCGCATACACAGTTAAAGTCGCCAAACAGGACAATACATTTGTCGGTGTCAAGAAAAGCATCTAAATTTTGGAAAAGTGAAAGTTGACTTGAAGAGTCATTATAGGCATAAACGCAAATCAGCCGCCAGTGAATTCCCTCTAAGTAAATGTCACAACAGATAAAACGACCTTCAGTGTCAACCGTGTACGAGAGCGAGGTGTAGTTCACGTCTTTGCGGAGAAAGAAGAAACAACCAGCCGATAGCCCCACAGCGTGACTCACACAAACTTCGTACCTGTGTAGAAAAGGCTGGAGCGCACTTGTTGTGGCCTCCTCCGACTCTATCTTTGTCTCCTGAATCGCAACAATGTCCAGCCGCTCACGTTGCAAGAGCCGACAAAGTTGTACCTGCCTCGCACGAGATCTTAGACCTCGGACGTTTAGTGTTGTGAAATTTAGGGGAATATTCTTAGCTTCTATCCGTCCTCATAGAGACCGCATTTCAGCGTTGAACGACACTCGCCACACTTTAGGTAGCTCCTGGCTTCGCGTTCGGCTTGGCACGGGACCCCGATGCCTTCTTTTTGGCGACGTCTCCGTCGCCAACACGGTTGAGTAGTGTTGAAGACCAGCTTGAACACGAAGGTGCCTCTGTGTCAACCGGTGCCGGTCGCTTGAGTGGTTGGCTGCTGCTCGAGGAAGGGCCGTCCTCGCTAACTGCGTGCTGAGGTGTAGTCGGAGCCTTGGAGACAATCGGTACGGGAGTCGCATCAGGTTCCACGTGCGCATTCTGTGTGGTGCTGGTGTTTGGGGATGCTGCAGGTTCCAACACTGGAAATTCTTCATTCTTGTCGATGTTTTGTGATGGCTGGATGTCTGTACTGTCCCCGGGCCTTGCGTCTCCTGAAGAATGGGCCGATTCTACAGGTGGCAATTCCCCGGTGACGTCAGCTACCTCACTGACGTCCATTAGGAGCTCCGCCGCTGTGTCATCTTCGTGTGTTTGACGTTGTCGTAACATGTCCGCATAGGTGGCGCCGTTGACACACTCCTCAGTTAGGTGACCATACCGCCGGCAGTTGGAGCACCTCGGTGTTCTACAGTAGCGTCGAATATGTCCCACTTTGTTGCAGCGCAAGCACAGCGGAGGTCGGCCAGGAATAAGGACGAGGCTCTGGCATCCGTAGACTTGAAGGAGATGTGGTATCTGACTGGCATTGACACTATCTCCTAACACCAGTACTACCTCTCGGTTTAGAGTCTCCATGTGCTCAAGCTCGCTGCACCTCCATTTTTCTCTCTTGATCGATCGCACTTTGCCAAACGGGGCGAGAGCTTCGATAACTCGTCGATCCTCTAGATGCTGTGGAAGCCAAAGAAGCTTTAGGTTTACTTCTTGCTTGTCCGGGTCAATGATGAGGCACTTTCGGCCTTTCACACGGAGCTCTCGTTGAGCGACGAGCTTTGCCTTGGTAACAGCGTTGACACACGTCAGCATCCAGACGTGAGACATCTGGAACTGTCCGAGGCTCACAACGTCCTTCAATTCGACGATGCCACGTAGGGCGTCTCGAAAATCAGGAGCTCGATACGGGCGCGCCGAGAGGTCCCCATGCAAGAAAACGGGATTCAGGCTCAGGTTACCTGATGTCAGACGTGGCAGGATTATCCGGTAGTCTTCTGTAACATTATCAGAAGTCATAACGTTTCCTCGGCCAGCGGCCGGTAAATTTTCCCCGGAGAACATGGAAAACGTGGCCGTTCGAAACGGCGTCTTCTTCTTTCTCCCTGTGCTACGCCTCCGCTACGGAAACTTGATTTGACTATTCGTTTTATACGAGACGCTTCGGCTGCAAATACAGTTAAGCCGTCAGCATGTTATGCAAAGCACTCGTACATCACTCGCCGTACTTCAGTTCTACTCACCTGCCATGCAGAGTACTTTCGCGTCGTAGAACGATCCTTTTCTTCGCGCGTCATCGGCCCAGTAGACCTGGTACACCTTGTCGTCTTCAACTACACCGCTAAACTCCCTTACATCGTCGGAACTCACAACGGGCTGGGTCTTGTCGAGTAGAAATTCTACTAAAACATAAGACATTGTAGAGCCCGGGCAGGATCGACAGGTTGGAGCAAGCGGGCAAACAAAACGAGTCGAGAGCGATCGTTCATGAAAGCTCGGCGAAGCCTCTATGGGCGAAGCGAAGCGCGAAGTGTCTTGTTCGGCGCTTCGGCGGGCTTCTGATCAAGGCTGTCAGTCGGTTGCGTGTCACATCTCTAACGTCAGCGGTTTTATGGGCTCACGTCCCGAAATCGTTTTCTCGTGCATAGATTACTTTTCGTATTCATAGATATGACGAAATAGTGGTATCCGAACGAACTTTAAGTAACTTTGACCGTACTTCTGTCTGCACGTCAAAGCTTTCTGACGTACAGTCAGAGGCAATCGATGTACAGTCAAAATCACCACCAGGACATCCTGATGGCATTTCGCGGCGGCCGACTGCCACCAGGAAACCATCAGAAAGCCGACAAGCGGGGTCTGACCGGAGTTTGACTGTCGGTCAGAGTAACTTGTTGGCCAATCAGACATGCTTGACGTACAGTTAGGCACAGTCAGCGGTCCACTAGAAAACATTGACTGCCAAACAGCGTTACATTAATGGATCTTTCCTTCGGGTAGACAAAAAAAAGAACGGGAACAAGCGAACACACGTTGAAAATGCAATGTAACGGCACATTCAAAATTAGTCGTTAGTTTTTTGGAGAGCAGCAGTTTCGTAGGGCGACGTTGTTACTGTTGAAGGTTATAAAAAGTGCAGTACAACTGTTAGCTCGGGGTCTTTAACGTGCATTACGCAGTATAGGTGGTACGCGATCGCACGACGGTAGGATGCAGATGGGCGACTGAACCCAGGGTCCCTGCTAAAGCCCCTTGATAAAGGCGTTTTTTACAAGTACCGCCAACCATTGTTGTAGAAACGCGCAAGACACGTGCCACGAGTGGGTGCTCCGCCGCCATTCGCTTTCAAGGGACAGTCATTTTAGTGCTGCGCTGCCATTTGCCTCCAAGGGCCGCTTGAGACACGGGCCTCGTGCACTGGCACCTTTGAGGTTATTTGAAAGACCAACGCAAACACATCGAGGGGATTTAGTCCCTACAGGTTTTGCAGCGTGAGCTCCGAGCTTTGAACGGAGCTCGCGCTCGAGCATTTCTCCACGTGTTCTGATCTGTGGTGCCACAACACACTCGGCCAACGATCCCCCGCCGCACTTGGTTTTAGCCTGTGAGCTAAACCAAATGAGCTACGCTTAGAGTATTGGCACCTTTTCCCGCGATATTAGTGTGGGCGCCGCCATCTTTGTGGTTAGTAACAAATCAAACGCAACTGCCGATCGTCATGATTCAAAAGTGCGACTTCCTCAGCATTAGTTTCGGTGTCAGGAAGCTTGTGTAATATTGCTTTGCTTTGTCGTGAATTGTTTAAACATTTGTGGAGGACGAAAAAGCGTTTCCTGTGATTTAAAAAGCTTCAGATAACTGACAACCGTTATTTCAAGCGCCAAGATGTGTATAAAGCGTAGCTTATTTAGTGGTTCTAGTGCAGCGCGACCGCATAGGCACAGAAAGAGAACGAACAGCTTGACCTCGCGCTCTTGGCACTGCTTCAGTGGCTTCATCCGCCCGTAGCGTTGGCTGCGCTCCGAACTAAGGTAAAGCAAAGCAAATATTTAGATCTTATGGTTTCACAAGCCAAACCAACAAAATCACTTAACTCGCCCCAATAAATAAATACAAAAATTGCGGGTTTATTTTGACTAATTGGAGATCTTTTGACGTGCAACCGAAATCTCAGATTGGCCTCTGTCGGCTTGCGGGCACCTCGGCCGATATTTAAACCCGACAAATATGAATTCATGGGCCAGCCCGTTGGCTCAGAGACACTGAGACGATTTAATGTTTTGTGTTTTGTTTTAATATCTTTGCTAGTTATGAGCCACAGAGGTGGGTTTTGAAACAAAATAAAGTCAAACCATTCCGACAAGCATAGTTTGATTGCGAAAATAATTTTTCCAAGTGATAAAAACATTAAAATGTTTTCGAATACGTGGCGGAATCTGAAATAGCAGAATGCACTTCATGGCGCCCATTTCATTTGGATCGCGTCGGGAATGTGTACCGACGCTCAGTAGAACGCGCGCAAAAGTAGCTGTGGTGCACCCACAACCTCGCGCTTGTTGTTCTGACATTCCGGTTCGCTCACTGCGGGCATCCAGGCATCTGACACCCTGACATCTGGCGCTTTTTCTGTGTTTCACGTGGCGTTCCAAGCGGCACGCGACGGAAGATGCGCATCAAGCTGTTCTTGAACACGTGTCGCCATCTGTACTTTATATTAAGAAACTACAATCTGCCGTAACTGAATGGGAAACGTTTGAGGTTTTATAACACTCTTAACGTGTAATATATCAGCATGAAAGTTCTGGAAATTGTAATATCGAAGGAGGCTTCATAATTTAATGTCTCGTTATTTTGATTAGTTGACGTGATTCCGTTTTTATAGCGCCATAAAATAATACCATTTTAAACTTTGTTTTTTATGTTAAAATATACATTAGCTGTACAGTTCGTTGCTTACTTTTTTAATTTATTACATCCAACCAAACTTCCACGTAAAATATTGTGGACAATGGGACGTTATAACTCGAGAAATAATTTTTTCAACATTAGAGACTGTGGTCTATTAAACGATAAATATTTAACTAACAACTAAAAGTAATTGCAATTTCTAGACATTAAAAGATTGTTGAAAAACAGCTCTTTAATTTGACATTAACTTTATAATTGTAAGATACATAGAACGAAAGTTATAAGCCATCAAAAAACACCAAAACGTCATGTACGGTGGGGTTGCACCTTAAGGACGAAGCTCCAGGCTAGCCATGTCCGTATGTCCGTCCGATGTCCGGCGTCGGGTGCTCGTGTAGGGAAAAAGCACACAAAAACAAACGCATCTCCACGTGCATGGTGAATGATGTTGATTGGGGTGAAGCTGTGGTGGTGCTTGTCTGCGTAGACGCTGAGCCGCAGCATGCCGAACCTTTCGTTCGTTTTCATCCATGTCAGACCGAGAATGTGTGGTATGGAACGGGGTTTTATACGCGTTTGAGCACTTGACCGCAGCGTGACATGGATGAAAACGAACGAAAGGCTCGGCATGCTGCGGCTCAGCGTCTACGCAGACAAGCACCACCAGAGCTTTGCCCCAATCAACATCATTCACCACGTGGAGATGCGGTTGTTTTTTTCCCTGTACCTTTGTATCGAAGCATATTTGGTAACGGTCCGGAACAATATGTTTTGAACGTGAGAAGGAAATGCGAGTGTCACCGTCTGCAAAAACCTTTTTTTTTTAACTTCACACTTCCACGTTACCTGTCAAGCCTCTGCGTCAAGAAAAAGGCATTTTCGTTCCGTGGTCAGTGAACTGCCGCCTTCGACACCAACCGGACACTATAGAACATTGTTTTATTTTCTGCACTGAAGCTTACCTCTTCTGGGAAGTGTTCCAAAGAACTGTGAAAAAGATTTAAATATAAGTGCCTACACAATCCGCTTTCCTTTAAACCCGAATGACAGCTTCCCTTATGATCTGTTTACACTGATGGGTTTGCATAGTCTCTGGAAAACGAGAATGATTGACAGAAATGCTGATGCTCCCCGGACAACAAAGACGAATTTTATAGAAACTGTATCACATGTACGAGATGCATTTGACCATATCGGTAAACGCCCAGACTGGTATGCTCTCTTAAGTGGATGCATTCATCTTCCGGATTATAAGACGTATTATTTTATTAAAAAAACGCCTTTCGTTCCAAACCCATGCTTAACCGCCAGACTGGTCAAAGTCATAGAAATAATAGAACACCGGACTATATTTTTTACACAACCTAGACGTCAGTTGTCACGTACATAAAGTCACCGCGACCCGACTTGTTGTCACAACGCCATGCGACATCAGGACGACGCCTTGACGCCAACGTCGACGTTGACAACGTGCGTTAGACATCAAGACTGCGTTCTGACGTCATATTGCGTTGAGAACGACGACGAAGTTGACGTTGATGACAACGACGACAACGTCACGGGACGTCAAGATGACGGCGTCGTTGTCAATGTGACGTCATAAGGACGCTTGTTGTCAGTTCGTCGACGTCGTTGTCAACATGACGTACACAACTCGACGTCACGAAGACGTCCCGACAACTTAAGGACGTCGACGCTAACGTCATCGTCGACGACGTTACACGACGTCAGGACTTCGTCGTGACTGCGCGTCGACGTTGATGCTGGCGAAGGCGCCGACGTTACACGCCGTCAAGACTTCGCTGTGACGTTGACGTTAACGATGACGTCAAAACGACGTTAACGTGACGTCATAGCGATGTTTGACGTTGCGTGGTGCGTCGACGTCAACGCCGGAATCGACGACCACGTTCACGTCGTCCTCGACGCGGCGCGCGACGTCATGATCGTGTTGCAACGGCGACTTGATGTCGCGTAACGGCGTCGTCTCAACACGACGCGATGTCACGACTGCGTCACAACGGCGACTTGATGTCGCGTAACGGCGTTGTCCTTAACACGATATCATGACTGCGTTACAACGGCGACTTGATGCAGCGGAACGGCGTCGTCCTCGATGCGACGGGATGTCACGACGGCCTTACGACAGCATCTTGGAGTCGCATAACGTCGCAGTCGACGATGACGTCGTGGCGTCGTCGTAACGTCACGTCGTCGTGTCGTGGTACTTTGACGTTACCTCTGACGTCAAAAGCATAAAAAGTACGATATAGCCTTTAAGGGGCTATATTGCTCATAAGACCCTGACCTGTGTCGTTGCTCGATCGCACGTAGCGAAGCTGGCGCGCTGCGATCGAAGTGGCTTGGTTTCACTTGATTGCTTTCCACATTTTGAGGTGCAACTGAAAGGACTAGCAGAGCCTGTAGCTCGTCCCACACGTACTTTCTAGTACAGTCTAATCTAGCTCAGTGCTGCTCTGTGCCGCCCTGACCTTTCCAAGGGCTGGACGTTGCACGTGCCTCGTGCATCGACGCACCTTGCGCTATTTTTAAAACATGAAGAGGCTTAGACTCCTGTTTGCCGCTCTAACTTTTCACTTTCGGCGGCCGCGTCTCGTAGCGATGGTTGTACGAGTGTCATTGCGGGGAACGTTTGTTCAAGCCGCTCGTCGCTCTACTTCGTCTCAGCTTAGCATGGACTACTGTTGGCCGGACCAGAGCCGTATATGTAGAGAGTTTGGCCATTCGTTGGGAAGTATAGGAGACAAATGAAGCGGCGCCATTGGCCGAAAGCGGGCTGGGCGTGTTCCAGGGCGTCTTCAGAAATTTAAATGTGACCAACCAGAAGCCGGAAATAATACCCTGGCGGTGGTCGCGAGAAACAAACCTGATAACTGCATCGGAGTAACTTTCAATGGCTGAAAATATGGTACACGTGATGTTTCAATCACACTCATCTAAAATGATGGTGGAAGAGTGCGACTAGCGGAAAGATCGACATAATCCTTACGCCAAACGCCGAGCGCCGGGAATCTGCCGTCAGAGCGGTCACACTCTGTCCGCGCAAAACAGAGTTGAGGAGCGCATTCGTTTCTTACATCTTTCTGCATGATCATGATGAAACAACACGTGCACCCTATTTTCAACCACAAAGAATTACTACACTTCACTCTTACGCACTTATTAAAACCATATACGAACATAGACCTTCGATGATCGATCGGCTCAGAACTATTTCTCGCTACCACCGCTGGGAGATTCTTTTCGGCTTCTGGTTGGTCAAGAGAGCACGCCAAGCCCTCTTTCCGACTCTGCCGCAAAACCCTGACTCTGCCCGCGCCTCCCATTGACCAAACTCTCTACATATACGGCTCTGGGCCGGACGTGCTAAAATCGCGAGCGAATTGCCAAAAAAATTGGGTTGTGTGTATGTTTATACAGCCTAGAACTTGGTCTGCCTCACAGGGGCGACGAGTCTCCCAGCTGTAGCTGGACGGCGTCTCGGCGGCTGCGCGAGCGCTCGTGCGGTGCGAGGGCCAGTTAGGGCAGTCAAGGGTGGCGTCTCGCGCTGGCACAGCCTTGGCGGTTAGTCCATGCTAAGGTGAGACCAAGTATAGGCATAAAGACGTTCGTCCTCGTTTGAGTTTTTGCGCTTCGTTATCTAGTGATTGTAAGAAATATTGTTGGGGCGGTGACGCGAACGAAAACCATGGCAAAAACGCTAATCGTTCATCAGTGTGGTTAAGAATGGCAGGCGCAGCTGGTCTCACACCGATAAAATTAAAAACGCAGCGTACCTCGATAAACAGTTTAATCGAAAGGACGGCACAGTTTTGGCCAAGTATGCAAGATGCGAGTGCGTGTATCCAAAGCGGGAAACAATATTTTGCGTCGCATAAAAATACCTTTTTTCTTCCTTTCGCACTCTAAGCCTCCGCCGAGCAGTTCAAAAATGGTGCATTCTGCGCACAGAAGCTTTCCACAAGCCAGCCATTTAATGCCTTTGTCTCATGAAAAGGTCATAGCATTTCCATCGAAAGACATTTGTGCGATCGGTGAATCAGCTCGAACTCCCGAGTAAACGTCGCACCTGAAACGCGCCGTGTAAGGAGCGCACTCTCGTACAAGTTCCCGAAAAAAAAAAAAAAGTGATCGATTACAATTCCTCTCGCTTACACACGCATTCAGTTAGATTACTCAATTGCTTGGGACGGAAAGTAATTGTCTGTTGCTTGAAAAAAGTAACCGTTACTTCTCCGATAACTTCACATTTTTTAAACGGCAGAGTTTTCTGCCGGTTTGAACGCGGGTCGTTCGTACTCTCCATTATCGGATTAGAATCACCGATTCACGACCTATTTATCTTCATCCAATAAATGTAGTAAAGCACCCTCTTGTCGGAGACTTGGATTCAGGATTCCCTGGTAGGGCAACTTCTACGCACACAGGGCGTTGTTAGGTAATTCAAGGAAAACATATTAACGAGTACAAGCTATCGTAGCACTTACAAAAGTAATCAGACACCTCTCGGGAATACTTTCTAATAAACGTAATCAAGTGATTAGGCAATTACCCGAAAAAGTACTGTCGAGACCGGTTATAACGAAGTCAAAATCGGAAACCACTTCGATATATATATATATATCAGTGTGTCGAACCGAAAAAAATACGGGTTCGGTTACGGTTCAGGTTCAGGTAAATTAATTTTGTTCCGGTTCAGTTCCGGTTCGATTAATTCGACCCGCGAACCGGTTCGCGAACCGGTTCGAGGCGCTGAACCGGTTCGCGAGCCGGCTCGGAAATTATAAATGACAAATTGCAACATCAAAATAAATTACAAATAAAACATCTGAAATCAGCAGGACACCGATGAAAACAAATGAAAAGTAGTCGAAACTAATAGTGCATAACGTTTATAAAAGCCAATACAAGCGGCAAACAACGACTGTCTGATGACAGGGCTGTCTGTCACGGGCGCTAACTCCAGCGTCTGCTGTGCGTTGGTTTGAGCGCACGCGCCCGCTTGAGTCCCATGACTACGCTGGGCAGGCGACGGAAGCAACAGAAGCTCGGCAGATCCTTTGTCAAATTCGAAAGTGCACGCAGCTTCGCTTCTCCGCGAGCGACTAGGGTTTGTATCCCTGTTGTTTTTTTTCCCCGCATTTATCGAGTTTCCGGTACGAAGAAATACGGCATGTAAATCTTGACACTTCATAGCTCGATATACTCTGACCGGTGGTTGGGGCAGCAAAGAGCAGATATAATCCATGAATGCTCATTTCAACTGTAAATAAAATTTCTTTCCCTCCCTCAAACATTATCAAATTCCACAGCCTTTTCTTTTCTCATTCCGATGGAAGCAAGCTTCAAGAACTCGCACGTTCTAGAAACGTGTTATGAAATGAGCACACAGCCGCATTTAGGATTTACGAGATTGTAGAAAAATGAAACCCCGTGACGCGATTTTTTTTTTTTTTTGCACAGCCTTTTAATTCTTTTTCTTCCGTGCTAGCCGCGACCAGCCCAATATACTGGTTCCTATGTCAAGATTCATGAATGCAGCGTTTGTCAAGATTCATGGATGCAGCGTTTATATTTCTAAGACTGAGTGGAGAAGAAAGATATGTAAGCGAGGTGTGTGTCAGTTGACGGCACTTAAAAAATAAATGACATTGATAGCACATTCATTGTCAACAGCGCGTGGCCGAACCGTTTTGACATGAGCCGGTAACCGTGATTTTTTTTCCGGTTCAGTTCCGGTTCGGGTTCATCGCGATAACACTATAACGGTTCGGGTTCGGGTTCAGTTCCGGAAAAAATACCGGTTCGGTTTCGGTTTTCGGTTCGGTTCGGTTCCGGTTCGACACCCTGATATATATTCGCGACTCCAGCGACCTATAGGGGGCGCCACCACCAAACAAACATGGCGGCTGAGTCCAGGTCGCGTCGGCTCGGCCGCGCCGCCTGAATGGGTGGCGCATTCAATTTAACAAATTTTCTTTTGTTGAATGCCCAATTTTATGGGTATTTGAACTGAGACAGTTAAGTGTAGCCGGTGCGCATAAACTTGCCGAGCATAGTTTTGTTTTGCCGGTGTTTTTTGTTCTTTTCTTGTCAAACTTTCGTTTCGGAGACTTCGATCAAAACCGAAGCTATGTGCTCCGGAGAAACGGTAATAGACTCTAATTAGTTTTGATCATCTAAGGAAAGCGGCGAGGGCTACAAAATTGTTCCATCGAGAGTAACTTTTAGCTAACTCGCATGGCCTCGACCATGCGACTTATCTGTCCGCGAAATTGAGCTATGTGCCTGTCCGCGTTTCAAGAAACAGCTCCAGTCGTGTGCTCGGTCAAGAACACAGGCTGCAGGAAAATTACAAAAATTAAGCAAGCGCTTCTTGAGCCAAGGAGCATGTCAACTCGCTGGCGCTTCACTAAGCAGCTGATACTCGTATTTTAATTCAGGCTTTAGTAGCAATCGAGAAGTCATTTTGACGAATATGCGGATTATGTATTATATTACGTACTATGTCCCAGTAAAGCGATATTAGTATATTCTTCGGGTTGAACTATGAACTCAGTTAACTAACTATTAGGTGAACTGCTGAATGAAAGTATATTTGACAGACAGAGAGATACTACTTAAACTTAGCCAAATAGTTCTAGCCGGTAGAACGGAGACGAGTGCGGACAAACTGAAGAGAGTCTTCATTGGAGAATCACGCAGAACCTCTCTGGTATTGAACTTGACTTCGAATCCTGAACGTATAAAATGAGTATTTTTTGTGGCCGGTCAACCTCAGCAATGTAGACGTATATTGCTGCTGGCTTCGACAGGGGTTATAATATAAATATTGGAGGCGCGATAGATCCTATGACGTGACAGCTTCTAACTTTGCGAGACGCGTCCCCCACCTTTTGAAAGCAGATAATTTCCCTCATTAATCATATGCAGCGAGCAAGTTTTCTGAATCAAGTAATTGCGAAATTAGCCCAACTCCTTCAATGTGGTCTTTTTCGGCGAAAAGCCGCCAAGATGAATAGCCAACGCACCGACCCGCGTTAGTGGCTCAAATTAACTTGAAGCTAATCGAGCACAACCAAACTCAAGAAAAGCAGCTATCGAACCTTCCCATTCACTTGACTGCAACATTGGTGTTCCCTCCAGTGAAACACTTCGTCTGTCGACCTCAGTCCACTGTTCTACATTCTTATAAAGAAACCATTTATCAGTTACCAAGCAGTCGTCACTTTGAATGTGATTAGAGACAGACGAGAAATCAAAACGTTTTTCCGTGATTCCTCCTCATCCAAAAAATTGAAAGCACGCGACCGTGTGTTGTGGAGTAAACGGGCTTTCAAACACGTGATGGAAAGAAACAATCTATTGAGGCTTCACCACACTAATGAACACTCAGGCAAACTTTAAAAAATTACGGACCCTCGTCAAATTACATTGCTCGACCCGCGCCGACAGCACGTGTCCGCGAAAGCCATCAGAGACGCGGCGGGGCGCGGAGCGACCTGGACCGACTGGTTCCCGGTTTTCCCGCTTGGCGGCGTCCGTTTTGCTGGAGTCGCGAATACATATAAGTCAAAGATGCGTACTGGGACCGCTTGAACCGCGTAATAAACTTCGAATTAGTAACTCCGACAGTACGCATTTTTGACTTATTAACCTTTCCCGGTCCATTGTTTTTATATTTACCTCACTTTACCTATATATATATATAAATATATATATATATATATATATATATATATATATATATATATATATATATATATATAAGTCAGAGATCCGTACTTGCGGAGTTGCTATGCTAGGAGTTTATTGCATGTATTTCGACAGTTTCGCCGAGAGGCTCGGCTTCGTCAGGAGATGCCATCTCCTGACGAAGCCGAGCCTCTCGGCGAAACTGTCGAAACTGTATATATATATATATATATATATATATATATATATATATATATATATATATATATATATATATATATATATATCCTAGCATAGCAACTCCGCAAGTACGGATCTCTGACTTATTACATTTTCCCGGTCCATTGTTCTCAAGCTACTCTGCCTCACCTATATATATATATATATATATATATATATATATATATATATATATATATATATATATATATATACCGGGTGTTTTTGCGAAGACTTTCAAAAATCCTAAAAATTAGGGCGATTGAAAAAAGAAGAAACTCTCTTCGGGAACAAACTACCAGCCACGGCGGACGTCAGGAATTGCCAAACACCTACTAATTAGCCAGATAATTAATTAAAACTTGTTAATTAACTTTTTAATTAGTGGAAATAGAGATATGATTCCAATTAGAAAGTTGCTGAGCGTTATCGAAAACCACTGAATCAGTCATTTTCAGAAAGACTTTAAGCGCTTGAGAAGAGTAGTAGCGCACTAAAATTACCACTCGTGGAGCAGGTACAAGGCTGGGGCTAGATAAGAGGAGGAAAAATCGCGCGGGCGCCTTACCGCAAACGCTAGCCTTGTACCTGCTCCACGAGTGGTAACTTTAGTGCATTGCTATGCTTTTCAGGTGCTGAAGATCTTTCTGAAAATGACTGATTTAGTGGTTTTCGATAACGCTCAGCAACTTTCTAATTGAAACCATATGTCTATTTCCCCCAATTAAAAAGTTAATTAACAAGTTTTAATTAATTATCTGGCTAATTAGTAGGTTTTTGACAATTCCTGACGTCCGCCGTGGCTGGTAGTTTGTTCTCGAAGAGAGTTTCTTCTTTTTTCAATCGCCCTAATTTTTAGGATTTTTGAAAGTCTTCGCAAAAACACCCGGTATATATATATATACATCCGCTATTTCGTTATAACCGACTCCGATTATAACAGGGTGCAAAAGGGAATGGGAAATCGTTATTGCCACGTTGTAGCCGCTATTTCGTTATAACCGACTTCGTTATTACCGGCCTCGACAGTAACAGTTTACGAATAATTTTAGTACTCGTAATGAGAAGCGTACTAGTCTGCTGTGATCAGGACTGCAAGCGCTGATTTGACCGATCGCTGAGACGTCATTCGATGGGAAGGACACTGCACATCCTTAGAGCCACTATGCGTAACCTACACTTCGGAGTAAGGACACTTCAGCCATCTTGGTGCCGAAGATCATTGTTACCAGTTAGTAACCTGCAGTACATTCAAAGTCACAATCTTTATGTTTCTTTATTTGGAGAGGAAGGCTGGAAAAAACGGCAACTCTGTTGCTGCTTGACAAGTGGCACTTTGCGATTTAAGTGAGGTAAAGCAAAGCGAATGCCTCGTGTACCGTTCCTTGCTGACAAGAGTTCCCGACACATCAGTTCCTAATGCGAACGACGCTCGCTGGGAGAGGCACTGCCATGTTTCCCCGCCGCCCCTACTCTGCCGGTGACGTGACATAAAATCCCCCCCCCCCCCCCCCCCCCCGAAGGGAAATGTTGCTAACCTTTCTGTCGCGATTAAAGTTAACCAGCTTCGTGCAAACGGGCCCGTAGGGTTAAAACGGTCCGGGGCAGAGCAAAACGACATCCCTCGATCTTCCTCACACCGCACCCAGAGCCTCAGGATGCCGCATTTTATAACGTAACTATAGCCAATGGCGGCGGCTCCGCACTAAGCACCAAAAGAGAAGCGCCCGCAAGAAAATCAGAAAGTAGAGTCCCGATACTCTAAGGTTAGCTCATTTCGTGGCCCTCCCTAGCAAAAATTCCGATAGAGATTTGTATCGGACCAATAGAGATTTCTATAGGTCCGATAGGAATTTCTAATGGTCCCATCGGAATCTGTATCGGTCCTTGAGGAACGTGTATCGGTCCCATAAGAGTGTGTATCGGCTCCATAGGAGTGTGTATCGGTCCCATGGGAGCGTGTATCGGTCCCATAGGAACGTGTACTGGTCCTATAGGATTGCCTATTGGGCCTAAAGGAATTTCTACCGGTCCAATAGGCATTCCTATTGGTCCCATAGGAACTTAGACTGGTCCCATAGGGACTTTATTGGACCATTAGGAATCTCTATCAGTCAAACAAAAAGTTTTGTTGGCCAAATAGGAATGCCTCCTTGACTAGTGGAAACCTGAAATCATTCAATAGGAATGTCTAAACCAATTGTGCATGTCTATTTGCGCAATAGGAATGAATTAGACATATGTCTGTCAAAATAGTCCGTGCCAGAAATACAACGGCCCATTTGATGCATGTGTTATGTAACCTGGGCTGTGTGATGCAAACATCTATTCCACGTCCAAAGGATGAGTCCACACTAGAACACCATGTATAAAAGTATACATTAGTCAATTTACTCGTGCGACAATGTTACACTTTTTTTCTCAATATTTTCGAATGGCAAAAATGGTTCAAGCCCAGTTTACATAACCCACCATCATTGTACATCAATCGGTTATAAAAAATTCATATAGATTTTTAGGGCAATACTCTAAATAAAACTTGGGAGCCTGGTGCGTTAAAATAATTTACTAATCAAGTACTGTAAGGAAAGTGTAAATAAAATTAATGTGCACGAAAAATAAAGAAAATGTCTTGATGGATTGAAACAAGAAATCTACTTCCTACTCCATTTCACCCGAAACAAATAGCAAGTCGGTACAAGTCATGATTTACACATTTATTTCCTATGTTTATAACAATAGTTGTGTTCACCCTATTTTACTATTAAGTCTGTAAAGACATTTTTACGGCATCCCTCTATCGCGATTCGGTCAGTTTCGGTTTCGATTTTGTAAGGAGCTGGTATCCTTGAAAAACAGCACGGCAGGGACGAGGAAAAAACGACGAAGAGAACACAGGATAAGCGCTTTCCTGTGTTCTTTTCGTCGTTTTGTCCTCGTCCTGGTCGTGCTGTCTCTCAACATGAATTGTCACCAACTTGCCCAGCTATCTATCCCTATCGAGCTCGTACTATTTACGGATCCTAATCGCTAGCGACACCACACATTTTTTTTTTTCCCGACATTGTTTTGTCGTGCGTCGGGAGCGTTTCTGTGTCGTGGGACAGAAATGCTTTTAGACATGGAAATGTGCTAATTTGTTCAAGTTTATCTATCTGTGAAGTTTCCTCTTATATTGATTCTCTGCGAGAAGAGCGTGGAAGACCCACGACGCGACAGTCTAACGAGTAAAGGGGTGTCCAAACAGGACACTAAAAAACGCACGACTCCGACAAACCGTGAAAATTGAAGCGGACGCGCCCGCTTCGCGCCCGCTTCAATTTTCACGATTTGTCGGAGTCGTGCGTTTTGTAGCGTCCTGTTTGGACACCCCTTAGCTCAACACAGTTGGCAGGGATGGGCAGTATTTCAGATACAAGTATTTGTGATACATATTTCAAATACAAGTATTTGAAATACGTATTTCAAATACTTTGTGTATTTTGCATTTGTATTTAATTACAAATTGGGTAATGTATTTGACGTGTGTATTTAAATACTAATACGTGGTTATTTAAAATACAGTTGTAATAAATACAATTTTGTGGGTGAAAATAGATGTTTTTATGCATGTGTATGTAAGATATAAGGTCTGTTCGATTCGCCTGAACTGGTTGAACTAGTTCAGCAGTGCAGGAACTGGTGCATTCGATTCAACCGGAAGTTGCACGGCCGCTGCACCGGTGCGTTCGATTCATTCCAATTCTGAACGAGTTCGGACCCAGTTTCTCAAATTCTTGCACCGGCTCCGGAGTCAGTTCAACGTCGGTGCAGAAGCAGACGACAAGAGCAGACGGCGATAGCAGACGTCTTGTCCGTCTCTGCTCGCGGTACCATTTTTCGCAGCTCTTGCTCAAATGTCTGCGATGTTTAACAATAACGCCGATACGGAGGTTGCATTTCCTCTCATTTATGATAATAACGTACCCGCGGTGGACGCGGAATTGAGATCATAACCGAGGGTAGGAATTTGCTTGATTATGATATTCTGAAAGCGTTTGAGGCACCTGCTCACGTAGGTCTGGCTCCCTGTATTAAGTGTTAAAACATTGGCTCACGCAATTTTTTTTTTTTTTTTTTACATATACTATATGAGGATCTACAGTGTTGATATTCTTCTTTACAAACACGGGGAAAGGTATTGCACTTTGATAGTAGAGCCCTTAGTTACTCATCGATGCATACTGACCATTCCGATACATCGCAGAGGTCTGGGATTTAGTACATTGGCCCTCGCATGCCCCGTAGCTGAGCATAATACTGCATGCTTTGTCCGCTGGTATTTGTGGACGACCACTAACTGGCCTGGGGAAAGCGCCGAGAATTGGCAATGGCTTGGTAGTTCCACGCAGGTCATTCTTGGGAATCAGATAAACGCTTCAGCTTGACGCCAAAGTTACGGTCGATAACTGTCTTGGCCAAAACGCTCTCGTTTGGCCTTCGTCTTCGAGGTGGCCACTACAGACCGAGCGCTGCTGCCAGTGATTCCCAACGCAAAATCATCCTGATGCCGCGAAACTGTCGTCGAAATGCGAAACTCGAAAGACTTGGAATAAATCTACTATTGCCAAATGAATGTGAAAGACACGAACACTTACGGAAACGACACGAACCAAACGGCCGTTAAAAATGGAGACAGAAACACATTTCGTGCAGAAAAAGTTTTTAGTCCTCTCGAATGAAATATATATTCACAGAAAAGATTCTGTTATTATACTTTACAACTAATGAAACACGATGGTCTCATCAAACCGCGACTACTTAAATGTAGCGTACGACGTGGCGTGGAGAAACAAGAGCAAACAAAATGCAGACGACACCCTGCGCTTTCGCTGGGAAAGCCTATCACAGCGCCAGTCCTAGCGCGGCGGCTGCACAGGTTGTGCGCCGCTGCTGCACGACTCCTGCACTCGTCTGAACTCGGACAGAACCAGTTCAGAACTTTGTGGCCGAATCGAACAGACCTATAGTCTCCATCGTTTATTCAGCCATGGGGCTTTTTTTTTTTTTTTCTCCTCCGGCTTTATATTAAAGGCACTGTCCAGAGCAGGAAGAAAACTACGTTCTGCACCGAATGCAGTGTCTCTCAATCAAGCACAAGCGTTTAGTGACTTTGTGATTACAGTGCTAGTCCAGGGCAAGAATAGTCACGAAATCGATGTTCACAGGCAGACTGCCTAAATAAGTGCCTGTGAAAACTTGTGATGCTTTCCAGCCTGATTTCCATCCATATTTTTGCCTGCAACATTCTAAATGTGCGGGTCGTCCAGATTTTCGTAACTGGTGCGAGTTGCAACAATAAACAATTATCTAGCTAGTGCTGCGCGTCTTGGTCATCTCGGTTCTTTGTTGGTCTATACCAAAATGTAATCGACAAAAAAAGTTGCTTGAAGATCTGTACTTTTTTCACTTATTACGTCCAAGCTGATTACATTTTTTGTGATTATATTTCTATTACGCTACTAGAGCCTCGCACACTAACTCCTGAGTGTGCGATGCAAAATTAAAATGAGATACGCAGAAACCCGTTGTGCCCTGAAGTCGCTGACACAAATTTTGAGGAATGTATTTGGAAAAGTATTTGGAGGAACCAAATACATCTGGTTGTATTTGTATCCTGTATTTAAATACGTTTTTGGAAATGTAATTAAATTTGTAATTAAATACATTTTGACGAAGTATTTTGTATTTGTATTTTGTTACATATTTGCATGTATTTTGCCCATCCCTGACAGTTGGTAAGCATGCTTCTTTTGGTCTTTGCTTGCATTGTAGACGCGTAGAAGTTATTTAGAAAAACGCCCGCAACCTCAAATAAATAACGCTGTCGTTACTGCGAATGCGCAGACCCAAAACGAGCATTGGGGCTTGGGCTTTGAGGCCCGTTATTTCTTGGAAATAGCATGGGTACCGCAAATGGCAGCGCCCACGACATCTCCGTTGATCGCGTCTTCAACGCCCGCCACTCACTCGGGACTGCGTGAGTCACACTTGGCGACCGTGGTTGTAATAGTCAGAGCGTATTGAAAATGTCACATACCGCTGGATTCAGAGCTGAAAGCTATCAAGGCGCGTGTGCTTACGATCGTGGCAAAAATGTAAACATGCCAGGGAAGTGGATTGTCGTGGCCTCGGAAGTACAACAGAGCAGCTTGGCAGTGACAGAAACATGGGGCATTGAGTATAAAATAAATATACAAATGTTATTCCACACAGAAAGCTTCTTTAATTTTGAAGATATAACATTCTAACTTCAAGATAAAAGCTATCGCGACATCTTGGTGGCGCT
Organism: Ixodes scapularis; assembly: GCF_016920785.2. Classification (NCBI taxonomy): domain Eukaryota; kingdom Metazoa; phylum Arthropoda; class Arachnida; order Ixodida; family Ixodidae; genus Ixodes; species Ixodes scapularis. The sequence continues at coordinate 1,927,496 of NW_024609981.1, read as the reverse complement.
TTAAGTGCGAGATGCTTGCATTTTGGGTCCCCCGCAGCGAAACGCTTTTGCCGTCCATAACGCGAGATGAAGAAGCGCCAGTTATTCTAAACTTCCTATTTTCTCGGCACACCTTTGCTTGTTACGCTTCTTTTTTTAACAAGTTCTGTTTGCTTTATTTGTTCTTATGTTTGAAACTGCGTAGCACAGAAAAAAGTTACCACTCATTCCGAGTCTGGTCCGAGGAAGGGTAGCTTATGTCAACAGAGCACACTTATTGAACTCCTTAATGCTACCTTAAATCCGTTTCTTTAGAAAATGTCTTACCGGTCTAGCAGTGGACTGATGAGGTCCCACTATAAATTGGTTACATTGATCCTACTTCATTTCATTGGAGAAGTTACACTTCCATAGTATTCGGTTCACGCAGAGCGTGACTATGCCTTTGCAGTCAAAATGGTTCCAAAGGATAACCATCTTTTGAAGCGCGTGACAGCATGCGACTATTTTTGAAGTTATGGAAGTGGACTGGGGGGCATGGTACTGTTAAGGCAACCAGGGCAAACTTCGATCGCCTGACCTTCCCGAATTGATCTGGGTTTACATACCTATGTATTTGTTGACCGAGCTAAATGAAGCGTTGTTAGGAATCCCACAAACACAAAGCTGATATTAATTTGACATTATTTAATTTCAAGTTTCTTCAGGAGGTTGACGCTTGATAAGTTTTGAAGGCAGGTAGGCTCATGATGAACACAGAAAACAACGGAAGTCCAGCCTCTTAATTTTATTTTCTTCAGTCTGAAATTTCCAGCATGCTCAAGCCATCTATTGAATGGCTTTGGCCTTAATCACTTTCTGTGGTGATATCATCCTTCACCTTTGCCATGCCGCCGATTAACTCTTTTCATTTGTTCTACCGCTCATTTCAGGATTTCAAGCAAGCAGTATGCCATTATGCTCTGTCACATTCAAGACTCAGTTTGTGACAGTGTTCAGCATCCAGATGCCTTCATAACAGGAGCAAGTGTACCCCAAGACTCTTTTTTGCATATTAATGTGTATAAAGGCACCACCACACCCTGTGTGCTCATGCAGATGACCCATGTGTCAACACACCAATAGGCCGATACACCGATCGGCCAATACACCTATAGGCCAATACACCAATAGGCCCATACACCTATAAGCCGATAAACGTATAGGCCGATAACCCATAGGTGTCAATAAACCGAGGCTATCTGTTTTCTCTATGGTAATTTTTGCTAGGGCTATAACTTGCTCCTCTGACAGGTTTGAAAAAGTTTAAAAAATAGCGCTGCAAACAAAAAAGAGGGCTACAGTGCGCAGCGAGACCTTTATTACAAGATGAAGATACCAACACTCGATGAAAAACAGACACTGAGCTCATGCTTGTATGTGGCCGTCCTCGTCGCTTTGTCCGAGTTCCTGCTCTTTGGCGAATCCAAGGAACACCTGTTTTATTGTAAAACAAACAGGTGGTCAGAAAGGATTGAGAAAAAATTGCGGTGGCTTAGCTCGACTATGCCAGGATATACGTAGCGTGAGCTTATGCGCACAAAATGAGAGGCGCTATCAAGCGGCTCCGGTGCAGTGTCGGATTTGGCTACTGCGCAACGGAGGCGCACAGCTGGGCACGCGGAGGCGCCAGTGCGTCTGCCGCGGCTATGACGTCACTCCTCTGGAATGCGTAGACCGGCGAGGCGCGCGCGGTGGCGGCGGAGCGCGCGGCGGCGGCGGAGCGCGCGGCGGCGGCGGAGCGCGCGGCGGCGGCGGCTCCAGCGCGCCAGCTGTGCGCCGTGTGACGTCACTGCTCCTCGCGCTTGCACAGCACGGCTATTTGAAAGCCACACGAAACTGCTCAACTTCGGCCAGTGTAGCTCACGCTTACAAAAGGAACCTCCCCTAGCAGCACATTTTCTCGGCTCATACTTGGGACAGTTCGGCGCAAGCTTGGGACAGAATTGAGCCAACTTGGATCTAGCTCGCGACAGTCTGGCATAAGCCTGGGCCGCGCAAGTGTGCTATTTGGGACAGGACTTCTAAATTGATCCAGTCATAGTATAGCATAACTCTCAAAATTGTCATGCAACCACTACCCAGAACGACTGAACGTCCCTTTAGTTTTTTCGTGGTGCGGACCGGTCCACGAGGTAACAATGCTTAGAATGATGCGCAGAAAGTTAGGACGGTAGCGAGCTGGTCATTGTCAAACATGATTTACTAAAACCCTGAGATTAGGAAGAACAAGGGATAACACATCACCGAAGTCACAAGCAGAGCTCAGTGTTTTAGACTTCTGTGACGTGTCGTCCCCTGATTTTCCCTATGATGCTTTCATGAGCGCTTTGCTTAGGGTGGAGACATCTGGCCCTTTTGTCCCACACGTTTATTTCTCTTTTTTGTTCAGAAGCGCGTGAAACAGTGTGTCCATGTACGCGTTTGTGGCGCGGACTGCGCGATGGCGACATTTTGTTTTCGTTGATGTCTTTGTATTTTACCCGTGAGCGCGTGCTGTAGGCATCGGGTTACAAAGGGTGGCATCACCCTAAACAGAAGGAGATTGAGGCATCCTAGTTTTCCCTAGTATCGAGGTTTTAGTCAATTATAAAATAATGCTTCTGTTTCGGGTAATTTTATACTTCGTGCTCTGCCGTAACATCGAAGACACTAGTTAAGCATCAATCTCCCGTCAAGAGTACGCTCGGCGCGTTGTACGGGGGATTTTAAGAGTTACTGACTGCCCAGTTACTGCATTTACTGTGAGGCAACCTGTCCAAGACCGGTTAAAATTATTCTCGACATATTGAATGCTCCATGAAGGTGAATACGTCCAGTACGTTTTTTTTAACGAATTGTGGAAGAATAACTAACTAGAGTCCTTTCTCGCAAATTATGCTGAACATTGAGTATGTGAGACTCACCTGTTCCAAGGTCGTCTGGCTGAAGCTGAATTCTTCTATGGAAAACTTGACCTTGGCTGTAACAGCAGAAACAAGCGATGTATTGGATGTAAGATAATAAACTGCTACTTAGTTATAGCGTTCACTACCCGGGAGCGATTGCCGCTATAGTCGCTGACAGCTTAAGAACGTGCGTGTTTTGAGCACCTTCTTATGTGTCCCAAGTCCGTGTGAGAGCAGCATTAGTCGACAAAAACGCCAAAGTCTGAATCACGGAGCTAGAAGGGAGAACATCGCATTTCCTATGCTGCCAGATGCTATCGAGGAAACGGCTGCACTTTTATCATTACAAATGCAATAATATGTTTCCATACAAAAAAAAACAAAAAAAAAAAAAACGAAGGGAAAGCACCTAAAAATACATGTTTTCTGAGACATATTTACTATGTTTACCTACAAACTACTCCGTGGAAAACTTTGCAAAATATGTAAAAATGTGAGTCTGGAAGTGCAGTTCGCGAATATATAAAAACGATTTACTTAGCCATCATGGAAGGTCTGTGATAAACACAGAAACCTAAGTAATTTATCTAAAATATATCAATATTGCACGTCAATATTAAAAAAAAAATATATTCATCTTTTATATATTTTTTTAAACTTTTACTGAACTCCTTGCAGTAACTTGAGCTAACTTGTAATTGCAAAACCTTGAGTAGCATAAGACCTCCTTGTGAGAAAAACGAATACAAACCTTCACTCGATTTGAGCTAGCTTGTCTTAGAAATTACAGAGAAGACGCAAGCGACCTGGTGAACTTTCAACATTGTAAAACCCGACACTGTTGTCCCCTTTCTTCTTCTTTTTTGTGTCCTAAGTCTCCGGTTTTACTATGTTGTCAGCTTGTCTTCGTTACAAGGGCTTTGCCGCACGACGTCGGCTCCAAAGATATATTCTTAAACCCTTTAGAGTGTTTATATGTGAGCTTATACAATGATGGTGCGAGTCATATTTTTATGCTTCTGTAAACATATATATGACAGCCCTTTTTCTTGGGAGGAACACTCAGCTGTATATGCCCTCCGTAGCTAATATTTCCCAGATATACTGTACCTAAATTAAGTTCCTTGTCGCGTGGGCATTACTTAGGTTTCACTATCGTACTTGCACAGCGTATATTCCCCATAAAATCACATACGCACTGATACTCCTTTTTTTATTATTATTTTACAGTAGGGCTATAATATGTACATGGAATATTTAAAATGCAATAAATCTTTTTTGGACAAAACAAACTGCAAAACACATTAAGAAAACTCGTTTTAAACACACATTCACAAACTATTTCACAGCAAACAATTTTGAGCAAACTTTGTAAGATATAGGAAAATATGCATCTTGAGGTTACTTCCCGAATGCATAAATAAAATTTGCGCAACCGGCTATGTTTTGTTATGAATGCGAAAGTTCCTTTTATTCTTTAAACTCCTCTTTACAGTCTACAATAGCACTGACTAACTTGTGATGGGAAAACATGAGAGAATTTACAACTTCGCAAAGAAAAAAGGATTCAAAACATTTCACTCAAAGCAAGTTGAGACAACTTCGTTTCAGGGGTTCTACCACACATTTCCGAAGGTTTGTGGGCACCCTGGCGGCTTCCCAGCCCAGTTGCCCGACTGCGAGGCAAAGGTGCCGAACGTTTCCCGCGTGGTGGCGACGTCACGCCAGCCGCACGCACATCGCGTGCGCCGCCTTGATAAGGCGCATCAGAGGTGGCGCACAGAAAGTCGCTGTCTGGACTCCGGAAGCGCCGTTAGCAATTTTAATCGTCTTGTCCATGGCCAATTAAATGTAGTTTCTTGTTGTTGAAACCGTTGGCTCCGTGTTATTCCTCCGGGTCGGGTATGCAGCAAGGTAAACCGACCACAATGGCGCCCAACCGTGGTATGCTAGCCACTCGCAGGAATTTCACGGGGCTTGGTTTCTTCTTTCGGTTTTTCCCATACCCCGTGTTTCCTATCGTTCTTTCGTGCTTCCGTCACGTCCCCGTTTGTTGTATTGGCGTGTTTGTGACTGTGTCTTTTTGACTGCGGCAATCGTTTTGCGCGCTTGTGTTGGGTTTTGGGGGGCGTTTCTTTTTTTGTGCTTGCAGGAATGCTTGCAGGACGCAGCACCCGGATGAAAGTCTGGTCCGGTACGTTCGGGTCATGCAAGAGCTCTTCAAGAGGGAGGACCCGAAGTCACCAGAATCGGACAGAGTAGCTCGGGTCAGAAGACGGTGTCACCCCAGGTACCACGGCTACCTGATCAACCGCACCTTTGCGACCCTTGAAGAGCTAGCACGGGGCGCCCGCCTCATCGAGGAAGCTCTTCATGCCGAGCAGAACTACGTGCCGCCGCCACCAGCCAAGTATGCGCTCGAACCGGCATGGGCATGGCGGGGCCCCGAGGCCTCCACGCAAGTGGACTGTCCGAACGAGTACTCCCTTCCCCACCACGTCAACCAGGAGAGTTGGCGTGGCATGCATGGTGATCTCAAGTGCGGGATAAGCCTATGTTCGCCTAACTCTCCCCGAGAGGTCCCCGGAGGTCATAGCGAGGCCCGTGAGGGTTTCGGGCGGGGGTCGCCACGACAGGTGGGAGGTCGTTGGCCGTGCCCTATCGTAAGCTGGGGCCCAACGGAGATCACCACCCGAGCGAACCATCTTCATCAGTCTGTTCCTGCAAGTGCTGGCGAAAACTGGCACGGTGCGGTCGCAAACCCGCAGCCCAGCAGCATTGACCCCCGCCGCAACGGAACAAGCCCTCCCCTCAACAGCCAGTCGCAAGCCTGGTGGAGGCCCTCCCCATAGTGGTTCCTTACCCGATCACTGGAGGCAGTCCGACGGGCACCTCGGTGCGGGTGACCTAAGCGGGCAACTGTCGTCGGACTGCTGCTACCACTGCGAGCAGCCCGGCCATCACCGAAACCAGTGTTCAAGACTTCTGGACACTACAAACAAGAGGTGGCACGAGACGGCGGCAAGGGGCCGGAACTAGAACCAGGGAAACTACTACGGCCGGTGACACTGAAACCAGACAGCCACTCGCCGACGCCCGTTGCAGTCCCTGGGAGCAGTGAGGCGGTGGCACAGATCCCATCGGTATGTCCGAATCCAGCCCGAGCCTAATATCATTGAACCGCGCATGACGATTTCACTGCTCGATTTTCCCGTTGCCGCACTTTTGGTTTCCGGGGCCGCTATCTCGCTCATAGGGGATTTCGTTTTCGAACTCTGGAAAGCAAAAAAGATAAGCCTCCGGGAGTGCTAGACCCGTTTGCAGCTAGCTTCTGGTACAGCGATAACAGCTTTAGGAGCCGTGAGGCTGCAGATTCGGTTTAATGGAAAGAAGCGGCGTCAGCGATTTCTTTATCTGCCAGGACTCGTTGTACCCGTGATCTTGGGCCGAGATTCCATTACAGGCGAAAGCATGACGCTCGACTTTTCTGGTGGTGGATACCGGCTGGGACAACAACCGGAGCTGACTCCGTTTTCCAAACGGGAGGACTGCATCCCTAACCCGACCACTGCAGCCCAGTTCACCACGGTGCCAGACGTCTTGCCTGTCGGCGTTCCTGACCATGATACCCCGCAAGCTACGTAAGCTTTTCATCCGGTACATGCATGACTCTGCCTTGGCAGGACACAGCAGTGGGAGCAAGACTTACGAAAAGTTATCCCAAATTGCTACCTGGCCAGGCATGAGGCAAGATGTGCTCCGATATGCTCGTAGCTGCTCGGTGTGCCAGAAGGCAAAACCACGTGATGGCAGCCCCCCGGTCTCACGCAACCAATCGCGAGTCAGAGCCCTTGGCAGATTTGTTGCTGTGACGTCATGGGGCCCTTTCCACGTAGTACCCATGGCAATCAGTGCCTATTCGTGGTAACCGACCACTTCACGAAGTAGGTCGAGTTATTCCCTTTGCGGAAGCTAGATTCGCAAAAAAATCTGGGAGTGTCTACTCTAAACATTCGCTAGGTTTGGCTTTCCTGCACAGCTTGTAAGCGGTAATGCCTCCTATCTCACGAGTAAGGTGTTTGTGGACGCATGCGCGGTACTGGGAATCAAAAACAAAAGAACTTCCCCGTACCACCCGCAAGCAAACATAACGGAAATGGTAAATCGGAACCTTAAGATGATGCTAGTGGCCTACACCGAGCGCCACAAGGACTGGGACGCGAAACTGCCGAGCTGGCATTCGCAACCCGTACGACCACTAATCGGTCAACGGGTCTCACTCCTGCCCAATTGAATTTCGGCAAGGAGCTCGCGTTCCCGCTTTTTAAGAGTCTCCTTTCTACAGAGTCAGGGGGAAGGCTTCGCCCCTACGTGCCGTTCGCAGAGGACCTGCGAAAGCGCTTCTCTGATAACCTTCGAGAGGCCCGAGAAAATCTCCACGTCGCCCGAGTACAGCAGGCAGAACAGTACAACCAGGGGCGACGTGACTTGCAGTTCGAGGTGGGAGATTTTGTAGTCCGGCGTACTCACCCACTGAGTGACGCCGCTCGAGGCTTCGCAGCCTCCCTCGCCAACAGGTGGGAAGGTCCGTTTCGCGTGCGTGAGAAGTGCTCGCCACTCGCTTACAAACTAGTTAACTCTGAGTCTAGTGAGGAAACCGGACCTGTTCATGTCACCGACCTCAAACGATTTTTTCAAGCAGAAGACGAAGATTCCTCACAGGACCGGAACGACACTGACGGCAGTCCCGTTCCGGAAACCCGCTTGTCTCCACCAAGGCGGCGGTATAGTACACGAACTCATCTCTGTTACGTCACAGCGCGGTGGTGGCGCGTCGGACGCACTTCCGGTCCGGGGCTGTGGGCGGAAGTGCCCATCTGAGACGTGTATTCCTGCGTTGTTTTGAAAGGAACCAGACAAAAACCTGCCTTCTTGTCAATATGCTGCGACTGGGGCTGTACCAAAAGGGTCGAGAAAGGTTTGAGGGTCAGTTTTCATGCCTTCGGTTCGTCCGAGAACGTGGATATGTGCCGTGAAAAGAGAAAACCAGACGCCATCGGACCACGATTGCTTGGACGGGAGCATTTTGGGTTGAATTCACGGATACTTCTGGATATCAGATTTATTTGTTTTGTTCCAAAATGAACGCCGGAAAACCGTCAAGTTGTACGGACCACCTGCGGACTACGTGCAGTGCGTGTTGAAGTTCAAACGGTCGCCTGATCGTTCGAACTGTCGTCTGCTCTTTCGAACGTTTCTGCTTGTCGTCTGCTCTTTTAGAGGACACCGGAAGGAGATGTTGATCATTGTTACCAGTGGCCATCGCCGACTTGTTATGCCTGATTCACTTGGTTAGATTCTGCTTGCGATTTTCAGTATCGACGTCGACCATCTCAGCTACGGTTCACGCTTTTGCAGTCCGAGCGACGTCGCTACTGAAAATTGCGAGCGAAATCTCATCATGTGAATCAGGCTTTAGCGTACATTCTGCGGCGTCCAGGCGGAATGAATCGCCGTAAGTCAGATTATTCACGCGAAGTTTTGCGGTGTAACGAGCCTCGTTAATTTCGCTGACGCCGCTCAAGTAGTCAGACACCGTTAAGAGGACGAAGAATCAACAATTCCAACGCGAAAAAGAGCGCGGGGACTCACACCGAGGCCGACAACATCGCATTTCAATGTTTTGTTTATGGGCGACGGCGAGCTTCTTGCCCGCACCCCCATCGCGCATGCGCGGCGCCGGTGGCGTCTGCTAGGGGCGCTCCGGGCGCTCCGGTTTGTTTGTAAACATGAGTTGGTGTATAACCTGCGACGTCGGTCACACCAAAGAGAGGAACCTTTTTTTTTCTGCTTCCTTGGCTTTGCCTCTCTCGCATTTTGGGGGTAGTTTTCTACTTCCACGTATCTGCCCCCTTTTCAAGAGAGGGGGGAGAAGATTGTGTGCCCACCTCAGATCCGTTATTTCAAACTTTCTGGAAGGGGTGCAAAGATAACGTCAGGCTCAACCCTCAACTGAGCCCCATGTCGTCTGCTTCCTTGTTTTTCTGTGGAGCTGGCTCATGGAAAACACCGTCACCACAGCCGCCATCGGAATGACACGGCGGCCGGTCTCATGGTGGACCGGGCCACCAAGGACGCCGGCGCGCCAGGGGCGGCCCATGGGGAACCATGAACCGCCGCCACCCTCTACAAGATGGAGCGGCAGCTGGCTCGGATCAAGGACCACGTGCAGAGCAGCCACCTGCTGGAGGCGGTTCAGAGCAACAAGGTGGAGGCCTGGTTCAGAACAAGCTCAAGTGACAAGCTGGAGCTGACAGGAGCCGCCGCGCTCGTCAGCAGCCGCCGCGCTCGTCAGCAGCCGCCGCGCTCGTCAGCAGCCGCCGCGCTCGTCAGCAGCCGCCGCGCTCGTCAGCAGCCGCCGCGCTCGTCAGCAGCCGCCGCGCTCGTCAGCAGCCGCCGCGCTCGTCAGCAGCCGCCGCGCTCGTCAGCAGCCGCCGCGCTCGTCAGCAGCCGCCGCGCTCGTCAGCAGCCGCCGCGCTCGTCAGCAGCCGCCGCGCTCGTCAGCAGCCGCCGCGCTCGTCAGCAGCCGCCGCGCTCGTCAGCAGCCGCCGCGCTCGTCAGCAGCCGCCGCGCTCGTCAGCAGCCGCCGCGCACGTCCAGCAGCCGCCGCGCACGTCCAGCAGGCGCCGGCCGGACTTACAACGTCACTCCGCCCAACAGCGTCATCCGCCCCCTGACGCCCCCAACGTCTCCCGTCATCGACATGCCGGACGAAGCTTGGGTGGGGTGGGGGGGAAGTGTGGGCACCCTGGCGGCTTCCCAGCCCAGTTGCCCGACTGCAAGGCAAAGGTGCCGAACGTTTCCCGCGTCGCGGCGACGTCACGCCAGCCACGCGCACATCGCGTGCGCCGCCTTGATAGGGCGCATCAGAGGCGGCGCACAGGGAGTCGCTGCCTGGACTCCGGCAGCGCCGGTAGTAATGTTAATCGTCTTGTCCATGGCCAATTAAATGTAGTTTCTTGTTGTTGAAACCGTTGGCTCCGTGTTATTCCTCCGGGTCGGGTATGCAGCAAGGCAAACCGACCACAGGTTATAAACGTTACCCAGGACATTTATGTTAAAATTTAAAACATTTTATTCAGAAGCAAGACAGTTTTACTTCTACGCTAGACGTAACTTCTGACGTCATTACATTATTTTATTACTTGTATTACTTTATTTAAGATACACAAAAACAAAACTGTCCCATATAGAGAATGCTCTAGGCATACGCAAGTTTGTGTTGCGCAGGTTTCTCTGTAGACTTGCGGCCTCCTTGCATATAACGAATTCCATAGGTGGGAAGCCTGAATACCCTTCACAGGTTTCACCGCTGTCCAATCTGCTTGCTTTGCCGCACGAAACTCACTAACCTGCACCGCAGAAATGTCGAACATGCAGACATTTGCGACTTTTTCATGGAGCACCTCCACGCGGTCTTTGGCCTTAAGAATCGTTGGTCCGAGCGAAGATCTTAGGTTAGTCAGCGTTGCGTGATGTTTAAGAGCACCACAAACTCAGTCACTGGCACTTTTTCCATGTCCGGCGGCCGAGAAGACCCATTTTACCGAAGAGTACGGTTTCCGCGACAATTCGCGCTATAGGGACCGAGTTTTGACGAAAATTATACCAGACCAAAATTATATCAGAAAAATTGGAAATAGTGATTGTCAACATAATCTTGTATTGCCTCTGTGGGCAGAAGGGCATGTGATGCGTCAAGCGTTGTACCATCGCTGATAACGGCAAAGCTTCGCGTGCCTTGCGTGGAGATGACCACGCGTGCGACGATAAATAATTGAGGGGTTTCTGTTTCAATGAAAGCTCTACGCTTCGGATAGATAAATAACAGTCCAATTTTGGCGAAATCAAATTGGAACGTCACTCTCTTCGTTCGTAAAGAGGTTCTTGTGTCAACGTATAAGTTCTTGTTGAACGTCACGAACATAAGAATACCTTACATACTTCTCGCCCCAAGGTTAAAACTCTCGCAGAAAGGCGACAGTGTTCATCACTCTTTTTAATGAGCTCCCCAGTTTCCCACAATGCGAAAAATACGTCCTCCTCCTCGTCAAGATGAAGTGACTCCAACGAGTTGGTCTGCATCCTGGGACACTTTTCGCAATCGCGTAGACTACAGTCGGCTTGTTGACCAGTGCTGAGGCCGAGGCGCTTAAAGGGGTAGGGAAACGAAATTTCAGCGCTCATTTTCTAGCTTTAATGTGTTGCATGTTGCACCCTAACCTCAAAAACACCAGTCTTCCGTTGAAAAGCACAAGAAAACTAATTTTAAAGTAAATAAACGATCTTTCAATGTGCACCTGGTGGATGCATGCGGAGCCTATTTGGGAGGTAGTCTAGCAACGTTGTGGAATCTGCTACGTAGTCGTGACGTAGCAGATTCCTTCGGAGCAGCGCCGCTCTTTGGCATTTCAACGTTTTCCTTCTTAGCTTTCCTCCTGAACTCACAAATCGCGCATTGTACCAAATGGTCCAAGAAGACGGAAAGGAAGGACTCCCCTCTTTCTCGGACCCTCGTTCGTGCAACCGGAAACAGCCATTCTCCCCCTAGAAGATCAGCCCGTCGCTCAAAACTCGAACAAAAGTTGCTTTCCCCACCCCGTTCAGCCCTAAGCTGACAGTGTTGTGGAAGCTACGTGCTCCTTGGGCCAGCCACACGCTCGTCGCCCCACGGGTACCTCGAGCGGCTCGGTTGTAACGCGCTGACGCTATTGACACCACCACAACGCTGACAACGCCACCAAGGGCAAATCTCATAACCACGCTTGCCTTGCTACTCCACGAACGTGGGAAATCTTTTCTTTCTGTTTTTGTTTGCGCCGGACATCCCATGACGCATCGCGCTCTCCGCTCGCTTCTCTTCGAGCGCTTGCTCGAGTGCACCGTTTGGAACGAAAAATATAGCGAATCCTTCAAAATACAAACGTGCGATTATGATTTACGGTTATTATCCGTCATGCTTGACTCATTTCCGAACGAAATTTGAATATTTCAATTTATGTTTCCGCACCCCTTTAAGGTCGTACTTATTAAACGCCTTCCCTGGGGAATTCTAGATTGCCGTTAGAAGCAACCGAAAATTCGCGCAATTAATGCAGGCACACACCTCGTGCTCGGGACTTTTTTTTACCTATTTTAGCCCCAAGGCATACAAATTTGAGATATCGAGTTCCCGATGAGGACTGTCCTTCCTGAACAGCTGGAAGGCTTCTTTTCTGAGCGGGTCATAAACCTTTTCGCGATTTTGTTCTTTTTGTCATTGATGACGGCTATGGTGACGTCCTTTTTGCTTGGGCTCTGGACAAAGCGTGCGAGGTCGTCGTGCGTGTAGTACTCAAGTGCAACCCTCACGTCTTTGGCATTCGCCTTTTTCCCTGTGTAGGGATTGGGGGTTGTCCATGTGCCTCCTTTCCGCTTCAGTCTCCTTGTTACAGCTATCATGCAGGGAGTCGCTTCCGACACCAGACGCAGTAATAATTTCTTGGAGATTCTTTGTTGCAGAAGTGTGTACAATCGATTGGGCTCCTGATGGGAGCTGGATGGATTCAGTGCTTCGAGGAAAGGTTCGAACCACTCCGCATGGTGCTTACAACGGTCATCAGGGCTTTCATAGCGTAAACACTAAAGAGCTTTCTTCTAAACGAAGAACTCACTAAAAATAATTTCTTCGTGTATGCTGCGGCCCTCATCTTTTTTTTTAATGGCTTTACGTGGTTTTTGGTGGAGTTACTAAGGGACTAACAGAAACAAGTTTTGATTCACTCCGAGAACAATTTCATCCGAATCCATGAAAGAAGAGTCAAATGTACTCAAGTTCTGGAGTGAAGCAATCTAATTCTGAATGCATCCGAAGCAATGCTTGCATAGAAACTCAGATGTTTTTACAGTTAGTGGAGCCACTAGTTTTTCTAACCCGACTTTGTTGAGCTCCTCAACGGGCACAAGGTGCTTGCTGCCGTGCAATTTGTTTTCTTGTGTCTTCGTAGATAGTCTACACAAGAAAATCGCACGGTGATAAATCTGTTGGCCACGAGTAAATTTCCTGCTGGGTTCAAAACTAAACGATATTCTTTGATGCACTTCATAAAATGGCCGTCTTCGTTGACATGTGCTCTCCAAATGTTCATGTAAGAGTTTCTGAATGCCTCTCTCCAGGCTCCAAATGTTTGGTTACCGAGGTGAAACCAAAACAGCATAAAAATGTGTTAGTGGTTCCCAACTTTTATCTGTATTCATTCTATGTCTGTACTTTAAAATGGTAAGCCATGTTGTTTGTTTTCCATCTCACAACGTTGAACACCAAAATAGCAACCACCCGGATACTACTTCCCTCGCCTTGTTTTTAGGGTGACTGACTGTTCTTGCGTGCGCGCTTCAGTTTTAAGGCGATCTGCTATCCCTACAGTTCGCAACCGCAGGCAGCAGTGGCGTACGCCGACACTTCAAAGAAGATCAGAAAAGGGGGCGGGAGGGGGAAGAGTCCTTAGGAGGCAATGAGAAAAGGAAAGATAAAACGAAGCTTGGGACAGTATTATGACATTCTGAAAAGCGTATGCCATCGCAAACGAGCTGGTCAGGAAGCGTCATAATCTAACACCTTGAGATTAGGAAGTTCGTCGGTTCTCGTAGTATTGACGGAGTTTATCTTTGCGGGTGCTTGGCGGAGGATACTTGTTCTTGAAAGCGTGTCTAGTGCTGTAGGGGTTTAGCCTGTCAAGCCACGTCTGGTCAAATCTCGGAAGATTTCATGTTCTCTTTCCTTGCACGTCTCGTGTTTTGGTGCGGTTAATAAACTTAGCTGTTCTTGAGATTTTGTATTGTGTTGTCGGTTCTTTTTTATTGCTCCTAGCACCAAAGTTTTCAGTAATTACTGTTGTAGCGTGCGGATTGAGTTATCGCGACTGAGTCATCGCGGCAGCGCCGCCCGGCTCGTGACGTCATGTCTGTGATAAAAACGCTGCGCTCAGGAATAAGCACTTTTTGTTCGCCAGCACGCCATGGTCTACAGTCACTTCATTTGGCGACGAGGCTGTCTACGTGTCCTCGTAGGCGACGGAAAGCGACAGCGAAGCGAGTGACCCGAAGGAACGCACGGCCACGGAAGAGCAAGCGCAGCTTGTCATCCGTTGAAGCCTGCCAGCGACGCTACATATTCCCGGAGTATGACATCGCAAGCAGCACGCCGGCCACCGCCTTCGTGTACCGACAAAGGGCAACGAGCAACGCCCCCGAGATTTCGCCTCGGCAACTCGACTTGAGCAGCAACGGGGACAACCTGCTACGCAAGGGAACGTTGAGCGGATGAGTACTGTGTTTCTTTTGGGGTTCCGAAATGTCACGCTTGGGAAGAATATCGGAGTTTGACCCTAAGACACAGAACATTGAATCGTATTTGGAACGATTTGAACATTTTTTAGTGGCAAACGACATAAAGGACGAGAAAGTGCTTCCCGTATTTCTGACAGTGATAGGCCCTGAGGCTTATGAAGTGCTAAAGAGTCTGGTCGTGCCGGCGTCCCCTGGCGAGAAGTCGTATGCAGTTGTTAAACAGTTGTTACTAGAACATTACAGCCCTAAGAGTTCCGTTATAGCGGAGCGCTGTAAGTTCAACAGACGTGTTCAGGACGAACATGAAAGCGTAGAAGACTTCATAGTTGCATGAAACACTTGGCTAGGAAATGCGACTTTGGCAACTTCTTGCAAGACGCCCTTCGGGACAGGCTAGTAGCAGGCATACGTAATGAAGAGAGCCAGCGTGCCTTGTTTGCCGAGGAAAACTTAACGTTTGAAGGCGCTTGCAAGATTGCGCTCGATCGAGAACTGGCGGCTCGAGACACTGCACTCATGCAATCGAGAGACAAAGAGGCATCGTTAAACGCTATAAAGAGTCGACAAAAGGGACAATCAAAGGGCTCGAAACCTAAAGATGTTCAAGGGCCTAAAAAGGAAAGGTGTGAAAGATGTGGTAGGAGTCATGCATCGAATGTTTGTTGGTACAAGAGCTTTGTCTGCCGCAAGTGCTCGAGAGTAGGACATTCGCAGAAAATGTGTCCAAACACAAGGGTGCCGAAGAACACGAATGCTCTGAAATGTTCTGACGAAGACACTGAGCATGACGTGTACCATTTTATAAATACGACTCAATCGTGTTACGAAGTGAGTGTTCAAGTTGAAGGGAAACCCTTAATCATGCAAATTGACACAGGGGCGGCAGTCACAATTGTTCATGAGAGCGTGTACGGCTCTGTTTTTCCACATGTAAAATGTCACTTCGCACGTACACTGGAGAACATCTGCAGCTCAAAGGACAGTGTGATGTCGCTGTTGTGTACAAGGGTCAAAGTATGACGTTGCCCGTAGTAATTGTCAAAGACAATGGAAGGAGGCTTCCAGTGCTGCTTGGACGGAACTGGCTCCAGCGTTTAAGGCTGGACTGGCATGAGATTGGCCAAGTCACAACGGAAGATAGGGCTCAGTCACTGCAAAGGAAATACCCTTCCGTGTTCTCAAAAACACTGGGCACCATACAGAAGTTCGAAGCGACGATCTTGCTGAAGTCTGGTTCGGTCCCTGTGTTTAGCCGTGCTAGATCTGTTCCCTTTGCTTTGCGAGAGCAGGTAGAAACCCAGCTGCGCAGCATGGTAGAAACGGGCATGCTTCGACAAGTAGCGCGCAGTGACTGGGCAACACCACTTGTCGTTGTCCCAAAAAAGGACGGTAGTCTCAGACTCTGTGGAGACTAAAAGGTAACGATAAACCCTGTTTTGAAAACCGATCACTATCCGCTGCCCAGGCCGGAGGACCTGTATTCTGTCCTCGCAGGAGGCAAGGTTTTTTGCGTACTTGACCTCTCTGCGGCGTATCAGCAGGTGCCATTCACTCCAGAGCCCAGACCATTTTTGACAGTTAACACGAGCTTGGGTCTTTTTGAATTCCAACGCCTTCCCTACGGTGTGGCTAGTGCACCCGCAATATTTCAGTCTATGATGGATGAGGTGCTAAAAGGCATTCCGCACGTCGGATGCTACATTGACGATGTAATCGTGGCAGGATCTGACATGGCAGACTGCCAAAAGACTCTCGAACGTGTCTTGGGAAGGTTGCGTGAGTACAACATCACGCTCAACGCGGACAAGTGCCGTTTCTTCCAAGAATCCGTGACGTATCTGGGTCACACGGTGACCGCAGACGGGATTTACCCTACAGAGGCCAAGAAAAGAGCGATCTTGGCAGCACATGAGCCCACCACCGTCACAGAATTGAAGGCATATCTGGGCATGTTGAACTTCTATTCGAAGTTTTTACAGAATGGTTCAACAGTCGCAGAGCCGCTTTATCGGCTTTTGAAGAAGGATCAGAAATGGTCATGGACGAAGGAATGCAGCGAGGCGTTTGCTAATACGAAAAAGTGGCTGACTAGCAGCCAGTTGCTGACATTCTATGACGTCGATAAGCCGATCGGAATGCTCTGTGACGCGTCCTCGTATGGCGTAGGAGCAGTTATCTTTCACGAGACTGCTGACGGCGAAGAGAGGCCTATCGCGTTTGCCTCGAGAACGTTAACGCCAGCCGAGAAAAAGTATGCTCAGTGCGAGCGCGAAGCTTTGGCGTTAATATTTGGTCTCAAAAAGTTTCATCGCTATCTTTTTGGCAGAGAGTTCACAATGTACACTGATCATTAGCCGCTACTAGGCATTTTAGGCCAGGAAAGGCCTGTACCGACACTGGCCGCCGCACGAATGCAGCGTTGGGCCATGGTGCTGGCAGCTTATAAATATCGGCTGAAGTATCGCCGAGGGAAAAACATGGAAGTGGCTGATGCTCTGTCGAGATTGCCTCAGGCGGTGCCCGCTGAGGAAGAACCTGTTGAGTGCCTCTCAGTGTTTCAGTGCCTCCCATTGAACGTAGAGGAGATTGCAAAGTTTTCAAAACGAAGCATTACATTGTCCCGTGTTGCTGAGTTTACTCTAAATGGTTGGCCAAGACCGCACGCGCAAGAACTTGGGCCTTATTACGTGCGCCGCGACGAGCTTTCACTCGAACAAGGTTGTGTAACATGGGGTGTCCGTGTAGTGATCCCGGAACAGCTAAGGGACCGCGTGCTGAACTTGCTGCATGAGGAGCGTCCAGGCGCCAGCCGCATGAAGGTGCTGGCACGAAGTTTTGTATGGTGGCCTGGAATTGATGCGGCTATCGAGCATCACGTACAGAAATGCCAAATCTGCCAAGCAGTTCAGCCCGCCGCCCGTCCAGTACCACTGCATCCCTGGAGCTACCCTGCCCGGTGCTGGTCGCGTGTGCACGTGGATTTCGCTTTAAAGGGTGCCCATGTGTTTCTGGTGCTCATCGATTCATTTTCGAAATGGATCGAGGTTTGGGTGATGTCTTCTACATCCACCAGTAAAACATTGGAAAAACTTCGAGGAGCCTTTTCTGCTTACGGTTTGCCCGAGGTACTAGTGAGCGACAACGGTCCGCAGTTCACGTCAGCTGAGTTTGCTGACTTCATGAACGCCAACGGCGTGAAACACATTCGCACCCCGCCTTACCACGCAGCCTCTAACGGTGCCGCAGAGTGCACGGTTCAAACTGTGAAACGAGCATTGCTCAAGCAGGTGCTCGAAGGCGAAGCAACCGGTCGGCAGTGTTCTCTTCAGGAAAATGTTGACAGTTTTCTGATCTGTTATCGCAACACACCAAACAGCGTGACTGGAAAAACGCCCGCCGAACTATTCCTAAGGCGCCAGCCACGCACAAAACTTTCCCTGCTTAAACCCGACTTTGCCGGCGCCATGCAACGCAAGCAAGAACATGTGAAGGAACAACGCGATGTGTCGCGAAGTGCTGAACGTGTGTTCAACGTGGGCGACCGTGTTTTTGTGAAAACAGTGCGCGGTGAGTGTGTCTCCTGGGAAGAAGGAATCGTGTGTCAGGTTTTCAGTGCTGCGACCTACGTTGTGAAAGTGCTCAACCAGCTTCGCTTCACGGTCGCTGACCACCTGCGTCCTCGACATGCGGAACCCATCGTGAGACCGGGCCGTACGACTGTGGATGACGATCCATCGATACCGCCACCCACGAGCTTTCCAGCCCAGGTGCCGTCAGCACCACCCAGTGCGAAGGCACCGACGCTAGCGGCGCCACCTCCAGACGCGGCTGGTACGACGCCGACGCCTGACGCAACAGCACCAGCGCCACCCGCAGACCCCGCCCGGGAAGGACCGGCGACACCTACTGCAGCAACGCCGGTTCCGTCTACGAAAGCGGAGAAGCAACCCCTTCGACGAACTTCTCGCGCATGCAAGCCGCCTGACTGTTTCAAACCCGAGGACTTTAGGAAATGAACATTTTTTGCGTGAGGGGGAAGGAAATGTTGTAGCGTGCGGATTGAGTTATCGCGACTGAGTCATCGCGGAAGCGCCGCCCGGCTCGTGACGTCATGTCTGTGATAAAAACGCTGCGCTCAGGAAAAAAGCACTTCTTGTTCGCCAGCACGCCATGGTCTACAGTCACTTCAATTACGACTTCCTACGCTCTGGATTAGAGCAGCACTGTCGTACAGACCATGTCGGTTCTAGAGAATATCTCTTTGGAGACGACGTCGTGCGACAAAGCCCCTATAACGAAGACAAGTTAGCTCGATCAATTAGAGTGAAGGTTTGTTGTCGCTTTGCCCAATTGGAGATCATATGCTACTCAATATTTTGCCATCGCAAGTTAGTTCAAGATACTTCAAGGAGTTAAGGAAAATTTAAAAGAAACAAAAGATGAAGGTCTTTTTTAAACAACGACGTTCACTTTTTTTGCTTTTAGATTACGTTTCTGCATTGATAGCAAAACTACATGGACGGCTCAGCAAATCTTTATATATTCATAAGCTGCATTTGAAGACGCACATTTAGATATAGTTTGCAATGCTTTGCATAAATTATTTTTGTTGATAAACAAATTGTGAATGTGTTACTAAAGCGGTTTTTTTTGTGTGTGTTTGGTCATTAGCTTTCCCATTTAAATATAATAGTAAAAATTTAATATTCCGTTTGCATGTTTTACACTGTGTATAAAATCAACGAAAAATAATTAACTACGTGTCTGCTTTTGTGTGACAATGGCGGCTGTGCAAATTAAAATAGCGAAATCTCGACATCGTTTGCGCCTCGAACTTCTTAATTTTATCTCTGGGAAAAATTTAGCTGCAGCATTCACATATAGCTGAAGGTTCCTCCCAAGAACATGGCTTTTACATATATTTCTTACTGAATTATAAAAAAAAAATATGACCCGGAAAATCATTGTACGATCTGACCTTTTAGTTCATTGACGCCTTAAGCAATTTACGTTTATGATCACACACGAAGTCTAGAGATTACCTGCGGAAAAGGCTCCTGTATAAAATGTAATGATTTTTTGGTCTTTAAAAAAAATAAACTCCTCCCCTAGAAAAAGATTGTTTTTATGGGACGAGAGTAGAACGCGTGTGGTCATAATGTGAGCTTTCCCCGAAAAACAGAACTTTTTTTGCGAAATATTTCCATCTCGACACACACATGATTCTTAGTCAAGGGTACTTCTGGTATTTCGGCATGTCAACCGGAATAATCGCACGCGCATGTCACAAAACAACCACCCAGAAATAGCGAGAGAAAAAAAAAAAAAATTCGGGTAGTAATTACGTTGCGAGACCTATTTTCGTGTAAGAAGCTATTTCAAAACGTGCCCCTGTTTCGTCCCGTCGTCCCGAATTTAAAGTATGAAACAGAAGCACGTCGTTATTCGCTCTTCCTCGCGTGAGTTGAAACATGGCGGCGCAAGTGTGCAGGGAGTCCTTGGTCACTTCAGGTCCTGCACTAGACTTTGGGTTTTCTAGTATTTGTAGGATGAAATTTACAAGTTGTCTTCGTAGAAGGGTCGCTTATGGCGCTGTAAAACGTAATACACTCTGATGATGAACGAATGAAGCGCAAAAGAATTAATAAATATTCTCGGTCCGGAAGTGCGCAAGGGTTACGCGAGAGATCGCGCCACTGAGTTTGTTGACAAACAAAAAAGGGGGGAGAATACTCAAAGTGACTCTTGCGACCTAAATATAGCGCTAAAATGATTTTGCTTTCGGGGAAAGTTTGTTTTGTGGCGTACGTATTCAGCCGTATGTATTCGAGTAACAGAGGCGCACTGCTTACGAACAAAGCCCGTGAGTCCGCATTTCCGCAAAGCACTCGAGTAGCCAATCACCGCGACTGACAGACTAATGCCAGCGACTTACGGGACAGAGATAACGTCACGTGAAAATGCCATCTGAGCAGATCGTTTTGTTCCGGAGTCTGGACCCCGTTATGCGACTACATTGTTTCGCTATTTTTTTTTTCTTTATGCTGAACTGCGATGGTTGGTGGTATGCGTTTTTCTTATGATTGTAGACGCGAGAACCTTGTCCATGAGGGGTGCGCTTCTTATCCGAGCGTCTGTTTGCGTTATATGTTTCTGCTCATATATGCAATCATTCTTGTATCTTTTGCATTTTGCATTATTTGTTATATACCTATCAATATTGGTGTTATCGGGAAGATGCCGATCACTACGTTCTTTTTTGAAGCTTTTTGTTTATTGCATTTTTTTTTGTTTATTTATGTACCTATGTGAACTGTAAGGAACGAGTGTCTCGTCAGGACTCTTAGCCTTTTACACTAGCCCCTCCTTCGTACCCTATCCGAAAAGCCAAACCAACTAAAAAACGAATAGTCATATAAATATAAAATACGGTATCTAGGCACTTTAAACACTATCTATGGGCACTTAAATGTCTCTTTAACATGTTTTCTACCTCACTTCTAGAGTCGTTGGGCTTCAACCAGTAAAGAAAAAAAACTCTCAAAACGTCTCAAAACAAAACTCTCCTTCCAACCAGGAGGGACTGTTGTCCCTCCTGGTTGGAAGTGAGTTCAAGCACCACCCGGACTACCAGCACTGGAACAGAATGAAGAAGGCCTGTTTCGACCGTCTTTGGTATGTGAAACGTAGGATTGTTTTGGACAGTATCAAGTGTGGTTCTAGGCGCGAGGAGAGCGGGAAGTCTTGGGTCTACAATAATGGTGGTTGTATGCCTCAGACGTCGTTTGTTAACCCGTACAGTGAACTTATTTCGTCAAAATCAGAAGAAATTTTGGGGAGAGGACCGAAATGTTGTTTAAACATAAAGCCATCAAAGCTGGATGTTTTTTCGTGCATGCAGACTATTGCCAGGAAGGTTAACCCTGATGAGCGAGTAGCGTTTATAGATGGTGCTGTTAGTAAAATGGAGAAAGTGATGGGAAACGGGTATCCAATTGACAAGAAAAGTTTTCGTGAAATCAGTGGGGTCAAAAAAGACTTAAAAGCGAGGTCAGTGAAGTTACTGCAAACGGACAAATCTGGGAAATTCGCCATCCTTCCCGGGTCTGTCTTTCGAATGAAAACGGACGAAACGATGAATTCACTTTTCTATGAATGGAATGGAAACCTTGCTAAGCTAAGGGCAAAGATCGGTTCGGTTCTTAAGGAGGACGATTTGGAAGGTGTGGCAAAGAGTCTGATAGGTCCAATGCGGTCAACGCTAAGTGTAAAATTTTTCTTAAAGGATCATAAACCGGAAATGCCTCTTCGGGCGGTGATTAACGAATGTGGCACGTCGCAGAAATCAGTTTCAAAGTTTCTACAGAACGGTCTAAAGTTTACTCATGTAGAGAAGTCATTGTCCCTCAGGAATTCGAACGAGTTAATCAGTATATTGGAGGTCAACCACGGGAGAGAATGTTCAGTTTTATCGATGGACATTAAGGACCTCTATTATTCTCTGGAGAAAAATAGATTGATGACAAGGGTGAAGGATGCGCTAGAATCGAATCTCGTTCAGTTTCAATCCCAAACAGGCATTTCGCTAGACAGTTTTCTTGTCATTCTTGATTATTATCTTCAATATACGGTTGTGGAGTATGAGGGAAAAAAGTTTGTACAGAAGGAAGGCGTGTGCATTGGGTCCTCGGTGGCACCGGCTTTATCGGAGGTGTATCTGAACTCGTTGGACTCTGTTTTGGTTTCGGAGAGGACATGTGTTTTGTGAGGCGTTATGTGGATGATATTTTTGTGTGCACCTTCCGGGATGACCTGTTGAACGGTTTAGAGCATTTGATAAGATCAGCAGTCCCTGAACTACGCTTCACCGTAGAGAAACCGGAGAATGGAATATTACAATTCCTGGATCTGCGGATTCACACTGATAAAGGTCTCTGCTGGGAGTACGGCAAAGAAAACCCGAAACCTGTTCTGTCAAAAAGTAGCTGCCATTCGAAAACGGTGAAAGCGGGAGTGGTAAAGTGTTTGATAAGAAATGCTCTAGACCGATCATGCATACATTTTATCACAAATTCGGTGGAAGGTCAAGGGAAGAGACTAAGAGGGGCAGGGTATGAAGAAGAGTTCATCAGAAGGAATTTAGATGTACACACCAAGGAGAAAAAGGAAAGAGATGACACGTCGAAAAGATGGATGGCTGTGATCCCGTATTTTCATGGAATTTCACATTACCTGAAGGCGTGTGCTAAGCAGTTTGGAGTTGAAACAGTTTTTAGTTCTGATTTCAGGTTAGATAGATTAACTCCTTTTGAAACTGAAATGCAAGAGTGCAGGAAAGGTCACCGTGAAAAATCGATCTCGTGCAGAAACAGTGTAGTGTATGAAATTCCGATGGCGTGTGGCTTTTCTTATGTAGGGCAAACTTCGAGGTGTGTTAATGACAGACTAACAGAACATAAAAGAAATGTAAGGATTAACGCTACTAATTCTGAAATAGTTAAGCACATAAATGAATGTAACAATTGCACTGCTTTGTGGTCTGAGACGGAAATAATACATAAAGAAGTGAATGACAGTAAGAGACTGGTAAGGGAAACCATTCGGATTAAATCAATCGGTAATTGTATAAGTCAGGCTTCATTGCAGTTGGGAAACAATGCTAAAGCATTTTTAGGACTCTAAACAAGTTTCTTTTTTTTCTTTTTTTTAAGGGTGAAGTGGTTTTGCGCTTTTTAGAGTGAGGCCTTCTGTATCTGTCTGTTCTGGTTGTCGTTCCGGTTTGGAGATATTCTTCCCAGTTCTCTTTGTGTTCGCGGACATCGTTGGTCTTTGTACTCAAGTTTTGGGTCTTGTTGGTTCGTGGGTGTAGTGTCAGTGACACACAGAGAGAAAAGAGAAGGAAAGGAAAAATGAAAAGTTTTTCTTTCCGGACAAGTGGATGGTTTGCCCCTGTTCGTAGTATTGCTTGAGGGGGCGTCCCTTTGCATTGTTGTCTTTGATTTTTTTTTTTCTGGTGTGTTGTGTCTTTGAAAGGGGCGTGTTGAGTGTTTGGGTGACCTTGTGGTTGTGAGTATAGGCTCCTTGCATTGACGTCACATCGCACACATTTGCACACCAAGTAAAAGGAGGAGAGGGAAGCTGCTTTTGTAAGAATTTTGAGTGACCAGTTAATCTTCTATAATCTTCTGGGAGGAGAATAGCGACGCCTGTGCAAATCCGGAAGGCACAAAGGAGGGTCCTGATAAGAGGGGAGCTCCTTCTTCCCCTCTTCTCTGGAGGGTATCGGAAATGACGTCATGTGCAAGGAGCCTATATAAGGATGTGGGACTAAATAAATCTTTTAGCTGCGTTTGAGACGTTCTCTTCTTCACTTGTCTCTGTCCCTTCTACTTTTAAGTTTCTGTTTCTACCCCAGTCTCGGGTTAAGTTCCATCATCTCAAAACGTTTCTTTTTTTAATTTCTTTTGTTTAAAGTTGGGGCAACTGGAACACGGCCGGGGAACTTACCGTCATCCATGGCCACGAACACGTTGGCAAGCGAAGTTACGCCGGCCTGGGGAATGTCGTACGTGAGCCTGTCCTGGAATCCCTCCCGGAGCTTGGCCATCGGGAAGACGTCCTTGATGTACGTCTTCAGGTTGCCCAGGTTCTTCTCCCAGGCGCCGTCTCGCCGCTGCATCTTAATGTCCAGCGTGTATCCGGCTCCGTACCTGTTCTTCAGGTGCTGGGTCGAGCCGAGGCACCTGCACGGGTTGCACACTGTTCGTGCTCTCGTGTCGTACTAGACGGCTCAACCTAGGTTCGCAAACTTGCATTGCGTTGCCTCCTTCTAATTAAAACAGAAATCCAGCTGCACCTCCAGTTACTTAAATGCAATACAAATATTTTCAACGGATGCAATTAGAGCAAGTTGAGAAACAGGATATTGCTGAGTGACGCGCAGACAAAAACTGCAAGGCCGCGTCGGTGACTCTAATGGTACGTTTACACTTGCTGATCCGCCAGCGAATCCGCCCAGCTTTTGCCGCTGGGGCGAAACGCTGGGCGGAAAACGCGGCGGCGAGGCGTATAGGTCCGGGATCTATTTCTGCTGCCGAACGAGGCGTTTCGCTGACCGGAAGTGGCATTCTTGCGCAGCGCGACGCTGCCTACGTCATGAGTAGGCGTTCTTCCGGGAGCTGCAACGTCCGGGATTGGCCAGGAGAGAGAGTCGAGGTGGGAATTCTCGCTCCTCCTCGTCAAATTCCACGCGATGTTACGAGAACAGCTGCCGGCGCCGCCACCGCCGCCGCCGCTCGAAGGAAATAGATGTAAACGCAACCCGCTCGTCACCGCCGCCGCCGGGAGCGGATCCGCTCCCGCGGCAGCGGATTTCTTCTCAGGTGTAAAAGTACCATAAGGCAAAGTGCCGGCCTGCGGATCCCCAGGTGACGGGTTCGAATCCCGGCAGAGGTGCCCGCAATTCGCCGGAGGCTTATTGCAAAGAAGGAGCCGTGTAACCTAGCTTTCAGTTTCATGTCAAACTACCTCCGGTGCTCTAAATTAATCCTCAGTCCCCTGCTGGAACGTTCCAGATACCCGTCATTAGATCGACCCGTAAAACCCCAGTAATTAATAAAAACTGAAAAAAAAGCAGACCGCGAATTTGTTTCTTTACTACGTGAAGAAAGCGGACCTGACATAACACATCTACGTAATTTCACCTCATTAAACTTCCCATCCCCCATCACCGTCAGGTAAAATGATGCTACACAAGCTAGGTTAATTTGTATCATTCTACTACTACTACCACAATACTGGATACACGCGTATCTTAAACAGCAGTTAAGTGTGGCCGAGGTCAGACTTAACTGTGGTTCAGGATGCCCGTGGAGCTAGAGTTTAAGACGTTAAATACACCAGTCGGAGACGCGATCCAGCTGCAGCGCCTGGACAGTCTCGACCTACCGTAGCCAACCTACGCATACACCTACCTGAGTGCACCTCGGACCATGATGCCCACTTTGGTGCAGAGGGCGTCCGCTTCCTCCATGGAGTGCGTGGTGAGCAGTGCCCCCACGGTCGCCCCCCTGGGGGAACGTCGAGCATATGGTGTCCCACAGGAAGCGTTTGGACTGGGGTCCATGCCTGTCGACGGCTCGTCCAGAAGCACGACGCGTGGCTTGCACAGCATGCTGATGGCGTAGCTCAGCTGCGATTAGGCAAACCTCTCTCATCAAAGGCAACGAGTGGTGCACCATTGTGTGTCTCGTGAAAAACTGGTCTTTGCGATGTGCATTCTTCGTATGAAGCACTCGCGACAACTTCGTGCGTGTGTGGAGTGAGCGTCTGCAGCGCTCTTCCGCTGGAACGGGTGCAAACGCAGCAGAAAAACACAACAAAAAAGTGGCAGCAGGAAAAAAAAAAACTTCTTTGAAAACGAAGATTAGATCAAGGCACAATATTTTGCTTCACAAACAGCCAACCCGCTGAATGCCCGCTGAAAAGCAGGTGCACGCATTTTACAGCGAAGCTGTACATCACTCGTTGGTCGGGTTTCTTCGTGTCCGTTGACAGAACTGTAGTCGACTGTTAAAATAGTCGACAGAAAAAAATCGCTTGCGTGTTATCACAGTTCTTATGCGCATTATATCTTATCATGTTGTTTTGACACTTGGGGATAAGCGCGTAGCGTTCCCCGCCTGCGTTTTGCGGTAAAGATTGCTTTTTCGTAAGTTGCCGCGGCAAGGGCGGAGTATGAAGTAAGGAGTGATGTCACTAGTCCCGCTAACAACGCGAAGCGCGTAGCGCTCCCCGCATGCGTTTCGCGGTAAAGATTTAGGTTTCATAACCTGCTGCGGCAGCGTACAAAGTCTTTCATATATAAAAGAAAAAAGTTTTGATACAATGCGTTTACTTTTCTTTCGTCAATCATTTGGTACAGATCCTTTGGTGTTTACAAATATGAACTGCCGCTTGCGTCTTAAGCGACTTCCGGTCACGCCGTTTGTGCAAGCCTGTTGAGCTTGCTATTCTACCGGTCCATAAATGATACACGTACATCAATGACCGCGTAGCATCAATGCTTCACGAACAACAAAGTTTGAGATTTGACGAGGGCATTCGGCTGCACAATTTTACATCCTGGAGGAGCCAAGTTGGTTTACAAGAATACTCGAAACGTTTAACTTATCTCGCACTCTTTCGTTCTTTTGGCGTTCACCTGGAGAATTAGTGGTTAAACGTGTCATCCACTTTTCAAGCAGCGGTGATAAGGGGGCCTTCGTTCATTCTTTTTATAAACCGGAAGTTCTCTGGGACGTCAAAGACTAGAGCAATACCTGGTGAAGTTTACTATAGAAAACGTGACTACAGTGCAGTGGGCAATCGTTGCCGGAGATACTCCAGCTTCGCTGTCCAACCATCTTCATAGCGTAGATTTTTAATATCAGTTTTAGAGTGGATCGCGTCTTTTCATTTCTGTAATATTTTGGCAGAGCTCGTATCTTGTCTCCCAAAGTTGATATCAGTCATTTACTTTGGTTTGAATTTTGACCTAAGTTTTCCTTTCTTTAAAGGTGGACACTATATTTTGTTTTATATTATGTGTAATTTAAAACCGAAGCTACAAGCACGAGCGTGTAACCATTTGATGTTACCCTGAACGACGCTAGCACTGCAGAAGCGCGCGTGCTTGGCAGGGACGCTAAAAGCAGACTTGTACGCAATCCGTTACAAGTAACGAAATTACTTGTAATCCCTTACATTTATCAGTAATTTAGCAACGGAATAATTGCATATTTTCTAGAGTAATTTTGAAGTAATTCCCTTACATTTTTGACGTAACGAATTCCTTGTTATCCGTTATATTTTTTTTTCAGCTCCAGCCCCCCCCCCCCCCTTCCCATTCTAAATAAAGATTTTTTTTTTTTTCATTTTTGTAAAGTCGAGTGCAGTGACACTGTCACGCGAATCGACCAGCGCAAAGATAGGCTTGACACTCCTCAGTTCCGCAAAGCCTTTTTTTGCAACACCAAGCCCCTGAATCTATCTTTCTTTTAGACCCTAACATCAATGTCAAAAAATCCAAATGAACAATTCTTCAAAAAAAAAAAAAAGAAAAAAGAAAGGGGGGGGGGGGGTCAAGCTATTTCCGCTTCTTTTTTTTTTAGTCCTTTTGTTTTTTCTTTGCGATCGAAGACGGGGAGAGGAGGACACCAAGTGATTGTGCGCCTCTTCGAGAAGCTCGAGGGGACAAGTGCACTGAAAAGAATTAACAATGTCCTTCTCGGTTATAGTGACTACGACCATGTACAGCTGCAACGGAAAAAGAGTAGCACAAGTGACCGACGACCGGAGCGGCAAAATCGCAACACGCGGCGCTACTGTTCCCGAGCGCGCCGATAGCGAGAGTGCCAGTCACGTTCCATGTCTCATTGCGGGGGGGTGGCCGGCAAAAAACCGCCCATCCTAAAGCCCTCATTTTAACAGCTATCTTATCTCTCAATTTTCTGCCGGCCACCCCCGCGTTGAGACATGGAACGTGACTGGCACTCTCGCTATCGGCGCGCTCGGGAACAGTAGCACCGCGTGTCGCGATTTTGCCGCTCCGGTCGTCGGTCACTTGTGCTACTCTTTTTCCGTTGCAGCTGTACATAATGTCACAACACGAGACAACGCTCCGTGTACCCTACCCTTTTTGTGAGTCAGCTTTTTGCGAGCACTTAGAAAATGGCAATAGTCTTCCTTTCTTCTTCTTCCTGTTTTGCCCCAGCAGGACGCATCTTATCTCAAGCAGATATTTTTACAAATAAAACATAATGGTGGCTGACCTAGACTTGATATTCTTAGGGTGCCTTCATCCCTAGATAGTCTGGGCTTGAGGATAGAGTGAAATTCGCGAGTGGGGCCATAGCGCGGTTTACTTAGTACTCTACCCTTTGCTGCCCGTGGCATCAGTGGACGTCTATCTGGAGAACACCGGAGTAAACTGCAGTCGGTTCGTGCTCCGTGCGTTTTTGAACGGCACCAAGGTGCACACGGCAAACGTGCGTTTACATTTCCTTGTTTTAACCGACGTTCTAATTAATTGTTGTTATGAGTGTTCTTCTTTTTCTTTTATTACTTATATTTATATACTGGAAACTTTTTTTTATTCACCAACGTCTCAAGTGAGGCTCGAACTGTTCAGAACCAAAGGAAGAAGAATATCGAGACAAACCTTATTTATTATTTAATTATCACCTTACTGTTACAACTATGTTTTGCTATTGATGACTTCCACAGCTTCGCGATTTAGACAATAGAGAATTTTAGTAGATCGGTCCGATAACAATATCCGATACTTCGCCGCCGTCTTTGCGTATGCATCATATCGTTATCGGGTACCGTTATCGCGGGTAATGGAGGTATCGGAAGGATCTACTAAATCTCTCGAATAGCAGGCAACGGCTGCAACGACGAAGCTTTGCTCTACATTCGAGGTAGATAGTACTTCCCTTGCTTCGCTAAAAAAGCTCAATGCAGAGCATGAAGCATTCGTGAGGAACAATAAGGCACTCCCATCCAGTGCTTCAGCTCAAATGGTGTTCAGCGTAGCAGTCGACATATTGAGTAAGAAATAACACGAAATGTCTGACGAGACTTTCGAGAGCCAGCTGTTGCACAAAATACTCAACGTCATTAAATGGAACAGGTGGCAACAATAAGAACTTTAATAGCCCTCTTCCCTTTGTTCCTTACTTGTGGACAATAACGTTAAAAGTAACGCCACGAAAGTAACGGATTACTTTTTGGGGTAACTGTCAGTTACTTTCATGGGAAGGTAATTGTAATTGTAATAAATTACAATTTAGCCTTGAGTAATTGTAAATGTAATTCCTTACTATTTTTCAGTAACGTCTACAAGTCTGGCTAAAAGTATGCAGCTTACTCTTGTAAATTCTGTTGTGCTCGCAGCGGAGGTCAAACGAAGCATAGGATCGGTGGATATGCGTTGCACTTTATTGAAATATAATTCAAATTGATTTCCTCGTACTGGTTCGGTATGAAGACGAAGACGTAAACCAAGATGCAGATGCCCTTTGTTGTGTACGCTTAATCTTTCTGCTGGGGGGTGCAGAGGTACGAACTAGTGCACACCGTATCACAATGGTAAGCAAGGGGAGACAATTCCTCTATACCCCTTGCGCAATTAAGTTTGGTTCGACAGGTGGCGCCATCTTATGCGGGATTTTTGCAACTCTGAGACGGCCCGCGGCCGCAATCATTGGAGCCGATCTCGAGCTCGAACGTCCGAATGCCTTGCCGAACTCTGACGCAGACCTCGTGTCCAATCGATCGGTGCTTAGGCTTTCCCAAAGTTACCCATTTTGGCCACCAGACGCGCTGACTAGCAGCTGACCAAAGCGCATCCTGTTCACTGCCATAAGTTTTTTGCTCAGGGAGTAAGCACCACGTAACAATGTCATCTTCAGTTAACTCTAGGGCAAAAAAGCGGGGCCCAAGCATATAGCAATGACATCCACGATTCTCAACCGTAGAGTCGGAGACGAACGGACGATACGGGGACAAACGCATACGTCTCCGGTTTAAATCATGTGTAACATTAACCAGCTCGCCTGCTTAAAACTTGTGTCTTCAATGCAGCAATGACATGGCAAAGAAACATTCGTTTCGATTATGACTTTTCGTTCTAGAAAAGCATACGAATTAGTGTCATTATTTAGGTGTTTCTGAAGTCAGATAGGTATTCATTTTACGGCTTTGTCTTAATGAAGCCAAAACCTTGCATAGTGCTCCTGTTTGTAATCCGCCGCAAGAGCGATGCGCCCTACATAGTTGTAGCGCGTCGGAACTTAAGGCATAAAGAAAGATATTAATGTCCATAACAAGTACAGGGTGAGGTTTGGTAGAAACACAAGTTTCTTCCTGGCATTATGTCTCCTTAAAAATTCGCAGCTCGATCATAGTTGAACACGAACCTTCCGCTTCGTTCCGCCGGAGAGTTGTTTCGCTTGCTTTGCAGCGTGCTCTTGAATGTTCAGCTTCTCCATTAACCTGAAACAAGCAAGGAAACACAGCTTAATTAGTGTTTACTTTTAAACCAAACGTTCAATTCACTTTCGTATGTTTATGCCTTAGTATATGAAGTTGTCATACCGAAATCAAAAGCAGGATAGGGTCACATCTGGATAGCAACAACTTGTTGTTCCCTAATCGGCAGGGTTGTTGTAAGAATCTTTCGTGTATTACCCAACTGTTTGAACTTAATGCTGATATGCATACTAATCTGCATTCTTTCAAACAAACAAGCACAGTCTTCAAAGACTTTTAAGAATCCATTGGCCGGGTCCCCCCCCCTCCCCCCGCCCCAATAACAGATTAATATACAAACTCACATATCGAAACGTTAACAGTAACATTGTCTCCTGGACTCAAGCATACCTGTCACATCGTGCTCAATATGTGATCGTCGATAATGCACTACCCTTCCTCAGTATTTCGCCTTCGACGTCCCTCATGGTCATGTTCTAGGGCCGCTACACTTAAAAAAAAAAGCCAGTGCTTCTACTTTCCCGCGCAACACTCGGAGAGCCAATCACCTCAACATATGGAGGCAGCTCAGCGATTGACGATGCCGAAACTATGTTTGGACCACGGATGGGCAAAATACATGTAAATATGTATCAAAGTACAAATACAAAATACTTTGTCAAAGCGTATTTAGTTACAAATCTAATTACATTTCCAAAAAAGCATTTAAATACAAGATACAAATACAACCAAATGTATTTGGTCTCCTCCAAATACTTTTCCAAATACATTCCTCAAAATTTGCGTCAGCGACTGCAGGGCACCTGCAACGGGTTTCTGGGTATCTCATTTTAATTTTGCATCGCACACTCGGGAGTTAGTGTGCGAGGCTCTAGTAACGTAATAGAAATATAATTTTAAAACATGTAATCAGCTTGGACGTAATAGGTGAAAAAAGTACAGAGCTTCAAGCAGCTTTTTTTGTCGATTACATTTCGGTATAGAACAACGAAGAACCGAGACGACCAAGACGCGCAGCACTAGCTAGAGAATTTTTTATTGTTGCAACTCGCACCAGTTATGAAAATCTGGACGACCCGCGCATTTAGAATGTTCCAGGCAAAAGTATGGATGAAAATCAGGCTGGAAAGCATCACAAGTTGCCACAGGCACTCATTTAGCCAGTCTGCCTGTGAACGTCGATTTTGTCACTATTCTTGCCCTGGACTAGCACCGTAATCACAAAGTCACTAAACGCTTGTGCTTGATTGAGACACTACATTCGGTTTTTTATTGTTGCAACTCGCACCAGTTATGAAAATCTGGACGACCCGCGCATTTAGAATGTTCCAGGCAAAAGTATGGATGAAAATCAGGCTGGAAAGCATCACAAGTTGCCACAGGCACTCATTTAGCCAGTCTGCCTGTGAACGTCGATTTTGTCACTATTCTTGCCCTGGACTAGCACCGTAATCACAAAGTCACTAAACGCTTGTGCTTGATTGAGACACTACATTCGGTGCAGAACGTAGTTTTCTTCCTCCTCTGGACAGTGACAATAAATTTGAGGGATGTATTTTCGTCCACAAAATTGTATTGAATTACAAGTGTATTTGAAATAGCCACGTTTTAGTATATAAATACACACATCAAATACATTATCCAATTTGTAATTAAATACAAATGCAAAATACACAAAGTATTTGAGATACGTATTTCAAATACTTGTATTTGAAATACTGCCCATCCCTGGTTTGGATCCAAAAAAGTTAAAGCCGTTTACAACTCCCTGTAACACCAAATTAGAGCGCAGCTCGAGGAGGAGGGAAGGGTACTCAGGGCCACGTGACCTCGGGGGGGGGGGGTCACGTAAACTGGGGTGTGGTCACATGACATTTGGGGTCACTCGACCCCCCCTGAGGTCGCATGACCCCCCGGAGGTCACTTCACTCCCAAGGTCACGTGGGGGTCACGTGACCTCGGGGGGGTCAAGCGACCTCGGGGGGGGGGGGGGGTCACGCGACCCCTCCCCCGAGGTCACGTGACCCCCCCGAGGCCACTTGACCCCCAAGGTCAGGTGGCCCCCTCCCCACCCTATTGAAAATATTTCTAAAGGGCCCGTCAGCCTTGAAGGATTATGGGACCTCACAGGCCTTCAAAACCCTTCAAAAATACCCTTCAGAAAAACCCTTCAGGGATACCCCATAGAAAAACCCTTTAGCCCCACAGCCCTTCAACCCGTACGACCCTTTAGCCCATCAACCCTCTAGACGCCCAAATGACTGTGAACCATAGACAACAATGCAGATCAAAACATTATTGAAAATTTATTGCAGACATTTAGTTTTACATGCATATTATAACTCAAAAATAGGATAAAGAGCAACGCTTGCTCAAACCCGGCGCAAGGAGCTGTAGACGAGAGATCAAATCAAACAGGGACAACTGACTTCTTGATCACAAAGAAAAAGATCTTTCAAAGTACTCACAATGCCGCTGGGTATATTCCTGATGTACCGTAGTTCAGCTAATAAAACCGAGCAGGTGCACCCCACAGACACATACACAGTCTCAGTAAGCATGTTTAGCGAAAACCACGACGTCGCAAGCAGCACCCGCCGCCGTCGAGAAATCCCGAGCACAGTCACGGTTTTGTCCATGATGACGTCGCGCCGGCGTCTTCGGCGTATATTTCGCTTGCTGGATGCTTCTGCAGTTGAACGGACGAAGAGCCGCAAGGAACAAGTCCGAACAGCGGCCGTCATCCACCGTCTCAGGACCCACAGTGGCATAATCCCGGTGCGCAGGCACAACATGTGGTGGGACGCTGACCCCCACTGCCAGGCTTTGCAGCGAGTAAGTCGACACCGGCCACCATCTCCTTGAATGCGCCGAACACGATGGCGCTCGAGCGGTGCTGAAGGCAGCCAACGCCGAACTGGGGATCACCTGCAGAACCGAGGAAGAAACTGCACTGATCAAAACAGACCAAGGGGCGAGCCCTCAAAGCCATGCATGCTCACCTTCCTGGAGGAAATTGGTCCGCTCCGATAATCCGCGGCGGCTCTTGGGCTAACCGGAACCGCCCACGAGCAGAAAGAAAATGGCTACACTGGCGGCTGGCCTCCCCCGCTTGCACACACCACCCTCTCCCGCCGACCGCTGGCCTGGCTGCCTTGCACCCTCTCCCCATCGCCGGGCGGAGAGAAACGCAGTGTGGATTCTTTTTTGGGGACCGTCCCCCGTCGAGGAGCCGGTTCCCCGAACGAGCCGCTCCCGCGTGCATCCCTGTTCCTGGAAAACGCGCACTGCTCTCGGCTTTTTTTTAATTTTTTTTCTTTTATTTATGGTTCCACGGATTTCGCCTCGAGCGGGCAAGATTGCGTTCGCCTCAAAACGCCGCTCGGTCAATACCACTCGGCCAGCGGCTCGTCAATTCTCCACATGGTGCGGTCGCCCTCGGTGGCCTCCTTGGCGACCGAACACCCGGGCAGTGACAGACGGGTCCAGGAGCCCACTCGTATTTGATAGAAGAGCAGTAATAAAATCTGACCGTACATACATACGATCGAAATTTTCCAAATACTTATTTTTGTTTTCTCGTAGCGTACAATGAGCAACTATGTTCTAATTCTGCGAAATGTGTTTTCGCCACCTAAGCCTTTGCCCACAGACATCTGAAGAAGCCTGAAGGTTTTTCCGACCCTATTAGAAAAGTTCTTGACAGGCTTTCAGACGTTTCAAGGCACTGTAAAGGGGACTTCAGACATGTCAGGAGAGCTTCTGACGGGGCCAACGAACCCACCAGGAAATATCGGTGCACCTTTCAAACATCTCAGAAATTCCTGAAGTCCCGTCAGAGCGATTTTCAATAGGGCAAGGTCACGTGGGAGGTCACGTGACCTCGGGGGGTCACGTGAGACATCGGGGGGTCACGTGACCTCGGCGGGGGGTCACGTGACCCCCCAGAGAAATTTTTCCGCTAGATTTAATGGGGAAATTTTTCGGTTAAATTTAGCGGGGAAATTTTTCCGCTGATTTAGCGGGGAAATTTTTCCGCTGATTTAGCGGGGAAATTTCAGAGCGCAGCTCTTAGGCGCCCGTTTCCGGCTTGAGCGGTGTCGCCGTCGCCGTCTCCGTTGGCGTCGCCGTCGCCGTCGGCGTGACTAAGGTCACCCTAAGGTCACGTGACCCACAAGGTCACCCCAAGGTCACGTGACCCCTCCCAAGGTCACGTGACCGTCCCAAAGTCACGTGACCCCGAGGTCACGTGGCCCCTTCCAAGGTCACCTCAAGGCCACGTGACCCCCGAGGTGACCCCCACGTGACCCCCAGGTCACGTGACCCCTTGAGGTCACGTGGCCCCCCTCCCCGAAGTCACGTGCCCCCCCCCCCCCCCGAGGTCAGGTTACCCCCCGGAGCACATTAAAGAATAAGGGGAGGAGAAGAAGGGGGAGGAGGGGTCTACCCTCCCCTCAGTACCCTTCCCTCCTCCTCCTCAAGAGCTGCGCTCCAATTCGGCGTTACAGGGAGTTGTAAACGGCTTTCTCTTACAACAATCTAACAAAACATTCGGATATTTAAGAAGGCATATTTTTCCTGCGAATTCCTTTGTTAAATATTTTAGCTTATATTACTCTAGTCAGAACTAAGCTGGAGTATACAGAACCCATTATTTTAAAACCAACACATTTCAATGCTCACTCCTCCATTATGCATATTAGATGGTAATAGCCTGCCCTCAAGCTTGGTAACTGGCAGTATTTACAAATGTTTTTCGCGCAATGTTTCTAAAATGTTTGAATAATGTTTACATAATGTTTCTTGACATTTTTTTTCGTTTTTGCAGTGTTTTTTTTTATTATGGGTATTGTAGAATATCGAATTTCACGCCCTCTATTGTAATGCCTTTCTCAAAAAAAAGATTAAGGCGAAAAAATTAAATTAAATGAAACAAAATAAACTTGGGTACGTTACTGCTAACAACTTTCACGACACTTTTGCAACATGCACTTCAGGCCAACAAGATCTCTTCTCTTGGCATAAGTAAATGCTCGCCTTGAACATAAAAAAGGTAACAACGGATTCATTCTTGGTAGCCATTAAGATTGACCTCAAAGCATCTTAAGCAACTGGCAACAAAGAACATGTCGGTGAGCAGGTGAAATTTTTGAAAATTTCTCGGCTGCCAGGGAGTGACGGACCGGCTCCAAGTACACACCTTTTTTGGTGGACCATTGCGACAATTTTTTTGCCGCACTCTATCACTTTGAGCAGTTCGGTTCAATCAGGTGACCTTTGTTAAAACTTTCTAGTTTCCACCATGAGACTTAAATTTCCCCTGAATCTTGGACACGAAAAAGCGTTTGGGAACAAGCCGGTGCGGCCGAAAAACCTCGTAAGGCCCTCAAAAAACTTCTTTACGCGAAGCAGATCAGCCATGCTGGTTGCAGTGGACAGATCATACTTGTGGCCTCTGCGGCCTTAGCTCCGTGCTTACCACGCAGTGGCGGGGCCGATCTCTTGGGACTTGATTCCCCTGAGAGTACCGAAGAGATGCAGGTGCTCCTGAAGGGTGAGGTTGTTCCAGAGGGCGTCGTGTTGGGGGCAATAGCCCAGCATCTTGAACGCCTGGCACATGTTGGACGTGATCTCGAAACCGCCCACGGCCACCTGGGATACAAAGGGGAGCAAGAAAATGGAAGTAATTTGCCAGAATAACGTGAGAGTTCTAGGAATAAATGTAACCCCTGGAGCATTATTTGGTCATCAGCCATTATAATATGCCATACTGCTCATTGGAAAGGCCTCCACACACACTAAAAAGTCTGATGCTCAGCTACCTCACCACAGAGCGTATGAAGGGTCAATCTATCTTATAACAATTATGCTATTCGTATGTATAGACAGCCGGAAGTTAATTAGCCTCAGTGGGCGTCTGGTGTCACAGCTGCAGATGAGAGATGAAGCCAGCGTGGTACGACCGCGTCGGGTGTCTTTAACGTGCACGACGCAGTAGTGATTCACGACCGCACGCCGGTACGATGCTCATCCGGATTGAAACGGGCGGGGGTGGGGAGTCGCAGCGACAGCTCCGACACGTCACGGCGAAGTTGTTGGGCACTGGTGTCGCGTTCGCGCACCGTGGGGTCTTGACGGCGAAGCCTCTAGGCTTCGTTTTAACGGGCATGCACCTCACTGTTCTCCCTGCGGCGAACGGCGAGACGCGTGAGCGAGTCTTTCAGCGTCTCACAACAAGCACGACGGTAGCACACGGCGACGCCAACACACACGCGTCTGCCGCTTGGCACCGTGTACTCCCGTCAAGGTTCAGCGCGTTCGCCGCTTGGGGCGGCTCAAGGACCCACTAACGACGCCGTAATGCGCAAGTCTTGTCTTCTACGTGGTATCGGAAGGGTGGACACGGCTGAACACTAGTCAATGGGTGGCGGCTTGCGCCACCAAGACGAGGCTTTTAAACTCAACAATTAACTCCGATTAAATCCGGAATAAATTAGGAAAGGTAAAGAAATTTTCTGACGTCACACTAACTGTGGCCAACTAGCGGGTGCTACTCGAGACCTACACGCAAATGGAAAAGCTCTCTGCCTTTTTACTGCGATGTGTCCGCGGAACCGCAGCACGTCAGCCGAATCCACGTCGCCTATTGGGTAAGAGCCTACCTCACCAGCACCGCGATCATAAACAATAAAGAGCCGGCGGATGTTTCCTAAAAGTTTCGTTAAATATTATTCAGATCCACATTTTGTAACATAATTAGAGATGTGATGAAAATTGACGAATTTGATAATCTATCGCGTGGTAAACGAGGCAAGAAAAAGACCCTACTGTGCCTGCGCAGGCAACCGACGAGCGTCGTCCGCTAAACGGGTTTGCTCCAGGCCGCGCTTTCTTCGCAAGGAAGACTTTTGTTTTCTGGCTGTTCAAGTAGTGTTTACATTGTTTGTGATCGAACGTTCGTTGGCTAGCCGAAAGGCTGCAGTGTACCGAAGTGCCCGAATTACAGTTTCTGCAGTCCGGTGGTTAAAAAGAAACAGTTGCAGTTTCACCGCTTGCCACTCGATGAACCACGTCGAAGCACTTGGTGCAGGTTCATCGGTTTGAGGGACCCCGGGTCTACGGTCATTCGTGTATGCTCGGAAAAGTTTAACGCCGAGCGTGATTACAGCCACATTCGCATGTTCTCCGCGAATGCGGGCAGGTTCCAAAAGGCCTCCGCCTGAAACCCGATACGATTCCGACGCTTCGGCATCTCCCCCGAACAGGAGAGAGTCGCCAAGCGTCAAAGGACCACGGTGACTCACACCGCGAGCATCAAACAAATTTCACCATGTGGAGAATAACAAGTGCTTTAAGTGTAGACAACTCCATTGACAGTACAATATGCATGCGCTAAATTACTGTCGAGCCATTGCGGACCCGCAACCCCGAATCAGGCATACCGGCGTATGGGACTAGTCCCATGCTGTCGCTGTAGCGCAACATATCTAATTGAATTTCGCTCAGCTGCGATGTGTCCATAGCTATCACGGCGATGAGAGGCGCCAATTCCGAAAATACGTCGGTGACATCAGCGCCATCAGCGTAGTAAAAGCTACCGGCGCACCCCCAACTCGCCGCCGCTAACGCTCCCATTTTCCTACTGCCGAAACAACTTCCGGTTCCTGTGCCAGAGTACCGTCACAACCGTCAAAATTACGCCGCAGCTTGTTTTGCGGTCAGTTGGAGAGAAAGAAAAAGTCGATATTTCATTAAGTTTTTTGCGTAGAAGTTAATGAACCGAGACGAAAACGGATGCCTGTTCGGCATTCAGTGAACATTGAAGGTTTAATGTAAAAGTTATCTGGGCAAAAGTAGAAAGGTAATTTTATGGCCCCAGCTGTGGCGTAGCTCCGTGGTAACGCGCCCGCTTCACGTGCGGCGGACCCAGGATAAAATCCCGAGAACACCGCGGCGGGCCATTTTTTTCGAGCATTTGGCGATATAGACGACGGACACCCTACGCCCTACTATGGCAACTACAAGGTGTCAAGAAAGGAAATTTACACGGTCTTTTTTACCGCAAAAATAAACTAGGCATCGCCGAACGCTCATTCTCCGCCCATAGGTAGAGCTAGAGGTTACAATCAGATGCCAAAGTTTCAGCCCGATCCGATAACTTAAACAAAAGTTAAAAGTGATTTTCTGAAAATTTTAATGGGAAAATGGTGGCCAAATGAGTTTTCAAACACATGGGGCTCTATGGCACCAGAAACCGAAAACGAGCAAATATGGGCTCCATTTTCTCAGTGAAATTTTCAGAAAATCACATAACTTTTGATTAAGTTATCGGATCGGGCTGAAACTTTGGCATCTGGTTGTGACCTCTAGCTCTACCTTTGGGCGGAGAATGAGCGTTCGGCGATGCCTAGTTCATTTTTGCGGTAAAAAAAAACCTGTAATATTTTTTTTCTTTTTTTTTTTGTGACACCCTGTATTTGAACTACAGCGACAACGGACGTCATTTCGAGTGATTTGAAGACCCGAGAGTAACTATCGCTGTAATACAGTATGCATTAAAGATATGATTGGCACGACGAAGTGAAAGTCATGGCCATTAGGCCTGCACAGTTCGCAATTTTAGTGGCACTTTTGTTTTAGTGCCTGTCATTTTTTTATCCTCTGTAGATTGCAGTGATTGGCCCTCTGCTCGCTTTGAAAAGAGGGAGAGTTTGTTTTAACGGGAACTGTTTACTGATTCAAAGGTTATTAAAACTAAAAAACTTCACAATAATGGTCAATATTACCTCTAAATACTTAATATGTAAGGATAAGAAAACGGAGTACTTTCACAGACAACCACACTATCATTTAGCAACGACGAATGTTTATTTCCGGACACTAAAAATTTGCGCGTTGACCAGAACGGGCGACGGCTGAATGAAAGGAGGTTACGAACGGGAGCGCTAATAAGGATTCAGTCACCGTATCGGTGATTGCCCACGTTTATGATTTTTCTGGCTCTGGCTCTGGCCTGAAAAATTCTATA
The DNA here is from genome assembly GCF_016920785.2 of Ixodes scapularis. Lineage (NCBI taxonomy): Eukaryota > Metazoa > Arthropoda > Arachnida > Ixodida > Ixodidae > Ixodes > Ixodes scapularis. Next base: position 1,888,139 of record NW_024609981.1, on the reverse strand, counting down.
GCACGTCTTTTCAGGGTTCACGATGCATATGAGACGTTCTGTTTTGCTTTTTCGATGACGAATGTTTCAATGATTTCCCATCCGAATCACTGAGGATATGTTTGTTCCCAGGACCTTGGTACAGTCAAATTTTGGTACGCACCCAATACACTTCTTCGCATGAGCAGCGATGAAATGTGTACGATGGTCGGCTTTTGATGTTGCCTCGTTTTGATGCACTCGTAGACAGTCTTTTATGCAACGGCCAGTTTGGCCAATGCATTCAGCTCCGTACTTGAGGAGCATCAAGAACACCTTCTCAGTCGCACATTCTCTGAAGTGGGTGTGGTGTTTATGATCAAAGAACGGCTTGGCCTCCTTCCGGTTGACTCTATGAAAGAATGTGGTTGTCTGTGAAAGCCCTCCGTGTTTTATTCTTTCTAAATTAAGTATTCATAATCAGAACACGCTCGCCTTAACCAGTCCGCCTCTAAAGATCACAAGCACGTCCGATCACGGCTGTTTCTGATGCACATCTGTTATTAACTTATCCAATTGATCAAGCAGTTCAACTGAAAATTTGCTGTACGCCATCGGAAGCCACCGATCCACTTGACCATGAGCCTTCGATGACCTCAAGCTTTGGAGCTCATTTTTAATTTCCGCGAATTGTAATAAAAACGCCTAAATTTAGAAATCACACGGCATGCAATTTTAGGGTGTACCTGTATATAAAATAAGAAGGATACAACTAAAAGGTATTCGCAATTTTCACGATCTATAGAGGGCGCACTGAAGCCTATAAAAATACTGCTGTCATCTGAGTGGCCGACGTTGGACAGCTGCACGCGGTTAGGTTAATGACGGGTCAGTAATTCTGCTTTGACTAGATACGAGCGAGTTTAGACCATACATTATTTGTGTATGTCAGAAAACCAAGAAACTAGACAGCGATATTTTCACACCGCAGAATCATCGTAAGTTGCGAATGGAAGTGCGTGTCCTCGCCATTCACGGAAGTCCAGTAGGTACGTAATCTTTCGGCTTATAATACCAACACTGTATTACAACGCAAATCAGTGTCGTAAGAGTAAGTACTACAGGGTCAACCTGCACCGTCTCACCCTCCCGCTGGAAGGGCTCTCCTCCCCGACGATGACCTTCATGGTGGTCGTCTTGCCAGCCCCGTTGGGCCCCAGCAGGCCGAAGATGTCTCCCGTGTCGATGGCTAGAGACAGGTTGTGGATGGCCACCTTCACGCTGTGCCGGGGCCGGCACTGGCTCCCTCCTTCGTACACCTTGCGCAGCTCGTGCACGTACACCACGGGGGGCTGCGTTCGTCGTTCATAAGCGTTCGCAGACTCTTCCAGCGACAGCCACTGAGGAACAACCTCTCCCGTACTCGGCACGTCAGATTAAGGCACGCCGGACGTCGTAATTCAATGTAACCAATGAATAAATTAAGTTCCCTTTACTTTGTAAATGCCTTCTTCCAAGAGGAGCACCTATACAAAAAAAAAAAAAGTAACGCCAGATAGTTTTCGCCTCGGTACATAGACATCGCATGTATCCTATTACATGAGCCGAACGATAACGCCCCAAAACGTTAATTGAAAACCCATATCATTGTACAAATCTTTATTAAATCTTTATTGTTGACCTGGAACATAAAAAAATGACTTAACATTCGTCGGTACGCCTCCAAAATAAAATAATGTTTTGTACACCCCAGGTGAGAAGGACATATTTCACTTCCAACCGATTCACCCAGGCATGTAAGTGTCGACATGGTAGAGCTTTGATTGGGCAGAATACGTCAAGAGCTCTGCGGTTAGTCAACCTCCTGAATACTAAAGTTGGCATTCAGGTGCCCAAAGGGACCGAAGTGTAATGGTGGCATGAGCAAATATAAATATTATTTGTAGCACATAGATTCGGCGGTACGTTGCACCACCTAGGCTAGCTACTTACAATTACTCTGCTTCACCGTGCTATCAGGCGGCAAGCGATTTATTTTTATTTCACGCTTCGCCATGATTTCTGGTTACCGCGCAACTACGCTGCTTCGAATTTGCTCTCGTTGAGCGCTGCTTTTGGTTTTGCGAATGGTTTACCACTCCTCCGTGTTGTGCGGTAGACGAAGGAATTGTGGCTCGAGGAACAGCAAAGGTAAGACGTAAAGTGCGCGAAGTAACTGAATATCGGTTGTCTCCGTTTAACATCGCAGTGCCGAAGATGAGGAGTCTGAATGACTGCTTTCGAGACGCAAGTTTCCTTACCTAAGGGGGGAAGCCGGCTTCGGAAATAAATACAGTTCGCGGAAAGCTCGTGTTACGCTTTTATTTGCGACGGAGGAACTTTGCTCCCCTGTTTTCAGGACGAAAGTTTCTCCCTTTCTGAAGGAACATATATGTGTCAAGAGCTTTCCTCTCTTCTGGAGAGGACTATAGTCACCCTTTTTTCTAAAAGTTCCTTTTCCATGAGCTCGAAATTTTGCGAAATACTGTCTGCGGAGGCTAATGTTGTATTCGCTTTTGCGTGCACTTGTTTTGGTCACTCACTTTACAACTCTGTCCTTTATCAGTCATGCACTCTAACATTTTGTTAGGCTGCCGCATATCATCGCGAGACTGCTATATATATATACATACCACACATCGTTACAACTTGGATAATATCCAATGGATATCTATTTTTGCTTGAGTTGGGAACATCACATTTTAACAGGAAACTTAACTGTTTACATTTTTTTCAAGTGACGTCATTGCACTCTATACTGGTGGTCATCGCTATTTGTTCCTGCGGAGGAATAAAACCTGGTAATGCAAAATGCACGCTGGAGAAGGCATGCGTTCAGCAACAAGGCCGCCGCAGTAGCAGCTAATGTAAGGTCGGTGCAAGTCATGTATTTGAGATACACGAATTATTATTGCTTGGTGCAGCATCGTGAGGAACGGGACGAGCGTCTGGCACCACAAAACGCGCTTTCTGGCAAGAATGTTTTTTTTTTTGAAAACTAAGCACTTTTTGAGGCCACGCTCTCCTGTCTTCGTGCTATACGTGGGGCCGAGGAACCTCTACAACTCTTATGTTTTTGAAACTACCCCCTCCTTCTTTTCTTTTTTCGTTGCTCTGTCAGGTAACACTTCTTATTCCTGAGGGACTGTTGACTCTCCTCCGTTTTGGGGTGTTGATTCGACAATTACATTTGTGTTACCTGTTAACACTAGTGCTCTTGTTCTGCACCCAAAACTGTGAAGTTTAAACGAAGTACCGAGATGGTGGAAGCTTGGGGACGAACGTGAGGACGACACTCCTGTGAGACGTCAGAGCGGCTGTCAACGTTTGGGTGTCTCTCTGAGGTCACCAGGATCTTTCTTTTCAGGTATTCTTCCTGTACTCACTTGTAGTTATGTATAACGTCAGATTAATAAGCTACATTTAGTCCTTCGATTGCTTCTATTTTCCGGTAAAAAATTATGTGGTCATTCAGCAAAAACAAGAGCATGTTGGGTGTCTCACTGACGCGTAAATGTAAAGCGGGTCGTGCAACACTTTTCGTACTGCGATACACCCATTAGGTCTCCTCACCATGCAACAACAGACGCAAACAAAGGCTTTCCCTTTTATAACTTGCAATTAACACCCCGTGATCTGGCACAACTTATAGGCCATCATTGCTCATCATAGTCATGCGCTGGGGGTGACAAAGCATAGAGCATAGGCTCAGCTTCAGACAGTGTTAGAGTACGGCTATCATCATTTTTAAAGGTGCCATGAAACAATATCGGGTTGGAATGTCCATTATTTTGCAGAGGCGAACTGGTCCTAATCGCCCAAGTATACTCGCACACACCACCACAAATATAGCAGCTCCTTTGTCGCGGTGAAATTGCGAGGATAAAAGGGGACTATTTCTTGCCTTCGCGACACTCGATGACATAATTGTGGGATCGAAACCACCCGCCCGACGACAGTCGAGCGGAGCTCGTGGATTGGACACTAGAACTGCGTGAGCACTCGACTTCGGCTCGTAATCATCAATGCCTCGGCGGACACTTGGGTTGTGGCTCGTGTCCAACAATGGCGGCGATAAGAATAGCCGAACTCTGACAATGCCTGGAGCTCAGCACGCGTTTTCTACTTTGCCGATCACAGCCCGTGGGTATGGTTTACGTTGGCGTCATGGGATAGGCACAAGATCGCGTGGCGGCTTGTTCCGCCTCCGAGTGGAGGGGGATGAACGATGCTCATATTTCTCAAGTTTATCGGCGACTGCCATTGCCTAGAAAGAAAAACTAAGGCAAGTTTATTCAGGTAATAATGTTATTGAGTGATTCTAAGCAGTATTTAGCGAAAGTATAATAATCGTTGAATGGCTACTTCAAGTGAACACAAGCAATTACCCGAATGTTTACAGAGGCTGACAGTCATAAACCGAGCATTCGACTCGGGCTCTTGACGATCTAGTACGTCACGGTGTCCCGTGATTCGTGGTGCGAAGTCCTGATGCCATGCGACGTCACGGTATCGACAACGCTAATGAATCTAGTGATGTTCTAAATTTGAATCGACTTGACGCAGTGAGTCACGTGACGTCACGGAGCCGCGTGACGTGACATTTCTTTCAACGTCAATACATTATCCCTGTTGAGGAACTGCTCATAGACGCTGCTTTCATGAGCGGTACCCCTTCCTGCCCCCCCCCCCCCCTCCGGCTCCTCCTCCCGTCGTTTGACGTGCCCGACGGCTTCTATAATAACTGCATAAGTACCGAAGCACAGCGCCTAGATGGCGTTTCACCGTACTGTATGGAACACACAGTTAATATATATATATATATATATGGCGATTTAAACGATGGGTGGCGGACTGAAGCGAGTGGGGGGAGCTATCCCCCTCCACGGGAGTTCCACAACTGAGGTAATCTAGTAACGCTGATTACTTGACATCCTGTTTTGACAACGTAAGGTCACGTTAACACGTGAAACATGACTACTCGTCATTAACAATGGTGGTAATGCAAAAGCGCGCCGGAAACCCACAGCTTCTCAGACATTGCAGTTGTGCATATGACGATTTGATCAATACATAAAAATTCAGCTGCCGATTTTAATTCTCAAATGTTTAGTTTGTGATATAATAAAAAAAAATAGTTACCGTGAACTGTTTTGAATCGGTTAGCGGTATACTTTCTTACGGTTTAGTTCGGGTTCCGTTCCAAGATGGCGGCGAAGATTTCGGTTCGGTTGAGTTCCGATTCACCTAAAAATAATGTTTCTGTTCCGGTTTTCGGTTCGGTTCGGTTCCGGTTCGACACTCTAGCTGATTGCAGGTTTATAAACCCTCTTAAAACGACGGTGTTTTTCCTTCAAGCTTTAAAAATCCTGCAACATAGATGGAACTGTCAACACCTAGGAACGTGTATTTCTATAAAAATATACATCAGGGTGAAATACTTACGATATATAAATTATTACATAGTTGAGGAACGACCAAGAAGGATGTTGGAGGAAGAAGAGGAAAAGGAGGACTAGACCTCCGAAGCTCGGAGGAACAACTGGGTTGTATTTCAACCATCTCAACTCGTCGATAAATAACGCACCTTTTCATCGTAACAATATTACAGGTCTTTCTGCTCGGTTTTGTCTTTTTCACCCGCTACTCTGCAGCTTTGGTTGAAGATGTACCAGAACAGGGCGGGATTGTGAAAGTTATCCAATGCCCGCTCACCTTGGGCATGAGGCTGACATCCATGTCAGCGACACGGCGCCGCTCGTTTCTCACGTCGTCGTCCTCCTTCTCGGGAAGGTCGGAGTTGGGCGTGATGTCGATGATGCGCCTCGTGGTCCAGAAGGCGTCCGCGACCCGACCCCCGGCCTTGGCGATGTCGGCGATGCGCAGCAGGAAGTAGTGCAACGCGATGTGCAACAGACACTGCACGAAGCGGTGAACAAGCGCAATTTAGGGAAGGCAACCACTTCACTCCCACCCCCTGGGGCCCAAGTTCAGACGCTGCAACTACTTTACTGCACGACTTGAAAAGCGTTAACCCAAGAGCTGACCTTTGTTACCAATCGGGCGGTATTTGCCCACATCGCATGGTGCCAATAAGCATAACTCTTCCCGCTCGGATCCTGTGCTTGCGACTCAAGAAAAAAGCTACGGAGCTACATGGGCTCTAGTTTAGACAAACGTCTTTATTTAAAGGCGCAAAAAAACAAAAAAAAAAAGCAAGACAAGTTGATTGCAAAACGCCCTGCAATCGTGTTGCTACGTGAACCATTCTTCGTTTAGCGCTAGTAACCTCCAGGCATTTCTTCTCGAACTAAGCCTCCAGTTGCCTCCACTCCTCTCCACCCCACTGACTTTCCCCGTCGGGACGGCCTGCGTCCACAAAGTGTGGGAAATGACGGCTGCAGCCCATCAGGTGTCAATTTTTCCCGCTAAATTGAGCGGGCAAACAAAATAATGTGTAGGTCACGTGACGTAAATTTTCCCGCTAAATATAGCGGGGAAACTTAATTTGAGTATAGGTCACGTATCATCATCATGACGTCCATTTTCCCGCTAACTCTAGTGGGTAAACTCAATTTGTGTACAGGTCATGTGAAACGTAGTCGTGTCACCTAATGTTTCCAACTAAATTTAGCGGGAAAAGTGAATTTGGGTTGAGGGCACGTGACGTTAATTTGCCGCCAAATTTAGCGGGTAAATTGAATTTCTGTGTAGGTCACGTGGTGTCAATTTACTCGCTAAATCTGGCGGCAAAACTGAATTTGAGTGTAGGTCGCGTGATTTCATGTCATGTGACGTCAATATTTCCGCTAAATTTAGCGGGGAAACTGAATTTGTGTATAGGTCGCGTGACATAAAGTCTTAATTCATCATTTTTCTCGCCAATCTGTTTTTGGTGGTGGAGGGGAGGGGTTGAACTGAAGTGGGGTTGAGGTCACGTAACATCAGTTTTCCCGCTACATTTCCCCACTAGTTTCCTCACGGCTTCACAGAATCCGGAGCAACCAGCCAAATAACGTATCAGTCTAAAAAAAACTATCGCACATTACATTTGAAATTAAAGCCATCAATGTCCTCAGCTGCAGATAATCATATTTTTGTCTTGAGACATATGCCAGCACAGGGTAAGTTTCACGAAGAATGAGTAATCAAAATACATTCGCATGCGCTTCTTATTGGCTATGCTTTCAGGAAAGGCGGTCGTCAGAAGCTCTGCAAATCTTCTGGAAAGCGAATGCGGCTCGCGTTTATAAATCGGTGAACCTACTCGCATATTTGATCAAACCGTTTGCATTATGCTCGAGTATGACCTCCGAGAAACCTCAGATGGATAGCAGACGTCCCCGTAAGAGAAATATATTAAGGGAAATGTTTGTTGGTTAAACTTCGGCTTCACCTGTACAGTTCGCAAAAATTTTTATTTTCTTTTATGTTAGTAATAGTTTCAACTTCTTCCGTGTTACGTCTCACTATTAATGTGATATGAACTTGAATCCGGCAATATTTATTAACATGGAAAGGACCGAGGGTCATACTGAGGTGGGAAATAACCAGCATTTGACTTCGTGCATCCAGCTTTCAAAAAATAACCAACTTTTTTTTAATGGTCTTTTCTAAGCATAATAACTCGATTGGTTCCCTAAGCACGGCATCACGTGCTGCGTGCGCCTGATTTTAACTTTGGTACGCTCGCAACTCCACGTGCTGCACACACGACCGACATTCTCTTAGTAGCAAAAAGTCCTCCGTTTACATCACGGCCGGCAACAGCCCGTGGTTATTACTCTTCTTGCGTTTGAAATACTTCTTACAGGTCAATAGTTTTCGCATTACAGTTGCCGAGGCAAAACAGTTCCACAAGAACTTTCCGACACAATCTAAGAACCCCTTCAGGACCCCTTTGACTTATGCAGCGGCCGTCTAGGACGGGGCCCCAATCCTCGTTCTGGCCGCTGGATCAGATTGCTAAGACAAGGCGACTGTCACAAACCATTAAACAAATGCGGAGCGCAAGTTCGTCTCCTTCTTGCACTGCGGTTGCGATAATGTCAAAATCCCCGAGCTCTTATTGGCTGATTCAAAAATATAGTGGGTAGACCTCGAGGCATCCAGCATTGAGTTCTACCCACTATCCTTCCAATCAAAGCCAATCAGAACTCGGCATCGTTCTGACGTCATTGCAACCCCCGCGCAAGAAGCAGACGACTTGCTCTCCGAAATATTTCAGACGTGTCCAGCAGATACGTGCGAGACGGTATAACACGCACATGGGATAACGACTACTGCACACTTACCGCGATGTATGTGATGAGGATGTTGCTCTCCCACTCGAAGTACATCCAGCGGTTCGTCGGATATCCGTTGGACGCTTTCGTGTCGATGATGACCGACGTCTTGTTGCATGCAACAAGAAGTGAGATAAGTCAAACTCGACACATTCCTCACATTTAACCGAAGGCTTACCTTAAGCAATTATCGCAATATTTACGAAAGGCACACCGTAGTCACTGACGGCTTAAGAAACGCGGGGCGTGGCTCATCATGATCACGCCTTGCGATTGGTTCTTTGGCTTTCTTATCAGCTGATACCGCAATCCTATTGGCTGCGGAGCAATAATAGGATGGTAGGGACACGCCACGCCCTGGGCATTGGCGGTCAGTTACAGGGTGTCCCAAGCGGACCATCTGCTCTTAAACAAGTCGGAAAAATCGGCGCCTGCACATAGAAAGTTAGAACTTTTGCTGAATGTGCACTGAGCAGGTGAGTTTAACCATGTGAAATTTCAGAACGAAATTTCTTTTCTGCAAAGAAAAAAAAAAGAAAATGAGGGAAAAAGTTTTGCCAAAGTCAACGGTGAGCGCGTTTGCAGACGACCGAGCTTGCAACGCTATTTACCTGTAGCGCCATCTCCCGATAGGCGCAGCGAGCAGACGACACACTCCGCTGTCGGTGTTAGCTTTCATTTGGCTCAGTAGAGTCTGATTAGTTTATCAGAAACGAGACAAACAACAAATATTCAAGTAGTGAATATGAACGAAGAGAGACGTGAATGCAACCTTGATTATATAGTAGAGGCCTCCGTTTGGAATATAGAAGGGAACCAGTAAACAGAGTGCGATGTGAAGGGCGGTGGCGCTACGAGACGAGCCCATCATGTCCAGGATGGTGACAGGGACGGCGGGGAACATGGAGCACTAGAAGAGAAACGAAACCGCAATGTGTGCTCATATCGTGCAAAAGGAGAAAGCAGCTCTAAACTCGGGCATAGTTGTAAACCCGAGACTGGGGATACGGACAAGGGACAAAACACAGAACGACACGTTCTGTGTTTTGTCCCTTGTCCGTATCCCCAGTCTCGGGTTTAAAACTATGCTCAATTTACACCAGCTAGCCTGCACCCTCACCATTGCTTCTAAACTCGAACTCGGTCTGCGGTCTGAGTAGCGAACTACATTAAGCGAGCTTGACATGTGGGAAAGCAAACACAGGATATGTCATCAACGACCGAATATATATATTCGAAGAAACCTAAACTATCTAAAGAAAAAAACATGTTTTCTTTAGAATCAATTCAAGGCGACCGAATGCATTCTTGCAAAATCATACTATGCATACCACTGCGCCAAGCCACATCTCACTGACTAGCTCCTAATCACGTTCAGAATAGTCGGTCTTGAAAAGGGCACTGAAGTGGATTTCGTTTTTCACCTACGCAAAGTAGGCGTCCTATGCATCTACACTCTAAGGGCTCATTCACACTGGAAGCGCATCCGCGTTCGCAAAGCGGTTGCGAACGCGGTTGTATAAGGATTCAGTACAATTGCACGCGCATTTGATGACATCAAATGCGCGTGCAATTGCACTGGATCTTTATACAACCGCGTTCGCAACCGCTTTGCGAACGCGGATCCGCTTTCAGTGTGAATGAGCGGTAAAGGCTTTGTTATACTCCGACGTAACGCGCGCGCGCGTGCGAGCGCGTGGCGTAACCGACGCGACCGGCGGCGTTCGACGCAGCCTGACCGTCTCGACGCCAAAATGCAGCATGCAGTATTCCGCGCCGGCCGCGCCGGCGACGCCGGACCAGGATGCATCATGCGCTGGCTCCCGGCAGCCCGCGCGCGGGAAGCGCGGCGAATACGAGCAATAGCAGACGACGGGAGCACCACTCCGTGTGGCGTCATGTTTGAAGAATCGGACTCGGTCGTCGAGAAGCTCATCGAAGGAATTCGTCCTCGCCCGTGTGTCTACAACACGAGGAAGCTTGAGTACCGTAGACCGTGCGCTTGTCAAAGATGTACCGTATATACATTGACCGCCTACGCTTGCGGCGCAGGCAGTGCGGTGCAGCAACAGTGCAAGCGCGAGTTTTCGTCGTGCAAGGTACGTCCACGCCATCGCTCGAACTTGGCGCTCAAGAAGCGTGAGAATTTTCGTCTGCTATTCGAAACGAAAAGAAACCGGAATTGGCGCACTCTCGCAGGAAACGTGCCCTCGTAGTCATAATCTGCGCATGCGCCGCGCCGGCGGCCCACCGACACGCGCCGCGGGAGCCGCCAGGGCCGCCGGAGTATAAAGAGAATGAATTTTTGACGCACGCGAAGTGACTGACGTGACGTAGCCGACTTTGGCTAGCGTTCGCTTGCGCGCGCGTTTCGTTGGAGTATAACAGAGCCTTAAGAATTGCCTGCGCGCCTGCTTACCCGGAAAACGCTCAAAGAGCCAATCATTGCGATCTAGGAAATCAGCTGAGCGAATGATGAGGTGGAACATCTGCTTAGACCTCAAAATTAAGCCTGCGCTGTGGCATTACGCAATGCAAAGCGTCATGCTTGCACTGCGCAATGCAACAGTGCAGACTTAATTTTGAGGTCTAAACAGATGTTCCGCCTCCTCATTCGCTCAGCTGATTTTCTATATCGCAATGATTGGCTTTTTGAGCGTGTTGCGGCTAAGCAGGCGCGCAGGCATTTCTTAGGGTGTAGAATTACGATCATCCGTGACCTTTTCCCTGCTAAAAAGCGGTCAGACATCGCGACGCGCCCCTTTTCTGAGATGTGTCCCAGAAAAGGGGCTCCAGCCCCTTTTTCTGGGACAGCCTGGCTATAATCCAAAAAAGGGACTACCTACAGCCAAATCACGCGAGATTCCAATTTGGAGTTTCCTATGATGCTTAGGGTGCTCAAGTTGAGTTTGGAGCATAAACAAAACGATCTCAAAAGTCGCTTTAGCCCCCCTTCCGACAGAGTCGCCAGATCTGTTAAGGCGTATCGCCCGAGGATTGCGCATCTTTTCAGTGATTCGTCGCGTATTTCTGTTTTCCTAATGATTGTCCGGTGACGTTTTCGGTTGCAGCCCTCAGTCGGCAAAATTGGCGTTTCAACAAACGACGTTCAACTCCGACTCCATTGTGCAGACGAATACATAGCGACCGGCTGTGCTCGAATGAAAGCAGTCAGTCCACCACTAACATCGGACACTGTTTTCCTTTATCGACATTTCCCTACGCTGTACGAATCAAAACAGCGGGAGAGGAGGAGAGTGCGCGGGACGCCAGAGTGCTGTTTCTGTGCGCTTTTACCTCACGCTCTCCCTCTGTCTGTATCCTTATCGGGCAGGAGATCGAACTATAGAGGGCGCTTTATCGAGATTGTTGCCACACAACCCGGTGTTTACCAACACAGGAAAACAAAAAAAAAAAATCGAACATCGCCGAGCACGGTCTGGCCACGAGCGCTTCGCTTTGACCAGCGCTTCGGACGCACGAGGGGAGGCCTTCGAATCGTTATCTTCGATTTCTCTGATCTACAACAAAAAGAAAATTCGGTTTGTTGCCCACACGGCTGAGGCATGCTGCTACAGGCGTGACTGTTCGATCTCCTCCCCATGAGAGTCATCGTTTGGTGATGCGCGCTTTCCGAGGCCACATGTTCGTTTCCGTCCGCAATGTTCGAAGTCACCAAGACCGACCAGATTGCCAGGGCCCTGGGTCCCATACCAGCAAGCTGAGGAAGGGCAGCACTCCCTTGGCGGTCTCGTGCTTGTTGAAGAGGTGGGTGAGGACGTAGCAGACGAGCAGAGACGCCGGCACGTAGAGCAGGAACAGGATTACGATGGCCAGGACGGCCACGGGCTCGGTGAGGAAGGGCACGCCCATGACCACCAGGGCCACCACCGTGAGTATCATGGACAGCAGGTAGAGGATGGCGTGACTCAGCAGAACCGTGAACCAGTAGCCCGAGAAGAGCAGCCCGGACACGCGCAACTGGTTCTTCACCTTGTTCTAAGAGATCGAAGAGAACCGACAAACTATTTCACGTAGACCATTGTAACGTTTACGGCCAGATGCAGTTTTTTGAGGCGGTTTCGTGAATATTCCGGCCGGTTTTTGAGCTACCGATTCCGATCCAAGCTCCGCCGGTGTCATGTATCGATTATAAAAGAGTAAAGGCGCAGGAGAGTTGGCGTAGATAGATAATTTCTTTAAAACAGCTGAGACTAGATAAAGAAACTTGAACCAACCAAAGTAGAAGAAAGAATGTCATCCTTTACCTGTTTTTTCTAGTTTGGTTGCTTCAAGTTTCTCCACCTACCTAGTCTCAGGTGAATCTTCTCTTAGAAGCCAGTGCTATTCGCAGCATTCTACGTCACAATAAAGAAATGTAAGAAGTCGAGTTTTGAGTTTTAGGCACTGTAATTCACAACAAAGGAGCGGTTAAAACCTCCACAAAGCTTACAAATTAAAGACACAAATTTGCGATGAGGTACGATAAGCAGTTAAACTTCCTTTTTATGTCAGAGTAAAAAAAAGAATTGTTGTTAGCCCCTGGGACGTTATATATTAACTGAAACAATGGACTTGGCAAATTATTCTGACTCTGCTCCTGTTGTGTGTTGTGCCAAATCAGGTTCCCTAACGGTATCGATCGATAAGACATACACGGCGAGCAAGTAAGTACCCTCCTTCTGCTGCGGTAAAATGATGTCATGGAGCCGAGCTCTAAAAAAGTGAGCAGGCAGACCTTTTGTTCTTTAAAGATTTCAGACACGGTTGCTACAATGCATCTTGAAGGTTGTCGTGTAATGGCAACACACGATATCATTGGAGGGCGGACGTGTTATGTTGTCAGATGCAGCAATCGTGGCGGTTAGTCGCAGACCTTTCGGTAAAAACTATGAGCGAACGCAAGTGTCGCTGTCCACGCGGCATCACAACTCCTTGTTACTGAAGTACACGTGGACTGTCAAGATGTGACGATTCTGCAGCAGAACAGGCGTCTGCCACAAACAGAATCTCTGCTGTGCCTCCACCAGGATCGCGGCAGGTCACAACATGACACAAGTGAGACATCGTCGGGAAGAAACTGAGGGACCACAAACGAGAACGCTTTAAGACCAGGCGGAGTCGCGCTCCAGGCACTATAGGGAGGTTTCACGTGAAGTACATTCGAATCAAAATCACGTCGGACAACATATTGATGAACCTCCTTCCTATGTTTCAGTATGCGTTGAGGCAGTGTTTCACACCTTGCTCGAGTTCTGTTTTGTCATGATCGACGGCGCCTGCTAGAGCAGTAGGGGACATGAAACAGCGTCGGCTAGTACTCGAGTTTCCTAGATACCAGTATCTATGTCAATCCATCGGCGACCAAAGAGTTCCAGTAGATGCTGCCGAGGCGACTTTGAAATGGGCATTTAAAAAAATCGAAGTGTGGATTTATGCGGGCCAAATACGTTCCCATCCGGGCCTACTGAGTTCTATCGTTCAGGGAGCGACTTCCCATGCTCGTGAATTTTAACGAGAGCAAAAGCGACGCCAATAACTATGCAAAAAAAAAACACTCGAGAAAGTGGCGGACTCCGTTCGTCAACATAACGAAAGGCGGCTTAGCGGAAGTGAGAGAGCATTTGTGAAACCACTCTATACAATCTTAACCTTGTTCCCCAGAGGCTCCAGTTAAATTAAAATTCCGCATATCTTTTCTGGGACAAGTAAAATGTTTATGTGAAGTGGAGATTGTAAGATGAACAGCAGTGCCCTTCGCTTCATTTTTTTTTTCATCTGAAACACATAGGTCCTCCTCGGGTTGTCGTTCCACTTAAATGCCATTCAACTTACCCGGCTGTACTTACTCGCCAATGTTCTCCATTTAAAGCGTCCAGAAAGTGCGTTCTTACATTTATTCCTTTGTATAAATAATTATCTGAAACTCTGTTCTGTATACGTAAACTAGGAAATATGAGGCCCACATTTTCTTCTAGCTCATCGAAACTTTTTTCGCAAAACAGTTCCAGATATAACCGGATCTAGGTGGAACGGTATTAACCCTTTGATGCACGGTGCATTTTATAATAACATTTCAACTTACAACTTTGCGCGTAACTTTTTTTAAATCGCGAAAATAAACTTTAAACATTTTTCAGTCAATTGGTGACCTTTTTATGTTTAAATATGGTGGTACAATTGCGAAACCACTGTACCGCACCGGATAAAGGCTAGTTGCAAAAAAATTACATTTAAGAACTTACTTTTTTGTAGCGAAATAATTTACAAATGTCATATAATAACATGATGTGACAGCACAAGTATATTTAAAGATTTAAAACAGAGCGGACTGTTGTCGATCGTGCGGAGCGAAATTTTCGTCGAAGTTTTCTGAGCTCTCCGATATTGAAAGTTCCGCACCACCTGCTTCTGTATATTTTTGTCATCACTGCTTGATTGCCCAGGCTCCTTGTCTCGGGGTATTTTTTCAACTACGATGTCAGAGGTTTTCTGTAGCAAAAGAAGACTTTGATTGCATTTTCATCATATAGGCACAACTATCAAAGCTATGACAGCCACACAGTTTTGGTACAAAAAACTAGGTTTACCTTATGGGCAAGAAATACAGGTGAGTCACCCGATTTTACGTGTTTATAGGTACTTTTTAAAATTATTTCGAATTTTGAAATTTATAGGCGCGATACAGTGGTTTCAATAATGCCCCACCCCAATTTTTCGCCAATCGACAGCTTATGAATGAAGATGGCCATAAATAAAAGTGCTTTACTTCCTCTTCGGAGCTTTTAGACAAATGTGCACATACATTTTTCTTTTTTATTTAGGAAACACGTTTTATAACGGCAAAGCGCTTATCATAACATGTTGAAAGCGCATGCTCAAAAGCCTACTTCCAGCGAACTAGAGTGTATCATTGGGGCAAAAACTTAAATATTCTGATTTTCGTCCCAGAGAGGGCGTTATCAATCTGCAAAGTGCGCTGGTTTCAGATTGATACCACAGTCCGTTGCACTCCTAGACCACATTGTTTTGGTGGTAACATTTTGACACAACCATACACCAAAGGGCTAAGAGTGTAGTTTTCCGAAGAGAAAGGCAGAAACTCGAAGAGACTGGCCTGCCTGTCCTCGACCACTTCGACGGTGATGAGCGACGGCATGTAGGCGATCACCACACTCATCACCATCGTCCAGGTGTAGAGTTGCGGGTCGAAAACCGTATCGACTCCCCTCTGGGGCCACGGGTAGGACGACAGCTGCACGCGGCGACGGCTCAGCGCGTCCGCCGACTTCTCGGAGACCACGAACAGCGTGTTGAAGGTGAGCGACTGCAGGATGGGCAGCGTGTGCACGTACGAGTCGTTGATGAGCATCACCAGCGGGTTCAGGTACTGTGCACCGCCCACGCGGTCCGGAAAAAAAAAGAAAACACAACAGAGATGGTAAGTTGAATTTTCGTTGTGCTTCCTGGCATTATAATCACAATCGCGAGCCTGTAACTTTTTTTTTTGACAGACTGTCATGAAAGGAGATAGCTGGAGCAACTAAGTACGCTGCGATTAAGACCCAGTTCAGTAGCGCCACTCATGTTGCTGCGTAGAGCAGCGTTGCACCTGTTAACAACCGCAAGAAATTGGTCGCGGACAATCAATTACTCTTGTAATAGATTGTCCATACTACGGTTATCTATATACCTACAACTTGCCTTCATTTGTGTAGGATCTACGGTCATCCTAAGTTGCCTTCCCATACAATGTCCCTAGCAGGCTGCTACATGGTCAGTACACCTAGGACGCCGATAGAATGTGCGCGGCCAATTGCCTACACGGGGCTTCTATAGGGCGAATGTTAGGAAGGCTATGCTCCTTCTTCACGCATGTTACCATAAAACGTTGCTAGAACTTAAATAGTTTCTTTTATTTTAAGGAATCACTGACTTTTCTCTTTTGCTGACCTGCCTAATAAGATCGTTTGGTCTCCTGCCTGCTAAGCCATCTTGCACCAGAGCAAAACATTGTCGCCTGAGACGTCTGACAACACCTATATTGTAAACGACCCGATTCAAGTGGCACGTAAATGAGCGTCACGTGATGAAGACAGGCAAATTACAGACGTAAAACAAGCAGACAATGAGAAGAAAAATGGCGCTACTTTTCGCTTTCCAGTAAATCTAAAGACAACCAAATCCGCAAATGAGTGCAATCTCGCGGAGTTCTAGACCGATCCTGATGATTCGGCCAACGTTCGCAAGGTCATCAAATGAGTCTTAGCAGTAATTAAACGCGGCTTATGTTTCCGACCTTAGTTTCCAACGTACGTTTCACCTTATGAAGAGAAAACGTTGAACTTCGGAACACCGTTCACTTTTTTTTTTTTTTTAAGTATAGTCATATAGCGCAAATCACAAACATGTTTGGTTCGCGGAAATTGGCAAGGTATGAGTAAAAGAATCAGTTTTTGTTTTTTATGATTGACACCGCTGCTGACTTATATTTTCTAATGAGTAATAGGCCCTTTTCAAAAGTCCATCAAGCAACATTGGCGGTTGCCATTTCTTTAGAACGAAGCGTCTGATTGGTTTCGAGTTTCGCCGAACGCTTACGTAGTACTCGTTTTCGACACCAGCTGATTCGACTTCACACCGAACATTGACGGTGCCCTCGTTTCCAATAGATGCTCAGAGCATAGAGTTATTATAATGTACGCTAGAGGTTCAAGTAGCGCTAGTGTCTATGCGACTTCCGGGAGGCAAATTGAAGCAGACAGCAACCAGTCTACTTTTGTGGTGCTCCCGTGCATTCCTTTGGGGAAACGCGCGTGCCTTTTGTCTCTTCAACGGACATTAGCTCAAATAACTGTCGTTATTTGGGTCGTACCGAATAGTATGTACCTTTATGAAGATTGTAAAGGTGTAATTGTTTAAGTAACTACACGTTTCTTTACCACTGGACGATGTCAAACTGCGCTATATTTCAGGTCCAAACCTCTGTTCCATGGCTGGTATGTAAAAACTAGCAACGAGTCTAAGCAAAATAAAAATCGAAAGGAATGTGGAGTGTGTTCAAGATTCGCTAGCATTCCAGTGGTACTTATTTATTGTTAGTATGCCCGTCCTGACACTATATGAAAATGACTCCATCCTGCATCTTTACGAGCGGTTACAAAAATACATTCGAAACGTAAAGAATGAAGTACGTGGGCCATGAAAGGTGTGCCTTTTTATTATTTCCTGTCAGGTAGCTCTTATCGGGCGCCTGTTTTCTGGCGTCTCCCTATTTTCAAAGATTTCGTGCCTGCGAGTGATGTTTTCGACGCATAACAAGCAACTTCGCACATATTCATGAGCAAAAAGTATAAAGCAGAACTTATGTTTTTTTTTTGTTTTTTATTTTGACCGTCTGCATGCACAAGGAGTTACTTATCCAGTTTTACTGCGTAGCTCTTGCCGTCTCTCTTGGTTTTCCACATGTCGTTCGTTCGTTTGGCACGTATAGACGCTTTGCAGCAGCTGTGCATGGGCGCCGCCATAACCGACCTTCAGTTTTTGTTTCCATTTATTTTGACCGAATCTCTCCATCATTACCACAGCAGGACAGGCTATTGTCATCTTAGATCCAACTGTGTCCTTCTCCCCAGAATTGGCCTTTCCGGATGCTCGGCAAAGTCCGCTTCAGTGGCTTGGTTTCTCGGTATGAGAGGAGAAGGTCAGTAATGGCGGCTGTGATCTGGCGCGTGTGCAAAGCGTCTATATTCTCCATGCTGGAAAGCGCCGGCGTTGTGTTCGCGCTAACAGTGTCCCACTGTGCACAGAAATGCATGTACGAAGCCGTTTTAGCATCATTTTTATGCCACAAATTTAAAGTAAAAATGCCATAACTGAATAATTGTTTCTTCTCCGAGACTGAGCAATGTTCAATGGACGTACGATTTATTCGTGATATTTGCTCTTCTAATTGAGAGCAAGGATAAAATGCACAAAATGTAAGAGCGCAAACGAGCTGGTGTACGTTGCACATGGTTGAAAAAACACCGAGACTGCGGGTAAACGACACAACACTAAAAAGTCTCTTTTTAGTGTTGTGTCGTTAATCCGCAGTCTCGAAGTTTTTTCAACCATATAAAATACACTCGCTTTTTTCCATAGAAATACATTACCGGAAGTCAATTTCCGACTGGTTTCTGTCTGCTTCGATATGCCACAGCACACTAGCGCCAGATGAACCTCTAGCGTGCATTATAATAACTCTACGGCTCAGAGTATGTGACCAAAACAGTGGCGGACGGGCAATGGTGCGCAATTGTGTAAAGGTCGATTATGTAGATGAAACTAACCCCCCGTTCGCCCCCAATCTTTCAGAGAATCTAGAGGCATTGATTGCTCCTGCCCGTTTCGATCTGGATGAACATCGTACCGGCGTGCGGTTGTGTGTCACTACTGCGTGGTGCGCGTTAAAGACCCCAGGCTAGCAGTTGTACCGCGCTGGCTAAATTACTCTACAGCTGAGACAGCAGACGCCAACTGAGGCAAGCTAACTTCCGACTGTATAAACATACACAATCTTTTTTTTTCAGAAGGAGTGGGATTATGTAGAGAAGCTAATGGGTTTTTCTATGGGTACGAAGCTGTCGGAAGTAAGGTCAGAATGGGAAAAGCACCACGAAGTTCCGCCTGGTTCCAAACAGCCACAATAATGAACACGGAATTCAGAAGAATAGTAATACGAAGGACTTACGCAGGCAGCCACACTTTCTGAGTTCGCAATGACATTTGATTATGATCACAAATATTCCTGCTTTGCTCAAGGTGGCCTAGTTTACACACCATATTGGTGATCTTTAGTGCAGCAAGAATATGTTTTCTCAGAATTAAACGTCGTTGTTAACTGAACAAATGTAGCTGTCTGTGTAAGTCCTTCGTGTTTTTATTCTTTTTACTTCTGTGTTCATTATTTCATTTTTTTTCATGATTTAGTCCTTTTGTTTTTGTTTCTTATGTGTTCATTATTTTATTTTTTATTTTTATGAGATTTTAGTTAAAAATATGATGCCCTCGTCATTTCCTAGTCCGGGAAACAGTGGTGACCTCGTCGTGTTCAAGGAGCAGTAACGACCTTTTCATCTTGTATAGCTTCCGCGGCGAACAACGGTGTCTGTGTGCGTGTGCGATGTGTTAATCACACGGGAATATTTGACGACCGAACGGAAAAACAAGGCCAGCGAGGAGCGACTGGGGGCTTTGAACATCACACGGTGCAAGGAAGGACTTCAACGACGAGGCTAGCAAGCAAGCCCTTGTCAAAACTGCTGTGCTCGACCGGAGAGTTGAATCAAGACTGTGACTCTGTGAGTAAGAATCAACGACTTTGGAACTTCCGTATAGTTTACAGCTTAATTGTTGCCTTCCGTTTGTTTTATTTTAATAGGTGTCTGTGTGCTGATACATTTTTAGTTTATTTTAATGGTTGTCTGTGTGATATTACAGTTTTGTTCCTTATAATTTTTTTCTTGAACAGGAAAGTGCTTGTTTGGAGTTTTCACGCTTTCTTGTATAAAACTTCTTTTGCAAACCATACTCTCGGTCTGCTCTCTCGACAACCAATCCCGCCAAAGGGCTGTGACTTTCCGACGTCGAATGATATGTTACAATGTTTTCTTTCTAGCGATCGCCTACATTCTATCTTTGTAGCATACATATTTGTTGGAATGACAAATTCCGAACCAGGCCAATAAAGATTGGTCAGTGGGCTATTCTGTAGATATATCTACGTGAACACATGTTTGGGGCAGTGTGGGATAGCAGTACGATGTATATTTTGTGGATACTCATAGAAATGCGTTATATGATCCCATGTCTGGACCTGGAAAGTATGATAACTGTCCCATGGCAATAATTTTCATGTGATGCCAGAAGGAGCATCACATGAAAATTGCTTTATATGGGGTGGGTACCCTATCTACCAGACCCAAACACGGGATCATATAAAGCAGTCTATATATGGTATATAAGGAATTGGGCAGATATGGATATATAAGGAATTGGGCAGATATGGGTATATAAGGAATTGGGCAGATATGGCTATATCCATCCAGATATGGCCTGATTGTGCATATCTGGCCATATCTGCCCAATTCCTTATATATACATATCTGTATTTTTTAATATAAGTCCAGATATGACATTTCTGTAAGGGCATTTATGTCGGTAGTGCCATCAGCGATGATGCCGTAGAACGGACTGGACTTCACGTCCTTTACGATCTCTCGTTGTACAGTATGGGCCATAATCTCTATAAGTTCATTCTGCACGTCCCCGCTGATCCATTTGTCCCTCTTAGTCAGCCATGTCTTAAGCGCCGGAACATCCTCGGATCTCTCTTCGAGCAAATTTCCGTCACCTTTACCTCGCCCTCGAAGAGCTTGGCCTGTGCGGCAGAGGTAACGTAGTGAGCTCACTATGACACGCAGTACCACCCTGGCCTCTTCCTGCTGCTTACTGCACTGCTGCGATAGGAGACGCAAAACAGGAATGCCTCCCTGGCGTGACAAATGTCGGCTCATGGAGTCGGTGTGAAACTGGCTCTTTTCATGTGATCGAAACTTTTCTATGGCTTTTTTCCAATTGTTAAAGCCAGCCTTGACAAAGGCTGGCTCCATACTTCCAGCGTTAGCGTTTCCCTGTTCTTCGTAACGTTGACGGCATTCGTGACAAAAGACTATGGCGCTTTTGCTTTCGTAAGAAAGCTAAGGAAATTTCACAAACCAATCACGTTGGCACGATCTACCGCCTTGGTTTCTGGGGAACCTGTAGTTTTCGGCTGGAAGTGACCGGCAGTTGGACAGCGCTGACTCGCCCTCGTTGGGTCTGCTCTTTGGATTTGTGAAGGCGAGCGAATGCGCATCCCTTACAAAAAATTTATATCTGGCCAGATCTGAAGATTTCAGATATGGCCATATCAAAAATTGGCCACATATAACCTGATATGGTATATCTGCCAGATATAGCCTCATAACGCCAGATATAGCCTGATACCCCTGGCCAGGTATAGAAATCCCAGATCTGGCTAAGTAAGGAAATTCCAGATCTGGCCAGGCGTTTGAAAAGTACAAAAGACTGAAATCAGCACTTTATATCTTTTTATTGTCTACAATTCTCCCAGGTGCCCGGCCCGCACTCGAGGAGTTATGGAAACGGTGATCCTTCAGCTCAATAGTGATCGCTACTTTTGACCAATTCCATGGTTACACAGTTTTGAGTGTAATTCGTAGTCACCCTGAACAAGCCTCCCATAGGGCTGAAGTACCTGTCATATCACTTTTAAATTGTCTCGTCAATGGCAGCATTTAGGATACTGTACATTCTGTCCAAACTTCAACCAGGCTGAGCTGCCGAAATCTCTTATTATATTATCATCCTCGTGATTGTTGTTTATTGTTTATTGTTTATTGAAATAACCCCACAGCGCCCGTGAGGGCATTACAGCGGGGGAGGGGCAAATACAAAATGAACATGACGCCAAAGAACACTTAAATTGCCTAAACAGTCAAAACTCAAAATGTGACTTACCAGGAGAAATCAACATGAAAATAAAGACAAACGTAAACCCAAACCAGCGTAAAACTAGACACTGCACTCGTGAATATATATAGAAAAAGCTGAAGTTTGTAGAAATAACAGGTTTTAAGAATCTGACAATGCCTGATAAAATTGATAGCTTACGCTTGTTGAGACGATCTCTTCAGGTAAATTGTTCCAGTTGAGTATTGTACAAGGAAAAAATGAGTATTTGTAAATGTCTGTTCTGCTGGAAAAAGGCCTAATTTTTCTGCTATGATCCAGGCGCCGAGAGATAAAGTGAGGTGGAAGTAAATAACGCATTTTGTCAATTCCGCACTGATCGTAATATATGCTGTGAAGGAGTTTCAGGCGGAAGCATTTACGACGATTCAGTAGAGGCTGCCAGTTAAGATCGCGTTTCATGGCAGTTACACTTTGACCACGCGAGTATGCATTAAGGACAAATCTGGCGGCTCTGTTTTGTATCAATTCTATACTATTTATCAGGTACTGCTGGTGGGGATCCCAAACTTCTGAAGCGTACTCTAGAATGGGCCGAATATTTGTGAGATACAGGGTGTTTTTGACCTCTTGAGGAGACTTTTTGAAATTACGTTTGATGAAGCCTAGCATCCGATTAGCTTTAGCAGTCATATACTCAATGTGAAAGCGCCATGACAAATCGTGGGAAAAGTAAACGCCTAAATATTTTACTTGTGGTGACATGTTGATGGGAATGTCGTTAATCTGGTACATGGTGGTGATAGGGTTACGCTTTCTAGTTACACGGACAAAGTGACATTTGTTAACGTTCAAATCCATTCCCCAAGTACTACACCAGTTTGCTATGCGGTCAAGGTCGGCCTGCAGAGTGATACAATCGTTGACCGAACTTACTGCTCGATAAATTATACAATCGTCAGCATACAGGCGTATACTAGAAAAAACGTCTACAACAATGTCATTGATAAATATTAAAAATAAAAGCGGCCCCAACACCGAACCCTGGGGTACACCAGAAGTGACGGAAATAAAATCAGATGACTTGCCATTAATTAACACTGCTTGAGTCCTGCCACTTAGGTAATCTGCTAACCACCCAAGAACTTTACCATCTATTTTTAAGGACTTCATTTTATGCAGAATATATTTATGTGGCACGAGATCAAAAGCTTTCCGGAAATCAAGAAAAATACAATCTGTTTGAAGGCCTTTATCGTATGCGTTTGCTAGGTCATGGTAAAATTCTACTAGCTGAGTAGTGCATGACAAGCCTGGGCGGAACCCGTGCTGGGATGGAGTGAAAAAATTATTTGACTGTAAATGTTGAGCGATACTTGTGTAGATCACATGTTCCATAAGTTCAGAAGACGTGCTTAGCAACGATATGGGCCTGTAATTTTCAACTTTGTTTTTGGGGCCGCTTTTATGCACAGGCACAACATGAGCTTTCTTCCAGTCAGAAGGCAAAATACTATCTGATATAGATCTGGTAAACAGGACGTGCAAGAACATAGCGAGTATACCTGCGCATTCCTTAAGAATCTTGTTAGGAATGCCATCAGGACCTGGAGACTTATCAGTTTTAAGTGACCCCAGAAGTTTAACCAGTCCGTCAGAGTGGAATTCAATTTCCGGCATGTCACGGAATTCATTTACTGCGTTTGGCAGAGCCAAGTGCACCGCAGTTATTGGGGGAGAAAAAACTGATTGGAAGTATCTACTAAAGCATGTAGCTTTTGCTTGGTCATCGTGTATGGTCTGTTCAAGTTCTTCAATTGGTGGTATGCCAACCTGGTCCTTCTTGTTGCTTTTTACCAATTTCCAGAATTCTTTAGGGCTCCTTTTAAGACGGTCACTTAAAGTGCTCTGAAAAACATTTTTAGCTAATTTAAGTTTTCTTTTATAGAGTTTACTTAGGTCGCGTAACCGATTAAGGGACGCGGCAATAGAAGTCCTGCGGAAAGTTAAGTATGCGCGCTTCTTTTTCCTCAAAATTTGCCGTAACTCTCTATTTATCCAAGGTTTGTTTTTTTGCTTTCTTGGAGAGAATAGCTTGTGAGGGATGTAAGTGTCGATTAAGGCAGTAAGCTTAGTTTTAAAAATGTTCCACAGGGTTTCAACGTCCATCTCATAGCTGTGCATTTCAAAAATGGCAAAAAACGCTACAAGTTCGTCAGCAAGGCTAGCGTAATTGCCCTGGTCGTAAAAATAAATCCTGCGTGGGGACTGCAGAGCCGATAGCGGACGTTTACACTGTATACTTGCTGTAACTATGTCGTGATCGCTAATGCCCGGAAGGTTTGTGACTGCAGAAACAACTGTTCTGGAATCGCAAAGAAGGAGGTCTAGTGTACTTGATCTATTGAAGTCCACTCTGGTTGGTTCAGTGACGTATTGAGACAACCCAAAGCTTGAGACAAAGTGAGAAAATGTCGTGTATAATATCGAAGAGCCGGTAGTTAACATTTGCTTATCGTGCCATGTTATGTCAGGCAGGTTAAAGTCACCCCCAAGTACAAGATAATCACTTGAGATGGAAGACAGCTCATCAGATAGGGATAACAGTGATTCATGGGTTGCGCTGGGGGGCCGGTAATATGATCCGATAGCTAGGGTTTCCCCGGAATTTAGATAAATCTTACACCAAACCGATTCACACGATGAACAAGGAACATTTATTTGCGAACTCTGAAGGTCGTTTGCCATCAGTAAAAAAACGCCACCACCATGTGTAGTTCTATCCTTTCGATAGGCAGAATAATTGGAAGGGAAAATTTTTTCGTCAGCTATCTCTTCGATTAACCAAGATTCCGTACCCATTACAATGCTAGGTTGCGTCGTAGCGACAAGTTCAGCAAAGTCATCAATTTTATTTTTTATGCTGCGACAGTTAATAAGTAGTGCCTCAAGGTTCGTCACAGGTGGTGGTGACACAACATGTTTCCGTGGTAGTAGCTATGATTCATTCCGTTGGGCGGGAACTGAGCTTGATAATTTCATTAGTTGGCGTGTCGACTCGTCCCAAGTATATACCTCGCTGTTGACTATTAATTTGTCGTAACGTAAAGATACTTTGTCTTCTGGCTTTCGAGTATGTTTTATGCTATTCCAGAGTTCTTTTCGTACTAGCTGGACCCTACGTGAGAAGTCTTCAGATATGAACACCTGCGACCCCTTCAGTTTACTTGCGTTACGAAGGATATCTAGCTTTTCGTTGAAATCGTACAGACGCAGAATTACGGGCCTCGGTTTACCTTCTGTCAAGCGCCCCAGTCTATGTATCCTCTCAACACTGGCAACGGTAACACCTAGCTTCTCTTCGAAAATACTTTGAAGCACCAGTTCTTTTAACTCCGTTGCACTTTCATCTTTAACCTCTTTTATTCCGTGAATAATTAAATTATTCCGCCTTCCTCTGTTTTCTAGGTCGTCTACTTTCTCAGTTAAAAATGTTACTTTGTCGGATAGGTGCTTTAGGTTTTTCTCACACCGCTCTACCTTTGGAGGAGCCTTTGATAATTCTTTGATAGTTGACTCTATTGCTGTTAGACGTTCGTTAGTGCCAGACATGTGTAGCTCGAGTTTTGTTTGCATTGACCTTATCTCAGCCGATAAACTTTGCTGATTGGTTAAGATTGCCGCAAGTTGTTCCTCCACAGTAGGCCCAGGGTTGAGCTCCACATCGCCACTTAGGATCAGTATCAGCATACACAGAGAATCAAAGGAACCAGTAAGACTCTCGCACACTGTTTTTGGGCAGGGCAGCACAGCAAGACACAGGTAATTGCTCTTGAGCGTGGATACCAGAGTAGGTTTACCAACCTGTATTAAAAATAGGAACGGGTTCATGGACGTCCGCATCGTTGCTGCGCTGCACTGCCCACTGACGATAACAAGCCTTGGGGGGCGGATCCAGGATGTAGTTGATGTCGATGATGGTGGAGCATCCCATTCCGCCCGAGGAACAAAGTCTGCCGTCGTAGACCAGGAATCGGTGACGGGCTCGAAATGGTTGAAGCTTGAGTTGGTGACCAAAGATGTTCTCGCTGAACAGGTAATGCTGGTAGACGCTGGCTCAGGCCGAGGGCAGCGTTGCGACACCGGGTCGACACTCCAGGCAAGCACCTGTATTAAAAATAGGAACGGGTTCATGGACGTCCGCATCGTTGCTGCGCTGCACTGCCCACTGACGATAACAAGCCTTGGGGGGCGGATCCAGGATGTAGTTGATGTCGATGATGGTGGAGCATCCCATTCCGCCCGAGGAACAAAGTCTGCCGTCGTAGACCAGGAATCGGTGACGGGCTCGAAATGGTTGAAGCTTGAGTTGGTGACCAAAGATGTTCTCGCTGAACAGGTAATGCTGGTAGACGCTGGCTCAGGCCGAGGGCAGCGTTGCGACACCGGGTCGATACTCCTGGCAAGCACCTGTATTAAAAATAGGAACGGGTTCATGGACGTCCGCATCGTTGCTGCGCTGCACTGCCCAGTGCAGCGCAGCAACGATGCAGGAATTACTTAAAAGCCGAGAAATCACAACCAAAACCGGGATTTAGCTCGGATTCAGCGAAGCTGTTTATGACATTTTAGCGTTTCTAACTTAATGTCAGCGTCTTTGAGGTTGTACGAGAATGATAATAATGTAAGAGATATGTCTGCGGCTCACCCAGGTTGAAGTTTGGACGGAATGCACAGTACTGACATTGGCGGGACATTTTAAAAGTGGCATGGCAGGTACTTGGGTTCTGTACGGCACGTGTTCGGGGTGACTCCGAATTAAACTCAAATCTGTGTAACCATAGAATTGCTCAAAATTTTCGATCAGTAGACAGCTGAAGAAACACAGTCCCTATGATTCCTCGAGTACGTGCCGAGGCGCTTACGGGATTTAGCAAATTGTCTATTCGGGCGTAATGTTAACACTGAAATAATTAAGCTACATTGATATCCTCGTGAAAACCAGCACAAATAATCTCAAACTTAAGCTTGTCAAAGCTGAAGTTTGGAATTATTTGTGCTGATATTTAGCTTGCGAACAATAAGTCATTCAGAGTTTTCTAACAAAGAATTTTATTTAACTTGTTTTAACTTTTTAATATATTGAAAACCGGCCGCTAGATAAGTCTGTATATACGCCAGATAAGTCTGTATATACGCCATATCAGGCTGTATATGTGCCAGATAAGTCTGTATATACGCCAGATAAGTCTGTATATACGCCATATCAGGCTGTATATACGCCAGATAAGGCTGTATATAGGCCGTATATAATCATATAATGTTTGATATGGCCAGATATGGCCCAGGTATAAGATTTCCATACGGGATTGCTTGCTTCATCGAAGCTAGTTGCTCCTGTTGTCACAAATGAGGTCAAATACGTATGGTCACATTAATCTTTTAGAAAAGGCTTCTTGTTCTCGTATTTCGAGCGATTCGTTATCAAAAACTATCGAGCTTCCGCAATTTCTTCTAAATCTCTGCCTAACAAAATCGTATCGTCAGAATAGCAGGTAGGCGAGACTATTTTGGCCATAAATGTATAATTTTTAGACGATTGGAAATAGTGAAAACTACTCACCCGCCGAGCAATCTGGGGACGGCAGGGACAGCGTGGAACGAGGAGCGCGGCCCTCTGCTGATGGTTGTACATCACCGGCGTTCGTGATGTCGGGACGTGTTGGACTGGTTTCTGCAAAAGTTACGCCATTTATAACTTTCATAATTCAAGTTTTAAACGACAAATTGTGTTCTATAAAAACTTACCATCACGGCCTGCGCCTTGAACTTCACGATGACACTGCTCGAGAGGCCTTTCAGAACAGGCATCTGGTAGCGATAGGAAAGCGAGGAAACAAGCAGTGTGATTGAATTGACGCATTTACACAAACGGAACTCATGATGAGCTAAGAAGAACTGCGGAATATCTTACCTTGAGAATCTCCGCTTCCTAGGCATGTACGCTTTGGGGCTGGTAGGAAGAAGCTGGTGATCTTCTTTGGATGGCCAGACATTGCATGTAATGCTGGAGTCGAAGAGACACTGACTGACGCTGACTGCATTCGCCTCTGACGGGTTGGACCCTCCCGATGTCGTTGGGAAGGTAGGATGAGCCCCGATGATCTTGGAGCTTGGTGGCGGGCACGTTGTTGAATGATGCTCTGACTTGCTGCTTCTCGTAAACTTCAACGTTTATCTAAACGCATTCAACTTGGACGACCACCTCTCTGGTTCCGAGTTTAAGACGAACTCCGCTAATTTCATTTCTTGCTTTTCGCATCACAACTCTAACTTTCCCTCGCTCTCGAAGGAAGAGCCAATAATTTCAAACCTGAAGATCATCACGTGCTCTCGACCGGACCAGTCGCCGGCAAGGACATCTTGAGACCTTCCTAAACGAAAACAACCGTCAAAGCTCGTCAAATATGACAGAAAGCGTCCGGTCCGAGGCGACAATCTGGCGCCACACATGTCTCGTCGCAGTATCCCCCACGCTACGACAACAGCAACACCAACAAAACTATAATCCCCGGGCTCTAGAGGCCCGCATACTAAGCCCCAGTTGGCCCCCGCGCGCCACTCCCCGGCCTTGCCACGGGCAGATCGGGTCCAGCTTGCTCTAAACCCTCGTAGCCGCCGTGCTGATGGACAACAGACATTGGATTAAAAAAAAAAAAAAAAAAGCGCGCTCCCGAAATTAATTGTTCTTGTCTAAAATCTCTACGTGCGACAAGACTGTGCCTTGCTGCTCCGTGGCTTGCACCTAATATGGACGCACGTGATGCCTTCGTGACGAGCACCTGGCTGGAAGTATATATCCCCGAACTATTCTTATGAGGGCAAGGGGGCTGAGCCCCTCCATAAGAATACTTGGGGGGGCTCTGGCCCCCCCCTGCCCCCCTCTTCCGGCGTCCCTGGGCCGTTGCCATAGAGCCCTTCTTCTAGAACGCCAAATCAAGCAAACTCCTTTTTTAGGGTTGTGATCTTTTGATAGCAGTGGTGTCCCCCTTCTGCTCTATCACAATGTACTTGCTAAGGTAGTCCACTACAAGTAGGTAGGTGACACTGTGGAGATAGAAGAAGTCAATGGTGACGATTTGCCATGGTTGTGTTGGAGACCGTCTGTCTCCCAGGGGCTCTCATTGGTTCGACCGCTGGTGTTGCTGGCAGAGTTGGCCGTTGGAGACCATTCTTCTGCCAGCACCCGTTTTCCGAAACAATGCCGCGGAGCAGGGCCTTTTCTGTGTGGGTCTTTGCAGAAGAAATGGCACTCTTATAAACTGATGTGAGGGCAAAGCTAACACTTTTCTCAGAGCGGGGAGGTTCAGTCGAGAGCATATCTGCCTAGCTTCAGACCTTAAAGACCCTGAGGGTCTTTCCTTGAGTAAAGCAGTTCTTTTTTCGAGTGCAGCTTCCACCTTTTTCTCATAGATGTCTTCGTTTATGGCAACGAAAACTGCCATCTTCTCTTACTCTAGCAGGTTTAGCTGGGCGTTGCGGAGCTCCTCTATTGTTGAGTATACATATGACTTATGTGGAGGAGGCAAATGGGCACAAACGGAATGCACAGCTGACCCTACGAAGTTCTGACGATTCTTTTCGGGGTTGCTGGCTGCTACTTTGTAAACGGATGCCAGTTGGTCTACCCTTGATGCTGGAAGGTCTAGGGCGAACTTAAGCCCGTGAGACAGAAGTCCCACCGTGTCCGGGGAAAGCTGTTTGTCCAAAAGTATGACGGGGTTTCAGCTGAAGTTCGAAGTCTTCTGGCAAGACTTGCGTACCTCCGCCAGGATTTTTACCCCTGCGGCCTCCAAGAGCCCGACTGCAGAACTCCTGAGGAAGAGGAACAAGGGGTCTGTGGCGCAAAACGTACCGAGGAGTGCTGTCGTGGCCGGGGAGAATCATTCTCTTGAGTCGAAGTTCCTGGGATATCTCCATTCTTGAAATCTGCATGATCCTGTAGCTTGATACCCAATTATGGGAGTGGAATCCCAGCACAGTCCACGGAGGCGTGGGCCACGTTTTTTCGCAAACAAAGCCCCAGGGAGCGTAGACGGAGCCACAGAAAGTTAATTATTGAGATGTAACAGACGGCTTGAAAGAAGTTGCGGGGATCGAACACAGGGTGACGGGCAGACGTAATGAGTCAGGACATGAAGCTCACACAACTTGAATTAAAATTTAGGGAGCTTGTTGGTAGAGATTTACAAACACAGAAAGAATAAACACAGAGGTCGATAACACAGACAGTACATATCTTCGGTTTTTCTTTTAAGTTATTAGGTGGTTTTCCCTCTTATCTTTTATCACGGAGACAGTATATCGAGGTCGGGCGGAGTAAATCTGGTGCGGTTTTTGATCCGGTCTGGATACTTTAGGGAAGTGTTCTGGGTCCCTTTTTATTTTCAATATTTATAAACAATCTACCCAATGACGTTTCAGTTCAAATCAAACTTTTTGAAGACAATTGTGTGGTTTATAGTAAGATCAAAACAAAAGATGATCAAATCAAATTAAACCGTAATTTACAAAAAACAAATAGGTACTGGTGCGACAAATGACAAATCGTGGGGTTTCCAGACCATATCAAAATCATTATTCATGTTTATAACGAAAACGAAAAATCGTCTGGCCTATAATTATGACATGAATGGTTCTGAGCTTTAATAGTTAAAGAATTTAAGTACCTAGGTGTAGTATTTAATCTTGACTTAAGATGGAATACCCATGTGAACAACGTTTGCTTCAAAGCTAAAAAAGCACTGTGGGGCGTCAGACGCAACCTTGCCGAAGCGACTCCTGAATGAAAATATGTTCCAAAAGCCAGGGGTAGTCAGAATGAAATACGTTTACAGTGGCTTAACACAACAACAAAAATTTAACAACAACACAGACGCTTCGCCACCTATCCAGGTGGCATCATCAGTATGAACAAGTTGGTGGTTGGGTGAGTCAAAACCAGTCGACTCTAATCTAACAAGTCCTCGTAAACGTCCGGCAGGGGGCCCCGGTTCGTCTCGCACGCCTCGGGGTCTCGGCGGATAAACCACGATTCCACAAACTTCCTCGGGCCTCACCGCTGCTTTTGAGCCAAGGTTGCCGCATTGTCCAAGTCAAACGTATGTCCAGTCGTCCAGCTGTGGTCAACAAGCTCAGACTGGCTTCTCGTGGCATGTGTGGCCTTCACCACATCACTTCTGTGTTCCTTAAGTCGGAATATACCACCACCTCTCAAGCCGAGAGGCAACATTGCGACGTAGTCTCCTGCCGAGAAGTTATACAATGCTTGCGGCGGAGAGGCATCAGAGTGACTGCGAGTTGGATAATTAAATATAGAGATCACTACATCAAGCGTGAGGTGGTACATATCCTCAGGCACCATTGGCATTTCACTCCAAGTCACACGTACACCGTCCGTATTTGAAAAACATAAATCTAAAGCATTGCCTTACTTATTAAGAACATTGTTGAGCTGCTTCAGGTCCAAAAAAAAAGAGAAGTCTAAAAGATGGTTGCATTTCTGCTTCCAATAAAAGTTGTCAGTCAAAACGTTGGGATCAGTCCAGTTGATGCCTGGGGCGTTAAAGTCCCCCAAAATAATAAGATTGCACCCCTGTAACTTGTTGAGTTTTGCTAACCCAACAAGAACGCTGAAAATCACCAGGTGGCGTTTGTGGAGGGAGATAGAACAGACCAATAAAATCACGTTCTCTCTTTGCATACTCAATTTCGACGAACAAGCTCTCAGGAAAGTTTTCTAAATCTTGACCCCTCCTTGAGCTGTCGACCGCGACCAACACACCGCCTCCCGCTCCAGCTCCTTGAAACAAGTCACGGTCGCGCCGATACACAACGAAACCAGGCGGAAAGTAATCGGAGGACCCGATGTTAGGACGTAACCAAATTTCCGTTAGACAGAAGATAGGGTAATTAGACACTGTAACGTTACAAAAAAAGCAATCGGCTTTTGTGCGTAAGCGGCGAACGTTTTGATAGAATAAATCTACCCCAGGCATCACTTGTCACTGGTCGTGGAAGGTCCCTCTGAAGCGTGGAGCATGTCTCTCCGAAGGGTTCCTCTGAAAGGTTTAAAAAGGCAGGATTTTGGCCACACAGCTGGATCAGTAAGTTTCTCAAGATCCTCCGCAGCCACGGCCACATGAAAGGAGCCGTAAGTGTCGAAACGGGTCTTTAGGCGACGGCACTCGACTTTGTCGATTCCGACGGAGGACAGACGCGAAGAGTCGTCTTGCAGATAATATCCGGCGCCAGCTTCGTAACAAACATCGCTCTCAGACTCGTTGACGGCGAAGCAACACACAGCTTGTTGGTCCTGAATGCCCCGGTCAAATAACAATAAATGTAATATTAATAATAATAGTAATACTAATAACATTAATTAGACGAGCCATACACGAAAAGTATGCATTTTTAGCTCACCGTTTGGACAAAGTCTACAATGCTGTCTGACGGTACTTCTAAGTTGCATTCAAGTGCCGTTTGATGGTTCTGCTACCGAGGACCCTCCTCTCCAAGGCACGGGAGAAAAGGACGCCAAAGCGGTGTTTGCAAGCCGACGAGAGGCTGAATACGTTTAGTATATAGAGACGTGGGTCGCCTTTCCTTTGGGGAAGGATCTCTATGATGTGCTCCACGTCGACTCCGCCAAGATTTTTGTACGAAGCGGTTAGATGTCTACAAGTGAGGATGGCGGTATTGGGTTCCTCGTCGTCAGGATTTTGGAAGGCTCTATAGACGGCTAGTTTGACCGGGCAGCGGGTTTTCTGAATCGCTATGATATCCGGAGTAGTTTCGAGGGACTGAATGCAGTGTTAAAGATAGCCACGCTTCAGTCGGAAGCTGTGGTAATTCCATTGCCAGATAATGGTTTGGTGCCTACTGAGGCGTGGCGGGCGTGGGAGAGGTAAAACCATATTGAGGGATGCACTGCTGGAGGTAGGGTATGGATGGGGGGGATGGTGGAGGATTTTAGGACCCCAACTGGGATGAGGGGTTGGTGAGTTGGCTCATTTGACTGGTTAGTTGGGCCAATCTGGAGGAGTACTTTGAGACAGTGTTTTCTATCCCCGTACAACGGCTGTAACGTTTTGCTCTAAGGTTTGTAGTCTGGCACTGAAAATGCGAGACGTTTCAGTCAATGACGCTGATAGTCGGCGTAATTTGTCTACGATTTTGAGGTCATAGTATTGATCACTCAACGCTTCACAGACTGGGCGGCGCTGCCAGGTGAGGATATGGCAACAGGGTCATTCCATGCCAAAGGAGACGGCAATTTTCGTCATATTTTGGATATGCTTGAAAAAAATGATATGAATAAAGACAGATTTGAACGTAAGAATGACTAAGTTTGAGGGCTGAATTATGTTTATTTTTGCTGACGTCATGCTCCAAAGTGCCGGGAATTTGAAAAAACCTCCTGTATTTCAACAAATTGCTGAAAAAAGCTATTCTTACCACATAATTTTACGTTTGCATGCAATCAAGCATAAATATATTCTATCTTATCTTGAAAGGAAAACACCTTACGTCGCCATTTTGGGTCCAGACAGGCACTCCAAACCGAAGTAAATTTTTAAGATTTCTTGATTTTTTTAGTCTACTTGAAATTAAAATTTGATTAAGAAACTTTTTCTACTTATTTTCATAAACCTTATACTCGACTAGGTTTGATTACTACAGTAAAAAATTATTCGGACAGTTTTTAATTAAATGGTGAATATGACACTTTCTTCAAGAACTGCCCTATAGAGGGTAAAAAAAAGCCATGTGGGCAACAGTGCTCACATTTTCTGAAATAGCCAAAAGTTTAACCGACCCCATCTGTTCAACATATCAAAAAATTGGAAAAGTACTTTTTGTTATTTTGGAGAAATTATTTTTTTAAATATGAGACAGAACGGCATCACCTCCAGGCGTCCACCTCGTCGGGAACGCACGCCGTCGTCTGCTACGGTCGAGTGAAAGACTGCACGGGGTACTTACTTTCGTTAATTATATTTGTATAGCTAAATCTGAGAATCTTGACATTATGACATGTCTATTTATAGTGACTAGAGAGTGCATATTTTTTTTTTCTCTAAACTATATGTCCGGGTGCGCTTGCAAGTTGAATAGCGACAACTCGAAATATTGTTTGGGATACTTTTTATCAAAGCCAGAACGAAGCACATTTGCAGCTCACCGACGTTTTTGTTTCTTATGTAGATAAATACAAAATATAGTCAAGAAATACTATATCACATTTAGAATATCAGTGTTTCATTAGCTTTCAGTTCATGTCATAGACTAGAACACTGTGCACGTCTGGAACGTCATGGGTGTGAACCGTCTGCCGCGATGTCTTAAATTCGCATGGAAAACTTCCTGCACGATGGACGTGGGTGTTATTTTAGCCACCACGTAATAATATTCTTTTGGCACGCTAATTTGAAGGCTTTAATTCCACTTTACATGTGCTCAGGTGACTGGAGACAAAGCCGTTGTCTACTAACCGAGTTTGTGAACGCAGACGGTTCATCGAAATTGGTTAGCAGACGGCGCGTCTTCCCTTTTTGGTCATACTGCGTTTGCTTGTAAAAACAGAAATAGTGAACGCTGGAGATCGTCAACGATGCCGAGCGATTACGGTGATTTTCCTCCTTTTGAACGAAAAGGTATTGGGGTGCGAATACATAGTGCAACTGAAATACAGAGAGTGAAACATTAAAAGAAGCAGAACATTAAGAGTGGATATTCAGGCCAACGGCCATTCGAAACAAAAGCATGTTGCGTGTTTACCACTTGTAAAATATATGTCTCCCCTATACACGAACTCAACTCTCCTACGTCACGCCGCGGTGGTGGCGCGTCGGTCGCACTTCCGGTCTGGGGCGGTGGGCAGAAGTCGCCGTGCGAGACTTGCATTCCTGCATTCCTTTGGGGGAAACCAGATAAAAGGCCTGCCTTCTCGTCAAAATGCTGCGACCGGGCTGTACAAAAAGAGTCTGGAAAGGGTTGAAGATCAGTTTTCATGTGTTTCTGCCCGCTCCGTTCGTCCGAGAACGTGGATAGTAGCCGTGACAAGGGCAAACCAGACGCCGTCGAACTACAATTGCTTGTGCGGGCAACACTTTGTGCTCGCCATATGTAGTTGTTGTGTTTCAACATGATCGAGAGAAAAC
Organism: Ixodes scapularis; assembly: GCF_016920785.2. NCBI lineage: Eukaryota > Metazoa > Arthropoda > Arachnida > Ixodida > Ixodidae > Ixodes > Ixodes scapularis. The sequence goes on along the minus strand of NW_024609981.1, from coordinate 1,853,119 downwards.
CGCCAAGTTGTCCGAAACACCCGCGGGTTCAGTGCGTCTTCAAATTCACACGGCCGCCTGATCGTTCAACCTTTCGTCTGCTCTTTCGAACTTGTCTGCTTTTTGTCGTCTGATCGTTAAAACAAAAGCGGCCCGTAGACCAAACTTTGACCCGGTGGTTGCAATAAGAAGTAATTGCAGGCCTTAAAAGACTTAAGGTGGCTCGTTGTAAACATTAGAAAAAAGATGTTGATCATTGGTACCAGTGGCCATCACCGACTTGTTACGCTTGGTCTGTTCCCACTCCCGATTTTCAGTATCAACGTCGATCATCGCCGCTACCTTCTACACTTTTGCAGCATGAGCAACGTTGCGACCGAAAATATCTAGAAGAATCTCATCATGGTTTTGGCGTCCATTCTGCGGCGTTCATGCAAATGAATCGCCGCACGTCAAATTATTTACGCAAAGTTTAGCGGCGTAACGAAGCTTGATAATTTCGCTCAGGCAATTAAAGTGGTAAGACATTGCTATGAGGACTTAGAATCGACAACTCCAACGCAAAAAAAGAGTATGCAGACTCGCACAGACGCTGCCAACGTGACATTCTAATGGTTTGTTGACGCGGGACGCGGTGCTTCTTGTCCGCACTCCATTGCGCATCCGTTCGAACTGTCGTCTGCTCTTTCAAACTTGTCTGCTTTTTGTCGTCAGCTCGTTCAAATGACAGCGGCCCGTAAACAAAACGTTGACCCGGTAATTGCGATAAGAAGGAAGTGCAGGCCTCAAAACACTTTTGAAGGTTGGTTGGGGTAAGTAGGCTAATACCCGTGCCACACGGGCAACTCGAATGTCATTTACAACGAATGACATTTGAACGATAGGCCAATCAGCGCGCGACACTGCGAGCGTGGGGCGTTTCACGTGCGACAGATCGCGAGCCGATTCGTCGATCACACAAATGTCATTTGTTGTAAATGGCATTCGAGTTGCCCGTGTAGCACGGGTATAAATGTAGACACTAGATACAAAAAGTTGATCATTGTTACCAGTTGCCGTCACCGACTCGTAATGCCCGATTGTACTTGCTGTTTTCAGCATTGCCGTCTACCATCTCAGCTACGGTCCACGCTTTTGCAGCCCGAGCGACGTCGCGACTGAAAATAGCGAGATGAATCTCATCGCGGGAGTCAGGCTTTAGCGCCCATTCTGCGGCATCCACGTGAAATGAATCGCCGCACGTTAGATTATTCACGCAACGTTTTGCGGTGTAATGAGCCTCGTTAATTTTGCGGAAGCCGCTCAATTAGTCATTCATTGTTAGGAGGACATAGAATCAACAATTCCAACGCAAAAAAGAGCACGTGGACTCACACCAACGCCGACAACAAGACAATTCAATGGTATGTTTATGGGCGACGGCGAGCTTCTTGCCCACCATCCACCGCATGGTGGGTAGTGAACATGCGCGGACGCCGGTGGCGTCCGCTAGGGGCGCTCCGGTTTGTTTGTGCTCCTATCGAAAACCCCTAAATATGTGTATTCGCTTGCCCTTTTTGGTATATTGATATCTTATCTGAGTGACATCTGTATATAGTATTTCTGGACTATATATTACATTCATGTACATAAGAAAAAAAGAAATGTCGATGAACTACAAATGTGCTTTGTTTCGGCTTTGATAAAAAGTATCCCGAACAGTATTCGAGTTGTCGCTATTCAACCTGCAAGCGCACCCAAACATATTGTTTAGACAAAAAAAAAAATCCTCTTTCTAGTCACTATAAATAGACATGTCATAATGTCAAGATTCTTAGCGTTAGCTATACAAGTATAGTTAACGAAATTAAGTTCCCCGTGCAGTGTTTCACTCGACCGTACCAGACGACAGCGTGCGTTGCCGACGAGGTGGACACCTGGAGGCGATGTTGTTCTGCCTCATATTTAAAAAATAATTTCTCCAAAATATCAAGACGTACTTTTCTAATTTTTTGATATGTTGAACAGATGGGGTCGGTTAAACTTTTGGCTATTTCAGAAAATGCGAGCACCGTTGCCCACATGGCTTTTTTTTTACCCTCTATAGGGCAGTTTTTGAAGAAAGTGTCATATTCACCATTTAATTAAAAACTTTCCGAATAATTTTTTACTGTTGTAATGCAACCTAGTCGAGTATAAGGTTTATAAAAATAAGTAGAACCATTTTTTTTGTCAAATTTTAATTTCAAGTTGTCTAAAAAAAATCAAGAAATCTTAAAAATTTGCTTCGGTTTGGAGTGCCTGTCTGGACCCAAAATGGCGGCGTAAGGTGTTTTCCTTTCAAGGTAATATAGAATATATTTATGCTTGATTGCATGCAAACGTAGAGAGAGATTTTGGGGGGGTTAATGGCGCAAAAGCTACGAGGCCATCTGCGCCAAACTAATTGTAAGGATCATTGTATTAACGGAAAAGTTTTACAAAAGATTGACCAAAAGGCTAGAGTCGGTGTAAAAGGCCAATACTGCTAAGAAATTCCATTACCCGTTCAAAAGAGACTAAAGGATTCTCTCCCACAAGGAGAGCAGGATGAAATGGGATATGATATTGGAAAAATTCAGGGAAATGAATAAGGCGCTTGGGCTGAAGGCCGGGACACAGCCACAAGATATGCAAAACAGTGAGCCTGTCAACACACTGATCACACACAGGTGGATCTTCTCCCGAAAGAAGATACCTATGAGTTATAAATGAGTGTCCAATTCTCAGGGGGCACAACAACGTTTCATGAGGTCGGCTCTTGCATGAAGAGCTTTCGCAGACTCCCAATGAAGGTTTGGTAACATGAAGCTTGTTATCGCACTCCATGTCCCATTCCAATTGCCAAGAATGAAGAATTGAGGACTTCACCAAGGGTTTAATATCTTGATAGGGTAGACAGGAGAGCGATTGTGGAAGGTTCCCGGCAGACCCTGCAAGTTTGTCGGCTTCTTCATTGCCATGAATGCCAATGTGACTGGGCACCCAAAAAAATTTTATATTTTGACCCCCATGCAAAGCAGAGTTAAGTTTATATCGAATTTGTTGTACAAGCATATTTTTAGTATCTTTAAGAGAGCAAACTGCAAGAATCACACTTTGAGAGTCAACAAACAGGACTGCCCTCAGTATTTTACTATTGATAATAAATTCAATCGCCATTGATACCGCGTAGAGCTCCGCAGTAAAAATACTGGCGATACAATCAAGTCGTTGAACCCTGGAGAAGCTTTCAGAGTATATGGTGCAACCGACGAAAGATGAAGTCTTGGCACCATCTGTATAAACATGAAGATAACCATCATATTTATTTTGCAGTTCTCTAAACTCTTGCTTAATTACAGCATGGGAAATGCCGTGCTTGTTGAACTTTGCGAGAGACCAGTCGGATTCAACTCGCTGTGTTTTCCAAGGTGGAATACCGTTCACTTTCCGAACGAGGCTGACCTGGTCCAGAGAAAGATGCAGCGAGGAGCGAAGATGTTCAATGCTGAAGCTCAACGGTGTTACAATGCTTGATTTATTTTCAAAAAGGCGAAAGAACCTTGACCTTGTGTAATAAAGTAGAAAGTTGGGCTAGTTGGTTTTGGTTATACATAATGACAAATACACAGCGCAAAAGGACAAAAGGGAAGAGACACACCGGATAGAACAGAGCGCTGTGTTCTATCCGGTGTGTCTCTTCCCTTTTGTCCTTTTGCGCTGTGTATTTGTCATTATGTATAACTTGACCTTGTGAGTGAAGAGTAAGTCGGATGCTGAGGATCGGCCAGAATCTTGTAAGCATATGTTAGACTAAGATATGTACATCGTTTGTTCAGGGACAGCTCATTGGATTCTGCATACAAACTAAGGACGGGGGATGTCCGGAAAGCTCCTGTTGCCAGTCGCAAGCCGAGATGATGAACCGAGTACAACATCTTAAGGGCAGAGGGCCGAGCCGATCCATACACTACTGCACCATAGTCAAGACGGGATCGTACAAGGGCATTGTATAGCTGCAGGATACATTTTCTATCAGACCCCCAAGACTTGTGAGATAAAACTTTCAGAAGGTTTGTTGACTGAAGGTATTTTTGCTTCAGCGCTTTAAGGTGGGAAATAAAATTAAGCTCTCTATCAAATATTACACCGAGAAATTTGTGCTCCTGTCTAACAGGTATAGGAGTTCCATTCAATTCCAGGGATGGATCCAAAGACAACCCGCGTCGCAGAGAAAAAGGGACACAGACTGTTTTTGAAGCAGAGAACTTGAACCCATTTTCGTCGGCCCACTTGGACAATTTGTTTATGGCTAACTGCAACTGGCGCTCACAACTAGAAAGGTTACAGGACGATGATGAAATCTGTATATCATCAGCATAAAGAGAATATGAAATAGAGGGTGGCAGCAGTTGTGCGAGTGAATTCATTGTTAGCAAAAACAAAGTCACACTTAAAACACCCCCTTGGGGGACTCCATTTTCTTGAACAAAGGAATCAGATAGGGCTGAGCCGAGACGAACTTGGAAAGTCCTATCTGTCAGATATTCCTTTATGCTTCGCAGCATACGGCCACGAATATTACAGGCATACAGGTTTCGGAGAATCCCATATCTCCATGCTGTGTCATATGCCCTTTTTAAGTTGAAAAAAACTGCAACACAGTGCTGCCTGTTTACAAATGCTTCACGTATCAGAGTTTCTAAGCGAACTAAGTAGTCAAGGGTAGATCGACCTTGGCGGAATCCACATTGATTTTTATCAAAGACCCTCTGGCTTTCTAACATGTAGACCAGTCGCCTGTTTATAAGCCTTTCATATGTTTTCCCAAGGCAGCTTGTCAGTGTAATTGGGCGGTAGCTTGATGGTTGTGAGGGGTCTTTGTTAGGCTTTAGGAGAGGGATGATCTGTGCATGTTTCCAAGCCTGAGGGAAACATGCCTTTTCCCACGAAAGATGAAAAAACAGGAGAAGATTTTCAAGGGACTCCGGAGAAAGGCGGCGCAGCATTTCATAATGAATTCCATCGGGACCAGGGGCCGAGAGCTTTGTCACATTAAGAGCCATCTCAAGCTCGCATCGCGTAAATGGTTGGTTATAGGATGCTGAATTTTCTCCTGACATGAGAACCTTTTGTCGTTCTGCACGAGCTTTTAACTGTCAGAAGGTGACACTGTAGTTGGCCGAACTAGACGAATTATAAAAATGTTCCCCGAGTATGTTACCAATATCTTTTAGTGATGAAGAAGGAGCATTAAATGTTGGAATGGCAAAGCACCTGTAATCCCCATTTACTTGCCGGTATCGGTCCCAGGCCTCTTTAGCTGGGACAAAGCTGGTTAAAGAAGAGAGATACTTCATCCATGACTTCCGCTTTGCTTGCTTCCTAGTCCAACGAGCCTTGGCTTTTCGTCGCTTGAACTCAACAAGGTTGCTTGGAGTGGGGTATCTGCGAAATCGGCCCCACGCCCTATTTTGCTCCGCCCGGGTTGTCGCACATTCCTTATTCCACCAAGGTTTACATTTCTTGGGTATATTACCAGATGTTTGTGGAATGGACTGCTGAGCAGCCTTTAGTATCTGCTCAGTAACATAAAGTGTAGCGTTCTCAGGGGACATAGACGAAAGAAGCGAAGGATCTAAAGTGGAGTGAAGATTAAAAAGCGCCCAGTCTGCCTTGTCTAATTTCCACCTAGGGACCCTCTTTAAAAGATTAGGCAATGGAATGGTACTCTCTAAAACAACTGGATAGTGATCACTTCCAAAAGGGTTATGAAGAACCTTCCAGGAAAAGCAAGGAAGCAATGAAGGTGAAGCAATAGAAAGATCGATGGATGTAAATGAGTTGTGTGCTGCACTAAAAAACTTTGGCTCTCTCCCATTAAGAAGGCATAGCCCCGAAGACAATAAAAGACGTTCAATCACACCACCACGGGAGTCTTGACGGGTACTACCCCACATAGGATGATGAGCGTTAAACTCAAATTCCCTGCACTTTGGAGCATGACGTCAGCAAAAATAAACATAATTCAGCCGTCAAACATAGCCATCCTTACTTTCAAATGTGTCTTTATTCATATTATTTTTTTCAAGCATATCCAAAATATGACGAAAATTGCCGTCTCCTTTGGCATGGAATGACCCAACAGCAGCAGGTTGTGGGGGAGGAGTAGGAGTGGGCGCTGGAGGGGTAACCTCTTTTTTATGGATGGTAGTAACTGCATTTTCCTTATTAACGGCCGTGATTTATTGTGTGAAAGTTTGGACCTTTTGCCGTAGAGTTTGGACCTTTTGCCGTAGAGTTTGGACCTTTTGCCGTAGGGTTTGGACCTTTTGCCGTAGAGAGGGGCGGTGGTGAGAGACATCCGTCGGGCAAGGACAATAGCCAAGTCGTGATTGTAGTCGATTAGGTATTGGCTGATGTTCTCCGGTGTATCGTATTCTGGCACATTAAAGATGATTCCGAGTGAGATGTTCGCAGGATTTGTCATATATGTGGCCAGGGGATAGTTCTCTTCTCCCTTCAGAGGGAGTGCTGAGTAGTATAGAGTTTTGAATGGCATTGATTCGGATTTGGTCGTCGCGTGCTCTGTTGTAATTGGTCTGGGCAGTGTTAAAGTTGAGGTCTTGCAGCTTGCCTGTGCTCATCGAGCTTAGGTTGAGGCCACCACGTGCACGGATGATGATCTTGTAGTCGTCGTCAGGGACTCTTGGGAGCTGCGGCGGGCGCGTCTTGAAGCCTTGGTGAGCTGCGGGAAGCCGGACGCCAAACGTGCCCCGCCGCTCGACTCGGTCGTCTACGTTGCCATCTGTTGTTGACCCTTGCAAGTTTTTTAGCCCTATGTTTTGCAGAAAGGGAGTTACGCTTTGTAATTTTACAAAAACCAACCTGTGAAATATACCTTTGACACAAAGTTTAGACTGCTATGTGCAGGCGCCAATTTTTATGACCCATTTTAGATCGAGCCTGGTTATTTCAGTCATCCTATACTTACAGCCAGGTTGGATCACATTGGCATCTTATTAGCCTTCCTCTTCTCCACTTGACTTTCACCAGTATACTTTCACAAAAGTAGGAGTGAGGTCCTCGGTCGACTTCGGCGCGAACCTCAGGATGAGAGAAACTGGCAAAATGGCCCGTTTCTCATCTTTCATGTACTTTATGCACCCGTAGATCATTGTGAACAGTACAAATCAGTTTTCTCAATCTCTAGGTGTAGTGGAACGACTGGTTGGCAAGAAGCCATCGAAGGAACAAGCAAAAGTGAGAAACCAGAGCAACCAAGGCGAGCAATGCTGGCGACACGCACGGAGGGACAGCGGATTGGATCTGCGATTGGATTGAAAGTGTCGAAGACAGTTGGTTGTAAATTGGAACGGAGCAGTAACTTGTTACCAGTATAGGGTTGTTGCACAATACCATGGTTCAACGCTGCTACCTCTTCGTGGATCTGATCAAAACCCACTGGAATCCATGTTGGAGGCATTCATTGCTGTTGTCCTATGTTTTGTGTCCTTCGGGGCCTTGTCTGCACGGTAGTTTGTGCACCCACCTGAGATTGAAGACAGTCAGTTGCTTTGTGATTGTTTGAGCCGTAAAACTCTGACAACGGAACCACGGCCAGCAATATTGGTTTTTCTAGAATTCCGGAAATCATTAGGAACCAGGACAAGGCGACGCTCGAGCAATCGGTTTGCCGACATTATGAATGGCTCCCAACGGACACGCCGGCCCAACCTCAACCAGGCGGGTAAAGACAGGAGTAGAACACGGCAAGTCCTGGGCACTAACATCTCCAGTCCCAAGAGAAAGAGCGAAAAAAAAAGGCAGAGAAATAAAGCAAACAAAAAGTTAGGCGTGTTCGTTTTGTCGCGACAAGTTGAAGAGCACTTGTCAGATTTATTTAAATTTATCACTGCGCGACTCCTGTGTTTTTTCTGCAAAGAGAGAGAATAGCAAGGTACAGACTTTACAGGTGATGTTTGGCTGCATCTTTGTGCATACAAAGGCTTCGGCAGCGATATGGGCTCATCGAAATCGCGAACTGGGACCGCCGATCTCCGCTTCTATGTTCCGCCATTTCTAAGCGGCCAAATGCAGGGAACCTTTCGTTTCGAATTATTATGTTAACTCTACACTCTTAAAAAAAAAAAAAAGAATGGACGAGTGTCGACCGGACTCTTTTTGAAGAGAATCCGGGTTATCGCAAACTATACTCTCTCTAGGGACCAGGGATGGGCAAAATACATGCAAATATGTATCAAAATACAAATACAAAGTACTTTGTCAAAATGTATTTAATTACAAGTCGAATTACATTTCCAAAAAATTGCGATGGCTTAGCTCGGCTGTGCCAGGATATACGTAGCGTGAGCTTATGCGCACAAAATGAGAGGCGCTATCAAGCAGCTCTGGTGCAGCGTCGGACTTGGCTACTGCGCAACGGAGGCACACAGCTGGGCACGCGGCGGCGCCAGTGCGTCTGCCGCGGCTATGACGTCCCTCTGGAATGCTAAGACCGGCGAGGCGAGCGCGGTGGCGGCAGAGCCCGCGGCGACTTGGCCTCCGCCCCGCCAGCTGTGCGCCGTGCGACGTCACTGCTCCTCGTGCTTGCGCAGCACGGAGCACGGCTCATTATGCGAGCCACGCAAAACTGCTCAACCTCGGCCAGTGTAGCTCACGCTACAAAAAGCATTTAAGTACAAGTTACAAATTCAACCAAAGGTATTTGGTCTCCCCTATTGGAAAACCCCAATATAAACAGCGTATTATGGATATTGGTAAACAATATCTTTTTATTGTATTGCAATACAATATAGACAGTGTATTGGAAAACATTACATTTATTGTATTGTATTACAATAAGGATTTGTTATGGGATTCCAATATCCATAATACGCTGAAAATATTGGAATCCAATACCGTATAAACCCTTATTGGATCCCCATATGTCGTATGGGGATCCAATAAGGGTTTACGATTCCAATATACTCAGCATATTATGGATATTGGAATCCAATATATTATATCGGCTACCAATAAAACTATATACGAGTTGGAATATCACGTTTAGCGCAACATTTCTCTGCAACGCAGTCTCTTCTTGTGTGTATTTCTGAGTGATAAATTAAAAAAATGTTGCTGTTGTCAAATTGTGAATAAAGAAGCAAAACACTGGACTTATCCATTCCAAATATATTTAACATATTCCTGAACTGGAGGATCTGGCATTTACTGCAAAAGAAAGTTAATTGTTTAGGACTCTCATTCAAAAACTTGATGTTTGAAAACAGAATGTGAAATCCTCACCTTAATGAAAACAGCACCTGCTAGCTGTAGCCATATAGAAACTGCAAAATAAAAATTTGTGATTAGTTTGCGACAAGTAGCAATCCTTCACCAAGCCGGATAGATTCAAAATTATGTCTGCGTTTTGTTGTGGAAAAATAAGCTTCAATGCCACTTCCACAGGTCATTCTGAGCTCGGTCAATTAAATATACGTATCCCCTCGTCTGGCTTCACAATTCCTGCTTCGCAACTAACTAGAGTATCTGGAATGCTCACCTTTGAGGAAAAATGAACTGGTGCTTGCTTGCTTGTAGGCCGTGGAAACTGGAAGAGAGATTTGCGGTTAGTTGCGTCCAAGTAGCAGTTACTTTGAGTAGCCACGTAAAGTACACCAAGTCTGAAAGATTCAAAATTACATGCGCGAGACATAGATATCCTCTTGCGACGTAACTGGGCACGTGTCAATGTCGCCCGCTTGTATTACAGAAAAATAAGCTTCAATGCAGGAGCTCCCAGTCGTTCTGAGCTCTGTCAATTAAAAATGCTGTACCAGTCATATGGCCTCAGTATTCCTGCTTCGGGAATCTGGAATTCTCACCTTTAAAGAAAAGCAAACTGGGACCTGCTGGCTCTTAGGCTGTGGAAACTGCCAGAAAGATTTGCGATTAGCTGCGTCCAAGTATCAATTTCTTTGACCAGCCACCTACAGCACACTAAGCCGGATAAATTCAAAATTACATGTGCGTGACATAATATGCCTCTTGTGACAAAACTGGGCACACGTTTTGTCGCCTACAGCAACACTGAAGCCAGACAGACAAACGGTACGGCACCTTTAATTGACGGAGCTCAGAACGAGTAGGGACGCTTTCACTGAAGCTTGTTTTGCTGCAATACACACGTGTATTGCAGCAAAACAAGCTTCAGTGAAAGTGTCCCCAGTCGTTCTGTCAATTAAATATGCCGTACCGCTTGTCTGGCTTCAGTATTGCTGCTTCAGAGCAATCTGGAAAATCTAGAATCCTCACCTTTGAACGAGAACGAACTGGCGCCGGCTGGCTTGTGGGCCATGGAAACTGCAAGAGAGGTTTGCGATTAATTACGTCCAAGTAACAATTTTTTTGGGTAGCCACCTACAGCACACTCAAAATTACATGCACGGGACACAGATGCCTCATGCGACGGAACTCCCTTCGTCCTTGTTTTCTTTTAACTCTGCTCATCTTCACCACCCGCCTCCAATTTCTGCGCTACTTCTTTAATCTCGATTCCCTGGTTCCCAAAGGCCATGCCATGGCTTGCGCCAGTCACGGATCTGTCAGCTGTGCCACTGGCGCTATTGTGGCAAAGACGCCACAGCACCTGGCGCTTGATGTGCTCTTTCAATATTTTGAGCACGGCTCAAAACAGGTGGATGGGTGTCTGGTATGCCCTTTGCTTATTTGCGGATCGTTCCGAATCAGAGGGTAGGCGCTTCTGCGACCTGGGCGCATGCTGGGTATTTTACAATAGTTGAAACCAAACTCTGCAGGAATCTTGAAACATAACAAACATAATGTGCACGCCAAAAGGCATAGCAAATGAAACACCCACCATCTATCTATTTTCGTTTCTTGTCCGCAAGAAGCTGTCGTATATGTAGCCTCCCTTGCTTAAGCCATTCCTCCCTAGTGCCCCGGTTGGTCTCGTCCTGATGAATCGTCGGTGGAGACCTGAGGAGCGGTCAACATCAGATTAGACCTTTTTGAGACAGACCCATATGCTTGCTGAGAGGAAGTACACCCAAACGAATCTCAGGCATGTCATTTATAGTGCGTTTTAAAATGAGACGCATGATGTAAAATGAGACGTCAATACTGACGCACCCCTTTTGCAAACCCAAAATTTTGAAGGCCTTGTCCCCCTTAGCTAGGAGGACAAGGCACATGAATCCCGGCATGTGGATGAAATTTTTACCTTAACATCCCGACTCAATGCCCATCCCTGAATATTCGACCGCCACACTTTTAGAAAAAAAAAATTTTTTTAGAAAACACCGAGTCATCTACCACCCCTACAAACGCCTGAACCAAGCATGCTCGTACCGTGGCTTGTTTGCTCCGTGCCGCCCCCGAGTTAATTCGGGCTGACAATGTTTTTTTTTTTCAAATGGAACCCACATTCTTAGTTTTGGTTTGTCTTGTAGAAGCAGGTAGATACTTTTATAAAGCTTCCTCCCTATGCGCTTCCGAGTCAACATTTTTGCAATGGCCAACCCCCGGGCTTTGATTTTCCGCTCCTTGATGAATGCTGAAACTCATATAGGCGGGCAATAGCTCGCCTTAAAAATACTTGCTTTTGGTGGCCGAGAACAAACTCGTGTTCCTGATCGGCAGCCACTTGCTGCCAAGAATTGCTGCACATATCCTAAAGATTAGTCTAACACAGATGCTTTGGCCGGACAGAGATACAAAAGCCTGAAACAAGGCCACTATACAGACAGGAAATAGAGTGTCTGTGAGGAATGAAACAAACAACTCAGATAGGCATCAATCACTCACCTTGAAAACACTTGCCATGCGTGGCAAAAAAACAAACTTCTGGCCTTGATTGGCTGGTTCTTGCCACCAAGACCTGCATGTATAAGAAAGAACCCGGTCTTAATTAAACTTGGGTGCTTTTGCAGAAGAGAGACAACAAAATACTAGTGCAAGACCACTACACATAGGAAATGGCATCCAAAAGGAATGAAATTCAAAACTGATATAGGTGGGCAATAGCTCACCTCGAAAATACTTGCTCTTAGTGGCCGAGAACAAACACGTGTTCCTGATTGGCAGCCATTCGCTGCAAAGAATACCTGCAGGTATCCTAAAGAACTGAGTCTTAGTCTAACACAGATGCTTTGACCGGACAGAGACACAAAAGCCTGACACAAGACCACTATAAAGACATGACATAGAGTGTCTGTGAGGAATGAAACACAAAACTCAGATAGGCGTCAATCACTCACCTTGAAAACACTTTCCATGCGCGGCAAAGAGCAAACTTCTGGCCTTGATTGGCTGGTGCTTGCCACCAAGACCTGCATGTATAAGAAAGAACCCGGTCTTAGTCAAACTTGGGTGTTTTGCAGAAGAGAGACAACAAAATACTAATGCAAGACCACTACACATAGGTTATGGCATTCAAGAGGAATGAAATACAAAACTCATATAGGCGGGCAATAGCTCACCTTGAGAACACTTGTTCTCGGTGGCCGAGAACAAACTCGTGTTCCTGATTGGAAGCCATTTGGTGCGAAGAATACCTGTAGATATCCTAAAGAACCCAGTCTTAGTGTAACACAGATGCTTTGGCCGGACAGAATACAAAAGTGATACAAACCACAAAAAGCAGGAAATAGTGTCTGCGAGAGATGAAAAAAGACCCAAGTGGAGAGGCTCGTTCTGTTTCACGTTAGTCAAATAGTGTAGCTCATTTTGCTAAAACGATGCATATTTGCTAAAAAAAGTATCTATATTTTGCCCCATTTAGCAGAGTTTACTGCCAAGGGTACCTGCACACCAGAATAAGTCAGAATTAGTCAGGTTTTTTTTCTTCTTTTGATGAGCGACTACAGAATCCTAAACAGGTGATGAAACAAAATATGAACCCAGCAAGACAGGCTAGTTTGCCTTGATGCAAGCACAGTGCTTCGGCCAACCAAATGAGGTTCTATTCTTTATCACTTGTCATATTTGGTGGGAACAGTAAAGTAAATGAAAATAAGGCAACCTCTCTTCTAGCCGACAGCTGCAAACGAAATTCATATACCTCGATGAACGACCTGGAAATAAAATTGATTGGTTTCCAAGTGGTTTAAGGTGTCAAATTTCAAACTTACAGAATGTAGTTTTGGTTTAAGTCCTCCTGGTGTATATTTTTATCCTTATAACTATATTTACATTGTTCTTTTGTATTTTTGAAGCACAAGTACTTTATTTATACGCTAATTCACCTTTAGAAGCGTTTTAATTACACTCCATGCCTTTCTAGTGCTCGTAATTGATTCTTGGTAAAAGCGGTCTTAAATTTTTCTTTTCTTGCTGTCGCTGCTGCTTGCTTTCTCACCTTTAGAATGCTGACAACTCGACACAAAAGTAATGAAAAATGTGTTTAAAATGTCATGAATATCAGCATTTCCACGCTGTACCCCTGCTTCATGCCCCGACCATGCCACCATACCATAGCTGAGTGCAGTGACAAATGGTCCCAGGTTTGTCACCCGACCGTTTTTTGGGCTTACGGTGTGGCGCGACTCATGAAGCACCTATGCTTCGCGATGGAGCCAGTGAGCGAGGTGTGACACACTAGAGCTGTGCAAGCCACAGCTTTACAGCCTGCAAAGCGTGGGAAGATCCCTCTCCCTTTGCAGAGCTGGCATTAGCTCACCGAGAAGCTATTGCAAGCACTAGAAAGCCACAGAGTGTGAATAAAAGCGCTTCTGAAAATGAATTAGTGTGTAAATTATGCATCTACACTGTAAAAAAAAACCGTAAGTTAACAGCCTTTTTCAAAACTGGAAAGCGCCGTGAGAGGTGCGCACGGACAAAACGCCGTAGAGGCGACATGACGGCTCGAGTCCGTAAATGTACGGCTTCACATATTTCTTAGTTCAGGTCTGTGTTCCCTTTTCTTTGAAGTAAAAACACATAACACACGCCACGTTTGCTCTAGAGATAGTTTTCTTGTTGGCAGATGTCTCATGTTACGTGCCATTCGTGCCAATGCTAAAATCTCTTTCGAACGGCGGAGGGAGACCCACCCAAAGGCCGGCGCACTCAGCTCGCGGACGACGACAACCGAGCAAGGAGCGCCGTCCATCACGTGATGTTTACTTCCCGGTCTGTATGCTCGCTCGCGCGTGAACCACCACGGGCGGGAAGGGCGGCAACACTCTTCGTCGTCGCCGCGATCATCTTTCACCATTCAACCGGACTAAGAAGGTAAGCCAGCTCATTTTCGCATGCGCCTTGCGAGATAACCGAAGTGCAGAAGGAATCAAAGACGCGTTACTTAACGCAATGGCGCGGGCTGAGTCAGAAAACGCGCCATATTTTTTGCTTTAGCTTCCGGACTCAGTTGCGCGAGGGAAACCTATCCACGCATCAGACTCGACTTGATGGACGTGTGCAGGCGCAGGGCTCATCGCCATGACTGTTTGGTTTGCTCTGGGCTGAGTGGGCTCTCCCGAACTCCTTCTGTTCGTACCTTTTGCTTTCGGGCGCCGTCACCCTTTCGCTTTCGGGCGCGGTAAGAACCGGAGAAATCAGATTTTAACATGAAAGACTGAAGCGCGCTCATGGAATAATCATAATGAGCGCTGTCGCGTACTGAATTTAAGAGCATGTCGTGTTTTCTCTAGTTTATACACTGATGTTTAGGACAATTGCTGGATCGCGTACCCCCGCTTGATCGCTGCAGCCCGAGTGCGGCCACCGGACGGCAATCTTGCATGTTGAGAAAGCGCGCTTTTGGAGCGTTGCGGAGGCTGGTGGCAGCGTGCTGAAGACACGGTTTCTACTCGTTCGTCGTCATTCACCGAAGAAGTTCTTTAAAACTATGTAAGATATGAGACTTGCGAATGAAAACACGTGACAATGTTTACGGAAGCGCAGTGCAGCAGAAAAAAGGCACAACTCGTCGAAAGCAAGTTTCGCCGGTCTCGCGGCATGTTCAAAGCTTCCTTGGCACCCCGAAGCGCTGCGTCTCTATGCCTTCGCACGCTTGGATGCCGGTCAAGAATCGACACCGTGTGAATGTGTTTTGCGAGTGCAATGTGGCTGTAGCCGTATGTGCCTCTGGAGCAGCGGTTTACTTTACTCTGACGACTGTATTTGTAACTAAGTGGCGACGGAAGAAAGGGGGAAAGTACTTCTTTTTTTTTTTTTTTTTGCTAGACGGTTCAGAGAATATTGCGCACAACAGCTCCTCATCAGTGATCAGCGGTGTCTCATTATCAACCTACTTAATTTCACTTGACGTTTGAGCACGGCTCGAATAATTGTGATTGGTCAACAGACTGCACACGACCATATGGACCGCGCTTCAAAGATCTCCATTCTCGCCGTCTTGTACTTTTGCCTTCGAAAACCCTCCTTGCTCTACAGCATTGCTCTATTTGTGCTGCTATGTGATCTATTAGAGTAGATTTGGAACACAGCCATGGTTAATAGTGCATAAGAGCAACTGTACAGATTGCTTTCCCCCCTTTATTGATAGCAACTCGCCTGAACATCTGGATGCTCCAGAACTCTTTAGCCGATATAAGATGCAAAGGCATCTGTGCACGACACACCTTCAAAACATTTTCGCGGCACCAATTCTTGATCGGTATCCTAGCGTGCGAAGACACAGAGACTCAGCGCTTCGGCATGCCAAGGAAGCTTTGATCATGCCGCAAGACCGTCGAAACTTGCTTTCGACGAGTTGTGCCTTTCTCTTGCGGCACTGCGCTTCCGTAAAAATTCACACATGTTACTCGCTTATATTTGCCTACGTAAAAGCGACTATTAAAATATATGCTCAAGCAAAAAGTGGCCACTTTCCGAGAAGTGTGTCCAACCCTTAGTTTCCCTTTTGTAGTAGCTTCTCCTTGGCTGGAACGATTATTGATACCTTGCGTGTGGGGAAGAGCGGTGTCAATCATTCTTTCGGTGGCACCGATTACTTGAGAAACACTCGTATGAATGAATCTTCCTCCCATTATTTTCATTTTAGGGAAAAATGCTTGTTCTGACGTGTGGTTTATTCGCTATGTTTAAATAGTTTTGTTGCTTTGCAGTTGTCGAAGGTGGGACTGATTTAGTTATTGCATCAAGCTTTAAAGGCAATGAGGTCATTGCCAAAGTTCTGTGTTTTTGCTTTCTATCCCCATTTCCAACAGCATTCTTTTTGCTGTGAATAATTGTGTGTCATAATTGCAGTTATGATAGTTTTTATGACACTGTGAGGAACTGCGGGAATTCCTATAGTTCTTGCATCGCTTTTTACGATGTGATAAACCGTAATTTCTGCTCCAAAAGCTCAAATGTGGGGAACACGCTATCACAGCCGTGATGAAGCATTCACGCATCTTTTTGCTGCAGATTATACTTCTGAGCATCGCCAGCAGTGACGGGGCCCATATGCTGGACGAGCTACAGGACGCCACGAAATTGATTGTTCTCGAGCCAACCACGGGAAAACAGTGGTTCCTGGGACCCATCTTGGTGGATTTCAAGTTGGGAGCATTAGGAGCCTGCCAGCACTGGTCTTCAGCTACGATGCCTCTACAGAAGCCGCTATCCAACGCCAGTCGTTCGAGGCACGCTACCACAGCCATGAAGGAACGCTCGGACATCTTTTTGCTGCAGGTTCGTTATTTGAATACTTCAACTTGCCGTCGTTCAAGCAACTATTGTCTGCTAGTGGTATCCTGCCCCGGTGCTTGGTTGTGCTGTTTTCGTTGCGTGTGGTCTTGGTTTCGGGACGTCATGTCCTTAAGTTTGCAGTGTGAAATAAATTAAATGAAATATGTGCTACAAAAGCCATGTTTTTGCTGCAGAAGCTGTTACAAGCAGTTCTTTTGTAAGCTTCAGCACTGATGATTCCATTTTGTCTGTTAATGCATGAAAACATTAGCCACTTGTGCTTTCTTGCCTTTGAGACATGCTCAGATAATTATATGGTTTGAAGTTGAACTGGGGGGGGGGGGGGGGGTGCGGGGGCTTCATTGTTTACTTTTAGAATGTAACACGCATCTCCAATGTTCAACTCAACGAGCTTCCCGCAGCGTCCATCTGCATCACACTAGGCAAGCCTTTGTGCATCTTTTGGCATGCAGGATACAACACTACTTTATTTCAATTGTACGCTACTGCATTACCGTAAAATACCAGGCAAGCGCCCACTCATAATTTAGAGATAATCGCGAAAAAAATGGGGGAATGGGCGCTTGCCTGGTCATCAAATTTACATATAAATGTACTGTGCATATTTTCTCAGATCTTAGAAATTTGGATATCGGCACTTCATGTGGAATGGGCGGATGCATGGTATTCTACGGTAGCTAAGAGTTGCACTTGGAGTGTCGTTCGGTACAATGAAAATAGTTTTTCTTCATATGTTCACAAATCTAGCGTGCCAAGGCACAGAGACTCAGCGCTTCGGCATGCCAAGGAAGCTTTGATCATGCCGCAAGACCGTCGAAACTTGCTTTCGACGAGTTGTGCTTTTTTCTCTCGGCACTGCGCTTCCGTAAAAACTCACACATGTTCTCATTAGCAAGTATCCGGCTTACGCAGGGTTTTAAAAAAATGTTTCTGGCGAATGACGACGAACAAGTAGAAAATGTGTCTTCAGCACGCTGCGGCCAGCCTCGGCAACGCTCCAAAAACACAATTTTTCGACGTGCAACATTGCCGTCTGGTGGCCGCACTCGCTGAGCGGGGATGCGCGATTGAACAATTGTCATAGAGATCAGTGAGTTTATGTGTAAAAAAGGTTCTTGTCTATGGCAGTTTGTTTTGAGGTGGGCCAATAATCTCCACTAGAGGGTTGGATGGCGCATTGAGCGAACAGGTATAAAGCCACCGGAAGTAAGCAGCTTGTCCCGGAAGTGAGCGCTTGACAGGCTTTCCCACTCTTACGAGCGGTGGTCGAAACAGTGTCCAAGGCGCTTGATTTGCTTTTGTTATAACAATAGAGCCTGCTTGTCGCGTTCATGCAGGCCCGAGATGTCTTCTTGGAAGCCATTTCATGTCTGAGAATTTCGAGATTCTAGTTGATTAAGTGTACACTCCCCAAGTTCAAGTGCCTCATTCTCAAGATTGATTCCTAAAAAGGATTATTAAAACCCACGTAAAAATGCAAGAAAGCATGAATCAAAACATTCACTGAATCCATTATAAAACCCAGCAAACACTCGATTTCTGGGACAAGCATCGAACTTCCGATGGCTTCACTCGTGCCCGACTCCGAGCTAGGCTAAGCGCCTTCCAGGCCCCTATATTAGAGATCAGTGAGGTAGGCCTACCGCGCGAACGACGGTCGTGCGTGCATGACGTCGGTGGCACCACGGGTGGCACCACGGGTGGCACCACGGGTGGCACCACTGACGTCATAAGATGCTAGAGAGCCTCAAGTAAGATTGCATTCAACTTAAACCATGGAGTGTGTTTGCAATTTAATGGCAGCGTTAAAGATGGCGGATTATACAGTTTTCTGCGTGTAAAAAATGCTTAAACTATTGGAACAAAAATGGTGTCTATAGAAAAGTGTTATTTTATTCTTCACATAAAATCTTCAAGCATCTGTTTTTAACCGGATTTACGTTGAAAAACTACCCGTATTCCCGTAACCAACAGCAAAATTTTGCAATTTAATGGTGCCCATGAACACATGCCTTGATCTAGCAGTTGAACACACTTTTACTTGAGGCTCTTAATTAGATGTTGGCTGGAAGCAGATGACGACATGCCACCTGCTTCGGCCGCTATGATTCATTAAATACTTTCAGTAGATATGATGTATTACCGTTCGATAATAAATAGGACTAAGGTACACAAACCACTTCCGTCCCACGGTGAGCTTCCATAGACGAAAACAATTTTTTTCTTTCATAAAATTGAGGAACCCCAAGTTACTCACTTATATTTGCCTATGTAAAAGCAACTATTAAAATATATGCTCAAGCAAAAAGTGGCCACTTTCCGAGAAGAGTGTCCAACCCTTAGTTTCCCTTTTGTAGTAGCTTCTCCTTGGCCGGAACGATTATTGATGCCTTGCGTGGGAGGAAGAGCGGAGTCAATCATTGGTTCGGTGGCACCGATTACTTGAGGAACACTCGTATGAATCTTCCTCCCATTACTTTCATTTTGGGGAAAAATGCTTCTTGTGACGTGTGGTTTATTCGCTATGCTTAAATAGTTTTGTTGCTTTGCAGTTGTCGAAGATGGGACTGATTTAGTTATTGCATCAAGCTTTAAAGGCAATGAGGTCATTGCCAAAGTTCTGTGTTTTTGCTTTCTATCCCCTGTGAATAATTGTGTATCATAATTGCAATTATAATAGTTTTTATGACACTGTGAGGAACTGCGGGAATTTCTATAGTACTTGCATCGCTTTTTACAATGTGATAAACCGGAATCGCCTGCTCCAAAAGCTCTGATGTGGGGGACACGCTACCACAGCCGTGATGAAGCGCTCACGCATCTTTTTGCTGCAGATTATACTTCTGAGCATCGCCAGCAGTGACGGGGCCCATATGCTGGACGAACCACAGGACGCCACGAAATTGATTGTTCTCGAGCCGACCACGGGAAAACAGTGGTTCCTGGGACCCATCTTGGTGTATTTCAAGTTGGGAGCATTAGGAGCCTGCCAGCACTGGTCTTCAGCTACGATGCCTCTACAGAAGCCGCTATCCCACGCCAGTCATTCGAGGCACGCTACCACAGCCATGAAGGAACGCTCGGACATCTTTTTGCTGCAGGTTCGTTATTTCAATACTTCAACTTGCCGTCGTTCAAGCAACTATTGTCTGCTAGTGGTATCCTGCCCCGGTGCTTGGTTGTGCTGTTTTCGTTGCGTGTGGTCTTGGTTTCGGGACGTCATGTCCTTAAGTTTGCAGTGTGAAATAAATTAAATGAAATATGTGCTACAAAAGCCATGTTTTTGCTGCAGAAGCTGCTATAAGCAGTTCTTTTGTAAGCTTCACCACTGATGATTACATTTTGTCTGTTAATGCATGGAAAAATTAGCCACTTGTGCTTTCTTGCCTTTGAAACATGCTCAGATAATTATATGGTTTGAAGTTGAACCGGGGGGGGGGGGGGGGGGCTTCATTGTTTACTTTTAGAATGTAACACGCATCTCCAATGTTCAACTCAAAGAGCTTCCCGCAGCGTCCATCTGCATCACACTGGGCAAGCCTTTGTGTATCTTTTGGCATGCAGGATACAACACTACTTTATTTCAATTGTAGGCTACTGTATTACTGTAAAATACCAGGCAAGCGCCCACTCAAAATTTAGAGATAATCGCGAAAAAATGGAGAATGTGCGCTTGCCTGGTCATCAATTTTACGTATAAATGTACTATGCATATTTTCTCGGATCTTAAAAATTTGGATATCGGCGCTTAATGTGGAATGGGCGGATGCATGGTATTCTGCAATAGCTAAGAGTTGTACTTGGAGTGTAATTCGGTACAAGGAAAATAGTTTTTCTTCATATGTTCACAAATCTGGTTCCCTCCATTTTCAATTATATATAAGTGGCACAGATAAGAAAGATTGTAAATAATTTGATTCCCAAAAAAACAAAAAAAAGACAAGTGACACATTATTTCTAAGCTCACAGTTCACCATTTGCATCTCTGGTTTATTTCTATGGTACATACTACGCAACAAGGAATCACCCTGTGCCACCTACCTTATCTGAATGCCGAGGTTGCTTGCTTTTGTTTATTGGTTGAAGGTGATAAGTTCCTTTTTTAACTAAGGGATGGACCGGATGAGGAAGCAGTTGTGGTTTTCACGAGCCAAAATTTCACCAGCTTCCACATATCCTTGCGATTCTATCCTGATAGCCTGCAGTTATCTCATCTTATTGAACTCGGTCATGCAACCGCATCTGGTAACTGTACTGCCAAATGTTCACACGACACCGAGGGCTGGCTTTGATATAGGGCTTTGCTTGACCTGCATAGGCTACGCAAAAGTGGATCACATATTGTTCCCACCATACAATGCACCTGAAGGTGTCTCCTCTTGCAACGTTTTTTTTTTTTTTGCTCCTCTTCTCTGTTCAATACACAAACTGATATCCATGGGGGTAGGTGGTGCCATATGATTTAAGTTATCTTCTATGTTTTGTTTTATCTGTAATTCCTGGTAGCAACCTCCACTGAGAGATCCTTTTGTTTGCCGAGTCACTTCTATCCGTACCTGTTTTTTATGTTTCCTTTGTGATGTATCAACAAGCCAGTCTACAATTTTAGTCTCCATGCATTTTTATCCTAATTATATTGACGAGTAGGATCACTTGGGCTCTGTTTTGGTTGTTGGAGTACCATAAAAGTCCACGCTATGTTTCATGGGAGTTACTTCAGCTCAAGTTCAAGTTCATTACCTTAAGGGCATTCTCGTGGAATGCATTGGGGGGAACAAGAATTTGTAGTGGCAATAACAACATTCTAAATAGGTTAAGCATTAATTTCACGTACACACAAACAATTGTTTACGTGTATGTGTAAAACAAAAGAACAGCTGTAGGTATTATTTTAGAAATCAAATGGTTCTAGATTTTTCAGGAATGGAAAAAATGAAATCTAAGTATGTCACCGAAGCCCATTACATGTTACTATAAAGCTGCCAAATTAGTTTATCAAAAAATGCATTAGTTTCACACAAAAAATTCTAATTAGTTGCGGGACCCTTGGGTCCACCTACTCAGCGAGCCAGGCCTTGGTGACGACATCTGCCTTGTCCCTTTAGTGTCTCTTGTCAGTCCCAAGCTGCGGGGCGGTGCCACTCGTAGATCTCTTGTATGCACTTTCAGGTATGGATCAGAAGGCGCCCAGGCGTCCCTCGCCTCAACTAAGCTCCTTTGTCCCACTTTTACCTCCCAATTTTTGGGAAGTTGGAATATCTGGCACAGCTTGCTCCTTCGAATGCAACGTCACTTAGGTACAGAGCCTGAGTAACGGACAGGCGTGGCGTGGCGAACGCGGGTAGAGAACAACGAAAGAGAGATTGTTTAACGTCTTAATCAGAGTCACATGGTTTATCGACGAGCTGCCGTCGCCACAGTAGGAGTTGTGTCAAGGTATCCTGGTCCCCAGATAAACATGATGAACATTAAAAAAAATAATTTTGTAATTATTGGAGTTTTAAATATTCTGAATTGTTTAGTGTATATGCAATAAGCTATCGTTCTGTCATGTAACAAATACTCTAACTTGCCTAATTTCTGTGTCCATGCCCCTTTCAAGTAGTTTCATTTGGGGTTTACAGCTTTCTTAAATCACACTGGCACCTGCAGTGCACTTACGTGTAACTCATAGTTTGCAGATATCGGGAGGTTTAGTTTGTCATCGCATTCTATTCAGAACCTAACCACATCACGCATTTTTTTTTCAGGTTCTGTAGTTGTTTATATTAACTTGATTGCTCTGGAAGCTATGATGATTGCCTTCCACAGGAAGGCTGGACGTGACCCACGAATTAATTCTCAGGAATAAAGGTATGCACGTGTTTTATTCCCTGCTGCATCTTGTGTGCACTTCCTCGAAATTTCTTACTAACACGGTGTTCAAGCACCTGTTTATCTCTGGGAGGTGCACTTTCTTAAATCACACTGGCACCTGCAGTGCACTTACGTGTAACTCATAGGTTGAATATCGGGAGGTTTAGTTTGTCATCGCATTCTATTCAGACCCTAACCACATTCCACATTTTTTTTCCAGGTTCTGTAGTTGTTCATATGGACTTGATTGCTCTGGAAGTTGTGAAGATTGCCTTCCCCATGAAAGCTGGACATGACCCATGAATTAATTTTCAAGAATGAAGGTATGCACATGTTTTACTTCCTACTGCATCTTGTGTGCACTTCCTCGAAATTTCTTACTAACATGGTTTTCAAGCACCTGTTTATCTCTGGGACGTGCACTTGGCAGTAACATCTGAAATTAACTTACGACAGCAGGCTTGAAGAAACTCCGTGAGTGCGGCAACTTTATCTTCGAAGGCATTTTTCAAACTTCCCTTGCTACAATGGTTTCGTAGCATAAGTCATAAGTTGGTTTCACTGTCTAACGTTTGCCAGAATTAAGCTGAGGTTCCTGCACTGCACTTATGTGCAGCGCTTAAAGTCTGGGTCGTCTCAGGGGGTCCCCCACTGATTTTAACGGATGGTCTGGGACCCTCCTCCACAGCCCCAGCATTTGTGAAATCAAAATCATATCTTGCAATAAAATAGCTTGTTTTCAGGAATGTGACATTTGGGGATTAGCAATTCGAGGGTTGCAGGTACGGTGGGGACAGAGTCAGCAGTGGGTGTTATTTTATGTGCATCTAATACATTTCGTCAAAACCCCCCCTCCCGCCCTCCTCCCTTCTTTTAGGGACCCCCCTCAACCTAAGGGAGACTTCAAGCTCTGCTTATGTGTAACTAATAGTTAGCAGGAAATGGGAGGTTCGTTCTGTCATCACATTCTGTTCAGAACCTAATCACATACCACATTTTTTGTTTTGTTTTCCAGGTTCTGTAGTTCTCCCTATGAGCTTGATTGTTCAGGAAGTTAGAGATTGCTTTCCATGTGAAAGCTGGAAAGCAAGCCCACTAATTATTTTAAGAATAGACGCATGAACATGTTTTACTTTGTACTGCATCTTATGTGCACTTGCTTGAAATTTCTTACTAACACGGTGTTTAATTATCTCTGGAAGGCACAGTTGGCAGTAACTTCTGAAATTAACTCGTGACAACAAACTTGAGGTATTTTATTGGATGTGGAAATTCTTTCTTCAAAGGAATTTTTCTAACCTCCCTTGTTGAGATGGTTTCGGATCATAAGTTACAAGTTGGTTTCACTGTAGTGCTCGCCATAGTTAAGATGAGGCTCCTGCAATGCGCTTAGATGTAACTCGTAGTTTGCTGAAATTGGGAGGTTTATTATGTCATCGCATTCTGTTCATAACCTAACACATTCCACATTTTTTGTTTTTGTTTTCCAGGTTCTGTAGTTCTCCATGTGGACTTGATTGCTCTGGAAGTTAGATTGCCTTCCAAATGAAAGCTGGACGTGGCCCACTAACTATTTCTCAAGAATAAAGGTATGAACATGTTTCACTTCATACTGCATCTTACGTGCACTTCCTCGAAATTGCTTACTAACACGTATTCTTGTGCGAATAGATGATTTTGAGTTAGAAGCGAACAGCGGTATTGGCCGAATATTTTCGATTTGAATATCGAATAGTTTTTCCATGCTTTTTACTATCACTGCATAATCCTTAGACGAAAACCCAGCTAAACTTGTGAACATTGTTCCACTTGTTTGTTTATACGCGAAGTTTAATCTATCTATATTTATGAACTGTGACTTCAGAAGTTCTGATGTCTTGGAATGGCAAGTAAACGAAGGATTTGACATAAAATGAATCCTATAGAAATGTCCAATTGAGTGAATTTACAAATCTTGCTATATAAAATAATCTTTCGTTAATTTGAGTTAAAAAATGAAAGCCGTTTACGACTCCCTGTAACACCGGATAAGAGCGCAGCTCTTGAGGAGGAAAATGGAAGGGTACTGAGGGATAGGTGACCCCCTGAGGTTGCGCGACCTCGTGGGGGCAGGTCACGGGACTTCAGGGGGGTGACCCTCATGAGGGTAACTCTCATAACCCTCATGACCCTTGTGAGGGTGATCCTCGTGAGAGTAACCCTTGTGACCCTAGTGAGGGTAACCCTTTCGAGGGTAACTAATTCTCGCAACCCTTGTGAGGGTAACGCTTGTGACCCTCGTGAGGATAACCCTCGTGACCCTAACCCTCGTAACCCTCACGAGGGTAACCTTCGTGACGTCATTATGGGAAACTTCCCATAATGCAAAGCGCTATTACGGCGACGCCGCTCAAGCCGGAAATGGGCGCCTAAGAGCTGTGCTCTAAAAGAATGAATCGCGCATGAGGAACGCAGGTTGTAAGGGCATCTCTGCCTAACATAGTATACTCTTGCATAACAGTCAGTTTAATTTTAAAACTTTTACTACAAAGTAGATATGCACATTCACAAAGTTTCCATTTATTTTCAAATACAGCCGGCACACGTGCACCACCCCGCGTTCAATGTATGCTTTTCTTCCAACCACGCAATTGCGATATTTCTATTTTCCCAAGTGTTTATCGTAGTGGGTTATCCTGTTGAGTGCGCTTCTTATTGAGCACCGTTGCACTGCGGAGAAGCAACACCCGCGGAGCTCGCTTCCGCAGGTATTGCTTCTCCGCAGTGCAACGGTGCTCGGTAAGAAGCGCACTCAACGAGACTAGCCCGCCGCACGCAACCAACACTTCAAAAAACACGAACAGCACAGTTCTTCTCAAAGCGAATATAGAATAGTGTATTATTTGAAACTACAGTCCGAAATTCCGAATACTCGCACAACCCCACTAACACGGTGTTTAATTATGTCTGGGAGGCACAGCTGGCAGTAACTTCTGAAATTAGCTCGTGACAACAAACTTGAAGTAACTTATTGAATGCGGAAATTCTGTCTTCAAAGGAATTTTTCTAACTTCCCTTGTTAAAATGGTTTCATACCACGAGTCACAAGTTGGTTTCACTGTTTAGTGCCCGCCAGAGTTCAGCTGAGGCTCCTTCAATGCCCTTACATGTAACTCATTGTTTGTGAAAATTGGGACGTTTATTCTGTCATCACATTCTGTTCATAACCTAACCATATTCCACATTTTTTGTTTTGTTTTCCAGGTTCTGTAATTCTTCCTATGGACTTGATTGCTCAGAAAATTAGAGATTGCCTTTCACAGGAAAGGTGGACATGGCCCACTAATTATTTCTTAAGAATAAAGGTATGAACATGTTTTACTTAATACTGTATCTTGTGTGCACTTCCTAGAAATTTCTAACACAGTGTTTAAGCAGCTGTTAATCTCTGGGATGCGCAGCTGGCATTAACTCCTGAAAGAACTTGGACCCGCAGCCTTGTCACATTCCCTGGCCATTAGATATTTAATTTGAATTGTTCCCGCGTCAAAAATTAGTTTACGTGTTGTCTGTAACTTGCAGCGGCAGAAAGCTGTAACTCTCAATCACTGAGCTGCACATCATGAGTGACGACGGGAATCGTTCCGACATTGAAAATTAGCTGGCGTGTTGTCCGCACATTGCAGCAATGGCCAGAGACTGTTAAAATGTTAGCTGCAGTGATTTAACAAAACCGATATCTCAGTGAACAATAAATAAGCAGTAAAATGCTATATTGTTCACTTAGACATCCATTTTGTTAAGTCACTGCAGCTAGCAGTTTAACA
This sequence comes from Ixodes scapularis, assembly GCF_016920785.2. Classification (NCBI taxonomy): domain Eukaryota; kingdom Metazoa; phylum Arthropoda; class Arachnida; order Ixodida; family Ixodidae; genus Ixodes; species Ixodes scapularis. Next base: position 1,826,795 of record NW_024609981.1, on the reverse strand, counting down.
GGCTGTGGCCGACGCTGCAAGGTGTGGACAACACACCTGCTAATTTTGTATGCAGGAACAATTCCTGTTTTCGCACATCACGTACAGCTCGGTGATTGAGAATTACGGTTTTTTGCCGCTGCAAGTTACGGACAACACACCAGCTAATTTTCGATGCCGGAACAATTTCAGTCGTTGCACATCACGTGAAGCTCAGTTATTAACCGTTACGGTTTTTTGCCGTCGCAAGTTACGGACAACACGCCTGCTAATTTTCGATGCCGGAACAATTCCCGTATCTGTGGATCACGTACATGAGAGTTACGGTTTTCTGCCATGCTTCTACGGGTCAAGTTACGGGCAAAAACCGTAGGGCCTCATTACTGTCATGCACGTAATACCTACGTAATGCTGTGACCGTTATGCAAGACAACGGAAATTGTACCGGCATCAAAAATTTATTGGCAATTTCCGTAATTTGACGGGATTTTTTTTTACAGTGTATATGTTAAAACTTAAAAAAGTATATATGTATATATATAAATCTATTTAAATACTAAAAAAGGCAAAAAAGAAAAAAAATGTTTCCAGGTGGGCTTGCACCCAGAGCTCCACGGCCCTTGAATTCAGTTCCCTAAAGCCCGCTTCAGACGGAACAGTTTCGCCCAGTAACTTCATGTCGCAACACCAGCAACACGGGCCGCCCGCGTTCACATGCAGCAACCGAATTGCTACGACTTGCCATCATCATCATGAAATTTTATTTTTCTTACAGTACTTAGACGCACAGTTATATCCAAAAAACATGTTTTTATATCTTTAAATTGCGCTGAGAATACTAACTCATCTTTTTGAAAGAGTTTATTTTCAAAAATGATCCATTTCAAACCAGAACTAAGTCCTCAGTTCTCATCATCACGACCACAGGGGTGTCACGTGAAAATATTGCATTCCTGATTGGCTGCTGCCTCTTCAAACATCTCCGAGTAGTCAAAGTTGCTCGTCCGCTTCGAGCCGGACCCAATCTCAGCAATTCGTGTCGATCTAGGGAAAACTAGGGAACAACCCGCCAGCAGCCCCAAAATTGCTGGAAAGGTTGCCCCGTCTGAAGCGATCCTATACTCTGTTTCATACATAGAGTGCGATGCAGTCAAAGCTAGCGCACTGGTTTGCATTGCTGACCGTGCCTACGTTCGCCCCATAAGATAGTGCGTCCCCTGCAAAAAAGTTTCTGAAAGTCGGAAAATGTGCCTCCTCGGGGCTAGTAACTGATAGTGGCGTTATGATTTCCACGGAGCACAAATGTTTTTCAACAAAAAGGAAAAGATAATGTAAACCACCTTAAATTGTTTTCGTGTTCATCCGTGTGGCAGCCGCTGCGGGTTTTCGGGTTGTGTGGCACTGGCTGGTTTTGAGAAGATGGCGTCTTATGCAGCAAGCTCAAGTACCTCTCCTGCTCGGATGTTTTCGAAGATTCGTTGTGCGAAAATCTTGAAAGAGTGCAAGCAGATGATCGCCAATGTGTACGGGAGTATAAGAGCACATTCCCCGGAGAATTCGGTCGTGAAGTTCTGGAGACGGCCAGTAACGACACTGGAGTGTGCCCTGTACTGTCGCGAAGTGCAAGGCGCAGTGCCTATCTGGCAAGGTGGCGTCCCCGAAGCAAAGACCTCGCAACGTGAAAGTTTCGAGCACGGGGACCGTCAAGCATGACGAGTTCACACAGAACGCCATTCGCCTGAAGGTGCATCGCAAGTGCTCCGAGAGGGAGATTCCTACCCTTTGACAGCTATTTCAAAATAAACTGTACAGGCCACAACTATTGTCGATTAACGTTTTATTATAAATTTTGGGACAAGGCCGCTATCAGGGCGATTCCTCATTCCACGCTGCACGAAAGAAAAATATAACTCGGTGCTGGAGGCAAATAACACTTGCAAAGCGGCAGACCAGATGGTAGAAATCTGGCCTCTCGGCGACTTATAAATAAAAATCAAGAAGGAGGAACTGAAATATGCACTTCGTCAATGCGCACAATCTTGCGCAAAAAGTATGTCTAAAAAAAAAAAAAAAAAAAAAAAAAGCCAAAAAGCTTTGCGCGTAAAACTGGTTCAAACCACGGCCACTGAGACGTCACTATCGCCAGAGCAGTGCCTTCTACCACTCGTCCACGAAACGCGCGGAGTAACACTTTTTCTATTTTTTCATGCGCACCACTTTAGTACCTTTGACAGCGTTGCACGCTAAGTATGAAACAGAGTATAAGACACCCTATTGTCTGGTACAGAGACAATTTATGAACGCTTGGGTGTTTAAACGATCTACTACACATTTTACAGAAAAAAAAAAAAACATTGGGTGTTTAAACGTTGTACTACCCCTTTTTCAATAGAAAAAAGCAACAATAAAAAAAAAAACATTTCAGAAGAAAAGGTTAAGGAAAGGGAATGTACCATTATGTTCAGTGAAGTTTGGTGACAAGACTCGGGACTCGAGCAGGAATGCAGTCATCCTTGGTGTGACCCCATGAGACTGTCTTGCTGCCTTTGCTGGGGTTTATCTAACTGAAGTACCTGTACGAAAAGTAGAACGCATGTGCATAACACTCATTATTCACAAGAAAATTTGTCAATGTCCAAAATGACCCATGAAGAAAATTACGCGAGGAATTTTCAGGCTGCGTTGGCCGAGTCAGCTCTCGTGGCCAATGTTTCATAGCAACTTTAATTGTAGTGAACAGTTATAGGGTATATTACGAACAAAGTGCAATTTGGTTTTGTAGGAAACTATAACACAAAACGACACTTGAATGCAGTATGTTGAGGTACCTCTAAACAAACTCCAGGGTTTCATGGCGCCTCCTTCAGATACCTGATGTTGAACATGAAATATGTGCACCAAGGAGTGAGCAAACAGCGACTTCAGATTTGTCTCTAACACCAGCGACATGTCGACAAGGAGTGCAACGTGTAGAAGGTCGTCTAGAAGTGTGCCAAGATGAAAAAGCAAGATGTAACGATATCAGAATAAGATCACACCAACGAGGCACCATTGTGGTGAGACAATCTACGATGTAGAGAGAGTAATCGGGAGTCAACCGACGTACGGCCGCGATTTACTTTGAGGCAACTAAAATGAAACATGGCAAAAAAAAAAAATTAAAAATTATAGAACGCGTTTTTTTTTTCTACCTTACGGCGTCACGAAAATCTGACAGACTCGCTAGCTTTTCTCAACTTCGTACGGCGCCAGTCGGCACCACAGATGAATGGTCGGCACTCTTAGTCTACCAGGGAAAAAAAGTACGAGCTCAGAGCCCAGCGTCAATCGCGACTTTCGTAAACAGAAGCTCCGGTAACACTTCGGCGACTCGCGAGCGTTAAACAACGCCTCTTCGAACGAGCCCACGAATCCAACACGTCGAACGGTTTGCGCCGGTAAGCACGCTGGGAGCCAGGGGGCTGGAGGTTCAATATCCGAAAGAGACGAGGCGCTGGTTTCTACGTCTATTTCGCACATGATATAACAAGCCGAGTGATAGCTAGCCGAGTGTAAACACTGACTGACGTTACATCAGAGTACACGCAGTCGAAATGACGTCTGCAACAGAGCACAGCCAGACGCTTTCAGCAGGGGGCGCATGCGTTCAAATAAGCTGCGATTTCAAAACATCATGTCTCCCTTCTGTCCTCCAGTGTTCACTTTGATCTGTGTATACCAAAGCACTCAATGCTGCAAGTAATAAAGTCGTCTATACGTACCTTTCGAAGCGATTGAAAGTGGGTTGGTTTCACTTGGAACCCACAAGCAAAGTGCGCGACGAACTTGACGAGCCGTTATCCGTCGGTCCCGCCATCGCCGCTGTCTCGCCGGGTTGGCGCGGTGGCGCGGTTGGCGCGGTCGCGGTCACTGCGCAGTGCGCAATGGCGCAATCGCGTAATCTCGGCGGCTTGGCTAGGCTTGGCTGGATCGGCGGATTCGGCCACTCGGCGGCTCGCTCCGCTCGCTCAGCCGCTTGTCTGGCTCGATGGGCTACTCGCGGCTTGCTCGGCTCGCCCCCCTTCGGAATTCGAACTGCCTCCGAAGCTCGAGCGCTCGACCTTTCGCGCGCGCGGGTTGACGATGGAAATTTTTCTCATAAAACGAGTCTGTAACGTATCGTTTGATGGCGCAAATGCACGTATTTTTCCCGTCGTTTTTTACAGTGTGTGAATCTTGCGAAACAGGCGACGAAGAGTGGTGGGTGAAATGTGCTCGTGTGTGGTTGTGGATTTTGTGTACGACGTAGGATTACCCAGAAAGGCGGGTCAATATCGATAAATGTGCGGGTAAGAAGCAGGTGACCTGTCAAGCCCATTAATCCTCATTATTTTATCGTGCGAACTGACATTGTCACGTATCGCGTTCGATTTGGGTTCCAACATCGGTAACCTAACTTTTATTGCATTAAAACTGCAATAAACATTTGTTTGAAAAAATCACTCCAATGAGCACGTCGTTATTGGGCTTTCTCATTGAAAGGTAGGTCGCGGGTGTCCCAGCTAGTTATTCTGAATGGTTTGGTGGTTGTCTAGCATTTCAAGCGCTCGAGGCTGTGTGTACTGTGTGCCGTACGTACACTAGCGCTTTTGATCAATGTGAATGTGTTTGCCACGCGGAACGTTTGTGTTCTGTGTGTATCCACCTCCAATATCGTTCTCTCTCGTATTGCCGTATGGTAACTCCTGCTGTTCTACGATATCATTCACGTGATGTCGTATATGTGGGCGTACCGATATCCACATGTTGCTTCACGGGCGATCAATACTGTGTTACGTATCCTCCTAGTCCGCGGTATATGCCGACGTAATTCATGTTGGTAACTTGGAATTCGTTCTGAGATTTATCCACGCGATATTGTATTCTCCTTTGGGGCCGTGATCGACGACCGATAATTATATATCGTGTGGCCGCACAGTATGTCCATGTCGGTTACCAATATGCACGCGGTGTCGTATTCTATTCCAGTAACCGTAAGTTCTGTCGGGATATTGTGCTTCGATATCGTGTTGTATACCAATAACCGCAAGTTATATCGGGATATTGTGCTCCAATATCCTGTTGTATACCAATAACCACATACTATATCGGGATATTGTGCTCCGATATGAATTCCCATCGTGCGTATTGGGTTTATCGGATAACAATAAGTTTTTATTGGTTTCCATCAACTTCATTGGAATACAATATTTCCAATAAGCCGAGTTCATATTGGCCTTTTTCAATAGGGTCTTCCAAATGCTTTTCCAAATACATTCCTCAAAATTTGCGAGAGCAACTTTAGGGCACATGCAACGGGTTTCTGGGTATCTCATTTTAATTTTGCATCGCACACTCGGGAGTTAGTGTGCGAGGCTCTAGTAACGTAATAGAAATAAAATCACAAAAAAATGTAATCAGCTTGGACGTAATAGGTGAAAAAGTACAGAGCTTCAAGCAGCTTTTTTTTTTTGTCGATTACATGTTGGTATAGACCAACAAAGAACCGAGGCGACCAAGACGCGCAGCACTAGCTAGAGAATTTTTTATTGTTGCAACTCGCACCAGTTACGAAAATCTGGACGACCCACGCATTTAGAATGTTCCAGGCAAAAATATGGATGGAAATCAGGCTGGAAAGCATCAAAAGTTGTCACAGGCACTTATTTGGCCAGTGTGCCTGTGAACGTCGATTTCATCACTATTCTTGCCCTGGACTAGCACCGAAATCACAGTCACTAAACGCTTGTGCTTGATTGAGAGACACTGCATTCGGTGCAGAACGTAGCTTTCTTCCTGCTCTGGACACTGACAATAAATTTGAGGGATGTATTTTTGCCCACAAAATTGTATTTAATTACAATTGTATTTGAAATATCCACCTTTTAGTATTTAAATACACACATCAAATACATTACTCAATTTGTAATTAAATACAACTGCAAAATACTTGAAAGTATTTGAAATACGTATTCCAAATACTTGTATTTGAAATACTGCCTATCTTTGCTAGGGAGTACAATCAAACCCGTATATAACAAACAGCAGGAAATGCTGCGATCAGTTCGATACAGCAAGTAGTTCGATATAGCAAAAAAACATTTACATCGAACTTCTGCGATGAGTTTGTTGTAAGGCGAAGAGCTTGTCTTTCTTTCTCATCTCTTCAGTTCCGCCTTGTAACACGGCGCTGCAAAGATTTCTTCTTTTTCTTTTTTGCATGCGCGCAGAGTTTTTACGCTTTGGGGTGAAAATATTTTTTTTTTCTGTTCGTGCGTGCAGAGTGTTTTTTTTTTAGCTTGTTCCCTTTTGAATCGTTGATTTGCTCAATTTTGTTCGTAACTTGAGCTTTTAAAATTTTATTTCTTTCATACTTTTTTTGGGAAGGGATACGCTAGAAGACGATTGTCTGTGCGCTTTTGGAAGCCTTCCTGGAGGGAAAAATCTCGATATAGACAATATGTTGTTCCTTATAAAGCATACTTTTTACATGCATTTTTATTTAAATTATCCGTGAGTTTGATATGGACAATCATTCGCTGTACGTGGGTTTGTTCTAAGGGGGGGGGGGGGTACTGTAATCGTTACCTTTCCACGACTAGTGTATGTTTTACTCTCCCATACGAGTTCACCCTTAACTTTTTTATAGTCACGCAAATAGTTTTGCAGGATTCAGGACTGTCTACAGGTTTTGGATTTCAGAGTTTGGTGCATTATTTTAACTGCCCTTTTTTGCTCCAAAATACAATTGTTTAAGCAACAACCAGTCTGTCCATGTAGGAAAAAGTGTTGCCTGAACCCTGTACTAAAGAGTTAAGCACGCTCTCCAGAAAGCATTATTGTAACCTTTTTGTGCAGAGTAACTACAACTAACTACGGTACCTTAGAAGTGGTGCCTACACTCCGTATTAAAGAGTTTAGTGTGCTCTATAGCAAGAATTAATATTACATAACAGCAAACTGAGCAGTTTATATGATCCCTTCCTGGAGAGTGCTTTACTCTTTCATACAGAGTTAGGCAACACTTGAAGTGGGGATTTAATTACTCTCACTAAAGAATTTTGTAGAGTAAGTACAACCCCATTTGAAGTGTTGCCTAAACTCAGTATTAAACAGCTAAGCACACTTTCCAGGAAGGGGTCACACAAACTCCGCTCAAGTATATTGTTATGTGCTGAGTCACCCAGTAAAAAGTAACGTAAATGCCTGCAAACATAATTAGGGGAAGTAAGGTGTACAATTGGCTCCTTGTTAGTCAAACGTTTGCTGAAACAAAAAAACTCTACTGGCAAGTGGCAGTTTTAGCCTGTTGAAGTGCGCCCACTGTACTTTTATTTTTGCCGCTGTTTTATAAAATTTCAATACCTCCCTTGATTTCTCTGTAATGTGGAATAGTACTTCTGTCCTTATTATAGGAGCTGCTACATACAACTTGAGACAACTCAAGCACTTTGCAATGAACAGTAGCCCTAAAATCTAAAAGCAGCTATGTATATGTTCACAAGGGGAGGGTTGCATTGGAAATGTGGAAGTGCAGCTGAAAAAGGACATGAACGATGGAGCATGAGCCTGTTCAGAGGCCATAGGTTTTCATGAAAACTCAGCATAGAAAGGATAAAAAAAGTAGAATACGGCTCAATAAGCCAACAGTTTAATGTTAGGACATGGGAAAAAAGGCATGAATGGCACAGAAATTCCCTCTGGTGAACAAGGTTCTTACTTTGTGATGGGATCCAAAGCCAAGACAAACTTTATATCGTACTTCAAATCAATGAAGTGCCCAATCAGTGCAAGTGACCGGCTTGCTTTTTGACAGTAATGAGTGTTGTAGAGTCAGTGCAGTGCTAGAACGAGCGCTTTACCAGCCACAATATCCATCGCCTCAAAGAAGTGGTCCTCCAACACCACAGTCATGGCCCTTGAGTCCTCTTCGTCGATTCGCATCACCGGATAGGTCAATCTGTCGTGACGGTCCTCCTGTGAAGAATGAATGCTAAAATGTAGACTCAGCTGTATTAGAAGAGAGGAAACAGCTCGCTAAGTGTAGAAGGGTATGCATTTGGGCTAGTTGGTGATCCATATTTCCGAGGGAAAAAGCGCTAAAAACAATGAACAAGTAGACGTGTTGTTGGTTTCTTTTACTTTTCCATTGTTTTTAGTCTTTTACCCTCGGATATATAGCTCGCTAAGTGCCCTTAGTTTATACGAGTGCATTCATTTGTGAGACAATAGACCATTTGCGAAAATCCCAGGAGCCATTCATAGGATATGTTCCAATAGTTGTCTGGTACTTGTTTTCTTGCCGATTAAACAAGAGTCCTAACCGAACACTTAGGCAGCACTGATTGCTGGCTCACTCAGCCGCAACCACCCACAACTGTTTGTATCCCTTCTGATATGAACATCTAAGAGAAAAATGAACCACATCTCTCCTTTTTTCCTTTGTATGCAGTGGCAGCCATAAGGGGTTGCATTTATTTATGGCAGGCAATCCTTAAAGGGATTGTCCGGTCGAAACCGGAAGTACTTAAGTTCTTGCGCTCGTTAGGTCGAGGGAGCCTTTATATAGACAAACGTCATTTTTATTTTGATATATGATCTCCCGTTATTAATTAAACCTTTCATGATCCTATGTACGAAACTGCACCCTGAATTTCGCCAGTGTCAATGGCTGACATCCGTAGGTGCTGTGTGACGTCACAAAACGCAAAGGTTTGTCGGATGGTTGGGATAACAAGCGTTGGTCGATGGATATCTTGTATTTTGTTTCGAATTATATAGTCTCTTAGGCAGTACCCTACTTAAATACGGTTCTTCTAATGCAGTTCCTAAGCACGTGCAAAAAAAGTCGCGCCTTTTAGCAGGATATTACTCGCAGACAGCCATAAGCTTCGAGCAAACGTATGCCGTTTCGCGCAAACACAACTGCGACGGACGCCGATCGAACTAGGGGCGCTTTCAAAGCAAAGGATGCAGATTTCGCCTCTGGAGCGGCACCTAGGTACACGAAGCGGCATCTGGGTACACATTTCGGCGGATCCACTGGATCGGTGATGAGGCTGCGGGTCATTCCCTCAGAGGCGACGTCCGCGGGTCGAAGGCAAACGGCGAACCGTTCAAATGCATGTCGGACTCGTCACTTGACTTGGACGAGCTTGGTGAATCGTAGCTACGCTCCATTTTCACACGCGGGTCAAACAGATATCGGGCTGCACGACTGCTAAATACAACTTCTCGTATCATTTTGAGATGGCCAAGCTGTTGGTTTCGGTTTCGCTGCGTAATCAAGGTCTGTTCGATTTGGCCAGGAAGTTCTGAACTATAGTCGGTTACAAGTCAAGAAGGTAGCGGCAAATGCCCTCAAAGGGAATCTTTGCATTTCGACGATAGGTTCGCGGCATCAGGATGATTTTGTATCGGGAGTCACTGGCGGCAGCGCGCGGTCGGTATACCGGTCACCTCGAAGACGAAGGCCTGACGATAGCGTCTTGGCCAAGACAATTATCGACCGTAACTTTGGCGTCAAGTTGAAGCGAGAATCGGCTAAAAAAATGCCGATTCTCGGTGTTTTTCTCAGGCCTGTTAGTGGGAGTCCACAGATACCAGCGGACAAAGCATGCAGTATTATGCTCAGCTACGGGGACATGCGAGTGCCAACGCACTAAATCCCAGACCTCTACAATGTATCGGAGTCGTCAACATGCATCCAAGAGCAACTGAAGGCGGAGACTATCAAGAGGGCAATACCTTTCCCGTGTCTGTAAGTAAGAATATCAACACTGTGGATTCCCACATAGCATCAAAAAGAAACAATTTACGTGAGCCAATATTTCAACACTCACCACAGGGAGCCAAACCTACGCGAGCAGGTGCCTAAACCGCTTTTAGAATATCATAATCAAGCAAACTCCCACCCTCAGTTAGGATCTCAATTCCGCGTCCACCGCGGGTACGTTATTATCATAAATGAGAGGAAATGCAACTTCCGTATCGGCGTTATTGTTAAAGATCGCAGACATTTGAGCAAGCGCTGCGAAAAATGGCACCGCGAGCAGAGACGGACGAGGAGTTCTGCTATCGCCGTCTGCTCTTGTCGTCTGCTTCTGCACGGACGCTGAACAGAGTTCGGAGCCGGTGCAAGATTTTGAGGAACTGGGTCTGAACTCGTTCAGAACTGGGATGAATCGAACGAGCCAGTGCAGCGGTCGTGCAACTTACGGTTGAATCGAATGCACCAGTTCCTGCACTGCTGTACTAGTTCAGCCAGTTCAGGCGAATCGAACAGACCTAAATTGACTGATCCGATTTGGGAGAGGAGTGTGTGGACGTAGTTTAATATCGTTGGCACAGCATCACATCTCAGCTTACAAGCCTTCTGTCCGCTGAAAGCTCAGCTCGTAGCTTCCTTCTGCGAGACGATTGCTGCGTAAGCAGGATCTCGATCTGGACGGGAACCCAGTCCCTATGCACGACGACGATCCACTTTGCTCGTCACTGCATGTCTCGTGGAAAAGTGTGGAACGTCATGTCTTGGCTCGCATGTGCTGCCCGGTTGTTGTGGCACCCAACCGCCCAACAAAAATCTCACCCAACCACGAAACAAGTCCAGCACAACAACGAAAACGAAGCACGCCGAAGTGTTCACTCGCAGGCAAACAACGAGACAAAAATTGTCGCTTTGTGTTTTGTGACGTCAGAGCTTCAATGTTGCCAACGAAAGCAGCGTTTACGCTAGAATGCGATATGAGCAGTATAAATTCAATTACTCACGCAGAGGGGCATATAAAATTCGGATATTGCACGTACGATGCTTCTCGATGCAGTAACAATGATATTTAATTGTTTTCTCGAATACAAAATTTGACCGGACAATCCCTTTAAGTTTGCATCCCGTACCAGTGGCACTGGAAGAAGAGGGCAAGGCAAGGGGGCAGTTGCCCCCCCCCCTTCCCTCTTCTCCCTGGCTGACATTTTAAACTATTATAGCAGACAATATGGGAGACAGGGACGGAGTTTAGCTCCCCAGCTTGTCACCCCTCCACCTTCCAAGCAATACGAACTCAGCTGGCTCCTGCCCATAGCAATGAAAGTCATAGCTCTATATAGACTAGCCCTAGGGGTAGGATGAATGGAAGTTCTTAACTTGAAACTTGAGATCATGTCGGGTTTCCAGTTTTGAAGGCGTGAGGTCGCATCCATGGATGAGGCCATAGAGGGGGGCTCCGACTGCGGCTGAAACGCCACCGGCTTTCACACCTGAACTCCACCCAGGCAGCGTTAGCTTTATATGAACGGCAGGTGCTACGGCCATGGACGCCCGGGGCACGTGACGGTTAGTCTCCCCTCTGGCTAGGTCAACGAAGGCCACCAGGCTAAACCTGCTCTCCGGCGAAACCCCCCTCAGCAAGGCCCCCCGGACAGCCCAACGCGCACCACGTATGGCTACGTTGGGCCCAACTTCCTTCGTTCGCCTAGACACCGGCGCGGCCGCGCCATTGCCCCCCCCCCCCAATCCCATCCCGGTGTCCGGCCGACTATTTGCCGACCCTCATGGTCCACACCGACGTACGAAGGGACCAAGCACCCCATTGAGCCAGAAATCTTGCTGCAGTAACAGGCACGAGGAGATCGGGGGGTATGATGTTGCCCCCGAGCCGCTTAAGGCAGGCCATGGCGGCTAGGGCCACCTCCTCAGCCGGCCCAGAATAGCCCATAGGAAAAGCCTTTGAAAACTTCTCCTTGGTGCTCTTCGGGAAGGCCAGCCAGGCGGCCTCACCGTCTTCGCCTCCTCGGAATCTGAGGCTCACGCCGGAGAGAGTGAGTTGTGATCTTTGGCGACAAGATCCCTGGACATATTGAACGACAAGGGCAGGATAGGGCAGCCCCCCTCCTGATGTTTCCCCGCCGTCTGCACCAGCCGGAGCAACGGGTCTCAAACGAATGGAGCTTGCGGCCAGCGGCTGGCCGGCGGCGGTGGCTTGGGGCTCCTCCCGACCGCGTGACTCCGACAGTCTCGCCATGACGTCGAGTCTCTGCTGTACCCACTCGGCCGGGAAGTCGTCAACCGAGATATCGGCCAGCGAAGAAATCGTCAACCGAGATATCGGCCAGGACTGGGCTTGGCAGATCCGGAAAGACACGACGCACTCTGTGAGTGCCAAAGGCACGAGTTATGGTGGTAGACAAGGCCATAGAGTTAATGAGGCACGGGTCGGCAACCCAAGCCGCTCTGGCCTCCAGCAGGTCCCTGATGAGTGGGTCCTGCTCTCCCTTCCCTCAAGTGCCTCGACCCGCTCAGCAAACAGATCATCTTCCCATGATTCTTGCAGGTCTATGATGCCAGTCCAGATTAATAATAATAATAATAATAATAATAATAATAGTAATAATTATAATAATCATTTTTATTTGCACGAGAAAGTTTGCCCACTCAGCGGCGTGCAAGGCTAGACAGAAAGGTTTGTACCCTTAAGCATGTGCGCCTGCTAGCCCGCCGCTGAGTAGGTGTAAGCATAAACAGTAGTCGTAAGTAAAAGATAACATATATACATGTATAAAACAACGCATAATCATAACCCAGAGGGGAAGATAAGAAACCTCGCTGTGCCCCACCCCACCCCCACGCAGACCACGGCGGAGGCCCCAGCCACAAGCCCAAACACGCGAGCGCACCGCTGTGTGTGGTGCACCCCGCGCAGCCGAGCCCGCAACCGCGGCCTCCGCCACGCCCCGCCCCAGGGTGACACGGAGCACGCGCGAAGACCCTTGGGCGAACCTCTTACGGGCCATCAACTTGTGAACAGATGCTGGCCGTATCGTTTTGCATAGCTCATGGGATTCCTCCCTGCCCCGCGGAAGAGGCTTGCGCTCCCTCAGCGGAAGAGAGAGAAGCTCACCTACGCCTGCAGGGATCGCGGACAGGCCACGTCTTACAGTCCTGGCATGCAGTGGATCAGGCTGGCCAGTACGTCTATTCACACGCACTGCCGTTGATAGGTACGACCCGGTCAGTGAGCCGTCCAGCGTGCGGCAAACCAGGCGCACGCGAGCCATTCGCCGACGTTGCTCAAGTGGCCGCCACCCCGCAAGTTTAAGCCTGGTTGAATAATCTGCGTCCGTGGAGCCCGAAGCGCGTGCGCAAAGAATCCGGGAACCGCGTCTCTGCACGCTCTCAATGCGGTCCACGAGATGCCGCTGAGACGGGGACCACACTGAGCTACAATACTCCAATGACGGCAGCACGATCGATGTATACAAGGTGCGGAAGGCTGAGGGTCCACATGGCCTGGACAACCGAGACACAAACCCCATGGATCGTCGAGCCTTGGCCACGACACTGGCTATGTGGACAGAAAAATCCAGTGTTCTCGTAAATGTGACCCCTAAGATGGTGAGAGAGTCGCATGTGGCTAGTGGCACACCGAGCAGATGGTAACAGGGTTTTTCCAGCTTACGGCCGCTGCTAAAGCGCATCACGGCACTTTTCGCGGGGCTAAGCCGCAGGCAATTGTCAGTCGCCCAGCCCTTTATGTTGTTGATGTAGTCTTGGAGGAGGAGGCAGGTGTCGGGGGATGTAAGTGGGGCCAATATCGACGTGTCGTCCGCGTACTGGACGAGAGGGAATTTGTCGTCCCGGGGCATGTCATTGACGTAGATTAAAAATAATGTAGGACCCAGGACCGACCCTTGTGGCACACCGGAGGGAACGTTCATCGCAGCCGAGCGCGCACCTCGGTAAACGACTTGTTGGCTTCTTCCGCTCAGAAAGTTCGACAGTCACTTCAACAGGATACCTTGGATGCCGGCGCCCGACACCTTGCGCAGAAGGAGACCGATGTCGAGGGTGTCGAAAGCGTTGCTGAGATCAAGCTAAACGAGATCTGTCTCTGTGCGATTGTCGATGCAGTTGCTTACGAAATGGCTCAGGGTCGCCAGGGCCGTCTCACAGTTACGGTTGTGTCTGCAACCATGCTGTGACTGCGATAGGTAGCCAGTGCCCTCGAGGAAGTCGAGAAGTTGGCCGTTCACCACGCGTTCGAATGTGCGGCAGATGATCAATGTTATTGAAACCGGTCGATAATGCGTGACGTCGTCTGTAGGCTTTCCTTTTCCCTTGTGGATAGGGGTAACCAAGGCGTGTTGCCAGGAAGCAGGAACAGCTCCCACGTCGAAAAGACTCTGAAGCACACGGGCGAGCGAGGGCAAAGTGTGCTGCATGATCATCTTGAAAAAGGCAGGTGCCACACCGTCTGGGCCAGGACATTGCGAATGCTTGATCTTGGACACCGCAATGCTCAGTGCTTCGGTTGAGAAAGTGATCTCCTCCAGGCTCGATGCGTCGGTGCCAGATGATGATGGTGCGAAAGCAGCGGAATGCGCAGACAGCCGCTGTCCGTCGGTGTTGTAGACAGACGAGAAGTGGTCTGCGAAGAGTGCAGCAATCTCACCGGGGGCATCGATCATTCTTCCGTTGGCGCAGAAGCTGGGACGTTGGCAAGGCCTTCTGAGGCGACGTACGTACGACCAGAAGACCTTAAGGTCGTCCTTTGCTTTTTGTGCTATCGTGGAGGTGTAGCGCTGGTGTGCGACATGTATGGCAGCCTTTAGAGCGCGCTGGTGGTCTTTTGCAGCGTGTAAAGCCACGGGACAGTTGGAGCGGGAGGCCTTCCTGAAGAGTCCCCTCTTTATTCTCGCTGCCTTCATTATGTCGGGGGTGATCCATGGGCAATAATTTCGTCCTGAGGAGCGGGTGCGGAAGGGCACGTACTCCTTCTGAATTGCTCCCGCCAGGTCGCACCACAGATCGAAATGACCAAGGGGTTCATTGGCAGTCGTCGTCATGCACCAAGGTGCGAGGTGTGCCAGGCGTGCTAGGTGGCCGTGGTCGGTCTGGTCGAACTTCCATAGTGTGCGTGCATGGTGCCCCCTACGTGGCAGCACAGCGGCGTACGTCACCTCGATCGCCAGGTGATCGCTATCGGGCAGTCCCTCAGAAGTCTCACAGGAAACTATTCGGGTCGGGTCTACCACGAAGAGAAGGTCTAGAAAGCTGGAAGTTCCGTCGCGAGCTGAGTACGTCGATCCAGCGCACGCCTGCGTGAGGCCAGCTGATGACGCAATGTCGAGTAAGAAGTCATCCGAACGATCGCGGGGAACAGGCTCCTCGTGTGTGAACCAGTCAATGTGCGAGTTGAAGTCGCCGAATACCAGTATGTTCTCGTAGTTCCTGAGAGAAGCGGCCCGTAACGATACCTCCAGGAGCCTGTATGACTCCTCCCGTATCGACGGCGGGTAGTAGACACAGCCCACTAGGACTGTGCTGTGAGGCACGCAGAGCTCCACGAAGAGTGCTTCGAGATCGTGGTGTTCAAGGTCCGTGCGACGAAAAATGCGTGCCGACGCCGGGAAAGCCAATAGGACACCTCCCCCCTGCCACACCTGTCTTTCCGGAACACGGTGTAAGCATTCGTGTCGAAAAGTTCGCTGTCTGCTACACCTACGTCGAGCCAAGTCTCCGTGAGCAACACAACAGAACCTGGGGGAAACGAAGACACGTGTGCCTGGAGGTCTACCACCTTGTTTCGAAAGCTTCGGCAGTTGCCGTACCAGAACATTGTCACTTTCCTCCCTCCGCCGGGCGATCTCCCGGTTGCAACAGGCGTAGGTACCGTAAGAGGCTGTATCATGGAGGCCACGGGAAGGTCAAACAAGTCGTCCGCGAAAGGGGGCAGGGAGCAACCCAAGCAATACCACAAATCGTTGCTGGAGCTCAACTTCCTGTACTCCGGCAGAGAGACATACACGCATGCACGGTGGGACCAGCGGTCACATGCATCACAGCACAGCGCGGCCTGGCAATCCAGAACACGTTTGGTACAACGGGTGCAGGTGATGTGCTGAGGTCCTGGGTTTGAAGCGACGTCGCCGGAGGGAAGAACCGTCGCGTCGACCAGCCACTCGGTACTGAGGCAGAACAACAAGCAGGCAGCAAAGTGTCTCCATCGCGGGGTCGTAAGTCCTTTAAGCCTAACGGCAGCACCGGGCCCATTCAAGCATCTCGCGTAGGACGCGTCGGACGCGGTGGAGGCACACAAACCGAGACCGCGAAGGCCCACGCTGTTCGGAGGAGAGATACAGGTGGAGGCACGGTAGGTGACGAGCGACAGCAGCAAGAAAACGGCAAAAATGCTGTGAGACGAGTGGCAACCTGTACGTACGGCCATTCTTCCTCGGAATATGCCAGGCATCGCAGCACGAAACGTTGCTCCGAGACGCAGCAGGTTCGGACTTCCCGACGACGAGCGTCGTTGGTGCAAAGGGGAGCCAGTGAAAAGCGCCGAGTGCTAACACGCGTGGACTCTACCAGACGGTGCCGGACAGCCCACATGACAGTAGCAAATGGGTCATCATCAAGCCTGACCGCATCTCGGTCCTCCACTGTTTCAAGTTCGACGGCATTCCCCTTCCCACGGAGAATGAGGCCATACTGCCTCTTGAGAAGAGACTCGAAAGAGAACATTGGAGTTCTTAAAAGCTTATTCAATGTCCTCTCTCCGAGACTTCCAACCACGAACGGATAAGAGCAAAGCAGCCTCACGAGCGACAACTGTTCCAAACCGTAATTCGCGTAGATGTACGACGCTACCTCAAGTGCGTCCAGGATTTCTCTGGAACATCCTTCCCCGACCCTTCTCCCACAGATCAGATGTCTCCGATATCGGAGGCCCCCAATCTTTAGATTGGGGCCTCCGATATCTGAGACATTCGGGGGCATTTGGGGGATATCGGGGGCATTCGTCCAATTGGTATACAATATGTTAGGAACGTTCTTAATTGTTAATTAGTGTGATATATGGTAGTCAATGCTGACTACCGTATATCATAGTTTCACAACTTTAGAAAGAAGTTAGCATATGCAGGTAACCTCTATGTTTGGGGACACCATTGATTAAATATTGTAATTACAGCTCTACATGAAGCTAATTTACTATAAAGTATAATTAAAACCTAGTAATAGAAAAAAAACTGTACCTGCCAAAAATTCACAACTTAAAAAAAAGAGCAAAATAAATATAACAGTAGCCCAACCAAGAACATACAGCCTTGATTGGTCAGTGTTAAAAAATTTAAAAAAGTGACACATTCCAGAACAAAGCATGCATCGTGGTGAGCCCAAGCTGTGCCATAACTGAAACTACTAGATAGCTAGTGAGCTGCTCACGTGCACCACTCCATCATGCATCTGCACAATAGATGTGGGCTCTGAATTTCTGATTTGCATGCGGCATGAACTGGTTGGACCACTCTGAAGGCAGGTGTGGGCACATGCATTAAGTGCCAGAGCGCATCCTTCAGTATGTCCAGTAATGCTGAGGTGAAGTTTGCCCAATAAGTTGAGTTTCTACATGGCTTCATTTGTTGAAAACTGCTCTGTCAGCATTCTTTGATGCTTTGTGTGTGTTCATCAAATTGAAGATTATATATTTATGTCAGAACTGCTGGAGCCTCCTGCTAAACAGGCGTGTTAGTTTTAGGCAGGCAGCAAGGGCCTGCCTAAAAGACGGGGGCGGGGAGCAGTGGCTCCCCGCCCCTGTCTACTCTCCCCATCGGAAAGCAAAGAAAGTTCTGTTGAGAGCTGGGGTCTTAAGAGATCGACAGAAGTTCTATATTATATTTCCTCGACAAGACAAGTTGCAAAGTCCTTCAAGACCATGAGGCTTTTGATTAGCTCCATGGCAGGAGCTGCAAGAACAACAGTTTCCCTTGTTTAGGGAGGAAAAATCATCTCCAGCAGTCACACTGCAATCAATAAATTGTTCATATGCAGTTCATATGCAGCAAGGTCCAAGGTTCAAGGTGTTTAATGGCACAACTTCCCCACAGCCGAGTGCCTGAGGCAGCCAAAAGGCTGCCTCAGGCCCATACAACGAAGTGCTGGCTGCCTCCTCTCTGTCTCCCCAACTGGAACAAGTTCCCACACTCTTGGCATTCCTAACTAAGGATAGTTAGAGACAATCAGGTCTTTATATGACTTTGATATGGAAACTTCTCATCAGTGTAAGATGGCGTGCAAAACGATGACAGTTGAAGAGAAGCCAGACGCTGAATCCTTGTATCCCTCACCATGGTTGCTGAGCAGGTGGCACTACGGTTACAACTGATCCTCGGCCACAGCAGTAACAGTATGACCTAGGACGGTACCCTGGACTAAAGGGTGTTCTGCTGCGGTTCGGATCCAGCTGTGCGGGAAGTTGGCACCTTAGAGATTTCTTTTTCTAGGACAGGGTTCATGGATGTTGAAGCATGGCATCAGAAGTTGAGTTGTATCAAGAACGTTGAAAGTAAGTGCTCGGAGAGCTTCTCCGATTAACTTCTTGTCCCAGTATCTCAGCATGACTGTAATCTGCTTCAACATTAAAAATAAGTCTGTAGGTAAGTAGCTAAACATCCGGATGGTTACTAATCTGCTGCGCCTCTTCTTTTTGTGGAGTGTATGACGACACTCAACTGAAAAAAGCTACGAGAATATGAAGATGCCATCAGTACAACGAGAATATGGTGAATGTGGGCATAACAGAATGGAAGTCCTTGTAACACATGGTCCACGGATCACGGGAAGTTTGTCGGAGTGCTTTTCACTCTGAATGGCATGCACACAAACTCGCAAACTGAAAGGCATTAACGAGAAAAGAGTCAAAGTACAGGCTAGCTGGTGGAAGTCAACCATTTCGTCGTTTACCCTGAGACTGGGGTTTTTTTTTGAAGAGCAGAAGAAACAGAAAAAACCTGTCTGACCTGTCTGAGACCTGTCTGTTTTTTCTGTTTCTTCTGCTCTTCAAAAAACCCCCCCAGTCTCAGGGTAAACGACGAAATGGTTGAAAGGCATTGTTAGGCTCCTTTTGAATTTCCAATGGCTTGTCTGGTATTGGTGCTAGGACTTACCAGATCGACCTTGGAAAAATATGGCACGGTATTGTTGAGCAGTGTAATGAAGATGCTGATGCAAAAGAACTGTGTTTTTGGTGTTTTTCTGTTTTGCAGCAGCTGTATATGGTCAGAACTACATCGTACTGCGCATGAATTATGTGCAAAACTAGCTTTTTTAAGTTGATGAGTATAATCAGTGTGCAGAACGCACACAATTCTACATGGACATGTTAGCAAAAATAAAATAACTAATAATGTCTCGTTGCAAGGACACACACAAAAAAATGGAATTGGTTGGGAACCACATGTAAACTGGTAAAATAACTGCAGTACACTAACAACAAAAAAAGCTATTTTAATGTTGACACACCACACCTCCTCCGAATTAAATTGTACATACGACCGCTGCTGGAAATTCTGAGGAAAGCAGTCTGAGTAGCCACGGTCGGCAGCGACACATCAGACATGCTCAACGGAGTGCGAACCGGACCTGGATTGGCCTCGACATCATTGTAGTTGCACCAGTTTCGCACCCAGGCGGAGCCTGGGGCGCTCAGCACGTACTGGGCCGTGGCGAGCAGCTGGGCGAAGAGGCCAATAACAGCTGTGCGTGTTGAAGTCATGGAGAAAACACAGACGGCAGGCGACGACGAATGGCCTAAGGCTAGGTAGTTCTAGCAGAGTGTGTTGAATAGACTACAGTTCACGCAGGAAGAACTGTGTCTGTCCCTCGTCTATTTTCAGTGTTTTTATTCTTACTGTGTGAACTGTGGCCTAAGGCTGCAGCGTAACGTGGCGAGACTGGCAAGGGGGCGTTGCCACTCGCAAGCTCGTGGAGGTCTGTCGAAGGGCAGCGGGTAAAGATGTATTTAGGAAGCTGTTTGAGCTTGCCTGTCCAAGTCTCAAGGCTCTTTAAGCTCGTGGAGGTCTGTCGAAGGGCAGCGGGTAAAGATGTATTTAGGAAGCTGTTTGAGCTTGCCTGTCCAGGTCTCAAGGCTCTCTTTAAAGCGGCGTAGGACTGACAGGGTCATGCAAGCCTTCTTTTTCGGGCTCTTGGGAGGCCACCTCTCCTGAGCCTCCACCTCACAAGCCTCAGCCTCGCGGCTCATCGCTTCGGGACAGGGGCCCGTCGTCTGCAGCTCCGCAGGGCGCGCACTGGAACCCGATACCCGAGCAAGCTGCCTTTACTATTCACCACTCCAGGCTTCTTGCGCATCTCGATGAACCCTGTTGACTTTGCGCTAGAGAGCAGCCTTTTCCTCGTTCATCTCACTAAATTGCACAGTTCTTCAGATTCTGCAATTGTTGAATTAAGGTGTATTTGGTATAGATATGCACTACGATCAACCAGTTACTTATAAAAAGAGGAATGCCAGGGGGGAGAATTTTCCACATACCTGGCACGTTGACAGTCTGCGCGTGGTAGTAGCCCCCCTTGGTTGTTATGTTGCCGCTCCAGAAGACGTCGTACAAAAAGTCTGGGTTGTAATCCCCGCACGTAACAGAACGGAAGTCTTATATTTCTTCTAACCACAACCGCTGTCGTCACGGTCTATATTATATCCCACCAACGCAAATATCTTGCACATCACTAATCCAAGCTGTATGTATAAATGGTAGCAAAGCTTTTATGGAAGCTCAAAAGGCGCTAATATGGCAGCTCATTGGGTGCGGCGCCATGTGTGAGGTGTGCGGCATTTCCGCTAGTCATGCTCGCCTGCGACGTACGGGAAGTGACGCCTTATTAAAAACAAACACAAAATGATGCAATTTCCTCTTGACTATAACATCACGATTGCTTTTTGCTAGTGACACGAAATTTAAATGCTTTTTTTATGTGTTCTACATGCCTGCGCAACTACTGTCCTTCATAACTTGCTTCATACAAAGTAAAGTGAATGGTATACTTAAGCAGACGCATAGAACACAGGAAAAAAAAACAATTAGACACGTTGGCATTCTATTTGTTGTGCATTAGACATTGGAATCTATCACTCTCATATAATCTCTTTAGTAAAAGAACCAGTTTTTTCATCAGTTCTGAGAACCACCAAAAGTTAATATATTTTTGAAATTATCCAGTGTGTTACAGCACGTCAATGAATGGATGCTTATTATTCTAACTGTCGGAGGGTTAGGCGAGTGGCCGAGAAAAGTCACCACTGCTTGGGAGATGGGGGGTGCCCGGAAAAAACAATAAACGCAGACTTGCAGGACAGTACTGACTCACTGCCCAACTGCGACATGGTGGCATTTTCATAGTTCTTGCCTTCGTCCTCCGTCAGCTTCAAAGAACAAAGAACGTCCTCCCCTTTGCGGCCCATGGCGTAAACGTGTTTACTTGCATTTCTTGAGAATGGAGATGCAACTCGGTGATTACCCTGTAGCGTTGCCATCTCGTGAACCACGTCTTCCGCGTGTGCGGCTGGTGAAAGTCGAACTTTTCCGGCAGCTGTGTTGAAATCGGTTTGAAGTAGCTGGCTTCCCGCCTGAACCGCTGCTTTTTGGTCCGCCATGTTGGACCGGCGTTGTTGCGCAGTTACGCGTGTCCGCTGCTCCCACCGCTGCTTTGGTTGCGCGTGCCGTGCCCGCTGCTGTTGCTTTTATCGCTGACAAACTAAGCCACTGAGATACCTACTTCGTCATGATGCAGTCTGGTACTGGGGAGAGGCTCAGCAGCAAGCCTTCGAGCAGACTAGGGCAGCTCTCATCACAAACTCGGCATTGGCAATGTACAACCAAGGAGACCACTTGACACTCTTTGTCGATGCCTCATCCTATAAATTGGGTGCTGCACTCCTGCAGGAGTCCCAAGGCGAGCGGCGATCAGTTGCCTATGCATCCAAGGCACTAACGGAAACTGAGCATTGCTATGCCCAGATTGAGAAGGAGGCACTAGCCATCACGTGGGCTAGTGGCCATTTCCTCACATACTTTCTAGGGCTCCGATTTCATATTGAGACTGACCATGAGCCACTTGTGCCACTTCTCACCACGGAGCGTCTAGATGAACTCAGTCCTCCTCTGCAACGTTTCCGCATGCGACTACTGGAGTATGGCTTCACGATTTCCGACATCCCAGGAAAGGAGATCTATACGGCAGATGTGCTGTCACGTAAGCCACTAACTGCAGCAGGAAAAAAAAGAAGCTGCCGACCTGGAGGAAGCCGTTCTGGAGTATGAAGTTCTCAGAGTGGAACTGTTACCTGCGTCAACAGACATGCTCTCACGGATCAAAGATGAGATCGGGAAGGATCCTGTCACGTCTGGAGTCATGGAGTGCTGCTCTATGGGCTGGCCGAGCATGAGAACTCTACCACCAGAAGTGCGGCGATACTGCGAAATAGCAGGTGAACTCTCAATAGTGCAAGGACTTCTGTTCAAGGGCAACCGACTGGTTGTACCCCCAGCCCTTCGCAACAAAGTCCTAGACAACATCCACACCGGGCATCAAGGCGTAGCCAGGTGTAGAGCCCGAGCCAGAGAAGCGGTGCGGTGGCCAAACATTGGCTTTCACGTAAAGAAATTTGTCCGCCAATGCTTCACTTGCCGAGAGGAGCGCAAGCCAGGAGCGGCCTCTCTCCTGCAGACGCTTCTTCCCGATAGGCCGTGGGAAGGGATCGGCATGGATCTTTTCTCACTTGAAGGCGACAACTAATTGGTCGTTGTTGACTACTTTTCTCGATTCTTCGAGTTGGTCAAGTTGAGGACAACGACCACAAGAGACATCACTGAGGCTCTGCGGCCAACGTTTGCTTGTTTCGGAACGCCTGATGTCATCCGATCTGACAACAGACCACAGTTTGCATCTGCTGAATTCAAATATTTTACCAGGGACTGGAGCATCAAACACATCACTTCCAGCCCCTACTATCCACAGAGCAACGGTGCAGCAGAGATAGAGTGCAGACAGCGAAGCAACTCTTTCGGAAGTCTCCCAACGTAGAGCAAGCACTTGTTGCACATCGAGCGACTCCGGGGAAGGAGGGGTAGAGCCTAGCTAAACTCATCATGGGACGCAAGGTAAAGACGAGTGTCCCTGCAGCCCCAGGGTCACTACGGCTGCGCTGGAGCTGCGAAGACCTTAGAGCACGCAACGCACAGTATAGGAGGCATCAGAGTCAAGATTTTTACCGGAGCAGCCGCACATGGGAAAGTAGCGCACGCTGCCGCAGAACCTCAATCATGTGTGGTGGAGACAGCGTCCGGCACTACAAGACGCACGCAGAGGCACCTACTACTGGCAGGAGAGCCTACAGAGGCACAAGCAGCTCAGCAATCAGCCTCTGTTGACGAGCCAAGCATCAATGGGCCAAGTTATGAGACACCGAAACCGAAGCAGACGCACAGGGGACAAGGGAGACAACCAGTGCGCCTGGACTTGTAAGACTTTGGGGGTGTCGGAGGGTTAGTCGAGTGGCCGAGAGAGGTTGCCACCGCACGGGAGACGGGGGGCGCCCGAAAAAAACAATAAACGCGGACTCGCCGGACGGTACAGACTCATTGACAGGCTGGTCTCTGTCGTTTCACTGCCTTTTTGTCTTTCACAAGAAAGACAAAAAAGCACAAGCTTGATTTACACAGTTTATTATATAGAAACTTACAACACCAGCACAGGACACTTAGTGATAGAGATATGGTGTTGAAAGCTTAGTGAAAGGAGGTTAGAACAACTATTTTCACTCACTGAATACTCTCAGCACGAGGCACATTTACGCATTTACCTTGCACTTTTCACGTTGAGCGCTCGTAACTAGATTTGACCCTATTAATCACAAGTGGTAGTGTGGGGCCATGCATGTCTTTGCATTTGAATGTCCACCATACAATTTATAATATTATGCATTATAAGATGAACGCTTGATAGTTTCCAGAGCATTCGTAGCAGGTGCACTCCGTGGTAAAACGATAACCGCAGTTAATACTTATAACCATGGTTGAGCTTAACCGTGGTTACAGCTGCCCGTGTGAAGCGGTTATAATTTGCTAAGGTTCTAAAGTTTGAGCTATGGCATTGCAAATTTCTATATAATTGCAAATAATTGGTTTGGGGTTAATATCCATGGAGTGTTGCTATACCAGATTTTTATCAATAACACTTATGACCACGGGAATTTGAAGCATAACTCACATTTTATCGAACAAAACACAGTCCTTCTTCCTTCCGGCCTGCCCCACCAATTACAGTTGTGAAAGCTGCTTGTTCTCATTTGAAATTCGAATCTATCTATAGTCCATTGCAAGTAAAGAAGGTAGGGCGAGGGTAAGACGGGGTGGGGAAGAGGAAGCAGACGGAACGCTGGAGAAGAAAGGGGGGAAACCTCCTTCCCTCTTTAAACTTCCATCTGCTTCCTCCTCTCCGGCCATCCTCACCCTCGCCATAACTTCTTGAGTTGCAACGGACTATAGAGTTGATTTTATTCACATGTGTCGGCAGGAGACTCTGCAAGTAGATGTTTTTGCCTCTTTACAGGTAATCCTTCATGAAAGTCTTGTTGTAGGGCACAACCACAACCTTGTCTTCTTCAGTCCACAGAAAGAGATGACAAATGGACATTCCAGTGCATTGCATCTAAACTGCACTTTGTCGAACTTAGTTTGTCCTTTGGGATGCAGCACAAAATAACCATATGTAGGTGAGCACCGCTTAGCAGTTTTTTTACGTTTGGGTACTTTCGTAGCCATTGTTGGGGTATAACAAGAACGGTTTTTTGCGGGTTAGAGGCAATACGTGTGGTCAGCGACATACAGCCGTGTCCTCGCATGGTTGCGCCGTTCTCCCCGTCCGCTGCCCCCCGGAGCCAGAGTACTCTATGCGTAGGCGCAACGCTGCAGTTGGCGGTCGCTCGCAATGCCACCCACGACACCCCCCTTTCTTAGGAGTAGGGAGCCGCGCTACAAGTCCAAACTGTCCGGTGGTCTGCTTGGTCGTCCGCTCCTAGTGACCGCCGTTGGCTGCATGGGTCTCTAAGTGTGTCGTGTTAGTCCTGTCGATGTGCTTACAATGTAGAACCTTGGTTGGGCGGCTGGCCGTGTCACTGTACCGCAGGATGCCGGACCGCTCTGCATGCGCACAACTGTCTTTGGCGGCAGGCTTTCACGACTTCTCACTCTGTGGCGCACGTTGTAGGTCTGCTTCACTCGCGCCCTGTACGCTTCATTCCTGCGCCTGAAGTCGCCGTCGTCCCACTTAGGTGCGAGCATCTTGGTTGTGGTTGGCATGGCGTATTCAGGCGGCGACCCATTAGCAGTTCGCAGGGTGAAAAACCTTCGACTCCTGGCATAGCTCTTTGCGATAGAAGAGCCAGGTTATGTCCTTCGACTTCTTCAGGAGTTGTTTCGCTGTTTGGACCGCATGCTCTGCCATGCCGTTGCTCTAGTATGGACTTGAGGTTACATGGTCTGCGCCCCAACGTTCCACCAGGTTCCTGAATTTGGCTGAGGCAAACTGTGGGCCATTGTCTGTCCGCATATTTCTTGGCGCTCCAAATCGTGCGAAGATTGGTTCCAAGACTTGAGCGATGTCTTTTGTTGTAGTGCCCTTTAGTTGCTCCACCTCCAGGAACCTGGAGTAGTAGTCCACAACCACAATGTAGTCTCTCCCTTCGAGTTTAAAGAGGTCAATGCCGATAGTGTCCCATGGGTTTTCAGGCAAAGGAGTCAGCAGCAGTGGCTCAGTTGGTGGCTTTCGATGTAGGCAGACAGAGCATCTTTCTACAAAGTCTTGTACCTGCGTTCCGATGCTAGGCCACCACACCGACTGTCTTGCTCTTGTACGACATCTGCTCGTGCCCATGTGGCCGGCATGAAGTCTTTCCAGCAACTCAAGCCTCGAGTTTGGTGGGGTCACGAGTCTGTCACCCTTAAATAGCAGACCGTCGACAATAGAAAGTTCACTCGCTACCTCTGTATAGCGCTTTAGTTCCGGTGCAAGTCCATGTACGGTCGGCCATGACGAGGTGCACAAAGTAGCCACTCTGGGGAGAGTAGGGTCTGCTTCAAGTGTCACTTGAACAGCCACTCCGGCAGCTGTTCAAGTATCAACTCCTCGTACTCTTGCACTGCGCTCTCAAGGTCCCTTTCTTTGTCCTCGGCTGGCTCTGGTTGCGGCTTTCGGGACAGTAAATCAGCAGTGTACAACTTGTTTCCAGGAGTGTGACACTGTATAGTCGTACTCTTGCAAGCGCATTCGAAAGCGTTAAAGACAAGGACTGAGCTCGTCTAGTCGCTTGGTTGTGAGCAGCGGCACAATAGGCTTGTGATCCGTTTCTACATGAAATGTGGATTTGAGGAGGTACTTGCGGAAGTGTTCACATGCCCATGTGACGGCTAACGCCTCCTTTTCAATTTGGGCGTATCGTTGCTCTGTTTCAGAAAGTGAGCGTGGTGCATACGCCGCTGGTGACAGCCTGTCACCTGCCTGCTGCAGAAGAACGGCTCCCAGCACGTAAGATGAAGCATCGACTGAGACTGGGTGCTGGGAGTCGTAGTGGGCGAGAACTTTTGTTGCGCAGAGTGCGTGTTTGATCCGGTCGAAGCTTTGTTGTTGAACCGGACCCCAAATCCACTCTGCCTCTTGGTGCATCAGGTCCCTAAGTGGCTTTGTCATCTCTGCCAGACCGGGAAGGAACTTCGCCAAGTGATTTGTCGAACTCAGGAAGGACCTCACTTCGGACACGTCTGACGGTGGGTCAAGTTGAGTGATGGCTTCCAGCTTGCTTGGATCAGCACTTACTCCTTCTGCAGGTACCACGTGTCCTAGAAACTTGACCTTGCTTTGAGGAAAGGTGCATTTGTTGACGTTGAGGGTCACTCCTGATTGTTGCAGTCGGCTCAACTCATTGTGTAGATTAGATTCTTGTCGTGTTCCTCCATTGTCCGTCCGGAAACTATGATGTCGTCCTGCAAACGAACCAGACCGTCCAGCCCCTCCAGCACGAGGGGCATCGCTCGATGGTAGAACTCGGGTGCTGTCGATATTCCGAAAGGCAGTATGTGGAACTGGAACCGTCCAGCAGGTGTGATGAAAGTTGTGTACTTGCTTGAGTCTTCTGTGAGAGGCACCTGCCAGTACCCGGCTCGAGCATCTAGGCGGCTGAACACTGTTGCACCGGCTAGCCTTGCGAGACACTCATCAACTGTCGGCATCAACATGCGGTCGCGGACTATCTGTTGGTTTAGTTGACCGTAGTACACGCAAATTCTCAGTTCATTCTGCTTTTTCTTGGCAACAACCATCGGGAAGCACCCCTCCTTTGCTTCTTCCACCTTCTTGATGACTCCCATTTCTTTCATCCTTTCCAATTCGTTTTCCACTTGTGAGAGCAGTGGAAGAGGAACTCGTCTTGGGTATATAACGGCATAGGGCTTGGCGTCATCCTTCACTTTGATGTGGCATTCGGTCTTCATTAGTCCGAGTCCAGACGTCAACTTGGGATGCTGTGCCAGAAGATTGGAGATATCGCCTGGTTTCGCACATGTCTCCCCAAGCTCGAGTGGTTGCCGTAGTATGCCAAGAGACTCGACTGCTGGTCGGCTTAGCAATGCCTCTTTCAGTCCTTTGATGACAAAGACCTTGTCTTGTGTGCTTGTGCCACGCCGGTTAATTGTGGCTTCGAAGTACCCCGCTGTCGCTATAGGCGTTTGACCTGGGCCATTCAGTGTCTGTGCTGAGATCTTCAGGGGTCCCATGGATATAGCTGTTGCATCTACACCCGTGTCGACTTTTAACGTGAGAGGTGAGCTGTTGACCTTGACGGTAACTCTCCATGGTTCCGAGATTGATTGGGTTTTGTCCTCACCGAGGTAAACTTCCTCGACGCCCTTGCTGCGCTCGGAGACACGTGTCAGAGTTTCATGCCTGTCCTTTCGTGACAGGCACACTAATGGGTAGTGGCCTTTTTTTCCACAGTGGTTGCACGTCTTGTTTGAAGCCAGGCAATGCACTTTCGTGTGGTCGCGTGCACAACTGCACCACCTGCAGTGTCCTGCTTCTGTCTTGTTCTTGTGCTGATAGGATGCTTGGATGGATGGTTTTCTTGTTTCCTTGCGGCAATTCTTTCTGACCTTGTCGACGGCCGGTGTTGCGTGTTCACCTCCGCGAATCTCTCTCTGTGTTGCTGCTTGACCACCTCGGAATTGCGTGCTTTCGTGATGACGGTCTCCAATGTCAGTTCCAAGTCCAGCTGAAATCTTTCACTCAGCTTAACGTCGATCAGTCCAACGACGAGACAATCTCTGATCAATTCTTCTTTCAGGTTCCCGCATCGCAGGTTTCGGCCGCCTTGTAAAGATCCATAACGAAGGTGTCAACAGTTTTGTGTGGCTCTTGCTTACGGCTGTTGAATATCACGTTTGTCCTTGGCACGAAGTGCTTTCCAAACGCTCTTGTCACCGCTCCGTAGTCTTGCTTCTCGGCATCTGTTAGTTTCAGCGAGGCCAAGATGTCCTCGGCCTCCCAGCCCATGACATACACCAGTGTGTTCACCTGTGTCTTGTTGTCTTGTTTTTTCAAGCCCGAGATCACTCGATATCGTTCCCACCTTGTGAACCATCGTTTACAATCTTCCGGTCGTCGGAAGTGAATTTTTTCCGGTAATTCGACCACGAACAAGTTATAGAGGCGTTTTTCGCTGGGAGGTTGTCATCTTCGTGCCGGTTGGCGTGGTCCTTTGTCCGAGGACATATTTTGGCAACGAGGTCTAACGTTTTTTCCCGCGCTACTGCTTGGACGCTTCGTGCGGCTTGTACGGCCTACCTGGAGCGGTTGCTCGCTGACTTCGTGTTGTGGACGGATTCCGCAGCTGCCACCATGTCGTAGCCGTTGTTCGGGTATAACAAGAACGGTTCATTGCGGGTTAAAGGCAATACGCGTGGTCAGTGATATACAACCGTGTCCTCGCACGGTTGCGCCGTTCTCCCCGTCCGCGGGCCCCCCGGAGCGAGAGTACTCCGTGTGTAGGCGCGTCGCGGCGCTGCAGTCAGCGGTCGCTCGCAATGCCACTCACGACAGGTACTTGATCTCCAGCGGTGCATCAAGTCCATCAATGATGCCATCAGGGTTACCAGCGAGCCATGGCATCTCCGGCTAAACCACCAAGTCATTATGTTGAACAATGCAATTAAATGTTCTCATAAACTTTCTTCTAGTGCTGGGCTCACTGCGATGGCCGTGCTCCGTTGCTTGGTTCCCCCGAAAAGACGAATGGAGGATGTCTTCCACAGCAGTGGAGGGGTTCAGTGATACCCGTAGAGGAATCTTCTTTATCACAGATTATGTCAACAACATAGGCGGCTCTTGTGCTTAAGTGAACAGTAGCTTTGCTATGCTGTTCTTTGGTATAGCAGTTCCATCTAAGCTGCACTCATGGCTACAATCTTGTACGCCTTCCAGCAGGCAGGGCAGCTGTTAAGAAGGGCACTTTGATTCTCATGACTGCTGTGGTCCAGGGCAGGCGACGTGTCCTGCTAAACTGCTGAACAGGGGGCAGGGTCTTATGGAGGCGCCATCAAACTGTCATGCAACAGGGTACCCTGTATCTTTATATGGCCAGCAAAGGTTCCCTTCTCAATACGCCAAAGTACTCCTCGTAAGCCTCGAACTGGAACGCATCTACAGTTCCCTGAACTCCTGAATTTTGATCACTTTTTCCGAGTGAGATGTTGTGGAGTCTTGCGTGTATCATTGTCCGCTCAGCACCTTTGTACCAGGCGGCAGCCTCGTCAGTGCAGGGTATGCCAGTCATATTGTTGGTGAAGGCATGCTGCATTTTGCACAGGATAGCAGGCGTGGCTTCAGACCTTTGCCCGTCCAGCCTTGCAGGAATAGCCTCCTCGCACCACCCGGCCAGGGGTGTGTACATACCCAGGCCTTCTGAGGAGCAGCATTTAAAGAGTGAGATCTACGTACAACGTCTTTGAAATAGTGGCACTCATCGTTGATTCCATGTGAAAACACTGTTTCCACCAGGCCACTTGTGAGATAATGGTACGAGTCGAAGCTGTTGTTTGCCCTAACCTCCTGAAGGTCGCAGGCCTTGGAGTGGAGGAGGTAAGCTACTATTTTCAGATCCTCAGTGGGGGCCACCATTTCATGTTGTCCTTGTTAAATATTTTCAACAGCGACGTGATCGACGACGATCACGAAAGCCGGCTGACAGGGAAGCATGAATTCTTTTTTTCTCCTGCCACGGTGCGAGCTTGAAACGGGCATCGTCCCATTAAACCCATTCCCATGCTTTAACCCGTAATATCGTCCAGTTAATTTACAGAATATTTGTCCCAGGTTTCGGCGCCAAATATTCTGTAAAATAACTGGACGATATTACTGGTTAAAACATAAAAATGGGTTTAATGGGACGATGCCCGTTTCAAGCTTGCACCGTGGCGAGAGAAAAAAAATTGTTGCTTGCCCCTCAGCCGGCTCTCGTGATCGTCGTTGTCTTCTCTCTTTGACCGATCGCTGTTGAAAATATTCAACAGTCCTCTCACATGGACTGCTCCTTTGATGGACGTAGGTTATCAATTCTGAAAGAAATGAACAGTCAATGATTGAAACTCCTGTGTGCAACTACTTGCTAAGCAAGAACATAACTAGACAGTGAACTCCAGAGACAGAGCATACAGACTATTTGATCAATATTTCATTTTGTAGTATTTTTATATCTTTGCTGGATTTGGCATGGTTTGGGTTTTCTGTAGTAAGGTGATAAGGTGGGAGAGCTGGTACTGTTTAAACCTCATTAAAATAGTGTACAAAAAATTAGAGGAACGGAACACAGAAGCTTGCCTGTCTTCTGTGATCCGGTCCTGTCTCTTTCCTCGTATTTGTGTGCGCTATTTTTCATCTTGTGGTTTTCTTAAGGCCACGGTCCCACTGAATGTGGCAGTTTAGCTACTTTTTGGCAGGTCATTACTCATCTCCTTTTAAATACTGTTTTGTGGAATTGATGTCATTCGAAAGGCAGTGCAATCCTCTTTCATTTGATGTTATGTGTGCGTTGGGTTTTACTGTTCACGCGCATTTGTAGCGTTGCGAATATGATGTCGCGGACCCTCACTTGCTCCGCTAGTTCATGTTTTATGAACGATCCATTAAATATAACACGGTTCCAATATAGCAGTTTTGTTAAGATGATGTCGGAGCAGAATGTAACGATACACTTTTTTGGTATTTGCACTACTTTGTTTTTTTCATCCCTCCAAACATTGACCTGAAATTGACATTTTTCAGCACAAATATGTTTTTAATGACAAGCGCTAGGACAATGAAATTAGCTACAGATGTAGTGCTTATTATTGGTAATATTCAGAAAAAAATCTAATGTGTAAAATGTTTTTGTTTATATATTTTATATCAGACGTAGCACTTTTTGGTGCTTCAAGTCATGGTACTTCAAATGCCGCTGAGGAAATAACTAAACTATGATAAAATCTTTTACAACATTTAGAGCTACAATGGTTGCCCAAGAAATGGACGATGGCTTTTTTTTCTTTTCAAAGTCATAACGCTCCAGGAGCCCTTCAAACTTACCTGTTTTTGACGCATATCTTTTTTGGACATCAAACAGATTTATTGGCATCTAATAACATTTATTGTTTGGAATAGATATACATTGCAATGTATTAAACTTTCACAGTGATATTTCTTTGGTTTTTTAATGGGTGTAGAGCTTATATAATTTAAAAAACAATTAAAAACTGTTTGGGTGTTTTATTGCGCTACCTGGCGAATGGCAGACGAACCGCTGATTTCTAATGTTCAAAAAATTTCCGAGGGCGGCGTTGGCGTCTGTATCATCATCAATCTCCGTGTCTTTTTACCTTCACATTAAAAAAATATATTGTAAGATTAACTATCGATAAATGAATGGTTAAAGTAGTGAGTCAGGTTAATAAATCTAAGAAAAATAATTACACAAGCGTAGCGTAATATAATGTGTTCATTATTCGATATGATTGAAATCAATAAACAATGAAGACGAAGAGGAAAAGAATACACTCGACTTCACTTCATGCCTAGAGTCACTAAATGAGCTTTAAAGTATCGGCACTTCGTTCCCCAAGAAATGTTTTGGGCGTCGCCATTTTTGGTCTTGTTCAGAGCAAACGCAACGGCCGATTGTCATGATTCAAAAGTACGACTTCCTCAGCATTAGATGCGGTGCTAGGAAGCTAATGCAATATTGCAATACTCTGTCGCGGGTTGTTTAAACATTTGTGGTGGACGGAAAAGCGTTTCTGTGATTTTAGATAAAGCTTCAGATAACTGACAACCATGATTTTAAGCCACAATATGGCCAAGTGTCGTTACTCTGAACCGTAGCTAATTTACTGGCACAAGCGGGAACAATGAAGAAGAGGCAGGTGTCAAAAGGTAGTGGCTTGTGGAATCCACGGGGCTTACGTCATGGCCCCTCCAGGTATTACAAGCCTCTTGAACAAGAGCATGAATAATTTCATTAAATAAGCTACGCTTTAGAGTAGCGACACGTGGCCATATTGTGGCTTAAAATTATGGTTGCCAGTTATTTGAAGCTTTATCTGAAATCACAAGAAACGCTTTTTCGTCCTCCACTTTAAACAGTTTGCGACAAAGCAAAGCAACATTACATGAGTTTCCTAACACCGAATCTAATGCTGAGGATGTTGCACTTTTGAATCATGACGATCGGCAGTTGCGCGTGCTCTGCAAAAGCACCAAAATGGCGGCGTTCACAACACTGTCGGGGAAGAGAGTGCCGATACTCTAAGCTCCGCTCATTTATTGGCTCTAGTTCCCGCGAAACTCCTTTTCCCTGACTGAAACTGAAGCTAAATACGAATAATACACCATAATTATAGCTTATTTAGTTATAACCAACTACACATAATGAACGGAGGAAGCGGCCGGGTAGGAGAAATGCGGGTTTTATGTGCGACCGTTCTCACCGTCCCAAAAGAGAGAATGCGAGAGCTTTCGCTGGTCTAAAAAAGGCATCCAAAGAAAAGAGGCGGCACGCTGTGTTCTTTGTTATTATGTGTCTAATTGCAAATTGTTGTGTGTATGTTTATACACTCGGATGTTAGTCTGCCTTAGTGGGCGTCTGGTGCCTCAGCTGTAGATGAGCAATTTAGCCAGTGCGGTTTAACTGCAAACCTGGGGTCTTTAACGTGCACCACGCAGTAGGGATACACGACTGCACGCCGGTACGATGCTCATCCAGATCGAAACGGGCAGGGGCGGGGTGGGTTCTGCAGCGCGAGCTTTCGCTCCAAGTGCTCCGAGCTGGTGTGCGCTAGACCATGCACTCGGCCACCGACTCCCCCCCCCCCCCCCCCCCCCCCCTTGTGCGTCTAATTTATATACAGGTGTAACTATTTGAAGATCGACGATGGACGTCGATCGTCTCGAGGTAATGTAACGTAATAACATTATATAAATAATAAATTTGTTGAAGGACTGAACGACTAAATTTTTCAATTCTTGGATTGTAATATGGCGGTAGCCTATTGTACTTACTCTCTTGATGAAGAGCAATATGAGGTGACGAGGTAATGATTAAATAATGAGGTTCTATAAGGACGACGATGTTAGTGGGTGTCGAACCACAACGCACAGTACCAGACTTGTTTCAAGTATCGTGTACCCAAAGACTTTCTTCACCCGCAACGGAATATGGTAGAATCAATGAGGATGCTGCTTTACAACTGTACGTGGAACAGGAAAACTGCACTGTGCAGAAGTACGCCTTCTTCGTTAATATGAGGGACGGATTTCTAGCAGCGTTCCCTGATTGACTACTTGGAACAAATGGCCTTGTTGACGTAAAGTGTCCCCGTTCCAAAAGATTCTTGAAGCCAGGGGGGGGGGGGGGGAAGGAGGGAAAGGGAACGCGGCACAAAGCGGAGGCTGCCATATTAAAACCGCTTACGTTGCCAGCATAGGTTTTGCAGCGGAGAAGTTGCTGCCATATACGGCGGACTGAGTTTTACTTTCTTTTTCGTTTTGGAACGAGAATGTATTGTTGTGTTACATAAGTCCTCCTGCATACAGACAACGGAGTTGAATTATATATGTCTTGTTTACTTGGTTTGAAACCCTAGAAACGGGTTTTTGACGACTTATTGCTTTCATTATTTTGGAGTACGCAAGGCAGTTATCTCGCTGTTCTGGTTTCGGTTACGAAAGTAAGGCAAAACGCTCGTAGTTCCCGCCCTCAATACACGTTGAACGCCTTCCACACTTTGACACCGAATAACTGTATGAACAAGGATTTACATTTACTTCAGAGGTAACTTTCGCCGCTTCCTCACCGTCGAGCAGCCGGATCAGCTGGCGGCAAGCCGCGGATAAAAGGCTTGAGCATCAACAGCCTAGAGCCACTACAACAGCCCAAGTGCACTCAGTGCCAAAAGCGGGCGACGCGGGTTTCTGTCAACCCAGCGGCGGACCCAAGAGGGGGGCGACGGGGACGGCCGCGCCCCCCCCCCCCCCCCCCTGCCTCCTTCTCGGAGGGCGATTTGACATGGGTGGATCCCCCGAAATAACACCAACTACCGGCCTGCCAGGTGGTAGGAGGCTTGGTACTCAAGGACGAGGGTTCGAAATAAGGTAGGCCGCACCCTAGCAGGCACACTTGTACTCTGAGCTTGGAGAACCACTCCATCGCTTCAACCGAGACTGAAGTCCGCGGCGGCGGTTTCAAAGCACGGCTTAGAACCAAAAGTCGGCGCAGCGGCGCACGTCTAGGGGCCGTCGGTGCACTGTGGTTCTGCGGCGGTTAAAACAAAAGGCGCAACCCGAGTCCTGTCTATCTTGCTTTAGATTTTCCCTCC
The DNA here is from genome assembly GCF_016920785.2 of Ixodes scapularis. Classification (NCBI taxonomy): domain Eukaryota; kingdom Metazoa; phylum Arthropoda; class Arachnida; order Ixodida; family Ixodidae; genus Ixodes; species Ixodes scapularis. Next base: position 1,792,055 of record NW_024609981.1, on the reverse strand, counting down.
CCTCCCCACACCCCCAACCCCAAAGAAAAAAAAACAACCAAAAAAAAAATCGGAGTTTTGGATCCGCCTTTGGGTCAAACGGTAGCCCAGCACAATCCGTGAACGTTCCAGCTCTTCGCCATGACACGGTGTTGCAGAAAGCAGGGTAAAATACAACTACACGGACCACCGAATCAAATGCACTGTTATCGTAAATATTGGCTTGTGATTGCGCCTTTGTAGATCATCTTATTCGTTTTGCTGGAGAGACGCAACCGACGGGTGTAACAAAATCGTTTGTGTATTCCGCATACCTCGCAAAAGCACTTACCCAGTCACCTTGCGAAACGCGCGAAACACGGAGACCGCACAGCCCCGACTTAGTAGTCTTTTACCTGCTTTAGAACAGTTTGTACCTGCTAGTAGGCGTGTCTACTGAAACTGCAACTTGAAACTAGGGGCAATGCCAGAGAGAAAAGAGACAAAGTTGGGAAAGCATGCTCGCTCTCTCCAGTTTCTGAACTCTCAAGTGATTGTACCATAATGAATTCCCCAACACCTCTTTCCAAAATAAAACAAACAAAAAAAAAAAAACGCTATGTTCACTACGTAAAAAAATAATCTCAGTTCATGCATCCGCAGGCAGGTAGGAAACGTTGCCCTAATTTATTCACACATTACGAGCGCAACAAACTCGCACGGGATTTACAAGAAAATATCGGTGGTGACTTAAGTTTCCCTGAAATTCTGTATGACCGGTCGTTTGCAGGACCGAATCATCTACTCGGGCGGTGTGCGTCGCTGTGCAAGCGCCAACAACACGAAGCATAAAAACGGCAGGTCTAGGACAACAATCCGGAGTCCATTGTTCAATTAAAACGACGTAATTTTGTTGAAAACGCCCGCAGCTTTTTACTCACGGTATGCGTCGAGAATCTTCCACATTTTGAAACGGAACGAAGGAAGATTTACTTTTAAAAGTGTAGTAAAGTACTACCGAATCGCCGGTGTGGCGATATGTTCTACTAAGAACTGAAGAGCCAGGACAGTAAACGTCTTTACTTCATGATGGCGGATGCCGAACCGCCGCTCGCGCGCTCGGCTCCAGACGAGTGTGTGTTGTCGTCGTCGTCTAGTCTCAGTTTCCATCATATGTTCCCCCTTAAAAAGAAGACTGGAAGGGCTGAACCTTTTTCCTTTCTCGAGTCGAGGGCCGTGGAAGTGGCACAGGAGTTGAGAGGGGCTGGTTCTGGTTTGTTGAGGGACTTTTATATGAACTTGGGTTTGCGGGAATTGAATCAGTGGGATTCGGGCCCGGCAATGGGTCCAGCCCTCGTTCAGCTAGAGCTCCGTCGCAGGGAACCTTGCCCTCTGATGTAGGTGTGAGTGGCGCCTCTGGGTCAGTCCATTCCGGAAACCCAAGTGGGTCTTCTGTGTGCCGCTGGCGAACTTGGTCAAGATGGCGACGCACCAGGTCCGAATTGGTTTGTATCGTCACCATGCGTGAGCCTTCTGCGCTCTTGACGATTCCCGGCAGCCACTTTGGGCCCTTACCAAAGTTTCGGAAGAATATCTTTCTGCCCGGTTTAAAAAATGGCGGAGTGGGCTGACTCCCGCCCTGTGCAGTCAGCTCTGACCTCTTGTCCGGAAAGCACGTGTCCAAACGTGACCGGATCTGGTATCCCAAAAGTAACTAAGATGGAGACTTGCCCGAAGCCACAGGCGTACGCCGATGATTGAGAAGCAGTCGGCACAACTTGACGTCCAGTGTGGACCCGCTTGTCTTCTTCAAGGCATCTTTAACAGTACGTACGGCTCGTTCAGCGAGGCCGTTCGATTGTGGATGATAGGGGGCCGTGCGGTAGTGCTCCACGTGGTTCCTCTTTAGGAACTGAGAGAACTCTTCACTTGTAAATGGTGTATTATTATCCGTGACGACAGTCCGTGGGATTCCAAAGCGGCTGAAAAGCTCCCGAAGTTGTCGGATTGTGGAATCCGACGTTGCATGATTGGTAGCTGTAGCTTCAATCCACTTCGAGTATGCGGCGATGACAATCAGGATCATCTTTCCGTCGACGGGCCCGGCATAATCCAAGTGTAACCTCGACCAGGGTTCACCGGTCACCGGCCAATCGACAGGTTTCTGCGCTGCTGGCATAGAAGCCGCTTGAATACATGTCTCACATCTCTGGGTGAGGTCTACGATAGCCGAGTCCAATGAGGGCCACCAGAACTTTGAGCGAGCAACCGTCTTCATGGCCGACGCACCTTGGTGGGTCTCGTGGAGGAGCTTGAGGACAGCTTCGCGAGCCTTTTTTGGAACAACGACTCGGTTTCCCCAGTACAGCAAGCTGTGATGCACCAAAAGCTCGTCTTTCCTGCTTCAGAAAGGTCGAAGCCCCTCTTGCTCCCTCAATAGCTTCCGCGGCCATCCGCGCTGGATATAACTGATGACGCTACGCAACGTCTTGTCTTCCGCGGTCATCTGTGCCATCTGTTTCGCTGACACCAAGCCGTTATCCAGCTCCTCCAAGGAAGCAATTATTTCAGGAAGATCCTCCTCTTGTAGTTCCTGCGAATCCGCTTGAAGGGGAAGTCTACTCATGGCATCGGCATTGGCGTTGAATGTCCCTGGCCGGTACTCGATGCGATAGCTGTATCCACCCAGGATGATGGCCCACCGTTGAATTCTAGCCGCAGCCATCGTCGGCACGGCCTTGTCATGATGAAAGAGACCTACCAAGGGCTTGTGATCTGTAACCAGAGTGAACTCCCTACCCAACAAGTAGTCCTTAAACTTCGTGACAGCGAACACCAATGCCAAGGCTTCTCGTTCCAGTTGGGAGTAGTTCTCCTTCTTCTCAGCACTCGTCAGTGTCCGAGAACGAAAACCGACAGGCTTCACTTCGCTTCCACAACGGTGGGAAAGGACGGCGCCAATTCCATGTGGTGAAGCGTCACATTCAAGAATCAAGGGCTTCGTTGGGTCATAGTGAGCTAACATGTTGGACTCACTCAGGATTGTTTTTGCTCGTTGAAACGCCCTGTCTTCATCTGTTCCCCAATGCCATTTTACTCCCTTTTGTAACAGTGTGTACAAGGGGGACAACAATGTTGCCATGTTTTGCACAAACCGGTTATAATAAGTTATGAGGCCCAGGAACGAGCGAAGCTCGCTGACGTTCGTTGGTGCTCGGGCATGCTGGAGGGCCTCCGGGTTCTTGCCGGTTGGATGCAGCCCTTTTGTGTCAATCCTGTGTCCGAGGTAGATAACTTCTGCTTTCCGGAAGCAACATTTCTCCTTGTTCAGTTTGACTCCGTTATCACGGAGAACTTGCAGTACCTGACGTAGCCTTTCACCGCTGTCCCCGTTCTTTTCTGCTATCAGGACATCATCCAGGTACACTTGAACTCCAGAAATGCCTTGTAGCAAGGTCTCCATTCTCCTCTGGAAGATTGAAGGGGCCGACGCAACACCAAAAGGTAGCCGGTTGTAGCAATATAGGCCCTTGTGCGTGTTGATCACCGTCAACTTCTTGGACTCCTCGTCTAATGGAATTTGGTTATAGGCTTCCCGAAGGTCCAGCGTACTGAAAAGGTCACCGCCATTCAGTGATGCGAAAATGTCCTCAATCAGTGGTAACGGGTACTGCTCCGTTGGACAAGCCTTGTTCAAGGTGAGTTTGAAATCCCCGCAGAGCCTGATACAGCCGTTTTTCTTAACGACCGGCACGACTGGGGTTGCCCATTCGGAATGGGTAACAGGAGAAAGGATACCGTTCTCCACCAGGCGGTCGATCTCGTCGGTAACCTTCTATCGTAGCCCGTACGCCACAGGTCTGGCCTTCCAGAACTTTGGTGTTGCTCCTGGGCTCACGTGCAAATGTATTTCCGGTCCTTTGATGAGACCCAAACCCGGTTGAAAAAGTTCTTGGTATTCTGCCAATACCTGATTCAAGTCTCCATGTTGCTCTGTCTTCAAGGACAACAGCTGAGTTGGAAGAAGGCAGAAGGCTCGAATCACGTCACGGCCAACCAGACTTGGTCCGTTACATCCCAAAACCGTTAACTCGGCTTTTTCTTGACGTCCTTCATAACTGACCGTCAAGCTCAACTTCCCGATGATTGGCACCCTACCGAGGTAGCATGACAGACTTAACGTGGTTTCTTGCAACCGAGGCCACCTTGCTTTGTTTTCTTCATATACCCTTTTTGGAATGACGCAGACCGGGGAGCCGGTGTCCAGTTCCATGAGTAGGTCAACACCCTCCCACGTGAACAACCGTCGGACCGGCGCAATTAGGTTCAACGTGTCTTCTCGCTGCGGTCGTGGAAAAAGGCTGTCAATGCCACAGTCGTCATCAGATTCTGTTCCAGCAAAGGCGTTGGCCCCTGCACGCGACGTAGTCTCGCGTGAAGTGCAACGCTGGGCAACATGACCAATCTTCCCACAGCGAAAACAAGTCTTCTTCCGAAACCCGCAGTCCTTAGGGAGGTGTGAAGTTCTCCCGCAACGGTAGCAGGCCTCCGATGCTATCACCTTCTCTTGGATCCTGCCAGGACTTCGGGTTTGAGAGGTCTTGCTCCCTCTCGCGGTTATCTTCTGGAGTTCTCCATCTGGCTTCACCATTTGTGTGGCATCTTTTGTCGCTGCTTCTGCAGCAACTGCCATGTCCACCGCCGACTCCAGCGTCAGGTCCCGGCGTGCCAAGAGAGTCTGCTGTAGCTTCTCGTTACGCAGCCCACACACTAGCCGGTCCCGTAGCATGCGGTCGAGCATCGACCCAAAGTTGCATTTATCCGCGATGCGCCGCAGCTCCACCAGGAAATCGTGAACTGTCTCATTTTCTCCTTGTCGGCGGCTGAAGAAACGGAAGCTCTCCGCTATCTCATTTGGCTTCGGCGTGAAGTAGTTATCAAGGTGCTTGACAGTTTTGTCGTAGCTCAGCTCGGATACTTGTAATGGCGCGCAACTTGCCGACAACACCCGAATAGCTTTGGTTCCTAACGCAGAGACTAGAAGCGCACGCTTCTGAGGCGCCGACGTGATCTTATTCCCCTCGAAGTAGGCTTCGACTCTAATAAAATAAGAGTCCCACCTCTCTGTAGCCTCGTTGAAGGGCGGAACGTTGTACGCCATCCTTGTTGAGATGACCGGTGGTGACCCGCCGATCAGGGGACCGTTTCCAGCGTGGGTGTCCGTGTTCCTCGTCGCCAATGTAGTAAAGTACAACCGAATCGCCGGTGTGGCGATATGTTCTACTAAGAACTGAAGAGCCAGGACAGTAAACGTCTTTACTTCATGATGGCGGATGCCGAACCGCCGCTCGCGCGCTCGGCTCCAGACGAGTGTGTGTTGTCGTCGTCGTCTAGTCTCATTTCCCATCAAAAAGCGCTCACTGCGTCCTCCCGGACCAGCTGGACCGGATCAGCTGACGACGACGGGACTGAAACCGCTGAATTTCAACCCCACAATAACCAATTTGCGGTTCGCGTTAGTATGGGCTTCTACCTCCAAGCACCGCACCACACACCACGAACGTTTCAAGTCTTTGCCGCCCATCGCCGTGTTGCACCAAACCTATCTCTATGCACCAAACAGAACGAGATCGCCGAAGTTAACGGAGCGCTGTCGTGAACCTTGGCTTGTGGTTGCGCACTCGTGGACCCTGTGACTCCCTTCGCTTTCAAAGCACACACGACGATTACGAATGATACTTTCCGCCTTCCGGGACCATCAAGGGGCACTTCTCCGGTCACGTCTTCGCTACATGTGCTCGAAAACCGCGTCAAACGTGGTCAAACGGGTCAAACCGAAGCTGCCGAAGCAGTACCGGCGCCATGTTGAGCGTGCGTTGTTGCTAGATTTTCTCCGACCAAACAAAAACAACGAAAGCAAACCGGCTCTAGCTTCCAGCGTACATCGGCGTTGCGCCGTGGCCAGATTTTCTCTGTCAGCTCGAACTCAAAGATGACCTACAGATGCAGCAACACTGGTATCAAGTTTTAACATGGCGGCCCCCACGGAGCGCCGAAAATTCTGAGGAGGGCGCATTGGAAGCGGCGGCACCTCCCCCCCCCTGCTTGAAGCATACTTAAACCGCAAAGGAGTATGAGGCGAAAAATAAGAAATAGGAGCCTGGTGTGAAAGGTCCAAATCACCACCATAGCTTCTGCTATCAAATACAAGGGCAGTTACACAATACACAAAGAGAGTGTTGTGATTTAGTTATATTTATACTCAAGGGCATTGATATCCAACGTATTCAGAGGGATGACACCTTCTGGTCAACCATCATAGAGCCTTTTCTACTCAAGTTTTACATGGAAGGCCCGAGTTCCGCTGAAATTCCTCACGTAGACGAGTTGTCCGACCGAATAAACTGCCATTACTCCCGATCTGGGAATCTCTCGATCTTCGTTCGTAGGCCATAGTATCATGAGATCGAGGGGTGTGGCTCTTCGTCCGCCGAATATTGCTTCGGCGTTTTTTTTTACCGTGTAATATGAGACCATCCCGTGCTGCTGGAACAAGAACCTGGCGATTCTTCACTGAACTGCTTCTTCCGTAAGCTTCAAAATGGCATTTTTCCGTTTCGCACACCATCTGTTCTGCTTGCCCGTTAGTTGCAGGATGGTATGATGCACTAATGTGATGCCTGATGGCGTTTTTTTTTCTTCAAAAACTTGTTTATTTTATTTGAAGCAAGATTTGGCGCGTTATCGGAGAAAAGCATTTTTTTCGGTAGGGCAAAAGTAGGTAAAAGAGACCGTAGAACGTCAATGACGTGTTTGGACGTCGTGGCAGGCATCCTGTAAACTACCAGCCACTTAGAGTACGCATCGATTATGACTCCGCATATCCGGATACGTTTCGCCACCCACCGACTGAATAGTGGATCGTTTTCAGTTTCTGTTCATGATGGCGTTGGACTCAAGGGAGACTTCGAGTCTTTCCAGAAAGTTTCTGGGAACTATAAGGTAACAACCTTCACAACATCTTCCGGGCCCCGTGAAACACAATATTTGGTGACGTTATTTTAGTCGTCGTTAAAATGGTGAGGTAAGTACCGTGAATCGCGAAGCAGTTTACTTGACGTCCGCTTCCACTGGTGTCTTGGAAGATTGAGTCTACTGAGCGTGCATTCCTGCAGAAGAAATTTTCATTGACAGAATATTGACACGTCAATCAACATTTGATTCCTTCTTGGTAAGATTTATTGCGAAAGCCCGTTACAACCGCCGAACCGCATCTCCCTATATCAGAGAACAATTTATACCCAGCCTGACATTCTAGCATACATCCGTTTGCTGGGCCACGCTACTTGAGCCAGCTGAGCACAGCTGGCAGCGGCGCGAGCAAGGCCACGAGGGGAACGTGACGGTGCTCGAGCCATCCCACTGTGAACCAATGTTTCGGCCACCCCACTAAAGCCCCTTGATAAAAGCGTTTTTACAAGTACCGCCAACCATCGTTGTGGAAGCGCGCGAGACACGTGCCATGAGCGGGTGCTCCGCCGCCATTCGCTTCCAAGCCCCTCTCATTTCAGTGCTGCGCCGCCATTTGCTTCCAAGGGCCGCTCGAGACATGGGCCTCGTGCACTCGCGCATTTGACGCTACTTGCAAGACAAACGCAAACACATCGAGGGGCTTTACACCCCACGGGTGCGTGTCGACATCTATTGGTTGAACTAACGCCTTGTTCAAGATGGCTGCCGTGGGACCGCAGCCTTAATGCTGATATTCAATAATGCTGTACAGGGGGGCAGCGCACCCGGAAACCAGTCACTCAAGTCAACATACACACAAAAGAAAGAGACACGCAGGGCTGACTGACGACTCTCGGGTATATTTACACTTTTTCCTCTTCTATTTGTATTATAGGCTAAGACCAGGGAGAATACTTGTTATTTTTTCTTTTTTCAATATGAAGCTAAATATTAAAGCTAACAATTTAGTTCGCTTTAAATTTAGCTTCATATCGAAAGGAAAGAAAAAAGACCAGGTATTCTCCCTGGCCTTAGCCTATAATACAAATGGAAGAAGATGAAAATGTGTAAATATACCCGGAGAGTTGTCAGTCAGCTCTGCGTAAGTGTCTCTTTCATTTCTGTGTATGTTGACTCGAGTGACTGTTTTCCGGGTGCGCTGTTTCCCCTGTACATCATGAGCAACCAACTCGCCCGAACCTCTGTGTTCACAAGTTTCAGTAATGCGTTTGCAGCCTTCGTGACTGGGGACCAATTTTAATTAAACACTGCTTGTGAACAAATTGTGCTAGTTATTTTCAATAATAACTTGTTATGTATTGTATGGGGGAAGCAATTAAGACCACTGTGGTCGCCGCGACGCCGCGGAAAAACTTCGTTGATAACATTTATTTCGGACCTGCCTTTTGGCTTTGATATTGCTTTATCGTGTTTTTTGTTTCGTTGCTGCGCACCATGGGTTTGCCAGAGTGTCATTTGAAAGGCAGTGCACCTGGCACATTATTCGCCCACTCTACATCGCAACCTCGCCGATCAAACGACATATCTCATAAAATCGACATTCTGTTATGTACCAAACTCTTCAGATGCATAATTCTACTTTACTCGCGCTGTAACTCTGCGTAAAAGAGCAACTTCATGTTTACACAGACGCGAAGACGCAGTTATTTCCACGCCCTCTCAGCTGTGCGAACAAACCTCATGCTAGGGACGATTCTACCAGAGTCGAGCTGAAATGTGTAAGGATGGGTAGTTGGGCCAGTTGGTTTTGCATCATGGTGTAATACGCCAAAACAACAGGGACAAAAACGAAGGGAGAACTAGACAAGACGCGGCGTAATTTTCAACTGAATTGTTTATTTGGATGACAGAATGTAAAAAATAAAAATAAAAGCAGGCACACTTGGCAGAACACCAAATATATGGTCTAAACCCCCCCCCCCCTCAAATGCCAGCGTCATTGGTTCTTCAAATAGTAAAATTCTTTATCAGTCAAGGACAAAGAGGGAGCGCTTATACAAGTATTGTCGTGGTGGGACCACTGATCTCTATTATAGGGGGCTGGATGGCGCTTAGCCGCTCTTCGAGCCGGGCGCGCATGAAGCCACCGGAAGTTCTGGTGCTTGTCCCGGAAGTCGAGCGTCTGCTACACTTCTCTGAGCTTCTGAACATATGAAGTCGCAGTTTTTGCCCGCGATTTCTTGAGGTCTAATTGTGATTTTTAGCATCGTACTGTTAGAATAGGACACTTGAATGTAAAACATCTAAATCTAATGAAGGAAAGTTTGAATAATTGCAAAGAAACAATTGTCAAAGCTGAACGCTGGGCTAGTTGGTATTGGGATGTCAAAATCATGGTAGCGCTTTTAGACGAAGACGAAGGAGAGACAAGACACACACGAGCGCTCGTGTGTGTCTTGTCTCTTCTTCGTCCTGGTCTAAAAGTGCTACCATGATTTTAAACAATTGTCACCGCTGTTTTTTTGGCTGTCGACAGAGGGTACGGTATACGGTAGCGTAATGAAGCAGTGTTGCGCAGCCTTTTTTGGCCTCCGGAGAGTAGAGAAGAATTGACCGCTCCTCAGCTTGTAACATCAGACTATACGGGTTCCGCCCTTCTATATCGGGTTTACGGCTAACCCGTAACGTCAGTAACTGTAATGTCAGTAACTGAATGTGCGCGCGCGAAGTATAGTCACCATGAAGTGATGTTCTTAGATGTGCTAGAAGGAAATGCCATGCACGATTACATTCATGAGCAGGGCCTATACCTAAAGGCTCTAAGGGCTGGCTCGGACCTGACAGTTGCGTAGATATGCAACCGAGATACCTGGGCTTCGTACGCCGCGTGCCAGCTACTCGTAGGAATGTCCGGGCAAGTCGCGGGCGTAAGTCGCTGCACGCACCCGTAACGTAGAAAACAACTTTGTCAGTAAAGTGGTCTGCGCGGTATCCAGTAGCTTTAACTGCTTTTAGAGACAGGGAACCAGTCTGCAACCTCGCGTGGGGAGCAGCATATGCTGCAGCCTGCAATTATTATAAAGTATAATAGCTTTCTCAATCATTTTAACTGATTTCCTTAGTACTGTAAAAATAAATGTTGATTTAGGTTTAGCATTCTCTGGCCATAATACTATTTTTAGAAATGACACCATATAAGAGCCCCACCAAAGGCCATTACCTGGTTGCTGGCCCTGGGGGCATACTAAATGTAAAATAAAATAAAATTCTGGTTTAAAAAAAAAACTGTTTATTTTGTGCAAAACTGGCACGCTTGTCAGCAAGTTTCAGACAGCTTGGTTTTTACTGGTAGTTGAAAAGAATCAGTTTGGTCAAGCGCTTACGCATGTTCGGACCAGCGATCTTCATAGTTGCTCTTTTTGCAGCATGGTGCATCCTTATCTTTATGTAGCATCCAATGACACATTTCACGAGGCGAACAAAATGATTTGAATCGACTGCGGATTGGAACATGTGCTCATGTAGCTCTGGATAGAGCATGTTTAATTGCCCCGAAAGCTCCCTCATAACTCTGGCTGTCAGAGTGTCGGCAGTCATCCCTTTCTTGGGAAAACTGCCACCATCCACCTTCTCCTGCTGTCGAACTACCCGTTCCGCCAGCTGACAGATGTATGTTGTGGAAGGCGATGGCTTGGTGAGGCCACCATAATTTTTTCTGTTCAGAAGTGCTGACGAGCACGCCTCAGCCTTAGACGCTGAGCGACACGTTGAGCAAGGTATCTTTTTTTCAACCATTTGGCATACGAACCCTGCGATGTAGCCTACAACATCTCCCAAGTAGGGTGACAGCAGAGGAAGATTTTCAAGTTCACCTTCCATTTCACTCTCGTCAGGGAGGTCTACGCTTTGCACAAGGTCTTCTGTATCATTTTGCTTGGCTGTAGTCGTGTCCAGTTCATCAGGAGCGCAGAACTGACTGCTCACATACAAAATCCGTGTTTTATCTAGTAAAGCACAGTTTCCCACGCCACCTTTTACCTCATTGTGGACAACCAGTCGCTTGTACGCTGCTATGAACTGACGCACCGTAGGGTTATTGTTCCGGCCTCCCTTGGAACGAACGGCACCAAAGAAAAGCTCAATGTGGTCCTGTGAAAGCTTGTAGGTCAGGAGGTAGCGCAGTGGTGGGGTTTCACCAAAAAGGAGGGAGGATGCAAGGCCCATTGTGCTTTCAATGGTCATCAGGAAACCAAGAAAAGCAGTTTGCCTTGGTGTATCGAAGATAGGTCTTTCTGCAGCATCAGTGAGTGCTCTTATGTAATCCTTGGCTTTCTCAAGAAAAGAAATCCAAGTGACTCTGCTGCCAGGTCGGAGGGGAGCCTTGAATCCCTTAGCGAGGGGGTTACGCGAGTTTAAGCAATCAAAGAGTCGATCAAAGAGCCGGATGAATTTCACAGTTGCTTCCGATCCCTTGAATTGTGGGAGTTTCAGATCTTCCCGGCAGAACTCTATGGCATCTGCAACACTAGAGCTCAAGGTCTGGGCAGCAAGATTAACCTTCATTTTTTGCTTCTGCCAGTCAATGTGTGCAGCACGGAGCTTTGTTGCAGCATGCAGGCCTTCTTTCTCCTGGAGCTCATACAGTTGTCGGATGTAGTTCCATTCTACCAATAAGCCGGTTGAATCTCTGAGCCACTTCAGTGAAGAGAGAGCATTCCGCACCAGCTTTATCATGTGACATGCATCCAGAAAACAGTATACCCTCCCGTCTGTGACAGGGTGAGGGAATGATATCACCATAATCGATCTGTCTTCAAGTGAAGCCCCCAAATTCTTGAGCATTGTAAAGTTACAACGGAGTCCGTCACATGTCAGCGATGTTACACATGCTCCTGCATCATGCAATTTTGTCAGACACAGTTTGACTATGTTTGTGCGTTCCTTTCCTGAAAGTCCATTGATCAGGAAATATCCGCAGGGGATCTACCAGTGTGCATTTAGTGATACAAGCATAAAAACGAGGGCTTCAGTAGCGACATCATTGCTGTCATCATCAAGCTCGTTACCAATGTCAACATAGCCCCTGCACTTTTTAGAGCGCAGCTCTTAGGGGCCCGTTTCCGGCTTGAGCGGCGTCGCCGTCGCCGTCGCCGTCGCCGTCGCCGTCGCCGTCGCCGTCGGCGTAACCGCGCGGTGCATCATGGGAAATGTCCCATAATGCACCGCGCGAGCCCCCCACCAAGGTCACGTGACCTCGTGGGGGGTCACGTGACCCCCCGAAGTCACGTGACTCCCCTGAGGTCACGTGACCCCCGCCGATATCGCGTGACCCCCCGATGACGTCATCGTCACTGATGACGTCACCGGCATCCACATCGTCATCGTCATCATCACTGATGACGTCACCGGCATCCACATCGTCATCGTCATCATCACTGATGACGTCACCGGCATCCACATCGTCATCGTCATCATCACTGATGACGTCACCGGCATCCACATCGTCATCGTCATCACTGATGACGTCACCGGCATCCGCATCGTCATCGTCATCATCACTGATTACGTCACCGGCATCCACATCGTCATCGTCATCATCACTGATGACGTCACCGGCATCCACATCGTCATCGTCATCATCACTGATGACGTCACCGGCATCCGCATCGTCATCGTCATCATCACTGATGACGTCACCGGCATCCACATCGTCATCGTCATCATCACTGATGACGTCACCGGCATCCACATCGTCATCGTCATCATCACTGATGACGTCACCGGCATCCACATCGTCATCGTCATCATCACTGATGACGTCACCGACATCCGCATTGTCATCGTCATCATCACTGATGACGTCATCAGTGACGTCACTGATGTCGTCACCGGCATCCGCATCGTCATCGTCATCATCACTGATGACGTCATCAGCGACGTCACTGATGACGTCACCGACATTCGCATCGTCATCGTCATCATCACTGGTGAAGTCATCAGTGACGTCACTAATGACGTCATCGGTACCCGCATCGTCATCGTCACTGATGACGTCATCAGTGACGTCAGTGATGACATCATCGGCATTGGGGGTCACGTGACCCCCAAGGTAACGTGACCCCCCCCTGGTTAGTTTAACCCCCCCCCCCAGTGCCCTTCCCTCCTCCTCCTCAAGAGCTGCGCTCTAATTCGGCGTTACAGGGAGTTGTAAGCGGCTTTCATTTTTTCCATCTCATTCTATGTGTTTTCTGATCGCCATCTCGTCAACGACAAGGTTGCAAAGAAGCTCCTTGTTTTTCTGCTTCACTTTGTTGGCGTTTGCCCGGATGGCATCCATAGCTTCACCTGTAAAACCAGGTTCTCCATTTAGAGAACTGTACCACTTGGTCAACGTTGATGGATGTGGCAAGGCACATTCAGAAGTCTCTCTTACATAGTTGTACGCTTTAGTTGAATAAAACTGCAGCGTGAGCGCAAACATACGTAGTGCAGGCGAGTATTTCTCTCGGTTTAGCTTAGCCAGCTTGTCACTTCCGACCGGAGTTTGTTTGAGCAAACGCTGCATAACTGCTAGGGAGACTCCTGAGAAACATCTCTCAAGCATTGCACTAGCATCTTCTGAAATTAGCTGTTTCTTTCTTAGGTCTTCGATAATTTCACTAAATGTTTCTACTCTCCTCTTCAGTCGACGTTCTCGTTGCTGACTGAGCTTGAGCTTTTTCTTGGCATTGGTTGCAGCAGTTGCACAGGCATCAAGCTTCCTTTTCAGGGTTTTTGGAGTGTCCTTGACAGCATAGTTGTGCTCGGCAACCTGAAAACAATGCATTTGATAGATTAATATTATGCAAGTGTAATACATAACTGGACTGTGCATTGCAACCACTTAAAATGTTAGCAAAAGGATTTGGTATCTAAATGCTGCTTCCGCCACTCCTCCTTGATGCTTAATCTCTCTTTGCAGCAAAAGAAAACTATAGAACATGAAAGCCTTTCTTTTCTACTACTTACGGTGTCTCTGCATTGAGGCAGTTTGCTCAAAAGTAAGCTTACATCATTTGAGGCCTTTTGTGGTGTACTCGGCGAGCCGCTGGCTTCCCCGTCAAGTAGTGTCGCATCCAGGTTCGGTGTTCTCAGCTTTGGTGGCTTCCTTGTCGCAGTTTTCTGAAATAAGCATGTAATAAACATGTTCTGTTAGACAAATTAATCCTCACCGTAAATGCAAGACATTGCAAAAATATTAGCATATAGATAATATTTAATCATTAGCTATTAGCACATGCTACAAATGGCATCTATAGTCACAGATATTTATATGCCTTTTAATAAGCCAGCAATATTGGATCTTATCATCTTCGAGAACTTGCTGAGACATTACCGGAAAAGTTTGTGATGATACATTACATCAATCAAGGCGGAACTATTGCTGCTATGTCACTTCCACTGGGTCAGTGAATTTAACTTATTGCTTGATCAAAATTTCTGTTGTTCCTTTTCCCAAAAATGCCTGTTCGCTTTTCAGTTCCTACATGCGCTGCCTGCTGGTCCTGCTGTTATGCGCACTTAGCCACAAGGCATCTGCAGGCACATTAGCAGTGTGTCATCAATTATAGCCTTGAAGTTGTTTGCTGAGGAACAGAATTTCACCTGTGCGTTGGGAAAAGTTAAAACGCACGTGGTTTTGCAAGACAAACGTCAATACGAACTGCCTCGCCCAAGCAAGATGCGACGACCTGAACTTGCACCCAATCGCGCGTACATCATGCACGGCACAACTAGAACGGTATCCACGCTACCGCTCATTTACCGCCTGAAAAAGGCAGTCCTACCTTTTGCAGGTGTTCTGGGAAGTTGAAGAGCGTCGGGACTGCGCCGCTTCGCAGCCGGGTTCTGGCTCCTGTTCGGTCGAAGCACGAATCATCGAAGTGGTCGCTGCAAAGTCTGCTGCCGGGAGATGGTTTCCACTTGTCCCTTTTTAAGTTTACGACCCATTGCTGGTACAGTTTCGGCTGACAGCGCGGAAACCTGCATGAAGGAGCCATGTGGCAGCGCCGGTTCTTGCTTTGATCAACCCGAGCTAGAACTGAAACTGCGTGCCACTTGGCCGCGTAACACTGAGATCAACGAAATACATACTTACAGGTGAAATGTCTTGCCTGAGGTCTTCTCCGGCTTACTCGTGCAGTTTACCGCAGAGCATGCTGGCATGCTGTCATCTTTAAAAGGTTGGAAAGGATGGACACTACAAGCGCCAGCAGCCTAGAAACCACGCGCGAAGAGCAGACCGCTACTCACTTCCGGGACAAGGCCGCTCGCTCCCGGTGGCTTCATGCCAGCGTGCTCGATGCGCCATCCAGCCCCCTAGTGTAGAGATCAGTGGATGGGACCTAATCAGGAAAGCTTCGTGAATTTCTCTTGCTGTTTTTGTTTTGTAATGGCCCATGACATCGGTGTCACCAAAGATGGGGCTGCACTTTTCAGAGTTGGGCCCGCAATCACAACGGTCACAGTGGACCGCTAAGTGGTCAGACGGGGACTGCCTGATTGCCAACGCATGCTCTCTGACCCTATCATTAATGCACCTCCCCGTCTGGCCAACGTACACCTTACCACATGACAAGGGGATTTTGTACGTGACACTGGTGGCACACTCGCGGAACTTAGTGACATGTCGTCTTTTGCACGACTCTTGTGGCACATCCGATTCCTCTCCTAATCTGCTTATCCTTTTACACAGTGAAGATAGTTTATTCGGTGCAGAAAAAAACGACTGATATGTCAAAACGATGGGCCACCTTCTTCAGATTGTGGGACATCTTGTGAATGTAAGGCAAGACAACAGGCCTACCTACCCTCTTGGGAGCCCTTTCGCACACTGCGCTGTTGTCTTTTTTCATCTTTTTTTCTAAGGTTTTTGAAACATCTCGAAGAACATGACAAGGGCACCCTGCCTCTTTAAGTCTGCGGAGTTGAGAATGAAAACTGTTTTTCATCCGGTGGGGGCACGATTACTTTAGCGCGGCCCTTAGGCAAGATGACGCAATGCCCCTCTTCACTAACTTAGAGTGCGCCGAGCTGAATGGCAACATTCCTTTCTTGGAACGGGGCTCATACGCCCAGCAGGTAGGCTTCACACCGAAATATAACCCAAGATCCAAAAACTGCAGTTGACCAGAGACCGATGTCTCGTGGGTGAATTTTAAGCCAAAAGCGCAGCTTGCGAGCAGTTTTAAAAAACCGGCGATCGCTTGATCATCCGGAATTGCAGGGCGGGAAACACACACCAAATAACCGTCTACGTAACGAAAAATTTTAACATGTTCCTTCTGTTGAATTATTTTTAGATATACGCTTGTCGCAATTTGCAAGAAAAATGTCACACAGTACCGGTGCTATAGCGGAACCGATGCAGATACCACGTTTCTGCACAAACAACTCTCCCTCAAAGGAAACGAAAGTGGAGTTGAGGTAGTGGTTCAGCAGCTCCAAAAAACCTTCGACTGTGAGACCACACGCATTGCGAAATGGGACCTCCCCATTTTCCTCAATACAAAGTCTGACAGCCTCAAAAAGGTGTTCATGGGGGACCGAAAAAAAAGGTCTTCCACGTCAATTGGGAAACCTGTTGTCCCCTTAAGGACTCCTCCTTGTAGGAACTCTAAAATTTCTTCAGAATTCCTGACCAGGAAAGGATGCCCCAGCTCCAACGCAGACAAGTGTTTACGTAGAAAACCCCCCACTTCCACCTGCCACGAATCCTTCTCCGTAACTATAGCCCTGAACGGACACCCACTCTTGTGGGTTTTAGCTATGAAAAAAACTTCCAGGTTAACATTCTTTGACGATAGCACTTTCTTTCCTAAGCTGGATAGATCCAACTTCTGACATAAGGCTTTGGTTTCCTATTTTACCTTGTTCAGTGAAACATCCTTAACAGGTTTGAAATGTTTTTCTATGGCCTCACGTGACTTGTCTTTGAACAGCTTTTCTTCCGCTACCACAAAGCCGCCCTCCTTGTCAGCTACTAGTAGACGGAGGTTATTTTCCTTGAAGTGTGAAACAACAAGCCTCAAATTGAAGCCTGCTTGACCATATCCTGACGTGCGCATAATTACATCTACACCTTCAGATATGCACCTGTCCCTGTCCTGCTGTGCCGCTTTATCCGCTAGGGTTCGCACCAATCCAAGCTTCTCCAGAGGCTTCATCCTGGGCGCCAGGCTGTACTTGGTTTTTTTTTTTCCAAGATACGGGTGACATGTGGCGGTGCAGAAGCATCTCCCAGAAAGGTGACACAGTCCGGCGAATCAAATCTTCTCTTCTTTTTCGGCAGTGACGCTCGGAGCCTATCCCAAAGGAATTTCGTGACCTTGGAACCAAGTCGAAGGTGCTCTCCATACTTTCTGCAGGCCTCTCTTTCGGTGGACGTGGACCCGTGGCAGAGCAACCACAAAGCATCCCGAAGTCTGCTTACTTGCTTCCACCTCTCTGAACAGAGTATCCTGCAGATCCTTTTCCCGTGACCGGCTGAAGGTGGAACACCCCCAAGGAGACGCAGCACTTCAGGCGGGTTGAAGCCGTGGCGACTTGCGAAAGAGTAAAGTCTTGCCTGGCATGTCGAGGCGGCAATCAGGTTAACATGGACGAGAAGATTTGAAGGAAAAATATTGTCAAAACATGTAGAAAGGCCCGTTGTAGAAGGAATAAATTGGATAAGGATGGCTAGTTGGGCTAGCCAAAAACAACAGGGACAAAAAACAAAGGGAGAACTAGACCAGATGCGGCGTAACTTTCAACTGAACTGTTTATTTGGATGACAGAATTTAAAAAAAATATAAAAGCAGGCACACTTGGCAGAACACCGAAGATATGGTCTAAACCCCCCCCCCCCCCCTCAAATGCCAGCGTCATTGGTTCTTCAAATAGTAGAATTCTTTATCAGTCCTTGCTGATAAAGAATTCTTATATTTGAAGAACCAATGACGCTGGCATTTGAGGGGGTGTGTTTTTAGACCATATCTTTGGCGTTCTGCCAAGTGTGCCTGCTTTTATATTTTACATATTTTTTAAAATTCTGTCATCCAAATAAACAATTCAGTTGAAAGTTACGAAGCGTCCTGTCTAGTTCTCCCTTCGTTTTTTGTCCGTGTTGCTCTGAAATGTGTGAAACGACCGCAGTTCAAAATGTGAGCGGCTGGGTCTCGTTATCCTTAAGTCCTGTTATGTGCAGTCAAACATTGTTTTAACAAAATTCAAGGCATGCCGAATTGTTTTATTGTAGCCATTGTTTTGCTATAGTCATATTTACCCTTGACCGTAGCTATCGCGCGTGAAGGGACTTCCCTGGCCACTGGTAAGCTGCGGTGACATAGGCAATCGGACGGCTGAACGGCTACAGCCTCTGTTAACGGCGCTCACAAACTTGGCATGTGGCAAAATACTCTAAGGTACAGGTGGGAATTTTACTCTGGAAATCAGGTTTATTTCATCTAGCGTTTATCATGCCAGGAAGAGTCTGTCCTTTTCTTGCAAACTTCTGTCCAAAGAAGTTGGTGATATTTCGCTGTTGTGTTTTTCTTAAACAGAGGATGGGATTTCTCAGCAGGAGCGGTAATGGTCCTGCAGTCTTAACCGTCTTCATGTGCGCCAAGTAGCGGCACAGAAGTCTACCGCATCCAATGCCTGCGACGATGTCGGCGAGGGAACGTGCGGGACGGTGGTACCCAAGTCCTCTTCGTCTTCGCTCGTATCATCAGTTCCCATTACTGCTCGCACAATGTCCTCTGTGAGCTCCTCGGCCATCACAACATCCGCGTCTGCACTTACGTAGCCACAAAAAGATTCACCCTCAGGCATAGCACCAGCATCATCAAGCGTTTTTTACGATGCAACGACTTCGTCCGACGTGGTAGTTTCGGTTGATGTGGTGTTTCTGTTTGCATACTCCTCATCGACGTCACAGTGGCCGTCACCGTCTCTCGTGTTGTCCGCATATGATGCCCGCCTGAAGCAGTTTAGAATAGTGTTGGCGGTGACGCAGATTCATGCCGCCTGGAGCATCTCGATCGCCATGTACAAATCAATATCTGTCTCGCGCTTCATTCTCATGTCGATCAGCAACCGGTCGATCAGTAGCTTTTCGCAGCCTGCTTTGAAAGCCATGACCACACCTCGGTCCAGGGTTTGTCAGTGACGGGCTGTCGGCAGGCAGGAAGTGAACTTCGATGTTATCAGGACCAACGGTTGTGGTCGGCTGTGCAACTGTCCAAGAGTAGGCACACCCTTGTTTTCTTTTTTTTCCAATTTCTCGTTTTACTCACAGAGCCAACCTGAGAAAATGTCTCTATACTTCTTTTCAATTGCTATTGATCACATCGCAGCCAACAAAATGAGGAAGGTGATTCTGTTGGTAAATTCAAAAGTGTGATCGTAGCATTCGGCTGAATAAAAGATACAAAATCATGTTATTTAAGCTGGTACGCTCCAAAATTAATCACTTCCTCCTGCTGGGTCCCCAGCAAGGTCAGAATTGTGGGCAATAAGAGAGCAGATACGCTGGATTCTTACTCAATGAACCTTTTAAAAACCTCATCTGGCATCCCATTTCAATATATCCAAGAATGATTAGATTGGCACAACTAAAAACTTGGCAGACTGAATGAAAAGTTGAGCGTGCAAATAAGCTGCACCTTATAAAACGAGTCCTAGGGTGGTGGGAGAGCTCGTCCAACAAAAACTGTCAGGATGTTCTCTTTTGTCGCCGCACTGCGGGAAGAAAAAAACGATGAACCAGCTCACTCGCTGATTCATCTAATGGCCCCGACGCAGTAACCGTTTCTCAGGAACTCGCACTGGTATTGCTGGGTAACTTGCAGCTTCTTCTGGTACAATCGGTGCACTTGAACGTGCTCTAGCCGCTTTTCATGTAGATGTGCAGATCAGGGCCGATGTTTGGGCACTTGCAGTGAAAACGTCGGTTGCAGCCTGCCATGCAGATAAGATACTGCTGCTTTCCGTAGAAGCGGACAGCACACGAGTCACAGACATCTTTCAGTGGAGTGTATCCGAACACGTCTTTTGTCGGAGGCGTCATTTTGCGGTTGATACATACTTGGATAAAAACAACCTGAGAAAGAAGTTTTCACTAAAACTTGTTGGTAGTCAGCCGTCTCGTCTCATCTCCTGTTTTCTTTCTACGTTTTTCCCTAAGTTCATGCTGTTTTTAGTCCAAGCTTTCATTTTCTGTATTTAGTTGAGAGTCAAGGCCTCTCCAGCACTGTGTTTTTTTCTTTTTCGTAACTATCAACTAGCTCCGTTCTTGACTAGCAATAAGCACCTCTTGCTGCATGCAGAATCGCAGAAGGTCACAGGAAACTAAGCGTCCGCGGCGTCTGTACGAAAGCATAGGACGAAAACTACATCTTTGCCCTGTGTCGCTTCACTAGCTCACCCGTTGCCAGTGTTGCTCACCCGCTGTCGGGCCACTAACCCAGCTGGTAGAACATTTTTCTTATTGGTTTCAATCGGGAGTGCGGCGTTGGTTCAAAGTGATATTTAGGGTATGACCTTATTTTGATCCCCTAAAACTATATCGGCCTTTTTATAGGGTGTACGTTTTGAGTTGAGCTGCCCTTTAAAGTAATTGGTCAGGGACTGGAGGACAGCCTATTTTTCAGGCAAGAAAACGGCGTGCCTAAGCACTGTTGCCAAGACTGGTACTGACGCTCTGAATATCTTGAAAGCTGTTGTCTGATTTGGACACCAAACAGTACACCAAAAAAGAAAAATGTCAGATTGTGATAGAGCGTCATCATCGTTAGCAATACTGCATCCGCGTTGCTGACGCTGAAGTCCTTCCTCTGGTTCAACATTCGAGACTCCACATGCTGGTCGCAGATGCTGTAGAATAACTGAAAATGGCTCACAGGTTAGTGATACAAGGGCCTGTTCGTTTTTAACTCGTGTAATCCCAAGCTTTTGATCTTTCTCAAGCTGTAGGCTGTCGGCATGGCTTCCAGTGTCTTTCTTCAAGCTGTGATGTTCATCTTGAAGACCTGAAATACTAAAAAACAACTGTGGTGTCAGCTAGAATTATTTTGACATGATTCTCATACTTGGCATGCAATGTTTACTCTCTCCCCTTACAAAAAATTGTTACACCTTTCTATTGAAAAGTTGTTGAAAAAAGTCAATAGGACGATATAGAATGTCAACAGCTTTTCTCTTGCTATTAAATGTCAACAGCTTCTTATCAGAAAAGCGTCAGAAAAAGTCTGTTAACATCCTATTGAAGATTGGCCCACTCTTTTATTGAAAGTCAACAAACTTTCTGTGATGCATTCCTATTAAAAAATCTTGAAAAGTCAACGTTGAAAATTCAATGTCAACAACTTTTCAAAAGAAAAGCGTAAAAAGAGTGTTGTTTTTTATTGAATATTGACCCAACTAATCAATTGAAACTCAACAGACATTCTGTGATGCTTTTTGTTGAAAAGCTGTTGACATTCAATATTCCATGTAGACTTTTTTCTAGCATTTCCACAGAAAAGTATCACCAGATGTTTTTTGACTCAATCGAAAAGTGACAGGGAAGATATGAAATGTCGACTGTTTTTCATTAGCTTTTCAGTTTGCTTTAGTGAATATTGGACCACATTTCCTGGTTACTTGAGGCTATTCATATTGCAGATTCGCCTTTGACATGCCATTCATTAACCCTCATCTGCTGCCTCTCCATTGCATTTGTAGTCCCTACAAAAAAACTGACTACCAGGCACTTTTGATCACATTGCGTAAGTTAAAAAATTTTGAGTTGGTTGTGATATGTCGTTTGTTTACTTATAACTATATCTGATAATTGAAATCGTGCCATTGGATTTCACTCAAGTTTATTAGTTCCAATACTACAAGTCTATTCTTTCGACTCCTTTGACAGCATGCTGCTGAGGCTGTTTGTTTTTACTTCGTGACATCCACCTTGCACTGGCTGCAGACGTAGGCTGGGGAAGGAAAACATTTTTGCTACAATCAGCCAGAATCAATACTTTTTTCTGTGACATGACACCTATATATTTCATTTATTAAAGTAGCGCCTAAGTAACTAGAAATATAGTTACACAGCAAAGCTGGTAATATCAATAAATGATTGATTACATAATACTAAAAAATATATGATTTTAAATTATGAAAATAGTAAAGAGATAACTGTTTTTAGAAATAAATGACAAATTTTAGACCATTTGGGGCACAAAAAGATTATAGTATTTATTGACTTATTTTGACTGACCAATAAAGAGTGGGTCACTCAATGTGTGAGTACAAGAGCTTTGGGTATAAGCAAAGTATAAGAACGAAACAAAATAAACTATGCAAGTTTCTGGACTTACTGATGATGGCATTCATCTTTTCCCTGTCGATGCATTGCTTCACGGGGATGTCTTTTCGAGCATTGCAAGCCTTTTCATTTAGAGACTTTCCTCGCCTCTCTTCCACGGTGAAAACAATGCGCACCATGTGTCGGGCAACCTTGTTTGGTTGGGATCCATAGGTTTTGTTGATTGTGGCCAGCAGTGTTGCAGGAACCATAACTCTGTTCCCGATGTTCTCCTGCAAGTCTGTAGAAAAGAACAAAGCAAAAGAGCAAAATAAGAACTAGAAAAATAATCATGTTTAACACACAGGCACTTTTTTGTCTCAATTATTCAGTCTCAGTCATTTCACGATGCACAGGTGGAAGCAGACTTCAGCCTTTTGTAGCTGGTCCAGAAGCAGAAAAAGTTCCGCTTTGAGACGAAGAATGCAGTGTATTTTTGGCTGCCCTGGTCTCAAGGTAGGCTAAAAATTGTGCAACTGATCTATGACAAGCAGTCACATTTGCTTGGCGGCTCATGATATTTTATGTCTGGTGGTGGTGATCTCCTCGTCATTCATGACAATGTGTCAGAATATGGTGGTTAGTCCCACTAGGAGTCGCAAGGTTCTTGCAATGATGGGACATGTGACCATGAATAATGATGTCCTGCCTCCTAGCGTATGAGCATCTCATGGCCATGTGAAGTGACATCACATGATACCATTGCATTATATAAGTATAACTTCCATGATACCATTGCATCATATAACTATAGCTTCCATGATCCTGTAACTACCATATAGCAATTATGAGAACACACACCATATCGTGATAAAGTGATCACTTGACTCGTCCCACGATTAACGGGACAAAGTTTTTGAAGCAACAGATGTACATGGCAACCAGAAGGATATTAGGCAAAGCCACTTCACTGGTTTAGAGGTGCAGGGGTACAGTATTCGATGAGAAAGCAAGAGGTCTGTGGTTCAACCTCCTACAAGGGCAAACAATTTTTTTTAAAGACGCAGTGCTGTGTTGTTTTATCATAACATTTCACGATGCTCCAGACTTTTACCCCAGGAAGTAAAACAAAAAGTGAGCCCAACATGAAGGCGAGGTTCATCTGCTTTCATTGAAGTGGATCTTGTGCACCAGGAACAAAACTCTGCCTTAGCTGCCACTCTGCACAACCTGTTTTAGCAGCTAAGATAGTGAAAAAGTAGAAACTTTTATCTCTGAAGGAATTGATCGCGCAGCAAGCAAGCAAGTGCTAGGTATCCAATATATAATATATTTGCTTGATCTCTGGTTACTATCACAGCCTCTGAAAAGTGATCTGCAGTGTACACAGCCTCTGTGTGCCTTAAAATGTACTCAAAACTCAATGCGCACAATACAGAAAGAAGCTCACCATCTTCGTTTCCATCATGGCTTGGTTTCCGGCGTCTGCAGCTATAGCAGCAGCAGCTGCCTCCCTTTGCTTCATTTTTCTTTACCAGGCCCTTTAGATCTTTTACAAGGTCACCAGCAACTACATTGAAAAAATTAACAAGAACTTTTATTTACCCTAAAAGCATGGCTTCTGTAAAAACGAACGGGAAAGAAGTTTAACTGGAGATTTATTTATGTATAAGACTCACAAAGTGTAGAAATAGAGCGGGAAACAGTGCTTTACACAAAACAGTGTGGTCAATGTCTCCAAAATCCAGTGCTATTCTTAAAAAAATATTATGCACTGTGTGCCCCTGAGAGCCGTCGCTTTGCCGCTCCACCACTGGGACCCAGGGTCTGGAATTTATGATTACTCGCTACTTGTCGGGCGTCAGTGAATATGTCCAAGGACGTACATATTTGGGGTGCATAAACCTTTTACCCCTCTTTTTCTCCTTGTGGAGTCAGCCTGGCAGCATGTACTGCAGCCATTCTGGACATCCACGAGTTAATAGGTTTATGCTGGCCCATGTTAAAGGGAAACTCCTGTCAATATCTCAAAATTCGGGATCATAACCTTTTTTAGCTCAGGAATTTCCCTGAATCACGTAGTGCTTCTTTTCTTTCTCGATATTGTGTGTAGCCTTGTAAACCATGTATGGACGCTTGGTTTCGGTCATCTCTGGCAAAACCTAAACTATCTTGCAGAGAGAAATGGCAACACTGATAATCAACTCCACTGCGACGACGGCGTCACCTTGGTGCTGTGGTGTGCCGTGGACACTCTTGCATATCATATGGCGTGGGTTGTTCATTGTCTGCTACAAGACACTAATTTCTGGTGCCATAGCTAGCATTTGGCACATTCATCCGATGGCGTGGCGCAAAAGCGAACAACTTGATTGTATAGTCTGCGCACCAGACCCACTCGGAGGCCACGCGGGGACCCCAAATGAATTCTGCATCAGAGATCTAATGCAATCAATAAGAGTGTTTTTTTTAGTTGGTGCGGACTTTTATGAACGCTCTCAAGGACCTTTGGGGGTCCACGAACCAATTTGAAAACCACTCTACTGGAGGCTCACAGAAACAGCTCATTGCCCAGTGTTGTTTGACTCACCGGCTAATGCACTGCCCTCCTGCTAAAGCGCAGTGGATTGCATCTTCAATATCAGTTTGAGCGGAGGACGCGGTTTCACTTTGATATTATTTTGGTTATGATCATATTTGATTCTACTGCAGTGACACGTACCAGTCAATGGGCAATATGCAAAATAGCCGCACTACTGGTGGTTTGGGTTCACACTGGGAGGAGGAGATTGTCAATGTGTGGTTTCGCTTTCGGCTTCGTCGAGCTTTGCATCTTTCGTGTACTATCCTCTCCGCACCGCCATTGCTCACGTCGTCGTGGACTGCTCCAGACTTAAGCACAATGCAGCGAGTATCCTTTTCGTCTCGTCACTACATATCAGGCACAGCGAATAACGCAGCAAATACGATTTTTCTGCCACAGCGAGCGAGCGAAAACACTGCAGTAGTGAAGTCAAGTGAACGCAGATCGATGCACGCCGAACGCTGTGCCAGCTCACTGTGTGCATTTGTTTACAACCTCGAAGACAGCCACTGAGACTAGTACTCCGCTTGCAGAACACCCTTGTTCCTGTGGCCAATTTTCTCACAGTGACGTAGCAGGAGGTGCATGTTTGCACTTCAATGCACTCTCGTACAGCAAGGTTTGTCATGTACCGTATTAGCCTGAATGAAAATAGTGATTAGCAAACCAAGCGTGTTATAAAACTGGAGTACTTGTCTCAGCGGCTGTTCTCGGGGTTTCAAACAAATGCACGCAGTAAGTTCGCATGGCCTTCGGCGTACATTGATCTGCATTCACTTGACTTCCGTCACTGTGGCGTTTTCGCTCGCTCCCCGTGCTAGCAAAATTGTAACTGTTTTGTTATTGTTGTGTCTATGAGTGATGTGCCTGTGTTGAGGGCTTATGCCAACGCGCATCCCAAGAACTAGAACGCGGAGAACGGACGAGCGCGCACACAGCTGGTGCAGCTCGGGTTACGTTCAAGGTTGTTTTCGCCCTACGATCCAAAAATAACATCCGCTGGCTTCGGAGAACGTGCTTCTCGGGGGATTGGCGCTCGTGAGAACACTGAACACTTGAGGCTCGGAGCGGCTCGGAGCCAGACGCACGGCGCGCCCTTTTTTTCATGTGTTTTCTGGCAAATATAGTATTGCCCACTGGCGTACCACCTTGCTTTTGAGTGGGGTGGGGGGGGGAAGGGGGGTCAAACCAGACTTTACCCTCTCCCTGGGTCGCATATTTTTACTAATGATGGGCCGAACTTTTGCCGAATCCAAAATTCGGCTCAGCGTTGGCCGAACTTTTCCAAAGATTTGGCAATGATTCGGCAAAAATACACTGTTACCAGACTTAATATCGATACTTATTTTTTTCTGTCGAAAAAGTTTTTTTCCTTAACATAAATACAACGTGTAGTGCCTATTGACACAGTTATGACTAAATAAGGTGATATTCTACAAGGCAATTGTATTGAAGTCGCTTTTCTGTGTTTACTGGCAACTTTAGTGTTTGCTTGCAGAACGTATGTGACAACGAGGTTGGGTAGCCGGCGCAGTCACGAATCACGCTACAAGAGTTTTGATTTTGAGGCTTCATCAGCGCACGCCTGCATGTGTGTTTACATTGTGAAAATAAAGGCAATCACTGCGTTCTTACTTTCTCTGGGAGTCACCGTTTCATGCGCGAAAACGAATGCAACGGTTGCTGAGCCTTCACCAGAAGAGGTAACAATATTGTAAATGTGCATGTTTTTCGATTTGAGTCACTTGACGTCAGCTTTGCATGAAAGTTTGTGTTCCATATTCGCAACGTGCCGTTTCTAATTTTTAAAATTCCGGGTTCTATTGTTAGGACACACATCGACGTTTAGGAAGATGGTGAGAGTTAGGAATGTCGTATGTGCAACGTCGAGGGCATGATAGTTCTGTGTTTAGTTTTGTGCAGATACATGAAAATCGAAAAATAACGCGAACCAAAAAGCAATATTAATTTGTTTTGGCACAAAACTACTTGTAAGCCGAAAACAGGATTTTTATAATAATAATAATTTTATTTGCACATACTGGAAGGTGCCCATGTGGTGGTGTGCGGGGCTAGGCAGATAGGTGAAAACCCTTACGCAGAGCACCTGCCAGCCAGACTTGTACGTAGTTCAGCTACTTTACTCAAGTTACTGTAGTTTAACTACTTTTCTGGGTAGTTTAGTAACTTTCAATTACATTTCTATCTTGGTAATTAGTAGTTTAATTTAACTACTTTTTCGAGTGACTTCTACCCAAATTACAAATTACTTTCGAATTTTAGTGATTGTTTTCCCTATCAACAGAGATAAGATGTTCGAAGATCAGCTGATATTTGCAGAGGGGGAAGCATGCGGCGTAGAAGAGGGGTGGTGAGGAAGAAAGCAATTCGGATAGTCCAAAACCCCTAAAATTTTAACTATCCCCCCACTGCAACAACACTGCTATGAGGAGCGGGGAGCGAACAGCCACGACGTTAGAGAGACCGAGTAACTGTGGGATTAGTGCCGAAGACTGGCGTTTCTCTGTATCCCGAAGCTCAAAGAGACTTGGCGCATTTGAAGAACGGGATTGTCCCCGCTTCTCCCCAATGCAGGAATTCTTTCCCACTACAAGAGGTATACACACTACATCCTCACTCAAAAGAGGTAACAACGTGCAGCACCCGCTATGAAGTTGATCTGGTGCTCCTGTATAGCTTGTGCTGTCTTTCGAAACGTCATCTGGTCATTTCTCTGAGTGAAGAAATGGCGGCTATAAGACCGATACAAATAAGTGCCTTTTAAGCACTTATTTGTAGCGTATTAGTTGCCGCAATTTAAAAAAAAAAAACTGATGCACCTCTGATTTTGCCGCCCTTTCCGACAAAAACTGATGCACCACCGATTTCCCCTAAGCAATGCAGACCGGCCAGAAAAAAAAGAAAAAAAAAAAAGAAAACGTTGTATAGGGACTGAAAGGGGCATTCTGAAAGAGTGTGTTAAAAAGTACTTCTAGTTTACGTTGGGAGTACATTGTATTCATACCAGATCACTTCAAGTACATTGCACCTGTTGTACTTACTACTTTACTTGAAGTACATAATCTCTCATTAACTTTGTACTTCCAAGTAGTTTTAAACATACTTTACTCAACACTGTAAGCAATCAAACACTGTCTGCAAAATCAAGCTCAGGCAGTGCTAAACCTCAAAGGTGCAATGATACATCCGCAGTACATCCTTCACAAAAAAAAAAAGGACACAACAATTAGGCATGCAGAAGCAGAACCAGCTATTAAGGCGTTTCTGTGAAAACACAAGCTGCTTTATATTCGGCTAGCAGAATTTCGCCAACGCATCAAAACCTATGTAAGTATACTTCCTTGTTTGCACAGAAAAAAATAAAAGCAACTTCGAAAGTAATTTGCTCCTTTTTTACGGTAATTAGTAAATGACTGAATTACTTTCCATTTCAGTAATTTCTACTCTACTAAAATTACTTTTGAGGCTAAAGGGGTATTCACACGAGGGAGAAATCCCGGGGATTTCTCCCCGGCACGCGCATCCCGCGACGAAAATGTCAGGCTTTGCGACGTGCAAAAGCCTCGCGTTTTCGTCTCGTGATGCTCTCGTGCCGGGGAGAAATCTCCGGGATTTCTTCCTCGTGTGAATACCCCTTAATACTCAATAACTTAACTTAATTACTTTTTTGAGTAGCTTGTACGCGTCTGCTGCCAGCCCGCCACAACATATGAAAAAACAAAACAGACACATAAATGTGCAGAATATACAACCTACAGAAACTACGTAAAAAGGAAAGAAAAGAAGGGAGAAAACATGTATCACATGACGATGATGCCAGCAACATCCCATACATTTTGGCAAGCTCTCGTGACTCTCCCCCTTTGACGGCAGTGGGCTCCGCACACTGAGCGTAATTGTGCAGTTGTCAGTCAATGTTTCAACTACCTTATTGCATCAATGGAAAGGTCAAATGAAAATTACGTTATCCAGAATGCACCGCATCATTTGTCACTTGCGCAGTGGACTGCGTAAATTAGAGGTCGATCTTCTGTTCTTGAGGCAGAAAATATTGAATAGAACCACACTCGCAAAAGCTCACAAACGCACAGTTACAGTGTCGACTCCACACCTCGCCGTAACCGCTGGTTGTACAAAACTGTACGATGGTAACCGCGCGACTGCGCGGCGTCCATTTGCGATCCATGGCCCCATCGCTTTCGTGCGCGTGCGCAGACATTTGCCAAATCTTTGCCAAACTTCTTTCGAAATTTCGGCATGTGCGGAACTTTGCCGAATCTGAAGTTCGGCAGATTCGGTCCATCACTAACTTTTACGGCGTGTGTGTGTGTAGGTGTTGTAAAAGAGGGGGGGGGGGGAGAAGTGGGCCAGTTGGTGTATGCGCACCGGGCGCTTTGATCACTGGCTCCTTTTACGGCGCAGGCGATAGACCCCCTAGCAACGACGCTCACGCCGGATTGGGTGCTTGCCAACACGCGGGAAGTTAAATTTCGAATTCGGACGGTGCATGTATCACTCGAAGCGCGCTAACCCACGCTCGCGCGTGCGTTCACGCCGCTTCGCAGCGACAGTGTGCGGCTGATAATTACAAAACTATTAACCCACTTAGCCCCCCCTTCCCCCTTCCCCCCCGTACACGCCGCTTTGTGGCGTCCAGTCGGCAACCTAAGCCCCTCTGTCCCCCATGCGCTTTCGTAGCGTAGAGTCAGATACGATTTAGTTCAGCGATGTTTCGTCAACAACATTCTTTTTTTTTTCAGTGTTAATCGTAAAAAAAGAAATGTCGTAAATATCGCCAAATGCCTTGACAAAACATAATGTTAGAGGAAAATAAATAAATGAAATAAGCTCACATCATGGATAGAACCCGGGTCTGATACGTTTGAGGCAGACATCGTACCACTAAGTTATGCTGCCTCTTCGGAAACTCGCAATGTATCCGCTGCCTATGTTGACGGCGGCAGCGGCTATCTCCACGAACCAGCCAATCCGGCGTGAGCGCCGTTGCTAAGGTATGTATCGCCTGCGCGTTAAAAATATGCCCGCGCGGGTCAAGGGGCGGTGCCCTTGGTATTCCTTGGGCGCCGCCGGCCAGTGTTTGCCCTGCCCAGTGGCGGCCGTTTCAAGGGGGGGGGGGGGGGGGAGGGGCACAACACATGCCTTGCCCCTCCACTCTGAAAACTGGGGGGTAAGTGCCCCCGTTGCCCCCCCCCCCTCCCCGGTTGGTACGCCCATGGTATTGCCTGAATTTATGTTTACTGACAACATAACGTTCAACATGACAGTTATTTATTGTGTCTGACACTGTAGCGACGACAAAGGTACCTACTGCATCCCACGTAAGGGGGGAACAATCCTCGATGGCGTGAGAAATGGCGGTGTGGAGGCAATAGCAGACAATAGATGCACAACCCAGAGAAACCGATACTGCTTGTTGACAGTCTCCTGCACAGAGAATTCACCTGAACCGCTAGGGGCACTGCTATTTTGCATATTGCCGATTAATTTGGTTCACTTTTTGACGAGGATTGTCCAGCTAGGTCCAAATGACGACCCTAATGTATAAACTTTTTATAGCGACCAACGTTCTTCTGTGTTCCCAACTACCCTGCCTTGCGCAGTCGACAAAGACACAAAATGACTCGAGCGAGCTGTAAGACACTGACTTCGTGCATAGGAAGATTTAGGGGAAAAGTCAATCAAGATGGTCTCCGGCCAAATTTCGAGCCGGACGCATATACATGAAACTGCCCTATACAAAAACATGTGGAATAATCTATAAATAACCATTCAGACAGCTAGACCACTTAGCCACATTCTTAGGAAGCACTTCCAGTTAGAGCTTAACAAAATATAATCAAAGTTCTTTCTACACCTGCCTCGTCAGAGTGCTAAGCGTCGTCTTTATGAGAAGCATCTTTAAACACCTGATTTGCTTTAAACGGGCCCTCTAATGACATTTAAGCTGCTGACCTATTATGTTATTATTTTATTAGTGGTCTGGTGGTGACACAGCGCGTTGAAATCGATTAACCAGTGACATTAACCTGTAGGCCTTTTGTGATGGGCAGTCAACAAGAGCCGTCAATGTTTTTTATCAAGGCTAAATAATGTGCATCGCTCCGTGAACCATCGTTTTTCTTTTTAGAAGGTGAACTATCTCTTAAATGTTCAAAAAAAGACATGCCCGCCTACCAGTGGCAGAACCAGCCAAGGCAGCCAGCGCGCATATGCACTAGCACTGCAATAGTCATATACAAGATAAAAAAAACAGTGCAAGGGGGAGAAGGGCGAAAACTAGGAAAGCTGAAGTAAAGAAAACCGACCTTCTATCCGGAACGGCCTTTCTCGTGCGCGTCCTTTTTCCCCTTGCACTACTTTTCTTAGGTTGTATCTGACTATAGTGCGCTGAGCTTGAACCCCAGAGTATGTCCAAGAGGCTTATTTCTGTAATTTGAATCTAATGCATGTCATGTGCTGTTCTCACCGTTCGGTATTGTGCCTCCATGTTTGTGTGTTGGTGTGCACTACATCTGTGTGCTCGATTGGGCGAGTCTGTACGTGGACGGCTCTGCGCGCCAGCTCGAGAAGCTTTGTAGGCCTAACAAGACGAACTCACTTTCATGGGGTGTCAGCCAAAGCTTGAAGCTCGGCGACGAACCATATGTAGAGTTTATTAGAATTGAGGACGACCTTGTGTATGGGCTGTGTATGATCATGAGCTAGTCGCATCTCGCTGGCATCTATTCCCGCTCTAAACAACAAATGTATATCTGCCAAGTTCGGAGAAACAAAATCCGGAAGACTTTCTAAGATGGGAGGAGGAGTAGGAGGAAGAGGACGGTTTAAAACTATTAACAGTACATTTACAAGAAGATAACGTCATTACATTTGTATTGCACTGCTCATTTTTAGCGAGATGCAGCTGGGCTTCGCTATCTTTGCTGCCGTCTGTCACCAATCTTATCTGGAGCATCAGCATCCTGGTTTATTAGGTCCTGCTCAACTGAATCCCCACTGGTGCTGGCTTCCTCGGAGTTCAGCTCTGCTAAGGTAACTGCTGTCGGCATGTCTTTCTGTAGTTGATTCCATGAGGAAAAAAGAACCCTAAAATTACAAGCTCAGCACCGGAACTAAAATAGACACGACTATGTTTTATCTTGTTATGACAGCATAAAAAAGTAGACAGTTATGAATGAGCCAAAATTTAAAACTTGGTTGTCACACAGTATCTGCTGATTCCACGAATTGCGACTCTCTATGTTCCTTACAAACGAGAGCACTAACTGCGAGGTCTGCGAGTGGCCATACTTTCCCGCGGCTTCAGGGGCTGTCTCAGCTTTGGGGGCTTGTCCAGTGGTGGTAAAGGCGGATACTGGGACGGCATGGATCCTGGGGCGAGTGTCCTTTTTCCAGCTTACGAGAAAAAAAATCAATCACGACGGAGCGTAAGCATGCGTCGATCTCGGCCGTCTTATTGCCAGCTTTTCTCAGTTCGCTCGAGTGGCTTTAGGGCTGCCACTGCCCGGGAAAACTAACGAGTTAAGCAGTTAAGATGCACGCATGCGTGACATCACTCTCTGCGGAAACCTTTCGTGTCTGTCGCCTACGAGCTAAATTCAGAGCGCGTCGATCTCTGACGTGCGCGAACAAGCCTTCCCTTCCCCCTTTTTGTAGAGGTTCACTAAAGTAACTTCAGAGCACTTACCGAAAATCTTCGCTCCAGCCTCATACAGAAAGTCTTCATCTCGAAAGTGCTTGTTGCACACTGTTGAACTCTTAGAGTTTAATTTGTCCATTCATAGTTTCACAAGGCACTTCGTGCGCAGCTGCTTCTCCTTGGGGTAGATGTGGAAGCTGATGTTTGGGTCGGTCGCGTAACTGCGGCATTCCGGCGGCGAACAGTACTTTACAATTGCTCCCTGAGCTCGACAGTTGCCGAAGCCGATCTACGCATGTACTGATCAGGCTTCAAACACAAAAAAGCGAAAGTACTGACCGAACGGTTTCCGAATACTCCGACCAAAGCAAGGCGGAATGGCTGGCCTTAGCACGGGATCGCCCATCCTACATCACGATCGAGTGATCTAAGCGCTGCAATCGGTTTTGCTCGGGACCAGTAGGTATACACCTTTTGACGGCATTCTTGAAGTTCTACAAGCTGATTAAGCTGTATTTCAAGAACAAAATTTTTTTTTCAGGAAAATATAAATTCCTAGGTTTCCTAGGTTTAAAAAAAAACGCAATTCAACTAGTGCAGAAAATACAGATAGAGTTCTGGGTTCCTAGACATATGGACATTGATGGCAATGAAGGAGCTGACTGCGCAGCTTCTACATGTGTAGAAAGGACAATAGACCATAACAGCATCCCTGCTACTGATTACCAAGCACCACTGAAGGCAAATAAAATACAACATGGCAGGCACAAAGGGATTTCCCATTTAAAATTAAGCTATTGAATTAAACCAGTCCTAAGTTAGTGCCTGACACCGAGAACATTATTAGGAGGTATTTTATGATGGTTGCAAATAGGACATGCCCACATTACCCATATTTACCTCCTGCATAGGGAAACTGAACAGACTTGTGACTTTTGCTCTGATCATTAGTGTAGTAACCAGCGATAGATGGAATGGTCAAGCGTCTGGCTTCAGTGTCAAGAGAACACGAAGACACACATGCAGCAGGTACAAATTTTTGTGACCCTGCCGGACTATATGCAGACGTTTTCCGCCGACTGGGAAAGGTCAAGGGATTTGTGTACAACATAAAGGTGAAGCCAGGTTCACAAGGCGTCGTTCGCCCAGCCAGGAAGGTGCCTGTAGCACTGCAAGAAAAGGTCAAGTGCCAACTTCAAAGAAGGGAGAACCAGGGAGTTCTGACAAAAGTAAAAGAACCGGCAGAATGGTCCAGTTTCATGGTAGTTGTCGCAAAGAAGGACAAAGTGCGCATCTGCATGGACCCAGTTGACTTGAATCAAGCCCTGAGGAGAGAACACTACCCGATGACGACAATGAATGACATTGCCGTTCGAATCGCGGGAGCAAAAGTGTTCTCTGCGCTAGACGCATCCTCAAGATTCTGGCAGATCAAACTTGATGAAGAGAGGTGAAAGTTGTGCACAGGTACAGGTTTAAGAGAATTCCCTTCGGAATGAGCACAGCACCTGAAGGTTTTCAGCGTGTCGTGGAACAAAGTACTAGATGGACTCACCGGAACAGCAGTCGTGATGGACGACATATTGGTGTGGAGAAAGACCCGCTAGGAACATGACGAGAGTCTTCGACACTTTCTCCAACGCTGCCAAGAGGTGAATCTACGGCTTAACCCAAAGAAGATCCAATTTGCCAAGACAGAAGTCCACTACCTCGGACAAGTGCTGACTGGAGATGGAGTTGCTGTTGACCAAGAGAGAATCAAAGCCATACTGGAGGTCAATGAACCAAAAGATCGCAAGGAACTTCGAACATTTCTGGGAATGATCACCTACTTGTCAAGCTTCGTACCACGACTTTCCGAGCGTGCGGCACCATTACGAGAACTGCTTAAGAAAGAGATCGCATAGGTATGGACTGAAGATCAACAAAGAAGTTTCGAAGACCTGCGAGACGCTTTGACGAAGGCACCAGTGCTGGCTTACCACACTGCAGAAAAGCCGATTATGCTGTCAGTCCACGCAAGCCAATCTGAAGTAGGGGCCGTTATCACCCAAGAGGGAAGACCAATAGCGTACTCATCGAGATCTTTGACAGCCGCACAAATGAAATATGCGCAGATTGAGAAAGAGATGCTGGCCATTGTTCATGGTTGCAGCAAGTTCCACCATTACATATTCGGCCAGCCAAACGTAACAGTAGAATCCGATCACAGGCCGTTACAGGCTATTTTCATGAAACCGTTGCATCAGTGCCCGATGAGACTGCAGCCGATAAAGATGGCTCTCTAAAGATACTTATTGGAAGTAAAATTCATACCTGGAAAAGACTTGCAGCTAGCCGACGCAATGTCGCGCTTTCCCACGAAGGAAACAATGCAAGAAGAAGAAGAGGAATTTCAAGTCAACGCACTGCAGCACATATCGGTCAAGAGACACAACTGCAGCCGATGTCCAGATGCGTCTACTGCGCGAGTATGCACAGACGTCATGACCCGAGCAGAAAGAGCAAGTTCCTTAACTCGGAAGGCCATTCTGGTCCTACAGAGAGGAGATCCACGAGGAAGACGGCCTTGTGCTGTAGTCAAACATGGTAATAATACCAACGGCCATCAGATCCAAGATTCTCAACTTGCTCGACACGGCACACGCGGGAAAAGACAAAATTAAGAAAAGAGCTTGAGAAATTTTTTATTCTGGCCCGGAATCAACGCTGCCATTGACCGCGAACATGACGAATGCAGCAAATGCGAGAAGTACAAATCAGGAAACGTCAAGATGCCACTCCTGAGCCACCCCTTAGCAAAAAGAGGCTATGTTTAGATGAATTTTGAATGCATTTAATACATGTATTAAGTTTGTATTTATTCTAATTTTTTTTTGTCCGCATTCAGAATTTATTTTAATCTGTATAAATTTTATTTTGAGTAGAAATTGCAAATGCATTAGAAGTATGTTTAAAATGTATGTTACATATATTTTATTTGTGTTCGCGTAAGTTTTTAAATGCATTTTTATTTTGTTTTAACTATGCTTGCAGGCACATGCAAAATATGTTTTAATCACATTTTTATTGTGTACACAGTTAAATGAAATAAATATTTTAATTGTGTTTCAAATGTAATAACAATATTAACATATTTAAATTGTGTTTTAGATGTAATAGCAGTAATAACTAAAATATATTTTTATCATGTTTTAGATGTAATAGCAGTAACACACGAAATAAATTTTAATTAAATTCGAAATGTGTTAACAATAATATTTAGAACGCATTCTAAATATCTTTTAAGTGTATCTCGAGCACAGGTGTAAAATATATTTCGAATGTGTTACTAGAGAGCATTAATAATGCACTTTAATAGTACAAAATGAATTTCGTTGATGTTCCTTGAAGCTAGTAGTTGACAAGCACTTTTTGCTTTTCATTTACCAGCTTCAAAATTTTTAGTCATTGCCCAATTCACTAAAGCTTTCACTTCTTAAGGCAAACAAGGGACCCCTCCAAGCGCTAGAATCACAACATTACACAGATTCATAATTGCAATCTTGATTTTATTCAGTGTACTGAACAATTATGCAATACCACTGCAACAGCACTGAAGAATGAATGTTTGTTCAGCTACCTCCATTCTTCTTCAGCGCTGTTGCCGCATTATTACACTTGCGTCTCAGGAAACCCCTGACGTCCGACTCTGACAGGTTCGAAAACTTCGTCAGGACGTGGACTGAAACAAAGAAAACAAGCAAAAAATGTGAAAGATAAAAGCTTTTGTTCCTAAAATCAATGTAATCAATCACTTGAAAAATATGTTACGTTTTCCTCTTGCCTCTACAATGAAAACATAAAAAAGGATATGCAAATCATATGACCAACAGTGCCTTCTGCTTACATATTATTTCATATTCTCACAATCTTATATAGAGGGTCAGTGATGGTGATGGCCAACATTTAATAATGAATGTGAGCATAAAATAAATAAAAGAAAGCATATGCTTGAACAACCCATCTTCCGAGTAGACACCCCTTTTACGTTTGGGATACATCAATCCTTACAGTCGAGTTGTTCTTGAAAGTTTCATCAAGCATAACATTAATCGACAAAGCTACAAGCCACTTGCTGGGCACAAGCACCCTTACCAATGATGTCGTCCACGGTATTTTTGTCCATGGCTTCTTTGCCCGCCGTGGACCCCCTCAGGCAACACCGTCCCAAAGTCTCGTTGCCAAAAACCATTTCAGCAAGCTCTTGCGTATACACCGAAGGAGCCGTGCTATTAAGCCGCACCATCCGGATGGCTGGGAACATGGTGGTGCCGAACTTTAGCTGCAGTAGAAAGGAGACAAACAAAAACAAGTCATACGAATCCACTTCAAAATTCTCAATAAAAATGGTCTTAATCCTATATTGCCAGTCAGCAACAAGCCTGTAAATGGAATTATAAGCTAGGTTTCCCATAAATATGTCCTGTGAATGTCAAATCCATATGGTTATCAGAACAACACTAAAAGCTATGCCATGTGATCCGCACGTCCCAAAGCAAGCAGACACCAGGGCCCGTTTGCTCGAAGCACTAACTGCGGCTAAAGTTAGCCGCAGTACCTAGGAGAGGGATTTTGAAATCACGTGACTGGCTCCGTAGGGATGCGGGGAAACATGGCGGTGCCCCGGTCAGTGAGCGCCGCTCGCTTTAAAACTAATACGTCATTGTAGCTGCAATATCGGGCGCGTTAGTCGGCAACGAATGGTGCAGGAGGCTTTTGCTGGGCCTTACCTCATTTAAATCGCAAAGCATGAGCAATCACCTCGCCACATTTTTTAGATAGTCTTTCGATTCTGGTCATTCCTAAGCCCAAATGAACGCGATAATTGTCGGCATGGCAACGTGTTTGGAAAGTGGATTGCCTTGACTCAATCGGCCGGGTATTCATAGCACACAAGAGGAGGCAGCGTCTCAATAGACCTTTTTCTAAGTTTCCCAAGCACCGAGGTGTATGCTACAAGTGTTCTTACACGCTTTGCACGTGCTGGCGTCTGCAGTAGTAATTGTTCTAAAGCAAAAAGTCTAAAACAAATTTTGCCTTGCACGCACGTTCGTCAAAG
Source organism: Ixodes scapularis (assembly GCF_016920785.2). NCBI lineage: Eukaryota > Metazoa > Arthropoda > Arachnida > Ixodida > Ixodidae > Ixodes > Ixodes scapularis. The sequence continues at coordinate 1,754,449 of NW_024609981.1, read as the reverse complement.
CCTTATGATTATTTACTTCGAACCTTTTTTAAGAGGAAGTCCAGCGCACGCGGATCGTAGACTTATACTTCCAGCGTTCTCCTCGATGCTTGGGTAATTTAGAAAAAGGTCTATTGGGACGCTGTCTGCTTTTGTGTGCTATCAATTCCCAGCCGATTGAATCAAGGCAATCCGCTTTCCAAAGGCGTTGCCATGCCGACAATTATCGCGTTCATTTAGGCTTAGGAATGGCCAGAATCGAAAGACTATCTAAAAAATGTTGCGAAATGATTGCTCATGCTTTGCTATTTATGTGAGGTAAGACAAAGCGAAAGCATCCTGCACCATCCGTCGCTGACTAACGCGCCCGATATTGCAGCTACAACGACATATTAGTTCCAAAGCGAGCGGCGCTCACTGACCGGGGCACCGCTATGTTTCCCCGCATCCCCACCGAGCCAGTCACGTGATTTCAAAATCTCTGTCCTAGGTACTGCGGCTAACTTTCGCCGCGGTTAGCGCTTCGAGGAAACGGGCCCAGTACTTTATTACTTGATGTACACATCTACCTAGTACAGCTAGAGATTAATAAATCAAATTATGTAAGCCATTATTTAATAGCTCACTCGGGCTGCTGTACTAAGGTTTGCCACCCTTCCTAGGCAAAAAAACCGGCAGCATGGGAGAGGGTCGCACGTCATTAAAGGGGTAGTACAACAATTTTAATGTTGAAAAAAGTGGCAGTTGCATTTTTTTATATTGTTTATCCAAGCACAAGTGACCAAAAACGTGTCACCTTACCCCGAATAACTGTCATTCCGTTGCGTAATCGCGAAGAAAAGAAGTATTTGCCCATCTGCAGCCGCATGTGACGGTTACGGGAACTCAAATGAGAGCATCTCTGGTGGATACGCGGAAGTCAACAAAACCTGTCCCCCTCCGCTGCTACACTCGCCGTCAGCCCCGTGGCGAACCGTCCTTTGTGTCGATCGCTCACCGCGACCTTCGACGACTCTAATCCTTTAAAAGGCGGCAATCGCGGAAGAAGCGGCTCGAGTCTCTCAAGAGAGGACCCAAGGGGAAATCACATGATCCCCCAGAGTATGTCACTCAAAAGGCGATGTGGAGACTTGAGAAGCACTTTGACCTTCGATTTTTTTTTTTAAATAAAAACTAGCGCTCGCAAGAAAATATGGTTTTCTGTTCTTCAATCCACAGGTGACACAGATTAATTTCCGCAGTCAATTGGCCGAAATAAGAAAATCAAGTAGTTCCAAAGGAGCGACGTCAGGGTGCTTGTCACCCTTCTCTGCTTCAGTTACCACCAACTAATCATATGTGGAGAGTTGCTTGTGACCTCACACCTTTAGCCTTTGTACAGAGTTGTCTCATAGCCTGACTGCACTTGCAGTGAAAGGGACTTTTTCCTTTGGCATGCGATTTTCAGTCGGAAGTCCAAATGAGTCAAAATAAAAACCATCGGTCTCAACGCACTGGGTTTGTCTTCTGACATATTTAGGCTGAAGGGGAGGAGGGAACTTTTTGCACCGTTTCAACAGAAAAAAAAATGCAGCAAACGAGCCGACAATGGTGTCCATTTACGCACTACTACAGCCAGTGTGCCACCCGAACTATACGGCGAGCAAGTTAGTCAGCTCTTCGTGCGCCTCATGGTTTTGTTTAACCCAGACGAGCTGACGGACTATTATTTACCCCTTGTTTCGACCAATCACGGCACGTGCTTTTCGGCCTCGTCATCGCGCGTTCTGTGTGCGTCCTTTATGTTGCCCGCTGATTGGCGTTACTTTTTTGTATTTACTTCGTTACGATGGCTCCTCTTAACGTTGGTATGCGCAGAAGACACGTTTTGGTACAGTTGCATGCCGTATAGACGCTTCGACCAGTGGCACCTAGTGTCTCACAGCTACGCTGCATGGGGTGCACGCATGCGTTAAGATCAGCACCCCAGACTTCCCAACCCCTCAGGGGGCACCTGTGAAAGCAGGTGTTTGGAGAGTAGCGTCTCCACGGACCCCGAGCTCCGCAGGGGGCGCCTGCACCTTAGGTGCTAGGTGCTTGGTGAGTAGCGTCACCACGGACCCCAGCCGCGTGGGCCACCATACCCGCACGCAGGGGGCACCTACTTTTGTAGGTGCTTGGTGAGTGGCGTCACTACGAACCCCGAGCCATGTGGGTTCGCCCACTCACGTCTGGCTGTGCGTGGCGTACCCGTGTCCGGGGAAAAGGGGACCCTGGTGGTTGAGCTGAGCCCGGGGTATGTTTGGACCCTTCGGGGCCCCCCGGGCGAGGCAATACACTGCTTCGACCCCTGCTTCTCGTAGACGGGTGTCCTGGCTTGGCCCGACCAGGATGATTCAGTCAGTCGCCTCTTCTACCCTCTTCTTCCTTCTTTCACTTTTCCTTCCACCTCTTTCTCTTTTCTTCTGCACTCTCTTCCTTCCTTTTTCACCTTCTTAGGCGGCAAGGGCTAACCTTGAGTGGTAACAGGTCCTGTCCCTGCATCCACACTCGGTTATAGTGCCCGGGCAGCACTGGTAGAGTAATTGTGTCAGCCAAGCCTTTCTTGCTATGGCACATTACCTACCCCCTCGTTGGGCTCCGTGGTGGGCGGTGCACCCGGGCACTGAAATTCCTTCCCATCTTTATGGGTTCTCGTACTAAACCAACTGATCGGGCAATGAAAAGGACCCGCACCGAAGTCCTTGACATTCCGACTAAGACTCCTGATATTTTTAAATTCTCAGTTTTTTGTTTTGCACGCCGAGGGTGAAAAGCCACTGGCTAAACTTTCTCCATTTCTAGTATCTAATGTGCTTGAAAGTATTATTGGTGCGAACTTTAGCGCCAAAAAGATGGCATCAGGCGACCTCCTTGTTGAGGTGAATACAAAGAAACAAAGTGAATCACTCCTAGCCCTGAACTCTGTCTCAGACTATAAGGTCAGTGTGACCCCTCACCGCAAGTTGAACACCGTCCAAGGGGTCATCTCTGAAGATGACTTGCTCGACTTGACAGATACAGAGCTAGTTGAGGGTCTCTCCGGACAGGGAGTGGTTGCAGGACGACGCATCACCATCCGTCGCGACGGCATAGAACGTAAAACCAGGCATGTCATACTGACCTTTGACTCCACTACTCTACCCACTAATGTTAAGGCAGGCTACCTTCAGTGCCGTGTCCGGCCTTATGTGCCGAACGCTCAGCGCTGCTTTAAGTGCCAAAGGTTCGGCCATGGGTCGCGCAACTCTCGGGGCAGCGAGACATGTGCCAAGTGCTCTAGTAAGGAGCACGTCGCTGATGTGTGTGAGAACGAAGCTAGATGCACAAACTGTAAAGGAAAACACCCAGCATACTCCCGATCTTGCCCGTTATGGAAGCAAGAAAAAGAAATTCTCACCTTGAAGGTTAATGAAAACATTTCCTACATTGATGCCAAAAAGCGTTTTGCCTTTGTTTCCAAAGGCTCGTATGCCCAGGTCGTACATAGGGGACCGGTACGGCCAATGGTTTCGACTGGAACACAGACGTCTACGGACGATCTGCGCCTCCCGTCGAGGTCTCCTGCGCCCTCGGGAGCGGTGCCAGTGACACCGCTTTCGAATCGTAAGGTGGATGCTGCCTCCTCAGCATCCACCTCAGGGCAGGGGCTGACCCCCCCTGCTCCACCTGGCCCTTCGGCCCCTAAGGGCCGAGGCCTACCCCCTCGCACCTCTGCTCCCCAGAGGAAGCCCGGGGAGTCGCCGAAGCAGACGACCTCCAAGGGTCAGCTGCCGGCGGCAACAGACGAGCCCATGGACGTAAGTGGGCCCAGGGCCGAGGCGGACGCTCCCCTCTCAGGATCGGAGTCGTCTCTTTCTGTTGCCAGTGACCCCACTTGGAAACAAAGATCCTCCTAAAAAGCAGAGTAACCCACGTGTAAAAATAGATTTTAAAACTTAACGGATCTCCCTTTTAGGTCACTTTTATATATATATATATATATATATATATATATATATATATATATATATATATATATATATATTTTTTTTTTTTTTTTTTCGTTTAAATGGCAAAAAACTATAGTGTTATGCAGTGGAATTGCCGTGGTCTTTTCCCTAATATTGATGACATAAATTTTTTTCTTGATGAGCTTCGACCTGTCACTATATGCCTACAGGAGACTCATCTCAAGGACACACAAACAAACGTTCTACGTCGTCATCAGGTTTTTAGAAAGGACCGTGCATCCCATAGCAACTCCTCTGGTGGAGTAGCTGTGGTTGTGCAGAGTGGTATTGCCTGTACTTCTGTTCCTCTCAAAACCCCTCTAGAAGCAGTGGCAGTTCGTATTCTTCTTGACCGCCTTATTACGCTTGTTTCACTTTACTTGCCACCAAATATTCCACTGCATTTACATGACCTGCATGGACTTGTAGCGCAGCTTCCGCAACCTTTTTTAATCTTGGGGGATTTTAACGCCCACCACCCCATGTGGGGTAGTGCTCGCCAAGACTCCCGTGGTGGTGTCATTGAAATATTTTTATTGTCATCCGGCCTTTGCCTTTTAAATGGACATGATCCTGCATTTTTTAGTGCAGCTCATAATACTTTCACTTCCATCAATTTGTCTCTTTCATCCCCAACTTTACTTCCCTGTTTTTCTTGGAAGGTTTTAGCTAATCCTTTTGGGAGTGACCATTTTCCTGTCTTTTTAGAAAGTACTGTAGCACCTCCATCACTTTCAACACGTATCCCCAGGTGGAAATTAGACAAAGCTGACTGGGCTCTTTTTGCATTGGAAGCAGTGCTTGACCCAGCCGAACTTTTAGCTATGACTCCGGAAAATGCCACCTTGTATGTTACGGACCGTATCATAAATGCTGCTTCAGCCTCTATTCCACAAACATCTGAAAATCTTCCTAAGCGCTGCAAGCCTTGGTGGACCAAAGACTGTTCTGTTACGCTTAAACGTCAGAACAGGGCCTGGGGCACTTTCTGCCGCTACCCAACGGTCTGGAACAAGATAGAGTTTAAAAAATGTAAAGCAAAGGCTCGTTGGACAAGGAAACGAGCTAAGAAAAGCTCATGGATGAAATATGTTTCCAAGGTGAACAGTTTTGTCACTACTAAAGAGGTGTGGGACCGAATTAGAAAAATTCGGGGTAACTACCTCTCTTTTAGAACGCCTCTTTTTCCCTCGGCTTCGCCAACCTTGAAAGGCCAGGCAAATGTTCTTGCGGAACATTTTTGTGAAGTGTCTAGCTCATCTAATTATTCGGCAAAATTTAAGAAGTTCAAAGCTGTAGCAGAAAAGCAGCCAATTGCTATGTCAGGATCAGACACTCTTGTATACAACCAGCCTTTCACAATGTGCGAACTCGAGGTGGCCCTTGGGTCAAAAAAGCAGTCGGCACCTGGTCCTGACAAAATCCACTATGAAATGATGCGGCACTTGTCTCCTGAATCTTTAGGCCATTTGTTAACCTTTTTTACTCATTTGTGGATGGCTTCTGCCTTTCCTCAGTGCTGGAAGCGGGCACATATAATTCCTCTCCTAAAACCCGGTAAAGACTCTACTCTACCAGCAAGTTATCGTCCCATTGCAATGACCAGTTGCATTGGGAAAACTTATGAAAAACTAATAAATAGACGATTAGTACACTTTTTAGAGACTGAGGGAATTTTAGATCCCAATCAGTGTGGGTTTAGAATGGGGCGATCAACATTGGATCATCTTGTTCGCCTGGAAACTTTCATACGTGAAGCTTTTGTTCATCGACAGCACTGCGTTTCAGTATTTTTTGACCCAGAGAAAGCTTATGATACTACCTGGCGTTACGGGATTCTAAAGGACTTATACACACATGGTGTCCGTGGCCGCATCTTGCGTTGCATAAGGGAGTTTTTGACTAACCGAACTTTTCAGGTTAGGTTTGGTTCCACACTTTCGGATATTTTTCCTCAGGAGAATGGCGTCCCTCAGGGGGCTGTATTGAGCGTCACTTTGTTTGTGGTGAAGATAAACAGCCTTGCTGCAGTGATACTTCCATCAGTTTTATATTCATTATATGTAGATGATGTGCAGATTTCCTTTTCGTCCTGCAATCTCTCAAGTTGCGAGCGCCAGCTTCAAATCTCAATAAACAAAATGAGCAATTGGGCCGATGAAAATGGTTCTAAGTTTTCATCTGAAAAAACTGTGTGTGTGCCCTTTTCACTACGTCGTGGTCTGGTGCTTGATCCTTGTTTGCAGCTCTATAGCGCTGCGATACCTGTAAAATACGAGCACAAATTTTTAGGGGTTATTTTTGACAAGAAAATTACCTTTCTGGCTCACGTCAAGGAGCTGAAGCAGAAATGCTTGCGGTCGTCTAACATTCTCATAGTGCTTTCACACACATCATGGGGGTCTGACAGGCGATGTCTCATCCGATTGTACAACTCACTGGTCCGTTCCCGTCCGGACTATGGTGCAATTGTGTACGGATCAGCACGGCAATCTGTCTTGAAAATGCTGGATCCGGTCCATCACCCTGGCCTTCGACTTGCCACAGGAGCATTTCGGACATCGCCTGTTTTGAGCCTGTATGCAGATACACATCAAATGTCACTAGAGAAGCGCAGACATTATCTTAGCTTGTGTTATGGGTACAAAGTGAAATCTGATCCTATGCAGCCATCAAACAATTCGGCTCACACCTCCATGTTTTTGCGGCTTTTTGGAAACAAACCTAGCATAATACGCCCATTAAGCTTCCGGCTTCAGAGCATTTCTTCCTCCCTGCAGCTGGATCTTCCTGAAAGTAACTTGATTAAGGAAACACAAACTGTTGTCCCTTGGAAGGCAGTAAGATTGTCCCCGCAGGGGGCGCCTGCGCCTTAGGTGCTAGGTGCTTGGTGAGTAGCGACACCACGGACCCCAGCCACATTGGCTACATTACAGACCCCGAGTAAAAAGTGGGTAAGACCCACCCACGCCTGGCTGTGCGTGGCGAGCCCGTGTCCAGGGAAAAGGGCATCCTGGTGGTTGAGCCGAGCCCGGGGTAGGTTTGGACCCTTCGGGGCCCCCCGGGCGAGGCAACACACCACTTTGGCCCCTGCTTCCTGTAGACGGGTGTCCTGGTAAGGCCCGGCCAGGATGATCCAGTCAGTCGCCTTTTCTCCTACTATCCCCTCTCTTCTTTTACTGATCAATCTCTCTCTTTTCTTCACTCCACCTTCCTTACGCCCTTTTCATCTCCTTTGGCGGCAAGGGCCAACCTTGTGTGGTAATGAATTATCTAAATTCTAACCACGCTTGGGTATAGCACCCGGGCAAGTGCTAATGGCTCAACGGTTCCAGCAAAGCCCTATTTGTTATGGGCTGTTGACCATTCCCTTTGTTGGACTCGGTGGTGGATGGGACACCATGGGTGCTGAATCTTTTTTCCCTATCGTATGGGTTCCAAAGCAAAATCTTTTATAGATCGGCCCTTGAAAAGGGGTCGGACCGAAGAAACATAAAAAAAAGCAAGCCCTACAATGCCAGTTATTACCTTTCCAAAGTTTCTGGTAATGCACTCGGAGAACGACAACCAACCACTCTCAAAGCTTTCACCTTTTTTAGTTGCAAAGACCCTAGAGAACGTGATAGGAAAGGACTTCAAAGCGAAAAAACTTCCCTCTGGCGACCTCCTTGTAGAAGTCACTACTGCGAAGCAGAGTACGGCACTTCTGGCTCTCAACGAAGTAAGAGAATACAAAGTATCTGTGACCCCACACCGTTCACTCAACAGCACGCAGGGCGTCATCTCCGAAGATGACCTTCTCGAAATTCCCACCGACGAGATCGTTGAGGGACTTTCAGGTCAGGGTGTCGTTTCTGTGCGACGTATTACCGTCCGGCGTGATGGTGAAGAGCGACCCACAAAACATTTAGTATTAACCTTCGACTCGACTACGCTTCCTCAAACAGTCAAGTCCGGATATTTAAACTGTAGGGTTCGGCCCTACATCCCAAATCCAAGCCGTTGCTTCCGTTGCCAACGCCTTGGACACGGAACAGCCTCTTGCAGGGGAAAGGCTACCTGTGCCAAGTGTGCAAGTACTGACCACCCCACCGATCACTGTGGTAACAACACTACTATTTGTGTCAACTGTCAGGGACCCCACCCGGCATACTCTCGCAGCTGTCCTGTGTGGAAAAGAGAGAAGGAAATTCTTTCCCTGAAAATCAAAGACAATATTTCCTACACAGAAGCAAGAAAACGACACTCATTTTTATCTCGAGGTTCGTTCGCCGAGGCCGCGCGCAGGAGACCTGCGCGGTCATCGGTGTCAGCAGGAACACAGACGTCGACGGACGACCTGTGTGTCCTCCCCAAGTCCCCCTCAACCTCACCTGGAGTGGTACAAGCCACTCCCCTCACTAACCAAAGGGAGGATCCTGGTCCGCCAGGGTCCACCCAAGCGCAGAGGTGTGGACCCCCTGCGCCCGCTAAAACCCAGCTGCCGCGAGGCCGGGGAATTCCCCCTCGCACCTCCGAAGGCGCCCGGAAACTCGGTGAGCCGTCGGGGTCGCAGGTTCGTAAGGATCAGCCTACGGCAACCCCCGGTGAACCAATGGACGAGAGTGGGTCGAAGTCCGACGAGGACAGACTCCACTCAAGTTCAGAGTCGCTACTTTCGGCCTCCGGTGGTACCACTGGCAGGCCGAAAGATACGGCTAAAAAGAAAAATTCTCCCCGCGTCAAAATAGATTTTAAGGTCTAGTGAAACATATACTTTTAAGATATATATATATATATTTTTTTTTCCTGTTTGTGAGATGGCAAAAACAGTTCTCCAGTGGAACTGCAGAGGCTTACTCCGGAACTATGACGACGGTTAGTCTCTACTAGATCTTCATCACCCACTAGCGTTTTGCCTTCAGGAAACTCATTTGAACAATAATCATACTAACATCCTAACGCGCTTCCAGGTTTTTTGTAGGGACCGTGTCCATTCATCCCACACCTCTGGCGGTGTAGCTATAATTGTTGCAAGGTCTACCCCTTGTGTCGAGGTACCACTTAATACCACATTAGAGGCTGTGGCAGTTCGCATCCTATCTGATCGACTGATAACTGTTTGTTCTGTGTATATTCCTCCAAGCTACACCTTATCTCGCAGAGAGCTAGAATCTCTTTATGACGAACTCCCCCAACCAGCTCTAATCCTAGGAGATTTCAATGCTCATAACCCTATGTGGGGCAGTGGACGACGTGACACACGTGGCTCGATGATTGAGTGTTTTCTTTCTTCTACTGCTTTATGCCTGTTAAACAAACTAGAGCCTACATATTTCAGCGCTCCAACTCGTTCGTTCACATCCATTGATCTGTCACTAAGTGACCCAACATTATTCCCCCTTTTTTCATGGGCTGTTGATCCCAACCCATATGGAAGCGACCATTTTCCCATAATTTTAAACCGCATCAATCCACCCGCTACACTATCCACACGAACACCCCGTTGGAAGTTCGAAGAGGCAAACTGGGGTACTTTTAGTGGGGCCACTCAGCTCGCTTGCACATCATTTGACAATCTGTCTGTCAATCAAATCACCAGTCTGCTTAGTAGTCATATTCTTCATGCTGCAATGATAGCTATCCCCATGACTTCGTCTCACCTACCCCGTCGTCCTAAACCCTGGTGGAATGCCGACTGTGAAAAATCGAAAAGAAAGCAAAACAGAGCCTGGGGGATTTTTTGACGTTACCCAACGCAAACTAACCTAATCAAATTTAAACAAATGAAGGCTCGTGCGAGATACATACGCCGCCAGTCTAAACGTAAAAGTTTCCAAGGATATGCATCCTCAATTAACAGCACTGCCACTAGCCAAGAAGTGTGAGACAAAATTCATAAAGTCAATGGGAACTACCGTGCTTTTTCAGTACCGCTTCTTTCTGCAAATGGACTTTGCCCCGAGAGCCTTGAACAGCAGGCAGATCTCCTTGGGGAACACTTTCAACGTGTTTCTAGTTCTGAGCACTCTTCAGCTGCTTTTCTGAAACACAAGACTCAGGCAGTGCGGCAGTCTGTTCGAACATCCGGTGGTGCTCGAGAAGCTTACAACTCGCACCTTACGCTGAGTGAGCTAGAACGGGTGCTGCATGAAGTTAAACCTACGGCTGCCGGACCAGATGGAATTCATTATTACATGCTTACACATCTCCACCCCTCTACAGTTGACATGGTCCTGTATTTCTTTAATCGCATTTGGCACGAGAGCACATTTCCATCCTCATGGAGAGTGGCCACTGTTATCCCTTTGCTAAAGCCTGGAAAAGATGCACCATGCGCGACCAGTTATCGCCCAATAGCGCTAACAAGCTGTCTTAGTAAGACTCTGGAGAGAATGCTTAACAAACGACTCACGTATTTTTTGGAAAAAGAAAATATCCTTGACAAATACCAGTGTGGGTTTCGTTCGTCACGGTCTACAATGGATCATTTAGTTCGTCTGGAGACTACTATTCGTGAGGCTTTTGTAAATAAGCAGCACTGCCTGTCTGTTTTCTTCGACTTGGAAAAGGCGTACGACACGGCATGGCGTCATGGCATCCTGCAAGACCTGTATAGTTTTGGCATTCGTGGTAGAATGCTACCATTCGTCAAGAGCTATCTGGGGATGCGTACCTTCCGTGTTAAATTGGGCACTACTTACTCTAGAGAGTTCTGCCAGGAAAATGGCGTTCCTCAGGGAGGCGTTTTGAGTGTGACCCTTTTTATAGTTAAAATGAACTCAATAGCTCGGGCCATTCCACCATCTGTACAGTATTCACTCTATGTTGACGACCTTCAGATATCCGTCTCATCCTGCAACCTTGCTTTGTGCGAACGTAGGGTCCAACTAGCAATTAACAATTTGCTCAAGTGGGCAGACCAGAACGGCTTCAGCTTTTCACCTGAAAAAACAGTGTCTGTTTGTTTTTCTCGCCTACGGGGAACTTCAGTGAAGCCCTCGTTGACCATGCGATCCGCTTCAATTCCAACGAAACCTGAAGATAAATTCCTAGGGCTTATTTTTGACAGTAAATTGACTTTTCTTTCGCATATCAGATATCTCAAAGTAAAATGCCAAAAAGCACTAAGGATCCTTAAGGTGCTTTCCCACACCTCCTGGGGCTCTGATCGCCTCTGCCTCCTCCGAATTTACAGATCGGTGATTCGCTCGCGCCTTGATTATGGTAGTAGTGTTTATGGATCGGCAAGGCCTTCAGCCCTACGAATGCTTGACCCTATTCATCACCAGGGACTGCGGCTGTCTACTGGTGCATTTCGCACGTCGCCTATCCCCAGCCTTTACGCAGAGTCAAATGAATGGTCTCTGGAGAAGCGAAGGTTTGCTTTAGGGTTTATGTATTCGCTTAGAATTCGTTCGGTTCCCTTGCACCCTTCCCGAGAAGCTGTTGAAGAAATGAGATATAAACGTACTTTTGACAACAAGCCCACTGTAATACCACCTTTTAGTATGAGAAATGCATCCAAAGCAGATTCAATTGGACTGAGTAGTACAATGCCCGTCACTCCTTTTCCACAAACTATAGCTCCGTGGGACCACTGCCTCATTTCCTGTGACCTTTCACTAACAAAAATTAAAAAGAAAGAAACTCCACCAGAATACATAAAACAGGAATTTTTTGAGCTTCAGAGTAGATATTCTGGACACAACTCATACTACAAGGATGGTACTAAGACAGAATCGTTTGTTGGATGTGCTATGGTCGGCCCCTATGTTCGCTGTGTAAAACGGATTGCGTGTACAGCCACTATTTTAACAGCAGAGTTATGCGGTCTCCGTCTTGCAGTTAATCATATTGTAAGAACAAAGAGCAAGCAGTCAGTCGTGTACACTGATTCACTGAGTTCTCTGCGCTCACTCTTATCATTAAAGACTTCGAAAAACCCAATAATCATGGAGTTACAGAATAAAATTATTGATGCTTCAAAAAGGAATATTAAAATAATTTTATGTTGGGTTCCTAGCCATGTTGGTATACCCGGAAATGAAGAAGCGGACCTTGCTGCAAGTTCTGCTGGTGAGCAAGAAGTGGACCTGCATGACATTCCATACAAAGACTATAGCACACTTTTAAAGCATTGTATTAGAAGGAAGAGGCAACAAGAATGGGATGAAGAAGTTAATAACAAGCTCCATTCGGTAAAACCATTGATCAGTGAGTGGGAGAGTGCTCGACACCGTGAACGTTTCTATGAGGTTGTCTTGTGTCGACTGAGGATAGGTCATACACACCTTACTCATGGCCACCTCCTGCGCAGGGAAGAGGCCCCAGAGTGTGAGAACTGTTTTAGTCCTCTAACAGTTTTACACATTTTACTTGAATGCCCAGCGTATGACCAAGAACGTCGAAAACATTTTTCTCAATTATATAACGAGCATACGCCTTTACACCTTAGTATTCTACTTGGCAACGACCCACTTGTACCACACAGTTGTGTTTTTAAATTTTTGAGTGCTATCGGTCTTTTACACCGGCTATAATTTTATATTCAACTTCATCTCCATCACTATTTACAAGTCATATACATAGTTTTAATCCACCACAGCTACTAAAGCTCTTTCTCCTCTGAAACCTTCTCTGCAATAGTCTGTATCTGGCACATCATAGCCTAAGATGCTTTTGCGCCATAAAACCCTAATCAATCTAATCAGTAAGATTGTCATGTGACTGGTCGCTTACAAAATATAACAAAAGGTCAGTTAACCATCAGCTTCTCCTCAAGGAATTTTTTGCATTACAAGAGAAATATCAAGACTATGTACAATTTTTTACTGACGGGGCCAAAAGCCCGTCTTTCGTAGGTTCTGCAGTATATTCGGAACACTTTAGTAGAGCGAAACGTGTTGACTGTATTGCAAGTATTTTCACTGCTGAGCTTTATGCTGTGCTCATGGCGCTTGAACACATCATAGAAGACCGTGTGAGGAAGGCTATTTTGTTCGTAGATTCCCAGAGTGCTCTACTGGCTTTATGTTCTCTTACCGTTACGAAGAATCGCCTCGTTCAACAAGCGCGTGTCCAAATGAATAGCGCTCTCCTACTTGGCCTTGATATACAACTATGCTGGGTGCCAAGCCATGTAGGTATTCCAGGTAATGAGGCAGCAGATAGATTGGCTGCCTCTGTTAATGGTGGCCTAAAAGCATCGGTCGGCCTAACTTATGAGGATTTTAAACCAGTTATTAAAAAAATCAATTTATGAACCTTGGGGGTTGGAATGGAATCAAGAAACAGACAATAAACTACACAATATCAAACCTTGTTTAGGATTATGGGAGAGTTCCCACCAAAGGAACCGGTTCCACGAGGTCTTGATGTGCCGCTTGCGTATTGGTCACACTCGTTTAACGCATCTATATTTACTTTGTAATGATAATACCCCGCGCTGTGAGCATTGTGGCAAAACGTTGACTGTCCTACATATTTTGTGGCACTCTAGGTACTTGGATCAAAAACGACAAGTATGTTTTTCCACTATTTTCAAATCCCATCTTCCATTTCACCCGAAATTTTTGCTAGGAAATGAACCTCTTGTACCTTTCATTAAAGTTTTGGAACTTCTTAAAATAACAGGCTATCTGCACCTGTTATAACCCCTCCTTTTTCACTATGTTTTTTATTTTCAGATAATTCCTTATTGATTATAACTTTTATACTTACCTGAAATTCATATCCATATCTTTTACACGATTCATGTCCATACTTTTATTGTATCACCAGCTACTATAGCTCTGTCTTCTCCTTAACCCTTTTCCTGCAATAGTGTATGCACCTGGCGCATTTTGGCCTAGTTGCTCTCGCGCCATAAGACTCCAATCAATCAATCAATCAGACTTCCCAAAACAAAGACTACCCAGAACAAACAATCGGGCCTGGCGTGCTGCATTTGCCAGGGTCATATTCTGGCATTGCTGTCATTAACGGCTCGACACAGGTGCTATGCTTCTCAAACAAGCCCTTTAAGGACGAGCTGCAGAGGCTATACACAGAGTTTATGGCAGATCCAAACCATGCTTTGACACTAGATAAATTAAAAAAAGAAGCGGCTACTAACTATGCTCTACTACTGAATTTTGACTGTATGAAATGATTCTCAAGGGCATAGTAAAAAAATATTAAAAAAGGGTGGAGTTCTCGATTCTCAAGGGCATAGTAAAAAAAATATGAAAAAAGGGTAGACTTCTCAACAGGCTGGAAAGCATCTAAGACCACCTGCTTTGGGTTGTCATCCCAATTCATTGTAAAGTCAAAAAAGAAAAATGAGATGACACAATAATTCGAAAGTGCCAAATTGTGCAGAGTGAACGTGTACTTTTTTCATAAAGATGCCTTCTTCCAATACATTGCTTCAGTTATCAATCTATCACCTATCCCATTTCACCAGTACAAAATATCTGCTATAGTACATTGCATAATGTGCCCCCAAATATGTGCTGATTTTTCTAAAACTCTCCACTTGCATTAGGATGAATATGATCACCTAGACTAACAGAAGCACCACCAGCCTCAGCTGCCCCAGCATTCACCACTGCAGGACCAGCTGCCATTCTTGATTTCATGTCCTCAAAGAGGCCTGGCATTCCTGCGAAACAAAAGAATAGTGTAATATTGAGGGTTTCGAATTGATACCGGAAATGCTTATTTTAAGCACTGAGGCAATGATGCAGTGGAAAAGCTTACCGACCTTGAAAACTCGAATAAGCATACTAGAGAATGACTTGAACACCCTTCATTGACATGAAGTAAAACGCGGTACCGTCGAACGCACAATAGGGTATATTCACCTGTAGCTCGCGAGTGGTACGCCCTGGGTATGCCAACATCTTTGTGTCTGTGACAGCTGCCTGCTGCTCTCGTACCGTCTGCATTAGGCAGTGACTGCTGGTAGTTTATGCGGCTGTGCAGTTTCCAGCAAATAGGGTATTATATGCTATCCTTGGCTGCCACACTAACAAGCGGTGCGGAGGCGGCAGAAAGACTAGCAACATTGGGGACTCCCAGCGCTCCAAGAGCCAGAGAGTGCGAGCCTAGGGATGCGACAAGACGTGATAGCTGTACTCGAGGACACAACGCAAACAGCTCTTGATGATCAGCTGAAAGGACCTTGACACCGCTCGACAAAACTTAGTCTAGGTAAGTGCGGGCGCATTTTGCCTTTACCCGACATTAGTTTTGTCGCATCTGCAAGCTACACCTGCTTGCAGCCGAAGTTCAATGACACTTTCCAAGGGACGCGAGCACAAGTGATTTTACATCTGTAGCAGTGGCAAAACGGCATTGACAGGAATTTACATTCATAGGCAGATACTTTTTGCCTCCACCAACCTGGAAGCCCTTAGCATTTATGAGCCCCTTGGCTCTGTGGAAATGTCAACAAACATTGCATGCCTCAGCCTATTGGCCACAACTCGTATTGTGCTTGTCAAAAGCACGTGAGTGCATGAAATGCTCAATGGGTTTCCAATCGCGGGGTTACAGTCATCAAAATGGCTTGCACAACCACCTGCACGGCGCAGCAAGCTGCTTAAGGAGGCTCGTAACAGAAAACATGCAACAGTTGTTGACATCTCCATGGAAGCAAACACTTACAAATGGAGACCAGCCTCGCGTGAGGCAAAAGGCTGCGTGGCAGTGTGGGCCCACGAACAAAGAATTTTATCAATGCCATTCTGTTGCAATTACAGCGGTAAAAAAACATGCATTTGTGCCTTTTGGCAAATGTCACTGAGTTCCTTCGGTTGCGAGTAGTGGCTCGCGACGCGTGAAGTCAAAATTATGTATGGTAACGACAAAATGTTCCTGCACCTACCTGAGATAAAGTATTGTGAGGATACCCGGTACCTGTTGAGATCGGCGGCGAGAACTTTTTAGGTGATTAGCAAGAGCGATTCGCCTTGACTCAAAGCAGCAAGCAACCGCGTCTTGTTGCATTCTAGGGAGTGCACTCTCCGGATCTCAAAAAACAAAGAGTCCCCGACATTGCTATTCTCTTTCTGTCCTTCGTGGTGCAGCAAACGCATGATACCACATTTGCTAGAAACCGCACAGCCGCTGAACTGCCAGTAACAGCTGCGTATTGCGACCAGTACAACAGCGGCGATATAACTGGCACGGACACAGATGGCAGTGCACCCAGTGTGCCCCACTTGCGAGCCGCAAGTGAATAGACTCTATACTATCAGCACCATGATGCGGTGGCTGTGACTGCTTGCACACCTCGTCGCGTTCTTCGCTGACATTAAGCTCTTATGCTGAACGCTGTTCTCAGCTCTACTTCTACCTTCCACAGAAAGCGTGAAAGTGGATTTTCATTTCAGCACCGCTTTTTGTCGGCATTATGCCATGTCTTTGACGGAAAATGCTTTGCAGTTTGCGCGTGAAATAATGTCAACAGTGCTCAGCATGATTATCCGTGAGTCAAATGCTTTCTGGATTCATCAATAAACACTAATAGTGATAAATTGTGAAAATGAGAAAAGCCCAAGCAATCAATGAATGCTAATAACAGTAATAACTGTAAAATGGGCAGTGATTAAGCAATGAATGTTTCTACAAAAGAAAAAATTTCGGGCACCTTATAACAAATGCCGCCTCGAGTTTCCAGGGATGAGTGTGTCCGGATGAATTGAAAGAAATGCTATTGTATTTCTTTAAGTTTTTTTTTATAAAGTAACCACAGTGCCCCACGATAACGTCTGAAAGGTACCTCCCCCTTCCTCGCACTTTCTGCAGGAAGTAGTAACAGAGCTGAGAAAAGCGTTCAATCCAAGCACCTACCCTTGGCAAAGCACATGATAAGGCGTGCAAGCCGCCACGGCCACCGTTTCATGGCATTCATATTATGGGGCGGTCGACGATTCTGCGTTCACTGTCATCTTAATGATAGCCATCCAACTGATGATGACTGGATGTCGGAGATCTGCTAAAGTGAGCTCCAAAACCGGGAAAAAGCTCCACTTACGAATAGGGACTAAGAAAAAACATTGGGACCTCGGAGAAGCCCCGAAGGTGTTTGGGTGAACCCAGTTTAAGACCATGTGCATTAGGTAAAGCAACTATGTTACCATTGCATTGTGTACATACTTATAGAAAGTACAAGGTGGAGACATTTGAGACCTCAAAATATGGCATAGCATATATAAATTGTTACTTGCACATACAAAATTTTACTTGCACATGGCGACTGTTGGCAGCGGGCTCGGCATGTATCCGGTGTTCCGGTCACAATTTCAATACACACTGTTCGTGTATTGTAAAAAAAATATATATATATCTCGGAGTTGGAGTCTTTTCGACGACTGCAACTCCGACATAGCTATATTTACGGAAACTTGGTTAAAACCGAACGTTAACGACGATGAGCTTTTTTATTCGAGCATGAACTTTTCTGTATATCGTTGCGATCGGCCTCGGCAGCGTGGTGGTGGCGTCCTTGTGGCCATAAAGAAAGAAATGCCTTCATTTTACGTTCAACTATCTTGCGATCTCGAGCTATGTTGTGTTTGTCTTTCATCGCAGTTTAGCAAAACGCTTCTTGCAGTGTGCTATAGGCCCCAGGTTTTGACTGTTCTTTAGTTAATGAACCACATACTGCCCTAAACGAAATCACGATACGATTTCCCAAAGTGAATCTTTTACTGTTCGGTGATTTCAACTTCCCTGAAATCAACTGGCAGTTACTCACATCTACGTCACGTGATTCCAAGCACTTTCTTGACGGTTGCATGTTGTTCAATCTTAGTCAAATGATCGACAAGCCTACCCGTGATGATAATATCCTTGATTTAGTCCTTGTATCATCGCCCGATCTTGTGCAATCTACTATTTACATGCCTGGTCTTAGCGACCATAGAATAATGAATATATTGATCACACTGCCTGTTCTAGTTAAATCCCCCATGTCTAAAGTCATTCGCGATTTTAATAAAGCTGATTACGCTGGTATTAATGCTAAGCTCACCATCTTTTTTGACGTCTTTCTATCTTCTTTTTCGTCGCGATCCGTAGAGGACAATTGGTTGTTATTTAAGCAAAAGGTTACTGACCTGATCAACTTACACGTTCCCTTGCTGCGGATTCGTGGAGATGTTGGGCAACCATGGTACAATAAAAAGCTGAAATCAGTTGATAACAAAAAGGAGCGCCTTTTTCGAAAAGCGAAGGCTAGTGGTTCTCCTGTGTGGAATAAGTATTTTCAGTGCCTAAAAGAGTACACTGCGTTAATTAAGACTTTCAAGAAGAAGTATTTTCATCAGGACTTGCCCAACATTCTTCGAACCAACCCTACTAAATTTTGGAAAACGATTACACCCAATCCTAGTATGCAGTCCATTGAGCTAGTTGACAAGGACGGTGTCGTTGTGCCCGGCGAACTTGCCCCGTCAGTAATGAATGATTACTTTTCTTCCATCTTCACAACGGAGCCACCAGATAATATTCCCTCCCTCCCTCTACTTCCGTTTTCCCAAATGCCTCCGATCACTGTCGCTGCATCTGGAATTTCTAATCTTATAGATAAACTGAAGGTATCTTCTGCCCCGGGACCTGATACAATTTGCTCGAAAATACTGAAGAATACGAGAGACATCTCCTGTTTATTTCTTCAGCTCATTTATAACCATTCATTGTCAGACGGCTGCGTTCCAACGGACTGGAAGTTTGGCCGGGTCATTCCTGTCTTCAAAAGCGGAGGTCGATCCCTTCCTGATAACTATCGTCCCATATCGCTCACATGCATTGCATCGAAGCTTTTGGAGCATATCATCCTCTCTAACGTTATAATCACCTAACCTGTAACAACTTTTTTTTCCAAAACCAGCATGATTTTCGCCAGGGTTATTCCTGCGACACCCAACTTTTTGAATTTTCTCACGACCTGCACACTAACCTTGACTCGCTCTCTCAAACAGATGCCATCTTCGTAGACTTTTCGAAAGCTTTCGATCGGGTTCCTCACCTACGCCTACTCGCAAAACTATCGAGACCCAATATTGATCCCTTAATCGTATCTTGGATTTGCAGCTTTCTCTCATCCAGAGTCCAATATACAGTCGTCAACACTTTAGAACCAAGACTTACCGATGTTTTGTCTGGGGTCCTACAAGGCAGTGTCCTAGGTCCGCTTCTTTTCTTGATCTTTATTAACGACCTTCCAAATTCTATCACCTCTAACATACGTTTATTTGCTGATGATTGTGTCATTTATCGCCAAATAAATTGCTCCTCGGATCACCTTCTTCAGAAAGACCTCGATAATATAACCAAATGGTGTGATCAATGGCTAATGTTACTAAACCACTCTAAATGTAAGTTTGTCTGTTTTTCTCGAAAACATTCCCCATCTCTTTTCAAATATTCTCTAGGCTCACCAACAATTGAGTGTGTTCAATCGCAAAAATACCTTGGCGTTCATTTTTCTTCCCCTATGTCTTGGACCCTCCACATTGACTCCATACATGCCGAAGCTTCCAGAACGCTTGGTTACATTCGACTTTGTCTGCACTCAGCCCCTCCAACTTTGCGCCAGCTGGCCTATGAAACTTTTGTGCGTCCGAAGATTGAGTATGCTGCTGCCATTTGGTCCCCACACCAGATTTACCTCACTAACACCTTAGAATCTATTCAGAATCGTGCTGCCCGATTCATTCTTTCTAATTATGAACGCACTGCCAGTGTGTCGGCCATGAAGGCTTCCTTATGCCTCCCCACTCTCATTTCTCGCCGAAGAATATCACGCATCTGTCTTTTCCAGAAGATTTTTTTTACCACCCTCTACTCAGGCAGTCTCCACTGTCAGAACCGCATCGTTCATCCCGACGACTTTTTTACTCCCTTTGTGTACGTCGCATCCATGGTTCCACTGTCACCTTTAACAACTCATTTCTTCCCCTTGCCATAATAGAGTGGAACAATCTACCGGACCATGTGGTGCTCATCAGTGACCCCGACCTCTTCAGACATGCTGTATCGTCTATATTTAATATGTAATCAGTGCGATGCTCCTACCAATGGCCGGTGCTCAGCCACATCTTGTTTCTATGTTTTGTTTTTTGTTTTTATTGTATAAAAGTTCTACTTGTGTGCTTCTTTGTATTGCCCCCCCCCTTATGTAATGCCCCTGGCGGGGCCTTTAAAGGATAATAAATAAAAAAATGAAATGAAATAATCATGGAAATGCCTTATTTGGTGTCTGTTTACATATACATTCATTTTGTGCCAAATGGTACTATGTCAATAATTTATTTGCATGCAGTAACTTGCATGCAGGTGTGGCAGGCATACTATCCGCCAGCTATTCTGAGCTCTATTAATGTTAGGAGCACAGCATGGATGTGCTCTGTGCATTACCAATTCCAGAATGGCAGCCTACAACTGGCACCAGATAGTGTGGACACTTGTTCTTTCTGAGTGGAATCTGTGCTGAACTGAAATTTGGGTTTCACATAATAAGACAGGGGTGCTAGGCGGGACGCTAGAAACCCCAAAACATCACGCATACAGCGAGTGCGTAACGTTGCGTTCTTCGCTTCATATCCTCTCCACCTGGCCTGCTTACCAGACGTGCTGCCGGGGTTTGGTGCTATTCCCATGGAAACAGACAAAAGGAGGAGAGGAAGTGGGGCACCTCCCCTTGTCCTAGACTGTCTTGCGAGGGTTGCGACGTCAAGCACCGGTGCCCTACTTTTCCAAGAATACAGCCATTAATCTGGATATCGCTGCATGAGGGATGCTTTGGGGTTTATAGCGCATGTCAGATGCTTGTGCCACCTGGTTTTGTGAATAAAAAATTTTAGTTCAGCACATCTGAAATTTATTCTGCGGTTACTAATAAACCTTTCGTTAAATCACCCTACCATCAAAACGCTTGCAGGGGTTTGTAATTACACACGCTGTGCGTGCTGCTGCAGCGGTATAATTTTAAAGCAAATATCTAGTAACAAAAGGAAAGGTGGATTTGTCACGATGTTATTTCACGATTTATGACACATATGAAGAGAGGATGCGCAGCACATGTAAATGCACTGCGTCCCTTGGTCCTGGTTAAATACCAAAATGTCTATTCATAAAGATAGAAACTAATACATGTTCCATATATTCTCTATAACTATGTTTACTTTGAGCAGCGATCAGAGTCAGTTAACCCCTGCATGCCCCTCTTTAAACATCAAATAGCCTAGTGCACTTATATTTTATGAGTTTTTCACTAAATCGGTCTCTTTAAAGGGACAATAAAGGCAATTCGGAAGTTTCATTTGGCGATCGAAATAAATTCCAGGCATATCCCAAACAACGTTGCCCGAAATTTAGCCAGAACCGACGCTTACGTACTGCAAAAATCAATTAAATAGTCGCTTTCATAATCGGCCCCGGGGAGATGGCAGCGACTCCCCGGAGTGCGGGAAGTCGCTGAGGAAGAAGCAGGTATCGCATGACGTCACCTAGGACGTCAAACACGGTATCACCGGGAACATATCACGCGATTGGTCAAAGTGAGATACATGCCTTCAGTTTTGTTTTCCATCGCAAGTTCTATAGAAAGAAATGTGTTTTGGAATTCGATAACTATCAAAAGTATAATTCGGACCGGAAATGTTTACTAAACATAAAATAAATTAGTATAACTGGTTCCGTCGCAGAAGCAGGAGCTAACTCAATTAATCAGTGACGCCTAGGCCCACCCGAAAACAATGGCAATGGCACCCGGAAGGAAGCAAACAGTCTATGCCGGGCGGGTGGTATATGTACAAGTCGGCGGCGTAGGGCAGAATCCTGAATATGTACGCAGCCTTAGGGGCAAGTAGGAGCACTGCAAGTAAGCATGAAGATGGCGTCTTTCTCTTCTTTTTGATCCTTTAGTGAGATCTCTTAGCAGTGCAGGAAGTTCGTTGAGTGGTGGAATGCATTCTACCAGATTCAGTTAGGCCTAGTGAACTGTAGAAAAAACTGCTGATTAAATTTACCGCCTGTTCACCAAGGTTGCTCCCTCAGCTTAATACACTAAAAATAAAGCAGATGGTATCATTTCACTGTGTATTTGACATTTTTTTACTGTCCACGCAGTTTTTCCAGGAAACGCGTCTCGAGTCGACGACTCAGAGGTCGGCTGCTCCCCCGTAAACAGCGCCAGTCTCGTGTCGTTAGGATGACGGTAATCCTTCTCTCTTTACATCAGTGCCAAATCGCTAATCGCTCGAGGGCTCGTTTGCGAGTGGGGTATCGACGGCCAATAACAGCGACCGGGCTATGCAGAACGCCCATGCTCACCACAGCAACCACACTCAGCCTCTATTAAATGCTATCGAGACTGACTATTCACAGTTAACGTCACTGCTGTCGTCACTTCCCTTCTCGGAGGTTTCACATAGGTACATCCATGCAGGAATGCACAGAGTTAGTTAAACATCCATAAAAAACTGGCAGTGTGCTAGGATCTAAGTGGTCAAAAGACACATTTTGTGGAAAAAGTTTGAAATTGCCTTCATTGTCCCTTTAAAGGACCCTCATGTCTGTAAAGAAACACGGAGCTTAAAACAGGTTAGGGGAAGGCATTGTGCTTTTGCAGTGGCTGCACCATGAATTGAGGATGTGTCGCGTTATCGCTTGCGCCGCGCGCGTGGGCAGCCGCAGGAATGACGCCGATCTTCTCCAACTCGGGGTAGAAGCCAAAAGAGCCCCGTTTATTCCAGCGTCATCACTTTTATAACAGTCAGGCACGTGACCGCGATACACCGAGCGGCGTCACTTGCGCTACCGCCACGTCTCCCTTTTTTTTCTTTTTATTTACAATGGGTCTTTCACTGAACACATTCAAGGATCATAATTGACAACAAATCCGCACAGCCACCATATTTGACAATAAACCCACACAGCAGGCGTAAATGACAGCAAACTTAGTCACAAAGAAACGGGCAACTCGAGCAACAGCTACTTCGCTTCGTAGCGTTCCGGTTTTTTCACTTGGCGACCGTATCGTGACACGTAAGGCGAGGTAGGCAACGGAGGTTGAATCCTACCGTTTTCAGATAGATCACTCCCTGTGCTATCCCCTCCCAGAACTTCAGTGGCGCTGCGGTCTTCGCCGCTAGGCTCCCGGTTCTCTGGTAACTCATAGCTTCCCTGTGTGCCTTCCGACCTGGTCTGCTGAGGGGACAAAAGAACCAGCATCTTGCGGTTCCTTTCTAAAAGCACCCCCGCGTGAGTCTCTACCACGAACGACCTTGGCCTATTGGCCGGATGGAGGACTGTTGCCTTTTGCTTATAGTCCTTTACCTATACTAATACACCCGGCCTCAGGGGTGGCAACTCTCGTGCGGCATGCCGACAATTGAATTGTCGGCGCTGCTTCTCTCGAAAGGCTTGGTCCCGCCTGCGGACCTTGTTCAGGTTGAGCTCTCGGGGCAACAAACTTCGTGGGTGCAGCGGAAGCGTCGTACGCAGGCGCCTGCCCATCAAAAGTTCCGCCGGGCTTTTCCCAAGGGGCCCTGGGGTGTCCCTGTAAGCTAGCAACGAAATATAGGGGTCACGGGCCTTTATAATCAAGGTTTTAATCGTTTTCACCATCCTTTCTACCTCTCCGTTTGCCTGCGGATACCTCGGGCTCGATGTCACGCTACGGAAGCCGTACTCGCGTGCAAACAACTTAAACTCCACAGATACAAACTGTGAGCCATTATCGGAAACTACAATCTCCGGTATGCCATGCCTTGAAAAAAACTCTTCAGGTGCAATATGGCACTGGCACTTGTCAACGATGTCAACAGAGCGAGCTCGGGGTATCTAGAGAAGTAGTCAACGGCAACCAAATAGTGAGATCCCTTGATCTGGCACAGGTCAACACCTACTTTCTGCCACGGCCTTTGTGGCGTTTCCGTCGGAATCATGGGTTCCGAGTTCTGCTCTCTGTGTTCAGCGCATGCTGTACAATTGGCTATCAAAGTTCCAAGCTGAGAGCTTAACCCGGGCCACCACACTGACTCTTGAGCCCTAGCTCTGCATTTACCAATGCCTTGATGACCCTCGTGTAACTGCTGGAGGACCTCGTTTCGGAGCTTTTGAGGGATTACCAACCTTCTCCCTTTTAGCAGCACTCCTTCGCATACAGTTAATGCAGACCTCTCCTGCCAGTACGGCCTCAAGACCATTGGCACTGACGAAAACTTCGGCCATCCTTTACGGCTCAAATCAATCAAGCTCCGACAGACTTCATGTTTTTCCTGAGCTTTCATAACCCGTTCAAAACGGTTATGTTCGATGATGCCGGTTGCGCAGCCTTCCACGTATTTCATGACTTCGCTAACAGTGAGCGAATTAGGACAGGCTGGCGTTGCCCGCAGGGGAGCCCTTGACAAAACATCGGCAGTTATGACACTCGTTCCGGGTACATATTCAACCACAAAATTGAAACGCATTAAGCTCATCCGGAAGCGCTGGATGCGCGGAGGTAATAAGTCATTAGGCGACTTCCCCAGAAGAAGAAGAAGAAGCTTAGGTGTTTAATGGCACAGCGGCAACTAAGGCCATAGTGTGCCAAACACAAGGTAAGTTAAAGGCAATACTGAAAAGACCTATAGTAGGTAGTTCCATCTTAAAACTATGGAAAATAAATGATTAAAACCTTACAAGATACAGGCCTATAAAGGCCTCGAGAAATTTTAACCAATGCTCCACAAACCAGAGGCACTCTAAAGGAATTTCATTCACGCAAGGAAGTATGGAAAATGTGCCGACGATGCAAGATCGCCGGCTCTCTGCCACCACTAATTTTCAGGTAAACGTAATAGAAAAGAAAACAAACTAAAATTCATAGCCGATGTAGGATGCCAATGCTATCTAAAAACTTAAAAACTTGTTGGTGCGGCACAAGAGGTTCATCACCCAATAATAATGCCGGGTGGAACGGGACGCGATTCCGGAAAAAGGTAGAGAAAAAAGTGGTGCGTTCGTGATGGTACTTAGAACATACGATAAGAATATGCAAGACGCTCAAACACTCGTTACAGTGTTCACATTTCGGAGCTGCCTCTGCCCGTAGGAGGTACCCATGCGTGAGATGGGTGTGTCCCAGTCTCAGACGACAGAGCACAACCTCAAAGAAGCGCTCCCTGTGTCGGCAACTTGCCCATTCCCGCAGGGTAGGCTTCACACAATGAAGCTTGTTGTGTATTTCCGTGTCCCATTCTAACTGCCACTTTTTCTGGATTGCTTTTTTAAGACTGTGTTTGTAATCAGTGTATGGAATGTCCTTGATATCCACTTGCCTCTCAATGCACGTACTGGCAGCTCTATCAGCATCCTCATTTCCTTGAATACCGACGTGACTAGGCACCCAACAGATATTGATGTGTAAATCTGATTTTGCTGCAGTGTGCACAATGTTCCGGAGCCTAGTAACGAAGGTATTCTTTGGTACTTCCAAAGAAGCAAGTGCCTTTAAAGCGCTGAGAGAATCAGAGTAGATAACAGAATGCTGGATAGCATTTTCTATAATGAATTCAACAGCTAAAATTAAAGCATATAATTCTGCAGTTAATATTGAGGCTCTGGCATCAAGACGCCTAACAACCTTCCATGTCTCGCTTATAACAGCACAACCGACAGCACAGTCACTCTTAGTACCATCTGTGAAGAAACTCCTATAGTCACTGTACGTATAAGCCACCTGGGAAAACTCCTGCTGCAGGGCAGCAACAGGAGTTTGCCGCTTATTATATTTGATCAGAGTAAAATTGATTACAGGTGCTACGCACTCCCAAGGAGCAACTGCCAGTGGAAGTTGGGCAACTAGGCTGAAACTGTCAAGGTTGTAAGCCTGTGAATATGTTTTAATTCTCTGCGTAAAAGGGGGTACGACAGATGGCTTGTTCTGGAATGTAGTTTCATAGCGAGAATCCTGAATTGCTTCCTGGATCGGATGAGAAGGAACAGAGCGAATTCTTAATGCATTCTGGAAGCCTAAATAAAACCGTCTTTTTTCAAGTGAATATTCATTACTCTCAGCATATAGGCTAGGAATAGGGGACGTCCGAAAAGCACCAGTGGAAAGCCTCAGACCTTGATGGTGGATCGGGTCCAACACCTGAAGGGTAGGTTGACGTGCGGATCCATACACTACACATCCGTAATCCAATTTTGAAAGAACCAAGCAGCGATAGAGACGAAGGAGACATTCCCGATCGCTACCCCAAGACTTGTGTGAAAGCACCTTTAGGAGGTTCATTGACCTTGAGCATTTCTGTTTCAGGTAAAGTACATGACTACGGAAATTCAACTTTTTATCAAATATCACTCCTAGAAACTTGTGTTCATTACGAACAGGAATTGCCTGCCCCCTTAAGGTCAGACTAGGCTCTAGGATCATGCCCCTACGTAATGAAAAGTTGACACATACTGACTTCTCTGGTGAAAAACTAAACCCATTGGCCTCAGCCCACCTCATCAGGCTATTAATTACCAGCTGAAGTTGTCTCTCGCAGACCGAAATGTTACACGAACAGCAAGAGGTCTGCAAGTCATCCACGTAAAGAGAATAGGAAAGTGATTGTGGGATAGACTTTCCAATAGAGTTCATTTTTATTAAAAATAGTGTTACGCTAAGAACACCACCTTGTGGAACTCCATTCTCTTGGACGAAACTACGAGAGAAGGTTGTACTAAGCTTGACATGAAAGTATCTGTCTTCCAAAAGGCTTTTAATGAGTGAGAGCATTCGGCCACGAATTCCGTACGAGACAAGATCGTTCAAAATTCCATACCTCTATGTTGTGTCGTAAGCCTTCTCTATATCAAAGAAGACAGAAACACAATGCTGTCTATTAACAAAAGCCTCACGAATAGTTTTCTCAAGTCGTACGAGGTGGTCCACCGTTGATCTGTGGGCACGGAAACCGCACTGAAACTTTTCGAGGAGGTTATTTTCCTCTAAAAAATGGACCAATCTTGAGTTTACCATTCGTTCAAAGGTTTTCCCTAAGGAACTTGTCAGGGCTATGGGCCGGTAACTTGAGGGTAATGATGGATCTTTTCCTTGCTTGAGGAGCGGGATAACCTCAGCTCTTTTCCAAGAATCTGGGAAGACCCCTTCTCTCCAGATCTGGTTAAAAAAGCTTAAAAGCACCTGCAGGGTATTGGAATGCAAATGCTTGAGCATACAGTAGTGAATTCGATCTGGTCCCGGGGACGTATTTTTACTTTTATATAATGCTGCCTGTAACTCTCGAAAAGTAAAAGGTCTATTATAGGGTTCTTGTAGTCCTCCAGAGCAATTTATTCTCTTCTTCTCTATAACACTTTTATGCTTTAAAAATGCAGCCGAGTAATGCGATGAACCTGATACAGATGCGAAGTGCTCCCCTAGAATATTGGCCTGCTGCTCAAGACTAGGCAGTACACCACCTGGCAGAACGAAAAGCGGTATGGAGAAGGCTCGATAATCCCCATTAATCTTGTGCACTTTTTCCCAGACAACTTTTACACTGGTGTGACTATTAACGGAGGAGGTGTATTTCTTCCATGTCGTCTTTTTTGATTGACGACGGACATATCGAGCCTTCGCCCGAGCCTGTTTGAAGGCTAAAACATTTGGAGGGGTCGGGTACCGGCGTAGCACATCCCATGAACAATTTTGTTTTTTTCGAGTCTCACTGCACTCCTTAGTCCACCAAGGTTTTGGCTTAGCAGGAAGGCGTGTAGAAGGCTGCAGAATAGCTTTATGAGCTGCCTCAATTATAGAGGCAGTAAGGCATTTGCAGGCATCATTTACATCCAAGCCAACTAAAGTTTCAAGGTTAATCTCAGATGCACTTTCAAACATGGCCCAGTTTGCCTGGTCTACTTTCCAGCGTGGTGAACGTGTCATGAGAGAGGATGAAGGAGCAGTGCACTTTAAAATAATGGGGAAATGGTCGCTACCTTATGGGTTAGGATGCACATGCCATGAGAAGTTAGGGAAAAGTGTGGCAGTCGCAATAGAGAGATCAATGCATGATGAAGAAAGGTGTTGACAGCTAAAAAAGGTAGGCTCACCAGTGTTAAAAAGACAAAGTGTTCAAGAGAATAACACAGACTCAATCATTTTTTCTCGGATGTCACGACGTGTACTCCCCCATAGAGGATTGTGACAATTAAAATCACCCATCAGAAGGAATGGCTCAGGAAGCTGGTCTAAAAACGAATTAAAATCTGAGGATTTCAAAGTAAAGGATGGTGGTATATACAAAGAGCACACTGTCAGAGCTTTGTGAAGCATGAACCGTACAGCCGCTGCTTCCAGTGAGGTAGACAGTGGGACTTGTACGCAAGGCACTTCCCTCGGGAGAACCACCGCAACTCCTCCAGAAGAATTGACAGAGCAACGACGATCCTTGCGGAATACCTGGTACCGTCTGAGGAAGTTGGTGTGGCTGGGATTTAAATGAGTCTCCTGTAAGCAAAGCACACGTGGCTTGTGCTCCTCCAGCAAAAACTCACCATCATCCAGGTTATGTAGTAGCCCTCGACAGTTCCACTGCATTAGCATTGAAACCATTATTAAGATATGAAATTATGAGCACACGGATGAACAGTAAAAAAAAAAATAATCATCCCTTCGGAGGGATTACAGGTTTTTTAGTTTTTTGCTTGGTTTTCGGATTCTGCCACTCCATCTCCTCCTGGTCAGACTCAGGGGTAGATGGGGAGGTGGATAGGGCAGGAGCACCGCTCTCCCGAGCTCCGCAAGCAGGCTTGCCTGCCGGCTTGGGAGGGTCGGAGCTGCGAGATCCTATCCTGCGGCCATGACCAGAACCTGACGGGAGGGTGGCAGATGTACTGGGGAGGGGTTCAACCCCGTCCATCTTCTCCACCTCCTTCTGTGTTACAGAAACTGCATGAGGGCCATGCAGCTCCTTGGTTGCAGGCGGTCTCTCCAGGGAGTGAGGCCGAGGGCCTCGCTTTTTCTCCCTGGTAGGAGACCGTGCAGACTGTACAGGCGCAGCAGGCGCTGGCCTGTCTTGGGATGTGGGAGCAGCCCGCGAACCCTCTCCGCGAAGAGAGGGAGCCTGCTGCCCCTGGGTAGGCTTTGGGGTCCTGAGGGCGGCAGCCAGGTCTTCGAGCAAGACCTGGGTTGCCCTCGACTCCATACGCGGCGCAGGACCCCGGCGCGCCACGTCGGCATACGAGCCTTGTGCAAGGAATGACCAGCGTTTCTTGGCCTCAAGGTATGTAATGTTCTCTTTAGCCTTTAAACTCAGTATCTCCTTTTCCTGCTTCCACAGGGGACAGGCACGGGAGTACGCTGCATGGGTGCCTTTGCAGTTGGAGCAGCACACAGTGCTTTCACAGACGTCTGCGACATGTTCGTTGCTGCCACAATTGGCGCAGATCTCTCTTCCACGGCAGCTCCTGGACCCATGCCCGAACCTTTGGCACCTGAAACACCTTTGGGGGTTCGGCACATAAGGACGGACACGGCAGTTCAGATAGCCTGCCTTTACTGTTGCTGGGAGACAGTGCCGTTCAAAAGAAAGAATAAGATGTTTTGAGGGAATCTCCTGACCCTCGCGGCGAAGTATAATCCGCTTTACTGCAATGACGCCCGAGGTTCGTAGGCCTTCAAGGATCTCATCCTCACTTACATCTAGCAGGTCCTCTTCGGAGATGACACCACGCACAGTGTTCAAAGTCCTGTGCGGTGTTACCGTGACTGAGGTCTCCACGATGCTCTTCATCTTCTGAATGGCCACACTTTGCTCTTGTGTGGTGACCTCAACAAGGAGGTCCCCAGAATGCAACTTTTTTGCTTGGTAGGAGTGTCCGATCAAATGCTCAAGAACCTTGGCAACAATGAACGGAGACAGCTTGGCGGCAGGGCGTTGATTGTCTTCAGAGTGGACTACAAAAAACTTAACAAAGTGTTCTGTTTCTAGTGCTTTGGCGATGACTTGTTCCGGACAGGGCCGTTTGGATGCCTGCCTGGAACCGGGTTTAGAGAGAGAGGGAGCCATAAGAGGCGGAAAGTGTTCAGAACCTGTGGTGTGCCGCCCACCACGGAGCCCAACAAGGGAATAGTTAACGGACCATAACAAAAAGGGCTTTGCTGGAACCGTTAGACTATTAGCACTGCCCAGGTACTATAACCAAGTGTGGTTTTGGACGAGGAGTCTGTCGCCACCCAAGGTTAGCCCTTGCCGCCAAAGGAAATGAAAAAAGGAAAGAAGAGAAAATGAGAAGAGTGAAAAGAAGGAGAAGACAAAAGTAAAAGAGGGGAGGGGATAGTAGAAGTGGCGACTGACTGAATCATCCTGGTCGGGCCAAGCCAGGACACCCGTCTACGGGAAGCGGGGGCCGAAGTGGTGTATTGCCTCACCCGGGGGGCCCCGAAGGGTCCAAACCTGCCCCGGGCTCGGCTCAACCACCAGGATGCCCTTTTCCCCGGACACGGGAAAGCCACGCACAGCCAGACGTGGGCGGGCGAACCCGCATGGCTCGGGGTCCGTGGAGACGCCACTTTCCAAACACCTGCTTTCACAGGTGCCCCCTGCGGGGAGGCGACTTCCCCAAAAGCGTGACTAGTGGTTTGTGATCGGTCTCGAACAGAACATCAAGTCCCGTGATGTACCCTTCGAAACGTTCCGCCGCCCATGTCAAAGCTAAGGCTTCCTTTTCTATCTGGGCATATAGTGACTCGGCTGGAGTTAACTATCTGGATGCAAAAGCAACCGGACGTCGCTCTTTGTTTGGGTGAATCTGCAACAGAACCGCCCCCAACACGAAAGATGACGCGTCAGCGGAAAGAATCATTGGGTATCGAACATCGTAGTTTGCCATGACCCTTGGCGAGCAGATAACGTCCTTGATACACGCCAGCGACTGTTCCTGAGCAGGCCCCCAGACCCACTCGGAATCTTTCAAAAGCAACTGACGTAATGGCTCTGTCTTCGAAGCCAAGTTCGGAATGAATCTGGCAAGATGATTTGCCATTCCCAATAGCCGTCGCACCTCAGAGACATTCTCAGGAGTCTTAAGCTCCTTTATGGCGCGAACTTTCTCTGGGTCTGGCTTAATGCCCTCATGACTCAACTGAAAGCCCAGAAAAGAAATTTCTGTTACTCCGAAGCAACATTTATCTTTGTTCAGAGTGACGCCAGCTCGCCCGAGTCTGTCCAAGGTTTGACGCAAACGGTCATCATGCTGGGCTCTGTCTTTGCCGAAAATTAAAAT
This sequence comes from Ixodes scapularis, assembly GCF_016920785.2. Classification (NCBI taxonomy): domain Eukaryota; kingdom Metazoa; phylum Arthropoda; class Arachnida; order Ixodida; family Ixodidae; genus Ixodes; species Ixodes scapularis. The sequence continues at coordinate 1,723,223 of NW_024609981.1, read as the reverse complement.
GTCATCCATCAAGTTTGTTACCCCTGGTATTCCCTCCAGTATTTGCGCCATTCTTTTTTGGAAGTGCTCAGGAGCCGAGGTTATTCCGAACGGCAGTCTTTGGAAACAGAACCTTCCGAAAGGTGTAATAAACGTAGTCAAAAGTTCGCTGTCGCGTGACAGCTTGACTTGATGGAAGCCCGAGTTTGCGTCAATTTTGGAGAAAACCGTTGCTGCACTTAACATTCCCATACTGTCATCTACAGTGGGTAAAACGTAGCGCTCCCTACGCACGCAGTTATTTAAATGCGTTAATTCGACGCAAATTCGTACCGCACCAGACGGCTTCAAAACGGGTACTATGCCCGCGCACCAGTCCGTCGGTTCGTTTACTTTTCGTATCACTCCATTCCGCTCCATTCGCTCCAGTTCCTGCTTAACCGCGTTCCGTAATGGGAGAGGCACCCGACGCGCCGTATGGATCGCGAACGGAACCGAGTTGGGCTTTAAGTTGATTTGGTACTCTCCCGCCATGGCACCCAAGCCACGGAACAGATGCGGGTAGCACGCCTCAACAGACTGTTTTGACGTGGCCAAGTCGACGAACTTAATCACGCCCAGTGCCTCGATAGCAAGGAGTTCGAGAAGAACGGAGTGCAACCGAGAGACTACATACACGGTTTGGTGTACGGTTCGGCGTTTCCACTGTATCGTGGCAGTAAACTTGCCCAGAACTTTCAAGCACTCGTTACTGGGACCGGTCAGCGTGATATCGGACTTCTGTAACCTAGAAGGCAGTCCGGGAAAGGTTGACGGTACAACAGAGACCTCCGCCCCCGAGTCTACCTTAGCAAACACTGGCGTTTCGTTAATGAAGACTTGAATGAATCGGGCGTTAGACCCTGCCCCGCTCACCGACCCAACAAAGTACGCATCGTTGTTCTTTTGAAGACACGAAAGTCGTACCTTTCTTGGGTAGGCGGCAGCTTTCTTGCGGCAGACTGCGGCGAAATGTCCGGTGCTACGACAGTAGCTGCACTTCGTTGACCTTGCCGGGCAGGCTGTCCTGGCGTGAGGATCCTTTCCGCAGAAGGAGCACTTGCCGCCGTCTCGGCCGGTGGCTTGGCTGGTGAAGCGCCGAGGAGGACCGTCTCTCTCCGTCGGCTGGCCTTGTTTCCTGACGGCGTCGAAGTTACCGGCAGCTGTCGTTTCGTTGCTCGCGTCTCGTAGTTGCTGCTGCTGTCGATGGACAGTCTCTTTCAAACGAGCTTTTGCCAGGGCACTGGCAAGTGTCAAGCTCGCGTCCATTTGTAGGGTCTCTGAAAGCTTGGAATCGCTGAGACCAACAATGAAGCGGTCGCGAACCATGCGTTCTTTTAACTCTTGGTACTCGCAACGGTCCGCTAGGGTATGAAGCGCAGTTACAAACTGGTCGACAGACTCCCCTGGTTCTTGAACGCGGCGATGAAAACACGCGCTTTCGTAGACCAGGTTCCGTGCGGCCACAAAGTGGTTGTCGAATCGCTGTTTGACGACTTCGTACTTCTTCGCGTCGTCGTCGGACAAAGCGAAAGTCTGGAAAATCTGGCGCGCTTGCTTTCCCATAGTATAGAGCAAGGTTCGTACCTGTGCTTCTTCACCCCGTTCGTTGAGGCCCGACGCCAAGCGGTAATCGTCGAACTGTTGACTCCAGGTCGGCCATTCAGACGTAGGGTCGAAGTCGAAGTTCGGCGGCGTTTGAACAGCGAACATTCCGTAACCGCTCTTGCAGCCTTCGCTTTCCGCCATCCCGAAGTCCTTGGCGAAGACGACGATAAGAAGCGAGTTAAAAAAACGCCCCGACCACTCCTGACACCATGTCGCGTTATCGCTTGCGCCGCGCGCGTGGGCAGCCGCAGGAATGACGCCGATCTTCTCCAACTGGGGGTAGAAGCCAAAAGAGCCCCGTTTATTCCAGCGTCATCACTTTTATAACAGTCAGGCACGTGACCGCGATACACCGAGCGGCGTCACATGCTATACCGCCACAGGATGGAGGGGGCCAACTTTTAGGCTACCATGCTACACTTATACTCATTCATACCTTCAAGCACAGGGTAGAGAGAATTGACGGCAAAGAGCGCTTTCCTTTCTGCTGCCAGCACCTTGCCCTCTGCTTTTTCTGCTCGGGCTTCAAGCAGCTTGCACTTCTCCACGGCGTAGGCTGCCCTGGCCTCGGCCTCGGCTATCTTGGCCTTGGCCTCGTCCAGCTTGGCCTCGGCATCAGCTAGCTTGGCCTTGGTGCCCACTAGCTCTGCCTCGGCCTGAGCTTGGGTTGTCCTGGTTTCAGCTTGAGCATGTCTTAGCTCAGCAGCAGCGAAGCAAGGGTCCTGATCATCCAGTCTAGGGGTCACCTGATGCGGAAATCATTCTTGGGTGTTTAAAACACCTAAAACACTTCCCCATTTTTTTTTAAAGTACTTCCATGGACAAAAATCCTCAGTATGTGCAATCGGCGGCTGAAACTTATTGCTGCACCATCTGTCAGTGGCTCGCCTGATTTTGATACCACACCTGCATGCTATTGTGCTTGCAGGCGTGTGTTCATGCACTCTTCTGTGACTCAGTTATAGTAAAACCTCGTTATAACAAAACGGGATATAACAAACTAATGGATATAACAACGCAATCATAATTCCCCTTGCTTGCTAATAGTGGGAAGAAATGGACATTGGCTATAACAAACTAATGGTTATAACGAAATAATTACGACCGCTCCTTCAACTTTGTTATAACAAGGTTTTACTGTAATTCCTCAGAATACAGCGCAATGTGCCGCCTCAGCGGCGGTATTCGTGAGCATCTGAAAGAGATGCCACGAAAGGAGACAGCATTTGCGGTTTCGCAGCACATACTGCTGGTCAATAAGAAGTCTGGTTTCCGAATACGGTGATTTAATGTTTTTCTTCATATCATAGTTATTAAGCCACACTTTCTGACGTAGCAACAAGTCGTGGCAATTTGAGTGAGCAGTAAAATCAGATCTACAGTCTTGGCACCTCGTGCTACATCCTGAAGTAAACACCGCGTCAGAAAAGCGCCCAAGTGCTCTTCAGTGGTCTAAACCAGGCAACCAACCAGCAGATAGCTGCAGTCATGCTTTTCAGTCGCCGCTATCGCGTCCTTGGGATTTTCGTCTGCGTTAGTACACTGTCTCAGATTTATACTGATGCCTTCAACAATACCACTTTTTGACCCGTCAGAACCTTAGCAAGCAAGACTTTTGTAGCCTCAGGCCTGCACGGTCAGCTGAAAACTGGATCACATACCAGCAGAAGTGATGAATTACCTGTTGAAGGATCTCTAACATTATCCACTCCATGATACGGTCCTCAAATGCCGCTGACTTGGTTTTTCCTGGCTTCTGAAGTGCAAAAACGTAATACCATAAAAGCTTTATTTTTGTTAAAAACGATTTAACAAACAAATCGATTTCCCACGGATACCCACAGGGTTCACTTCAATTTTTTTAGGAAATCAGAGTAACAAAGACTTTAATTGCCAGACCCATTCAATGAAGCATTCCAGAAAAAAAAGTAGTTGAAAGGTCAGCTAGCGAAGACTACTGTGTGTGAAATAACTCAGTTTATTGTTAACACATCCTGGTTTGGGTTTTTAATTATGCTAGATGGCACTAGAGCAGAAATTGTTTTAAGCTGCATATAACAGATGGCATTGATAAGGCTCACCTTTGATCCCTACACAACAGGGTTGCATTACCCTGGAAAACATTACGTTTTCTTCTCCTTTCCCTATGCACTACCGGTGCAAGTTTCCTTCACAGATTCTTACTGCATAGGAGCATAATGCTGCATGAAAACCTGGCCTTGGCTGATTTAACAAAATTCTCAGTTCAATGAAACGATGTAGGCTCCCCTAAACTTAATTTAGCTAGGTAGAGATTATATAGAAATTATTTAGCTGTACTCAAATTAGAAATATGGATAGACCTGCTTAAAAGTGCACAAAAGGGGTGTCTGAGATCATCTGTTCTTGGTCGTAACTCAATTAGGGTGTCTAGCAAATTATTCTTTCGAAGTTCCTTGACTTTTCCAGGTTTTCCCTGACAATTTCAGGGGAAATTCTGACCACTGTAGAGGCGGTTTAATATATAAGACCATTACAACACAAGGCATTGAGCAGTATGAGGATCATTTTGCATGCGCTTAATCCAACTTGGATATTCCGAAATATTCAGGTTCGTCCAGTCTGGATTAAACGAGCACTCTCTTGCCCCCGACATCGGTAGTGAAGAGGCCACTTCCGAAAACCCGATAAAAACACGACGCTCAACAAAGCATGTCAATAACCGAATGGCAATATGGCACCCAGATGCACACTTTCGGCTACTTTCGGCTTAAGGCTTGGATTGAAGTCTGCGGCTCTTCCATTTGTTGCTAAATATAGTAGCTCTAACTGGATCCAGCCTAGCGTTGCGTCCTTAATCCAATCCAATCCAAGGCTTGTACTGGATTTGTCGGCTGTTCTCTTTGCATCAGGTAGCACACTCTACATCGCATGATCAGAGCCCGTGCTCCGCTCAAAGCAGAATTTATTGTCCATTTTTCTGCTCCTAAAGCGCGAAACACATGTTCGACGAAACCGCCCGATCCGACGTGCAACTGCCGGAATGACCTTCGGGGGCGAGGGTTTTCGTAGCACCGCAGAGCGTTGAAAACCCTCGCATTGCCTGATCGGACGTTGGATCGGACGGTTTTGTCGTACATGTGTTTCACGCTTAAGTCCTCATGTTTTTGCTCAGGGCACTCGATGGCGTTTCCGGCTCACTTTCCCTGACAGGGAAAATGACAATATCCCTGACTTCCCCGGTAATTAAAATTTCCCCGACAATTCACGGTTTTCCAGGTCGCTAAACACCCTGTCAATCTACGGGCTCTAAGCATTCTAAAATTAAAATTATGCTCATGTAATGCTTATTTCACTACTAAAAATGTGATCTAAGATCGGGTATGCCCCTTTCTGAGCGGAAATTTTCGCGCCAGCGGCACATAATTTAGCCAAGGCGACGGCGGGGTGCCTTCCCGAGAGCAGATGCTTCGTCTGCTCTCGAAAAGGCGGCTGGCGATTGGCTGACGAGTGCCCCTCATCACCCGCCATCACCTCGGTAGGATTATGCTCTGCCCTACTCCTGCAGAAAGTTCCACTCAGAAAGAGGCGCGCCCAATCTCAAATCAAATATTTAGAAGGGAAATAAGCGTTGCAAAAGTCCAAATATGTTTGGACTTTTAAGGTGCTTAAGAGATTGTAGAATGAGTTATCACCAAGAACAGGTGGTCTCAGAAACCTCTTTAGTGCACCTTTAACATGGTGTATTTACTTGAAACAGGCAGTTTACGGTTGTGTCCGAAAGCTTACTCGACCCAACTCTGGAGCAATGGCTCTGCGCATAGCATTTAAACACCTGCCCATGTTCAGCGTCCATTTATCAGTGTTTTTACATGACAGGATCCGTGTAACTCGGACCCAAATGAGTATTTGAAACACAGTACAAGGCAAAGTGCTCTTTGAAGCAATGAAATCAAGCTGAGTGAATCATTAGAATGCTTATAAGCCGTGTAAGTATAAGTGAAAGTATAAACTCCAGCTGCACACTGTTTTATCCCACTGGCTTACAGCAATGACGGGCACTCTGACATCAGTACCCAAACTGTTCCAAACACAACAAAGAAAATGGAGTGATCATCAAGCAATTATTTTGTTTTAATTGCTTGATGCACCACCACCACAAGCTATTTTGACGGATGAGCCAGCTTGACACTAAAGCTGTCAGATTGGATTTGCAACATCATTCAGATGCAACTATATATAAGCATACTTTGTAGACTGTTTTCTAGATATAGGCCACAATGGGTTCAGGCAAGGACAGACAAGAGGGCAGACAAAACGTGTCACGACGTCAATCTGTTTCCTTTTTGTAATCCTGTTTCCCTTGACTTGGGATTGCTTTAATCAGGATATGATCGTTCACCAGCTCGCCCAGGCTTTACCACTCATTGCGGCAAACATAGAGGCTGTTTCACCTAATACTGAAGAAAAGAAAGTTTAAAAAAATGACGTAAAGAACAGGCCAGCAGCATTTTGAACAGCACGCAGAGAGAAAGTCAGGGACCAGAGAAGTGCTATAAACCATTCATGTATCAGATACAAAAAAATAATGATAGATGTTTACCGTCCCCTTCGATGCCCCTCTCGACGTTCCTTTCGACGTTCCTTTCGACATTGCAGCATCCTCATCACTCGAGTCGGGCAACATTGACTCCAACAGCTCTTCGAGATCTCTGCGCACTGCTAAGAAGGATATACACATATTATGGGTTACTTCTGAAACAACCCTTACTCCTTCCTGTGAGGGGTGTAGCATATTTATATTAATCGTCTACGGCATGTACCGGCCACTTCGTTGTAGATAGACGTATTCACCATCTTGAAATGTGATTCCTGGAGCCAAATGCGCTTGTGCCACCGGTGTGGCAAGCCTTCCATGAATCACCATAGCCACAATTTGGAAGTGTGCTGCACCCCCACCTGGAAAGCTAATTCCAGGTGATCAATGACTGCAAAATGACACCTTCACATTGCTTTCTGAATACAGAAGGCACTATCCTTATTAACTGGCTAGGACCGGCAACCACCATCAACGTAGCCGGATATGTGGCTATTCTCAGGAGACTGTGTCGCGCCATTCAAAGGCAGTCAAGAAAAATGGGCGATCTTGAGCATGACAATGCCCAACCCCACATAACCCAGGAAACAATAGAGGCAATCACGACGTTGGTATTTTCATGTCTGCTACATCGACCGCACTTGCCCAACTTAGCCCCCACTAACTATCCTCTGTCTGGTGCCATGAAAAAAAACAAAAAAACTGCAAGAACTCCATTTCATGAATATTGACAAAATTGGAAACAGCTGTCTAGGCGTGAGGGCAAAACATTCTGAAAGGGTGGTTCCGGCATGGAATCGCAAGGCTGCCACGTCGTTAAAATAAGCACATTTGTCTCTATGGAGGCTATGTCGAAAAGGTGAAAATGCATAAAGGCTGCTAAGTATGTGTGTTATCTGGAGAAAAAAAAATCCTAAATCAATCTGCCATGCACCTCATAAACATGGCTTGCACGCGACATCACTCTGCAGGGCTGGTGGCAAGGTTCTCCCTACAGTGAGCAGCACTGGTCCTGCCGCCCACCAGTCCTGCTGATCGCCTATCTGTGTGATGTCCTAGTGTCAGTATAAATAACCACCCCGGCAGGTGGTTATTCCTACTTATTTCCAGCTTGAAGGTACAAGTTTCCACTGAAATAAGTTTCACCGACACATGTTTCGTCGACAAAAATATTTTCTTTCGCTATATGGATTCGACTGCATTATGTGATTCATTTAGCTTGCTGGAAGTTTAGAGGAAGGCTGTCTGTAGGCCGCGGCAACCCAGGCTTCCAAACAATGCCGTACGTGGTCACCCTTGCCGTCCCTCGGGGAATATAGTTACAATATCAAGGATCGGGCGTGCATCGCCAAGAGTTCAGCAAGCTAGGTTATGAAGTAGCCAGAAGGCCTAAATCTAGAGGCACACAGGCCGGCCCACGTACAGTGGCCCAAGTTTTTAAGAATATCAAGCAAACGTCGACAGCTGGGCCGGCTAGCACCGTGCAGCGGAGGGGTGCGGCGATACGGGAGAGATTGGGCACGTGCTCACAAAGCTCTTTCCAGTGACAGCGTCGTCTGCTAAGCTATTCCGTTGACCGCACACATCCCAGGTGCTCATCTGCTGGCAGAGAAAACCGCCTTTACGCAAAGATCTGAACAAAGCTCCCTATTGAAAATCGCTCTGATGGGACTTCAGGATTTTTTTAAAGGGTGTGAAAGGGACTTCAGGAATTTCTGAGATGTTTGAAAGGTGCACCGATATTTCCTGGTGGGTTCGTTGGCCCCGTCAGAAGCTCTCCTGACATGTCTGAAGTCCCCTTTACAGTGCCTTGAAACGTCTGAAAGCCTGTCAAGAACTTTTCTAATGGGGTCCGAAAAACCTTCAGGCTTCTTCAGATGTCTGTGGGCAAAGGCTTAGGTGGAGAAAACACATTTCGCAGAATTAGAACATAGTTGCTCATTGTACGCTACGGGAAAACAAAAATAAGTATTTGGAAAATCTCGATCGTATGTATGTACGGTCAGATTTTATTACTGCTCTCCTATCAAATACGAGTGGGCTCCTGGACCTTTCTGTCACTGCCCGGGTGTTCGGTCGCCAAGGAGGCCACCGAGGGCGACCGCCCCATGTGGAGAATCGACGAGCCGCGGGCCGAGTGGTATTGACCGAGCGGCGTTTTGAGGCGAACGCAATCTTGCCCGCTCGAGGCGAAATCCGTGCAACCATAAATAAAAAAAAGAAAAAAAAAAGCCGAGAGCACTGCGCGTTTTCTAGGAACAGGGATGCACGCGGGAGCGGCTCGTTCGGGGAACCGGCTCCTCGACGGGGGACGGTCCCCAAAAAAGAATCCACACTGCGTTTCTCTCCGCCCGGCGATGGGGAGAGGGTGCAGGGCAGCCAGGCCAGCGGTCGGCGGGAGAGGGTGGTGTGTGCTAAAGTCACTGGGTTTAGTGTGTGCAAGCGGGGGAGGCCAGCCACCAGTGTAGCCATTTTCTTTCTGCTCGTGGGCGGTTCCGGTTAGCCCAAGAGCCGCCGCGGATTATCGGAGCGGACCAATTTCCTCCAGGAAGGTGAGCATGCATGGCTTTGAGGGCTCGCCCCTTGGTCTGTTTTGATCAGTGCAGTTTCTTCCTTGGTTCCGCAGGTGATCCCCAGTTCGGCGTTGGCCGCCTTCAGCACCGTTCGAGCGCCATCGTGTTCGGCGCATTCAAGGAGATGGTGGCCGGTGTCGACTTACTCGCTGCAAAGCCTGGCAGTCGGGGTCAGCGTCCCACCGCATGTTGTGCCTGCGCACCGGGATTATGCCACTGTGGGTCCTGAGACTGTGGATGACGGCCGCTGTTCGGACTTGTTCCTTGCGCCTCTTCGTCCGTTCGACTTCAGAAGCATCCAGCAAGCGAAATATACGCCGAAGACGCCGGCGCGACGTCATCATGGACGAAACCGTGACTGTGCTCGGGATTTCTCGACGGCGGCGGGTGCTGCTTGCGAGGTCGTGGTTTTCGCTAAACATGCTTACTGAGACTGTGTATGTGTCCGTGGGGTGCACATGCTCGGTTTTATTAGCTGAATTACGGTACATCAGGAATATACCCAGCGGCATTGTGAGTATTTTGAAAGATCTTTTTCTTTGTGATCAAGAAGTCAGTTGTCCCTGTTTGATGTGATGTCTCGTCTACAGCTCCTTGCGCCGGGTTTGAGCAAGCGTTGCTCTTTATCGTCGTTTTGAGTTATAATATGCATGTAAAACTAAATGTCTGCAATAAATTTTCAATAATGTTTTGAACTGCATTTTTGTCTATGGTTCACAGTCATTTGGGCGTCTAGAGGGTTGATGGGCTAAAGGGTTTTTCTATGGGGTATCCCTGAAGGGTTTTTCTGAAGGGTATTTTTGAAGGGTTTTGAAGGCCTGTGAGGTCCCATAATCCTTCAAGGCTGACGGGCCCTTTAGAAATATTTTCAACAGGGCTTGCTTATCACTCGCTTTTTTTTTTTTCTTTTTCGGTCACACTAAATAGCAGCCGGCAGCAAATTCGAACACAAGACAACGCAATCAGACCGCAGAGTGAAACTATGGTCATTGCGCCACTGTTTATGCCGCGCAAGACAAGTATCACACCAGCGCGCTCTTCAGACGTTTGCTCTACGAACCGATAAAAGCAGCAGAGAGAAAGAGACATCAAGAGAAGTGGGCATTGGGTAATCAATGATGTCATGTCCATCAGCGCCCTGCACTCCTTTGCTACGGAAAAGGGGCTGTGCGCGGTCGACGGAATAGCCTAGCAGATAAACAGATGACGCTCGCACCGGAAAGTGCTTTGTGCGCAGGCGCATAATCTTGCCCGTACCGCCGCACCCCTCCGCGGCACGGCACTGGCCTGCCCGGCGGTCGCAGTTCGCCTGATATTATTGAAAACAATTGGGCCGCTGTACATTGCTGAAGTCATTAGGCACTGGAGATAACGAAAAAATGCTGCCGACAAAACGGACATGCGACTGTTTCAACTGAACTATTTGTTAATCAAACATAGTAGTGTCGAAAAAACAATATGTCGGTGAAACATTCGATGAACTGATTGCTGCCGGGCTTGCACACATCACTCAGACTACATTTTCAACAAGTTCCTACTGCTTGCTCTAAATGACACCTACAGCGCTAACAAAGCATTGCTGAAGTCAGGGTACTAACAACGATCATGGCAGTGAAGCTGCATTCACACTGGCATTTGTATCGCAACCGCAAAGCTGATCTGCTTACTTACGTCACCAAATGCACGTGAAATTGGACTGCACCATTAAGCTACCCCGTTCGCAGCCGCTTCAGGATCGCGATTCAACCACCAGTGTGAATGCAGCGCGAGTCAAGTACATGTTTTCGCGGAAGAAATATCCGTTGCAGTGCACAGAGCACGCGCTAGCTCGCCCTCCTAGACTTCGTTGGTACTAATAAGTTACGTCCAAAGCGCTGCATTCCTAGGCTGAAGCGCGAAACACATGTACGACGAAACCGCCCGATCCGACGTCCGACCGCGCAATACGACGGTCGGAGGCGAGGGTCTTCAACGCTCTCCGATGCTACGAAAACCCTCTCCCCCCCCCAAGGTCATTCCGGCAGTCCGCACGTCGGATCGGACGGTTTCGCCGTACATGTGTTTCGCGCTTAGGCAAGAGAGATCGGGGGGTTACGGGGTTTCAGTGCTCCGCCCGCCGGATGTACCTGCCCACCAGTGTTGCGGAATTGCGACTCCGGAGTTGGAATGATTCCGGAATCATTCCGCATTTTCGCGACCCCGGAATGGAATGGGGAATGGAATGGCGGTAACGATGAGGTGGATGGAATGGGAATGGAATTAGATGTCATTTGCCCGGAATGTAATGGAAATGGAATGGGCCCGGTCCTTTCTTTATTTTTTTTAGGGAAGAGGGGGGGGGGGTACGTTCAGCTAAACGGAGCTAGTCAGCGAGTCAGTTGCTCAGAAAAAAAAAATGCGCGGGAAACTGCTTGCAATAAAAAAAACACGCATCAGAACAAAGACCAAAGGGGGGAGGGGGTGGCGGTGGCGCCTTTCACGGACGCACAGACGACGGGCTTTACGGGTGTTACACGAGAGCGAAAGAAGAAACCAAGCGCCAAGCAAAAGAAACGAAGGAAGCGGCAAAAAGAGAAGCCGCCATGCACGGCTCCTCATCGTGCTTTTTTTATTACTTTTTTTTTTTGCGACGGCATAGACTCGGAGAATGCACGCGCGCGCTCAGACTGAGACCTGGGGGCGACTCATAACTCGTTGACTCGCACGCCGCCGCAGAAAGATGATCAGTTATTGTTTTCTTGTAGTTCGAGGAGCGTTGTTTAGCAGGTGACCAACCCTGCTGCTTTCCACGTTCATTCGGGCGCACTCCTTTGAAGTGCGAAATCTGGGTTTTCTTCGGCATTAAAACAAAGAGAGATTCACTTTTCACTTCTCCTCTTGCGCTTTGCTCCAACGCTTGTTTCTTTTTTTTTTTATATATATATATATACTGCAAGTTTACGTGTAAGTCCGCCTTTTACTTGGTCTTTGTTCCGATGCCTATTTTCTTTGTTATATGTTTTACATTCAAGTGGGTTGAGGTTACAAACAAGCTAGCGGATTGCCGCTCATTTCCTTTGACTTGAGTTTCTGCATACCTTGTTTCACCTTGCAATGGACCGCTGCGGACGCTTTGAGTCACCCCAGGCAGTCCAGCACAGTGAGCTTAGTAAGATCAGTGCTTTTTTGAAGCATTTAGCTTTTTTTTTTTGCAATTGTCTATGCTTTTGACAATGTCAGCTTTATGCTGCTTATGCCGGAAACATTGCACAATGTAGCTGTCAAATGCCAATTTTTACGTTTAGGAATTAGAGGAATGGAATGGGACGATTCAGCCATTCCAGGAGTGGGAATGGGCCCAGTGTCCTCAATCCTAGGAGTTGAAAGGAATTGAATTATCGAAAACTCTAATTCCCGGAATGGAATTGGAATGGAATGGGGCGTGCCCATTCCGCAACACTGCTGCCCGCAGGCGTTCTTTGTAGTAGCCATGACGTAGACATGCCAGGTATGTCTTGCTACCGGCTTGAGACTCTCACGCGCTGTGTTGCTCAACTGCAGGATGCTTCAGTTGGCATCGTTCAAGCGCTTGCCGTGTTTGACGGGAGCCCTACACAACTGCATCCCCAGTACTTGGTGCTCATTGAAAAGCTTCAGCTGGTGAGGAATGTTTCCTTCATGGACACCCAGCTCGGGATTTCCTTTGCAGCAGTACGAGAGGGAACACGAACAGCGAACAGGCGTTGTGACAGCGTGCAGTCCGAATGCTTTAAAGAGAAAGTGTGTTATCATGGAGAGTACTGCTGCAAGCCTTTTGTTGTTGCTCTGCCTAACCAAGTGGAGCGTGATTAAGGATGGCAACAACTGAATTCTCACGGATAGCACAAGCTTTTCACGAATAAAACCGGTGTCTACTATCCCAATAATCGCCACTTACGGCTGCTACCAGGATATATGGAAGCGGTCTAGCAAATCACAATCGTCGGTAACATTCGGGGTTAAAAAAGGCTCGAGGTACACCTAAGCGCTTGTTATGAGTTGTGAATGCAAAAACATGAATGTCATTCTTGCACACATTCTCATGAATGCCACAGATATGCATTTGATTTGACGACATAGCCCTGATTAGCGCCAATTTCTGGTCTATAACAAAAGTAGACACCGAAGAAAACAGAATTTAGGAGAAACATCAACACCGAATACACTTCCAAATTTGAGGGAAATTATACACCGAAAGCAGGGTACCCTATTTATGTTTTGTGGTGATTCAATTTTTCCAAATTCTGCAGCTAGAAATAATATTGACAAATCATTCATAGCCCCAAGAATGCCCTTTCTTCTGCTCACCTGGCTTTGTGTGGCTCCTGTTTTACGAGGCTGGTCTGCCCAGTGCAAATACCATATTTACTCACATAATGAACACACTTGCATGATGAATGTACCCGTGACAATGGGCATCAATATTTGGACTTTTTTCTTTTTGTCGCAAAATGAGCACACTTAATTTTCGGCTCCGCGAGTCTTGAAGCCAATTTTCTTTTGCGGCCACGTGGCCAGGCCAAGTCAAGCCAAGCCAAGCCAAGCAACTCTCGTAATGGCTGCAAGTATGTAGTTGCAGAAGTGATCAACCGTGAAGCCGAGTGGCACGCTTGCCTAGCGAAGCTGGGGTCCAGAAATTGCCCAGCTTTGGACGTGCCTCGTCCATCGGATGCATTGATGTCAACAAACACGCCGTCGTCTGTGATCCGCTTTCGGACAGTGATATCTTGAAAGTGGTTAGGCCTAAGAATGGTCGCATCGCAATCCGTCCTGAGTGAGCTTCGTAGGGTGCTTTTTCTTCGGCAAAAGGCACGCCAAAAGTGCCCTAAAAAAGTTCGCAACTTATAGAGCATGGTTACTGAGGCGCACCCACGACCAGCCATGGGTGCGCTCTGTCAGTGGAGACCTACCACAGTACCATGGCGTGTCATATTGGCACCTAAAATGATATTCACGCAAAGCGTGTAAATGCAAAAATTTTACCCCGTGTAATACAACACCCCCCCCCCCCAAATATGTGTCAATTTTTCGGAAAAAAAAGTGTGTTCATTATACGAGTAAATACGGTAGTGCCCTTCCTCACTTCGCTCAGAATCAAGGTGCAGACGGACAAAGAAACGATAAGTTCAAATCTCGTATCTCTCTGTTTTGGAGAGGACGGGTGGTGGTGGTGGCGAACTCTTTATTTCTCCCATAAACACAGGGGACCAGTCCCAGGACCGGTTGCGCTCGCTTAGAGGAGGTCGGCGGCGATCCCTTGGGATGTCGCGGCCTCCACCGCGCGCTGGATAAGCCGGCGTTGGTCTTCCGGCTCGGACGTACGCAGGAGGGGCTCCCACGTCTCTGGGGTGTTTAAGTTGTCTGCGTTGTAGTGTGTACAAGTCCACACCATGTGTATGAGGGTGCCCGGAGCTGAGCAGTGTTTGCACCTGGGTGCTATCTGTTGTGGAAAGATTCTATTGTATAAAAGCGGGTGTGGAAAGCTGCCTGTTTGTAGTTTGCGCCATTGGACGGCCTCGCGTCTTGTTAGATCGCGGTGTGCGGGAGGATACGTGCATCTTCCGAGTCGGTAGTACTGGAGGATGTCTGTTTCCGTGGTGAGCATAAACGCGCGTGATCTATTAGTGTCAGGGAAAGCGGGGAGGCGGGTCACTCTCTCGGCTCGGCAGCTAAGTTCTCGGGCGAGAGTGTGCGCCTCGGCGTTTCCTCTGAGTGACTCGTGGGCTGGAGCCCAAATGAGTAAGCAGGAGGAGGAAGAAGGTGGAGCAGAAAAAAGGATGTGTAATGCGTGGCGAGAGATACGGCCGGCATCGTAGTTGCGGATCGCCTGTTGTGAGTCACTGATGACTACTTCGGTAATAGGGTCGGTTAGCGCTAGCGCAATGGCGACTTCCTCTGCTACGGTGACCGTTTCTGCGTTGCGAATGCTGCAGGCTGTGTGCCAGCTGCGGTGAGGGGCGAGGGCTACCGCCACCATTGCTGGCTTCGGGTGGTGGTAACAAGCGTCGGTATACGTGACGTCCGGACGTCCGCTGAAGCGCTTCTCCAGTTGACGTGCACGGTCGGCCCGTCTCTCGGCGTGGTGTTCCGGGTGCATCCGTTTGGGAATGGGAGGAATGCGGAAGCTTTGGCGATATTCCGGGGCAAGGTCAGCGTAACTGGGAGCCGCCCTCGTCGGTGATATCCCCACCTGTTGCAGTACCGCTCGGCCAGCGTGCGTCAGTGAGAGCCGCTCGTATTGGGCAGTGAGGGTAGCTTCGATTAATTCGTTCACGGTGTTGGAGATGCCGAGAGCCATAAGCTTGTGAGTGGCTGTGGACATAGTAAGACCCAGGACCGTCTTGTAAGCTTTGCGAAGTGACGCCTCTAGCCTTTCGCTTTCGGCACGAGTGAGACGTAGGTAGGGTGCAGAGTATGTGATGCGGGAGCAGATGAAGGCTTGAACGAGGCGCAGGAGGTTGGACTCTCGCATACCTCGGTGCTTGTTGGAAACTCGCTTAAGGAGGCGTCCGATCTGTACCACCGACTGGTCAATGCGTTGGAGCGAGATGTTGTTGCTGCCGTTGGCTTGTAGGTGTAATCCCAAGATCCTGATGTGATCCGTACGAGGGATGCAGTTACCTTGGACCCGGAGGGTGAGTTCCGGAAGTATCTTTGGTGGGCGTCGTCCCGGGGACGGGATGATTATATATTCTGATTTAGTAGCCGAGCAGGTAAGGCCAACTGTATCGAGATAGTCTCCGACCCTATCGATGGCGGTCTGGAGGGTCTCTTCTATCTGGCCGTCACTGCCGCGCGTGATCCAAAGAGTGAGGTCGTCAGCATATAGGCTATGGTGTAGATGGGGAATGTCAGCCAGTAGCTTGGGCAGGCCTATCAGTGCAACGTTAAAGAGCGTCGGCGTGAGCACGGAGCCCTGCGGCGTGCCACGGTTTCCCGGAGAAATGATGGAAGGATCTCCGGTGCCGGCGCTGAGTTGCACTGTGCGGCCGGTAAGAAAGTCTTGGATGTACGCGTAGGTGCGATGTCCGACGCCAAGAGTTTGTAGTTGCTGAAGAATCGCTTCATGGAGGACGTTGTCGAAAGCCTTGGCAACATCGAGGCCGACAATGACTTTCGTGTCTAGTGTGCGGCGCATGACGACCTGGTGATGAAGAAGAAGCATAATGTCCGGGGCCGCTAAATGAGGGCGGAAGCCGAGCATCGTGTCTGGTAGGAGGTGGCTGTCTTCGAGGTAGTGAAGGAGTCTGGTCTGGATGACGTGTTCCATCAGCTTCCCAACGCAGGATGTAAGAGAGATGGGACGAAGGTTGGCCAAGGTGGGTGGTTTGCCCGGCTTAGGGATGAGGACTAGATTGGCGCATTTCCATTCCTGCGGGATGGTACCGCTCTACCAGCACTCTAGAAGAAAGTTGGTGAGGGCTTGAACAGAGGCGTCGTCTAGATTCCTCAGCATCTTATTAGAAATACGGTCGGGACCGGCCGCCGAGGTGGTCTTAAGGCGATTAAGTTCTGCTCGTACCTCTGCTAGAGTGATTGGAGCGTCTAGACCGGGGTTGTCCGGGCCCTGATAGGAGGGGAGGGTAGTTGCCGGGCCGGGGCGGATGTAAGTGTCTATAATTTCTCGTTTGAGTTTCTCTGGCGTGCCAGGATACTGGTGGAAGATTCGCTCGAGCTGTTGGCGTGCTTGGAGTTTGCCTCCAGCCGGGTCGAGTAGATGCCGGAGGAGTTTCCACGTGTTACAAGTGTTTGTAGTCTTGTTCATCTGGTCGCAAATGTACCAGCTCCGGCGAGTTAGTTCAATTGCGTAATTCTCGATGATCGTGTTGGCGCGCGCCAGTCGACGGCGGATATTGCGGTCCCATTTCCGAGTGGCGAGGAGAGCTTCGAGTGATTTCTTACGCTCCCAAAGATGGGCATAGTGGCGGTCGCAGTGAGGGACCGTGTCCTCTAGCTCGACGGTTTGCGTGGCGTGAGCCACTTGTTTGACAATTTGGGTTGTCCATGCTTTGATGTCAGTAGCGATGGGAGGTGTGTCCTGCTCTTGCCTATGCACCCTAAAGGAGTCCCAGTCGATCACCTGAGCCGGCCGTGTACGTTGCCTCGTGGGCTCTTGTATCACAATTTCGAGTATGAAGTGGTCGCTTCCAAAGTTTGCGTGAGTATGGCACCAGGTAGCTTTGACTCCGGAGCTCGTAAAGGCGAGATCCGGCGTCATATCTCGGTGTAGGCCCGTACCAAGTCAAGTGGGGTAGGAGACGCCCGTGATGAGGGTAAGCTGGTGCGTATGCTAGTCATCCCAGAGCCGTCTGCCTTTAGCCGAGTCGTAGTTATAGCCCCAAGCGCGGTGGTGCGCGTTAAAGTCACCGAGGATGAGGAGGGGTTGCCCCTGCGCTAGCTGCTGGGCTTTGAGGAAGAGGGGCCCGAAGACGTCTTTATGGGCCCGGGGAGGGCTGTATATATTAATCACAAACAGACTAGTGTGACGTTTGCGCGAAGGTCGAGGCAATATTTCTAAAAAAACGTGTTCGGGAAGAGTGGAATCTAATTTGTGGTGGAGAACAGTGAGGTTTCGTTTGACAAGAGTGGCTACTCGAGGTTTTTCTCGTTCCGATAAGTAGGTAGTGAAACCGGCGAGTCGCGTGTTCTTGCCACCTTCACCGGTTTCAATGTCACCGGTTGTTTTACAGGAATGTCACCGGATTTTTACCAAAATGCCACCAGATATTTTACCAGAATGTCACAGGATTTCTACCGTGAGTCTATTTCCAGTAAACGTCCATTTTACTGGATTATGGGACTCTTTTCACTTCCAGTAAAGCCATAATTTACCAGAAGATCACCAGATTGGCCGGAATTTACCGTTTTTTTTCTTTCTGTTTTCGGACGTCAACCGAAGGCACTTAGGAGGAAGCCTGCGAACCGTGGTTGGTTAGGTTTACCAGATGCTGGACGACTCGGAAACAATTAAAGTGATTAGTCCATATAGACCTGATGTTCTATGTATTTATATAACAGGGTCGATACCAGTAAAACAATTTGCACAACTGTAGACAAAAGCAATCAGACCAAATAGGAACAACCATGCAAGTTCTTTGCCGAAAAAAGATATATTTCAAGGTACAATGCCACTGGGTAAAGTCCTAGACGCACGGTAATTCAACTAATAAAACCGCGCAGGTGCACCACACGGACACACACAATTATACTGTCAGCAGCACGTTTAGCGAAAACCACGAACGCTCGGAGCGAACATCCGCCGCCGTTGAGAAATCCCGGGCACACTCACGATGTGGTCCCTAATGCCGTCGCCGCGGGTGCTCCAGGCGTCAGTAGCACGCTTAGCGAAAACCACGAACGCGCGGAGAGAACATCCGCCGCCGTTGAGAAATCCCGGGCACACTCACGATGTCATCCCTGATGCCGTCGTCGCGTGTGCACCAGGCGTCAGTAGCACGCTTAGCGAAAACCACGAACGCGCGAAACGAACATCCGCCGACGTCTAGAAATCCCGGCTACCCTCACGATGTCGTCCTTGATGCCGTCGTCGCGTGTGCACCAGGCGTCAGTAGCACGCTTAGCGAAAACCACGAACGCGCGAAACGAACATCCGCCGCCATTGAGAAATCCCGGGCACACTCACGATGTCGTCCCTGATGCCATCCCCGCGGGTGCACCCGGCGTCAGTAGCACGGTTAGCGAAAACCACGAACGCGCGAAACGAACATCCACCGACGTTGAGAAATTTTGGGCACAATCTTTTTCGCTCGCTGGATGCTTCTGAAGACGGACGGACAAAGACGCGTAAAAAACAGGTCACTGAAAATATATTATTTACATCTACACACCCTGCTGCTTTGGAAGATACAGGTCGCACACATGGAACGAGGAGCTGAGACTGAGCGTTCGTTTCCTTGTCCGGCCGTTGCTCCTTGATGGACAAAGAAACCGGTTGTCTTCAAAGAAAAAAATAAAAATAAAATAATCAGCAGAACGACCCTCTTGCATTTTCCCCACGAACCCAATGCGAGGGAGAGAGGGTGCGTGGGGACTCGTCCTTGGTGCGAGGCACCATAAGTGCACACCCAGTCGCCGGCTCGTCGCGGCTTTCCCCTCCCTCGCGTCGGCTTCGAGTAAAGGTCGGTAAACAGGGAAGCGAGTCACCCGTTTCGGGTAAGATTTCTAGGAAAACCGGGTTGTCAGCATGGTATACCAAAGGGGCTGCCGGTGGCATTCCAGTGAAGTCTGTTTGCCTGCCAATAATCTACCAAAGACTGGTAAACTGGCTTCGAATGAAAAGGGGTGAAAGTGCACGCCCTCCTTTTTGGATCGTCAAAACAGTTCACTGCACGCACTTCTTGAGGATTGCAACGTCGTCCCGAGCTAAAACTCGCACTCACGAGAATGCCGCTCGAGTGGTCTCATACCTGCTCTGGCCCAGACTTTTGCCTGTCGCAAATATCAAGTTGCCGGTGATCGCTGCCCTTCTTTTTAGATCCTCAAAACAGTTCGCTGGACGCACTTCTTGCAGAATTTCAACGTCGTTTCAAGCTAAAACACGCACTCACGAGGATGCCGCTGCATTGGCGGCCGCCATTACAAACACAGTCCCCCTGCTCTTGGCTTCCTTGACTTTAGCCGTTCCCCTTGCGTCGGCTTCCAGTGATGTTCGGTGTCCGGCAAACGAGAGTGGCTTCCGGTAGGATTCCAGCGGCGGGTAATCGAAAGTGGTTCTGGTATAACTTCCAGCGAAAGTGGCTAAGCTGGTTTCTGGTGAAAATGAGTGGAATATAACCCGTTTCCGCCGAATGTCATGGGAAGTTTTTGCCGGATTTTAACCATAAGTGGCTCCGGTAAAAGGTCCAGCGAAATCTGGTTACTGGAAGTGGCAGCCGGTAATATTTCCACCAAAAAACTGGTAAGCTACGCTGGTTTCTGGTGAAAATGAGTGGAAATTAACCCGTTTCCACCGAATGTCGCTGGAAGTTTTTGCCGGATTTTTCAATAAGGTTCACTTCTTACTCACTAGGTTTAAATGTGTGGGACTTTTTTCTGTTTGCAAAGGTAAAATCTGCATTGAAGGAAACGAATATTTTAAGATTGTTGAAAAGATTAAGGAGAAAACAGTGGTGCTGCTAAAGAGGTTGACACATGATAACCTACAGTGGCGTTTCAGACAGTGGAAACTTTGTGTTCGACGGTGTATAAATAAGCGAGAGGTGTATGTTGAAGTGGATAGCAATTAAGTAGCAAGATTGTAATAATAAACCATGCTTGTGCCACCAGTACCAATATTTAATAGTCACACCTCATACATTCATGTAGTCACTTTCACATGCTGCATCTTAAATGCCCCAGGTTAGCACAGTGCGCTGGTCAAATTGTCCCTCTTTAGTGATGGCACTGGATGCCATTTTAACCTTCTGCTGCATCATGGGTCACGTATGGCACATACAAATTTAGTACAATCATGTCTCAATAATATGAGTGGTTTTGTTCCCCAGAAAAATTGTCCATAAGGGGGATCCTCTATAATAACGAATCGGTGTCAAAATATTAAGTAACAAGCATAGCGCTCTCTACTTAAGTTTTGTTATCGCCTTTTCCACCTTCAAACTGACCACAGAAGCGTCCAGTCTTGCCTCTTATGCACAGGGTGACATACATGATTCATCATGTATGTCACCCTTAAAAGGGAATGACAGCTTTTGGCTTGAAAGCCCCCCAAAAAAACCAGACCAGCTTTAGGAGCGCAGGCCTTATCTCACGACGGGCAACATACAATAGGGAATTCCAGGTACACACTGTCACCTCTGCAAATTGTTCTTCCTTTTTTTTCCCTTTTTTTGGGGAAGGTGGCTTTCTTCGCAACTGGGCTTGTGGACTCGCATTCAAAATAGACGGGCAACATACAATGGACTATTGTGATTTTTGTGTCTTCAAACTGCGACCTCTGCTGTTCACTAATTTTTATTTTTACTTTTCTTTTGTGTTTGTATAGACCCGAGCCCAAAAATATAAAGACCAGCAATGAACAACAAACAACCTCTTTGGGATGCTAACTTTTTCTTCTTTTTTCTGGCATTTGCGGGCCCGTGTCCATAATAACGAGACAAAAATGCCTGCATTTACTCCTTTCATCCCCAAAATAGCCTTTCATAGTTTGGACCATGGGTTTCTATATGAACAGGACAATTGCGTGGCAAGAGCCTGGTAGCCAAAAATTTCATCCATATTGCCGCGCGCAGGGTCACGGACTTGTAGAAAGTTCTCGTTTACTCTTGCTGCGGACGTAACTATCGTTCATCCCTGTTTTTGTTGTTCTAGAAAGTGCTTGTTCATTCTCGCTCCGAGCGCGCTACGCTCGAACCTTCTCCGCCGAATCTTCGAGATACTGACTCACTCTAGAATAGAGGCCGCCCGCGACCTTGTCGAGTCAGTCTCGCCCCAGCGCTCGATTCTGCTGACACGTCGACTTCGACGCCCGCGACGCTCTGCTTCCTTCTGTTTCCTTCTTTATTTTTGGCACAAGTTCTCCACATTAAAGGAGCTGTGCAACGATAATCAATTGGAATGTTTTTCTCTCTACACGAGCTTACTGGCACACCTGGGACTCAAGGATACTCACACGCAACGCCATTGGCCAAGAAACTCCTTTGTTGCGGTGTAATTTCAAGGACAAAAGCGACCATTTTCATTCAATCTCTCCTTTGCAAAATTTGATGACGTAACTCGGGGATCGCAGTACACCCAAGTGACGATATTTGAATGCGGTTCATAGATTGGACCCGAGCATTGCGTGGGCACTCGACTTGGGCTCGTGACAATTGCTAGCTCGAGAAGCATTCGGGTAGTGACCCGTGTCCAATCGCTGCAACGACGACAACAGCCGAGCCATAACAATGTCTGGAACTCAGCGCGTGTCCTGCGCTTTGCCAACCCCAGCGCGTGGCTATGATCTACATTGGCGGCATATAATCGGGTCCAGATCACGTGGCCGCTTGTTCTGGCTGCGAGTTGAGGGGGTGAAGGCTGCTCGTTTTTATTCAATTTTTTTTCTGGGACTTCTATTGCGTGGGGTGAAAAACGAACGCGTGTTTCATAGGTCATTAACGTTAGGGATCCGTTTTAAGCGGTATTTGTGCACAGTACAAATATTGTTGCACAGCTCCTTTAAACGTTTATTTATTTCTGTTTATTTCTTGTTTATTGGTCACGACTCACCACCCGTGACATTCTGGTGGAGGTGCGGGGTACTGCATGCCCGTGCAGCGTTCCCCTCCCAGGACCCGCAGTGCATGCCCGACTCCAAGCTCGCTGAGAAGACCACTCAGCGCAGAACCTGAAACTCGGACCAGCCGCCGCACCAAGGGAGAGGATCCGGAGTACGGTTTGCTCCTGGATAAACCCAAGCCGAAGAAGACGACGATGGACAACCAGTTGCAGGTTCCCGCCGCTCCTGCTGTCGTCTACCTACCCGTCGCTCCTCGGACACCGGCTCCATTCCACGGCGAACTCCACGAAGACGTTGAAGATTGGATCGACCAATTCGAACGCGTCGCCCGCCCCAATAGCTGGACCAACGAGCAACGGCTGCAAAACGTGTATTTCTCGCTCGAGGGGACTGCCAGAAGCTGGTACGAAAATCGCGAGTCTTCATTGACATCCTGGGACATTTTCAAGAGCCAGCTGAAGGCGACATTTGTCAACCAGCACCGCCGAGAGAGAGCCGAAGACTTACTGCGTACCAGGACTCAAGGCCCCAACGAGAGCATCACCGGCTTCGTGGAGGATGTTCTCCGCCTAAGCGCCCGCGCCGATCCTCAGGCTACCGAGGAGAAGAAGCTGCACCACCTGATGAGGGGTGTGAAAAGCGAGATTTTCGGCGGTCTCATCCGGAATCCCCCAACAACAGTCGACGAGTTCATCACGGAGGCGACAAATATGGAACGGGCCTTGCTAGCCCGCGCCAGACACTACCAACCACACCCTGGCGTAACTACTCTAGCGACATCTGGATCCGACCTGGGCACCACCCTCCCCGACATCCGTGACCTTATCCGTGAAGCCGTCCGGGAGGAGTTGAAGAAGTTGCTACCTGCTGCCACAAGCCTGGATACGCCCTCAGTCGCCGAGATTGTCCGGGAAGAACTTCAGCAGGCGCTGCAGCCAGAAGTTCTCGCCAGCGCCGCTCCTGAACCACCGAAGCTGAGCTACGCCGCAGCTACCCGACGACCACCGCCCCCTGCTCACCCGTATACGGCGCCACCTGGACGTCAACCTCTAGCGCCGCAGTATTCACGACGCCATGAAGATCGGGCGTACGTCCGCCCAGAACAAGCTGCTCCACGAAAGACCGACGTGTGGAGGACGGCCGATCGACGCCCGTTGTGCTACCACTGCGGGGAGGCCGACCATATCTACCGTCGTTGTCCCTACCGGCAAATGGGCCTGCGTGGGTTCCACCCGAACGACCCACGCCCGAGGTACGGCGAACGCCCTCACGACATCGAGGAGTACCTCCGACGTTCCCCCTCCCCAGTGTCGTCTCTCCGCCGTGAAGCCCGCTCCCCATCGCCACGACGTTCAGCCTCCCCAGCGCCACGATCCCGCCGAAAGAGCCTGTCTCCCCTGCGTCGTCGGGAAAACTGAGTGCGGCAACGCCTGGAGGTGACGTTGCCGAAAACGACGGAAGCAAACAGCCTCCAAGAACGCCGGAGCGCTCCCACTCTCTCGACGCCCCGCATTGCACCGACGCGCCTGCAACGGTGTCCAACAACCTAAACGTTGTTATCGATGGCCAAAACGCATCGGCACTCGTTGACACCGGGGCAGACTACTCAGTACTGAGTGGGAGGCTCTCTCGCCACCTTCGAAAAGTCACGACGCCGTGGGATGGACCGCAGATACGAACCGCCGGAGGACACCTCATCACGCCTGTCGGAAGGTGCACCGCTCGCGTCGAAATTCACGGCGAGACGTGTCCTGTGAAATTCGTCATTCTACAAGACTGTTCCAGAGACGTCATTCTCGGCATGGACTTTTTGTGTGAATACGGCGCCGTCATCGACCTTGGAGAAAACAGATTGACGCTGCGGACACCTGTTCCGCCTTCAGAGAAACTTCAAACTGCGTCAGCCGCCGTCCGAGTCGCTGCCGACCACGTGAATCTGCCGCCGCAATCAAGTGTTGTCGTACCTGTCGTGACCGATGCAGCTACCCGTAGCGAAGTTCTTCTGGAAGGTAACCTCCAGTTGCTCCTGGGAAGAGGAATAGGCGTCGCACGAGGAGTAGCTGAACTTCAGGATGGCCGCACTGTGGTCCTCGTGACGAACTTCCGGAATGAAACGCAACACCTCACGAAAGGTGCAGCCGTTGGCCACGTCGAGGATATCCGAAACTCCGCCGAAATCGCCGCCATTACTGATGAATCCTCGCCACCTCAGCAAGACCGTACGTCGCCAGCGCAACTCAACATCGACCCTAAGCTTCCGGACCCAAAACGACGGCAGCTGATGAACCTCCTCGCCGAATACCGTGACTGCTTTGCGACGTCGTCGAAGGTACGCCAAACAGCCGTTGCGAAGCACCGCATCATTACCGAGGACGACGCGCGCCCTGTGCATCGATCACCGTACAGAGTCTCTGTTAAAGAAAGGGAGGTGATCCAGGAGCAAGTTCAAGAGATGCTGAACGACGACATAATCCAGCCATCAAGCAGTCCGTGGGCCTCTCCAGTCGTACTGGTTAGGAAGAAGGACGGAACTCTTCGGTTCTGCGTGGACTACCGGCAGCTGAACGCGGTGACGAAGAAAGACGTCTACCCACTCCCCCGAATCGACGACACGTTAGACCGGCTGCGCCACTCTCGATACTTCTCATCGATGGACCTGAAGAGCGGCTACTGGCAGATCGAAGTCGACGAACGGGACCGAGAGAAGACAGCTTTCGTCACGCCGGATGGGCTGTACGAGTTCAAGGTAATGCCCTTCGGACTATGTACGGCGCCAGCAACTTTCCAGCGTGTTATGGACACCGTACTGGCAGGACTGAAGTGGCAGAGCTGTCTGGTCTACCTCGATGACGTCGTGGTGTTTTCCAGCGACTTCGACGAGCACTTGCGACGACTCCGAGCTGTTCTTCAAGCCATACGGACCGCTGGGCTCACCCTCAAGCCGTCAAAGTGTCGGTTCGCCTATGACGAACTGAAGTTTCTAGGTCACGTGGTTAGCAACAAAGGTGTGCGCCCAGACCCTGAGAAGACTCGCGCCGTCGCGTCATTTCCAGTGCCGACAGACAAAAAGGCCGTGCGAAGATTCCTCGGACTTTGCGCCTACTATCGTCGCTTCGTTCGGGATTTCGCACGGATTTCCGCACCGCTCACAAACCTCACGAAGGACGCCGAAAGGTTCGAATGGGCTGAGGAACAACAGCAGGCATTCGACGAGCTGAAGCGACGACTCCAGACGCCTCCGGTTCTTGGACATTTCGATCGGGATGCGGACACCGAAATTCACACTGACGCAAGTAACGCAGGACTTGGCGCGGTACTAGTTCAAGTACAAGAAGCCACCGAACGAGTCATCGCCTACGCAAGTCGGACACTGTCCAAGGCAGAGAGAAATTACTCCACGACTGAGAAAGAATGCCTTGCGGTCGTCTGGGCAATCACGAAGTTTCGTCCGTACTTGTACGGAAGCCCGTTCCGCGTAGTCACGGACCACCACTCGCTCTGCTGGCTTGCGAACCTCAAGGACCCGTCAGGACGCCTCGCTCGATGGAGCCTCCGGCTACAAGAGTTCAACATGACTGTGGTTTACAAGTCAGGACACAAGCACAGCGACGCTGACTGCCTGTCCAGGGCCCCTGTCGAAACACCTTCCGGCAGCAGCGACGACGACGATGACGAGTGCTTTCTAGGGGAGTGAACACCGATGACATGGCACGACGTCAACAAGACGATCCGGAGCTGCGAGCCTTAATCGAGCACCTGGAAGGGCGCGGCGGTACCGTACCCCGTGTTTTCTCACGAGCCGTGCCGACCTTCACCATTCGGCAAGGTGTACTCTACAAAGAGAACTTCGGGAACAACAACTCGCCGTGGCTGCTGGTAATACCGACCGACCTTCGAGGGGAGATCTTTCAAGCATGTCACGACGACCCGACGTCCGGACACCTTGGATACAGCCGGACACTGGCCCGTATTCGTG
Organism: Ixodes scapularis; assembly: GCF_016920785.2. Taxonomy (NCBI): domain Eukaryota; kingdom Metazoa; phylum Arthropoda; class Arachnida; order Ixodida; family Ixodidae; genus Ixodes; species Ixodes scapularis. The sequence continues at coordinate 1,697,220 of NW_024609981.1, read as the reverse complement.
AAAAGTATTACTGGCCCAAGCTCCCCAAGACCGTCCACCTGTACACACGATCATGCCACGAGTGCCAGCGACGCAAGAAACCTCCGACGAGGCCGGCCGGACTCCTGCAGCCTATTTCTCCTCCAACTGCACCCTTCCAGCAGATCGGAATGGATCTACTTGGTCCTTTTCCGCCTTCGACGTCGGGGAACCGCTGGATCATCGTCGCCACAGATTATCTCACGCGGTACGCCGAAACGAAAGCTCTTCCTTCGGGGACTGCTGTGGAAGTTGCCAAGTTTTTCATTGAGTCCATCGTCCTCCGGCACGGCGCTCCAGAAGTTCTGATTACAGATCGTGGATCATCGTTCATGGCACAACTGACCCAAGAAATCCTCCGACTCAGTCACACCAGCCATCGTCGTACAACTGCGTACCACCCGCAGACCAACGGGCTGACGGAGTGACTCAACAAGACAATCGCCGATATGATCTCTATGTACGTCGACGTAGAGCACAAGACGTGGGACGAGGTGCTGCCCTACGTCACGTTCGCCTACAATACGGCGGTTCAAGAGACCACTGGATTCACCCCTTTCCAGCTGGTACATGGTCGGAAGGTAACGACCATGCTGGACGCCATGCTGCCCCATGAGCCATCTGACAACGAGAGCGACGACGCCCAGGCGGTTGCTCAACGCGCCAAAGAAGTTCGCCAGCTCGCCCGACTCCTGATTCAAGACCAGCAACGCGTCGACGCCGGCCGCTACAACCTTCGTCGCAGGGACGTCCACTTCCAGCCCGGAGATAGGGTGTGGGTATGGACGCCCATCCGTCGCCGCGGCCTCAGTGAGAAATTGCTGAAACGGTACTTTGGACCCTACAAAGTGCTTCGTCGCCTCGGTGATCTTAACTACGAAGTCCTCCCCGACGGAACGCGCCCATCTGCAAGACGTCAGCCGCGACCCGAGGTGGTGCACGTCGTCCGGCTGACGCCGTATTACGAACGATAGAACTTTCCACTCTCGTCGACGGGTGAATTGTGAACTGCGGCTCGCGATTCTGCTGCCTTTTTGTTTTGGATTTGTTTTTGTTTGTTGTTTTTCGTTTTGTGCTGCATCGGGACGATGCACTTTTTAAAGGGGGGGATAATGCCGCGCGCAGGGTCACGGACTTGTACAAAGTTCTCGTTTACTCTTGCTGCGGACGTAACTATCGTTCATCCCTGTTTTTGTTGTTCTAGAAAATGCTTGTTCATTCTCGCCCCGAGCGCGCTACGCTCGAACCTTCTCCGCCGAATCTTCGAGATACTAACTCACTCTAGATAAGAGGCCGCCCGCGACCTTGTCGAGTCAGTCTCGCCCCAGCGCTCGATTCTGCTGACACGCCGACTTCGACGCCCGCGACGCTCTGCTTTCTTCTGTTTCCTTCTTTATTTTTGGCACAAGTTCGCCACATTAAACGTTTATTTATTTCTGTTTATTTCTTGTTTATTGGTCACGACTCACCACCCGTGACAATATTCATGGGGACCATATCAGTGAGACATGACTGTATGATGGGTGTTTTTCTAAGACAAACAATAATAAAGAAAGGGAACTTGCATTAGCACACCTAATGCTGCCATTAGCCTTCCCCGACTTGGCGGCCACTTGGAACATGGTGGCTTGTGCAATTAGGTGCCTAATTAAGAGATATACTTGAATAACTTTTTAATAAGTAAAAATAGATATATAGTTTCACTTCGAAACTTGCTGGGCATCATCAAAAACCACTAAACCAGTAAAATTCAAAACAATTTGGAGCGCATATATTGTTTTCCTGCGTCCCAGAAAGATTCCACATTATGTTGCACCTGCAAGGATTCTACGTTCCTTATCAATCTCATCTTTGTTCTGTCAGCCTTGTGCCTGCATCCAATATGGTGGCTTTCTTCGCAACAGCACACTTCATACATTCTCCCAATCTTTCTATAATTGACTGATTTAGCAGTTTTCATTGGAACTTTGTGCTTATTCTTAAAGGGCCTCTGACACGCCAAAAAAATAATTTTTTTTTCATGCTAGGCGTTGAAATGGCATGTCAGGACATCACAAAAAAATTGTTTCACTATAGAGGTGCGTAGTTTTCTTATAAAAAATAGAAATACGAGGCCCAATTCAAAGTTCCCGCCAGTACACTGTGACGTAACAGTGTGCCGCAAGGGGTCAGGGTGGTCAGAAGGGAGGCATCGCCGGATGTCACGTGAGTTGTATCCCTCCTCATGCTTACCGCAAGCGCGTATAGTATTTTTTTTTAATATTTTTGTTATTCTCCGCATTCCCACGAGCGATTCAAGCAGACAAGGTTTTTTTTATTTGCTTTTCATCGCTTAATGTTGCTGTAAAGGTAGAAGAAGAGGAGTCAGTGAATTGACGGTGATCAACTACAATGCCTAGAAGGTGCTGTGTGAGGCACTGTTCCGGTATTTCAGCAACTGAAGAGATCACACTCCACTGCACGCATTTCCGAGAGACGGCAGGCATCTTCAGCCTGGAGAGTGTACGATGATTCGACGACCTGGGTGTCCGAACCTTCAGCAGTGCAATTGGGCGTGTCGTACGCTAGCAATCCTAATTTCTGCGCGCGTTCTAAATTTTTTTTTCACAAGTTGATAGCTTTTTTTGTGCCCAGTATAGCTCTGTATCATCGGACTGACGGCGTGCACTCGTACACTGGCTTGTACTCGCAACGCTTTCATCATTGACCTCGATAACATCGATCCACTGACTCTTCGTCTTCAACTTTTACAGCACGCAAACTAACCAACGGTGCAGCGATAAAGAGCTAGTGGAACTGAAACTTCGTTTCCTACAGTCGCTCGTACAAAGAGCAGAAAAAAAAGGAAAAAAAAAGTCTTAGGCACGGTCGCGGAGAGCACGAGGAGTGAAACTCACGTGACTTCCTGCGAACCCACCTATAGTGACGTAGGACGATGCCTCCCTTCTGACCGCCCCGACACCTTGCGGTACACTGTTACGTCACAGTGCACTGGCGGGAACTTTGAAATGGGCCTCGTATTTCTATTTTTTTTTATAAAAAACTACGCAACTCTATAGGGAAACAACCTTTTTGTAATGTCCTGACATGCCATTTGAACGCCTAGCATGAAAAAAAATTTTGTTTGGCATGTCAGAGGCCCTTTAATAATTAAAAAGTTAATTAGGCAAAACTATTTAACAACCTAATTATTTTAAACATTGTTTGCCTCATTACAGGCCCCTTAACTGTTACTAATACAGTGGCAACCCTATTTCGTGCCATGCAAAGTTTCTAGACTGTCCGATTGTCACTTTGAAGTAAGCGCCGGGTACATAAAATATATGACAGCAATGATTTTTGATGGAACCTTATGCTGATCCAGACAGGGTAATATCTCTGGTTCCAACAGATGTTATAGCAAACACTTTAAGTTCTTGACACGCAAAATTTCAGAAGCTTGTCTTTGATCTTTTAATAATATTTCAGACATTATGAATGCCAGTTTTTACATATATATATATATATATATTTTTTGCCATATAAGGCACAAATTTATTTTTGCAACTAATCTCTCATTTCTCAAGGAATTCAAGAAAAATGTTTTAAAAGCAATGTTCATAGGCCCAAAACTTACAGGCAATATATTTTTCATCAGAATAACAATAATGCAGTAGAGGGTCAAGGCAGGCTAAGTTCCCACTCCCGTCTTTTGCCTCTGGGCGTCACCAACTGCTTCATGAGATATTTTCTCCAACCTCATCTCCTGGATGGCACCCTTGCAGAATAGGCAGTGTCAAACATCATGATTCTTTTATTGAAATGTTAGTTTGTTACATGAGATCTTGTTGCCAATAAATTTAGTAAGCCTGATAAAGCTGATTTTTTGTAAAGGTTTACGATCTTCAGTAAAAGCTAAATAATACCGCGTGCATGGTCGAATATTCAGCGCTCGAACATTCTATGCTAAACACTCGAGATACTGCTGAGTGTGGTAGATGAGAAACCCGGCATGGTTTTGACGAGTCAGTCTAGCCTGGTGTCATGCCAATACCTTGTCGCTCGCTTTTCTTCTTGGTTTCTTGACACCCATTCTTTTGTTTTTGGCACGAGTTCGCCCCATTAAACTTTCAGTTCCCCACTGATCCCTGCTGCATCGTCGCCTGTCATCCGTGACAATATAGGTGCTTACCTGCTGAACCAATAAAAGGCATCTGGAACAGTCGAGCAAAGGTCTGTGGGTTAAAGGGGGGTGCAACGATTTCCGGACTTCGGTCAAAGATTTCTGGAAGTTGCCCTCTGACACTTCTAAGTAAAGAGCAGAAAACCGATTTCGCCTGCGTGTCCTAGTTGTTGCGTAAAAAAAAGATAAAGATTGGCATTTCGGGCAGCCCTGAACTCACTCCCAGCGTTCAGGGTCACACCTGGTCCCCCTCCTAGTGACGTCATTTGGAGTGCCATGTAGCTTCCTGTGTGCTATCTCGGAGGACGCTTCCTCTCCCTCTCTCCGCTGACATTAGCGGGTGTTATGCTGCAGCTTAGAGCCGAGAGAGGTCACTTAATCTTTTCGCCGTAGTTCCTTCGGCTGCCACTTGGGGCTGCAGGCGGGGGAAAAAGCTCGACTTTTGCTTTTCGATTATGCAGCGGAATCGCGACATTTTTAATGAAGGAGGTGTTTTCTCTGTCCTCCGGGTCACGATAAACAACGTAAAAATGACGAGATGAAAATTCTTTTAATCGTAAAATCGTTGCACCGCCCCTTTAATTTAGATCACTTAGGGACCTTTTTTCATGCACCCAAAAGCTCGGTTACATGGTACCTTCTCTGCAATAAGTCTCCGTCAAATTCAGCTGATTCGAACCCACCAACTGGGGACTCGTAGGCCAGCGTAAGGTTTTTAATGGGAAGTATTTGAGGTTTCACTGTGCAAGCACCTTTTCAACCTTCATCAAATGTTTAACAGAAAGATCAAGAGCTCATGTCAGTATCCCGTTCACAGTTTTCGCAAACAAATGCATGTGAAGAACTGCTCACTGCCTTCCTTTTTGTTTGTTGTACAGAATGAAATTGCAGAACAGGTTATGAAGACACACAGTTCATATGTAGTTTGCAGGACAAATTTGCCTTTCTTATTTGCGTGAGCCAAACCGTGGAGTTTTAAATATGTGTAAATATTGTATAATGGTTATCAACTTGTGATATGTTCGGTTATCAACCAAATACACTTAGTACCTGTGCACGCTAGGTAATTTCTTTTGCGGACGAGTTAGCTTTTGTTATATCCTGTGGTGCTTTCCCTTGGGAAATTGGCAAAGCGAGCCAGCTCGTTGCTGTTGCCTGGAATTTTGGTTTTTACATGTAGAAATGGGAAACGCCTACTGTACACAAGCAATTGTTATTTACCTATTAAGTTCTTCTGTGTCCAAATTAATTATCATCACTCAATAAAGATGTTATGATTATTGGAGCATGCTTGTAATTATTGAGCTGGATTAAATAAAGGTTTTAGAGTTGTGCTGGATATTTATTTCTTGAACACCAGACTTTTTGTTTTTAAATAGTAAAAAAAGAATAGCTGATTCCGCTTGTTAATCAATCATGGGCTGTTGCTTGGGCCTTAAGATTCAGCATTAGAGTTTCTTAATATGAAAATAATAATCCCCTCTGAACCAGCCTTCGGCTGTATACACTGTGGCGATCGATCATATAGAAGTATTTTATGTACTTTCAAATTAAGTATTTTATGTACTAGCATATGACGACAAAAGCTTTCATGGCCAAAGGCATCTACATGCAACCCTGCTGAGGTTAGGTGCAAAGTGACCATTGAATGATGCCACTATTCATTATGCACATTTATGACCAGTACTGGAAAAATAAAAATAAAACAGCTCTTTTGCTATATAACAGCTAGATTGTGTCAACGACCCAATCCCAAAGGCTCTGTGTGCCGTCTTAGAGGTACATGACAAGTAAGTCAACTTTTTATTTCACTAGTTTCAAAAATATTTCATATAAATGTACATATAGTTAATATGTAGAATAATGTACTTGCAGTGTATTTAATATACATCTTGCTAGGTATCTTTTTATTATATTTATAGAGTCTTATAAATATATTTAGTTTTGTACTAACACAACACGTTTGAAATTTATTTAATATATATTTATCTTGCATTTATGCATCTTCATTGTGTTTCAAATGTGCTTGCGGTGAAGCATTACTAAAGTACTTTTAATTAATTTTGCAAAATGCATTTTGAATTTTTTGTAAAAATTGCGTTAGTACATCTGTAGCGTAGTTTTAATGAATTTGTGAATGTAAAATAGATTTGAAATATGTTTAAAATATGCTTATATATATTTGAGACGCATTACTTTTTGCTAAGGGACGCACTGCCAACGCCTCCTCGGCAGTTCGTCGGGACCGATTTCTTCACTCATGAAGGAAAAGACTGCATAATCCTCGTGGATTTTTACAAATTTTATTTTGAAGTAGAAGAAATGAAAAGCACCACAGCTTCCAAAGTCAGAAAGTTCTGCCTTAAAGTATTCGCAACACATGGACTGCCGTTGAAAATTATAAACGACAATGGCCCACCATTTGGCAGCCAGGAGTTCAAGCAGTTCTTTGAAAACCTCCAGATAGAACAAGTTACATCAAGCCCCTACCACGCTCGATCAAATGGCGTGGCTGAACGAGCCGGGAGACAGGTCAAACAACTCTTGCGAAAGAGTGCCAACGGGGAAGAGTTTTACTGCTCCCTCCTTGAGTGGCGCAACACTCCACGAGACGATGTCCTCCAATCGCCAGTGCAGAGACTGATGAGCCGACACACAAGGACACTGTTACCTGCGCGATCGGAACATTACCTTCCCGCTGTTGTGCCACCCAAGGCTGTCACACGTCGTCTCACAGAAATAAGGCGGCAACAAAAGGCGAACTATGATAGAAACTGCAGAGCGCTGCCAGACATTGACACGGGTTCTAGAGTCACCGTCTACAACAACCTGCGGCGCACATGGTCACCTGCCATAGTCGTAGGACATCCAGTGCCAAGGTCCTACACAGGGGCGGATCCAGACATCCATTTTAGGGGGGGGGGGGGGCGGTTCCTCGGTATAAAACGGCGGGGGGGGGGGGGGGGAGGGGGGAGTGTTTATATTTTTTGTGGAATTATCGTTTTTACTAAACTCTCATAACATAATATAGATCTTGAGAGCTTTTGTATCGGTTTACCTGTCGGGGATGAATTCTTTGAATTAAAACCTTTCGGGTGACCACGCTAGAGGTAAGTATCTCGAAAGTTGTGGTGACACTATCCTTTCTGAAACTTGGGTTTCAGACCGACACTAAGTGAGCAGTCGATTTAGGGCAACTTAAAGACATTGCCTTGGCAGACATTCTGGTTGGAGCTAGTGCTCAACTGCTGCGGCAACGGGAAGAGCGGCTTAAATCAGCGGAGCGAGTACGTTGCAAACAAGCGACAAAAATGGCCCGGCGGTTCCGACGCTGCTCGCGGCGTCAAAGCACTGTTGACGCAGCGAGCGAAACGAACGCTGCCAGGCAAGTTCGTTGGTTGTTCGCCGTATATTTGGAATGTCCAGAGCGCAGCACATGCGGCATTGCCAACCCAAACTCGTGTTTTCACGTGTTCTGGATGCAACTCGAAAGAACGAAAGCGAATAATTGTTGAATATTTTTGAAAGCATGTTGCAGTTCGGGAATTATAACTTTTGAACTTAGACAAGACCTTAAACCAGCAATGGATCCTTCCAAATTATATTCAATTGCACTTCGTTTGGATATTTTCTGAATCAAAGGAACACTTACTTGTTTCTGGGTAGTTAGCTCATTCGTCAGGGTCGAGAGGACAGGTGCAGAGATATGATAGGGCAGAGCGGTTGTAAGGTCGGCGAATCTCAACTGGGCTAAAGGCCGATCACGACTGCAGCATGGATGTTTGGGAGTCGGTGTTCACTCGAACGGGCAGAGGCACTGTCTATTTAATTTATGTATAGCCGCATCTTTGAAAGGGCTCGTTTTTCCCAAGTCCGCCTTTCCTAAAATATGCGCCTTTCCTAAAATATGTCCCGCCACCTTAAGTTGAAACGGCATTGTGTACAAATAAATGCCTACGGCGTCGGCTTGAGGACCCCGTGTAACCAGCCTCCAGCCTTTAGAGTGCTGGTACCGTTTATCTTTCTTTTATTAGCTTCCCGCCACGAGAAGTCGTACCGCAGGCAGTATGAAGCCCATTAGAGGAAACATCTCCCCCTTCTGGCGCTCGTCGGCTTCTTTCTGTATTCCGCGCTGCGGCGCTGATCCTCAGTGAGGGATGGAGGCGAGGACGAAAGCGGGCTTATGTTTAAGCCAAGGTCGTGGGGAAGTCCGGAGCGTCTTCAGGAGAAGCTCAGACCCAGACTACACTGTACCCAAAACATTTGCTTCCTCTCTCAGTTGAGAAGAAAAGCAATTGGTCACCTGGTTGTACAAGCTGCATCCCCCCCCCCCCCCTGGAACGTCTCCTCCCGGTACGTCCCCTCCGCACTTGGCAATGAGCACACCATGCCAATAAGATACCTTTAGTGAGCCCGTGGGCGACAGCATCTCAAAGCAAGCCAAAAAAGACGTGCCTAAAGACAAGCCCAGAACCACGAAGAAACCATCAAACGAAAAGTGATGAAAAGGCGGCCGCTAGAGAGGAAGGATAATCCGCTACCCTTGAGGAAGGCTGCTTGACGTCTGCGTTTGGGAGCTGTCAGGGCACACATTTTTCGCAGACAACCCCCAAAGAGAGAGAGAGAGAGAGAGAAAGGGACTAGATATGGTTGAAAGTATTTTCCCCCCGTGCTCGACGTGCTGGCCTTGTTTGGAAGTGTGCCTGCAGTCGAGGACCCTGATATTTGGTGCACCTCCCCACTGTCTCTCCACTTCGAAACTCCTGGCGCCGTCCCTGTCGGGAAAACGTACCGTGACCTTGACGGAGATAAACCCCACTTTGAAAGCGCCCAGCAGGCGCGTCCGCCCACCGCTGTTTTAATCTTTTGTTTCTCGCGTCGATTGCTTACGTTTTTTCTTCGAGCTGACGAAGAACCCGGGGGGGGGCGTTGCCTGGTGAAACGTTTGGGGGGGGGGGGGCGATCGCCCCCCCCGCCTCCCCCCCCTTGGATCCGCCACTGGTCCTACAACATTCTAACCCCAGAGGGTCAAGTCCGCCGAACTACCCGTGAACACTTACGAATGGCGAAGGATTCTCGACAAGAGCTGACCTCCACGGGGAAAGAGACAGCCGGCACGGAACAGAGTGCCAGTGACTTACCAGAGTCAGCCTCACCCGGGACCGCAGCCGCGAAGAGGAACAAGGAAAAGAAGGCCACCGCTGCGATACCGCAGCGATACCCCAACCATGTTGGTGGTGACGCTCTACACTGACTTTTCCAGAGAAAAGAGATGTAGTAACCAGCGATAGATGGCGCCACGTCTCTCTCAGCGGTGCCGCAGTTTGAGCGCGGAGCGCGCGACATAAAAGTGCATTCGTTCGAATCTCCATGCTGGCTGATGCGTATTGCTTCTTAAAGGGATACTGACAGGGTATTTATGCTCGCCGAGGTTTTTAGTTGTACGTGACATATGAGAGCTCAACTACCCAGAACAGAATTTGCGGCTCGAAATTCGGTTTCTTTTCGCCCGAAAACCGCCAATCAAGAACTGGCCGGTTTGAGTCTCTCTCACTCTCTTTTTCGCGGTCACGGACCGTTTTCTAAGGTATCGATGCGACCACCAAATTTAATCAAAGTCGTGGGTCACTGAAGGCACACACTCAATATTAAAAATAGAAAAAAATATGAAACCCATTTTTTGTGGCTTCTAAAAAGCTCTAAATACGTTGATTGAAAAAAAAAAGTTCCACAGACAACCGGAAGCATTCTGTGCGTTCGTCGTTTCGCGTATCGCGGGAATCGCGGGGACGGCGATGGCTCCGGACGACGGGCGTGGGACCTCTATTTCAGAACTGTCGTTCGCGGTACCGGCGAATTCTGTCTACCGTTAAAAGAGAAATTTGGGACTGATCAAAAGAATTGGTATTCATCCCGTACGACACGCCCGGCCACCAAGCCGATTTGCACGAAGACGCCGCCGAGCCGTCGCTTCCTTCTCGTGGCTGAAGACATCGCTCGCGCAAACGTCAAGCACGACGTGTCTACTTCGAGTTGAATATGCACGCGTACGATTTCTTTACTAGGTGCGAATGTCCCCAAAGCGTGGTGCTTCCCGACTTCAACTCGGGAGTGCTTTTGCTAGAGAAAAATCGGCAGCAAACTTTCCAACTTACAGTTTACTATCTGAATTATCACTAAGGAAAGAGATCCACCAGAAGAGAGATGCCCCAGTAGCTCAGTGGGAAAGACGTCCGCTTCTCACGCGGTAGGACCGAATTCGATCCTCCGTGAAACTTTATTTTTTTTTCATACATTTTCTGATGTTTACATATCTTTTTTCTTTTTTTACAATCATCACTGAAGGAACAAACAAAAAATAACAAACAAATGATGTGGGTGATACTTCGCTCAATTAAATGGTATGGGATTTCCGTTTTGACACCTGCGAACTCAATGTAATCACTTTCCACAAAATGCAAGGAGCATATAAATCAGGTAGCGTCCGCTTTCCGAGGTGCCCGTATATGTTCTACAGGAATTCCAGCCAGCCATTGGTCCCGATCCCGTTGATCTTTCGGAAACTCTGTCGCACAATGCCACTTTTTTTCGGATGCAGGACATGTGAGCCAGCTCTTCACGCAACATCTTGGGTGTATTCTTTTCGGAGCCGATCATGGAAATTCACCACGGGCACTCACTACTCATCTCCAACTCCTCAGTGTACAAAACAACTCATCTTGGAGTACAGAACGACGAGCGGAACAAACATAACTGCAAAAGAATCGCACGGCGAGCCGTTCCTGCACGCCGCATGTCGTGTCGTCTGCTAGGGAGAGGAGAAAAAAAAACAAAAAAAAGAAAACCCGCACGGTCGGGTGTAGCCACGTGACTTCCGCCACTCACTCTCTTCTCTCCACTTCTCCGACCTTCGTCGGGTTTCGGTTTCGGTTTCGAGCAGTTGCGTCTTTTGGCTTTATTAAAAAAATACGCTACTCTGTTGCAAAATATTAATTGGGCAGTCCTCCGACACCATAATAAAGCGCCTGGCAAAAAATAAAAAAATGTTTTGGGGGGGTGTCAGTGTCCCTTTAGAATTAGGTATTTACATTTTCATCGTTGCCGCCACTTTGAAGAGCGCCGTTAAATTTTGTTAGCTATGTTTTATAGAGAACATTCCTATTCAAAATTACACTTCAGCCCTAATGTGGTATGAAACCCTCTCAGCCCTTCAGACCCCTTCAGCACATCAAGCCTTTAAACCTTCAAATCCCCTGAGCCCTTCAAACCCTTTTATTTTTGATTCCGAAATCAAAAACGCACACTTATTGTTCGAAGTGGTTACATTTTGTTTCTTTCTCAATCAAATTAATTGACTGGATTGAAACTAAGGTTCCAGGAATGTTGACTATTATTACAAATCATGCAGGTAACATCACCACCGAACCCCATGTTAGAATATTACGCAGATTATTCAGCAAGTGAGGGACATCTGGCATGAAAAAAACTTCCTGCTCAGGTGACATCAGCGAGAACACCAGGTCTTTGGCTTCTATAGTTCCAACAATAATCCTAATTAGTTTTCAAACTGCTTGATTGCCTCCCCATGTGTGTCATAAGAGCATGCAAACAGATGCCAATTTTTTTACATTCAGGGATTATGTCTACAGCTCAGGGATTATGTCTAGAGCTGTCTGCTTTACCGTCTCTGCATCAAAAGAGATGCCTGTTAGGTGATAGGCAACAACGTGTTTCCAGCGGGTTCTGATTTCCCTAAGCATAAACACAATGTCATGCGTTGGAAGGCATTAGTTGGGCAATGTCCCGCCGGCCAGGGTGATTGTCGATTCGTCGGGCAATGTCCCATAGGCCAGGGGGGTCGTCGGTGCTTCAAAGAGCATTCCAGAGGATGCATCATAGGAGAGGCCAGGTATTTGCTGGATCTCAGCAATCGTCAAAGCTGGATGCTATTCTTTTGTTTCCATCTGTTTGACGTAAAAGTTAAAAACACACCGGCGTCAATGTCACACAGTCTGATGCTTGTAATCCGATGCAAGCTAGAAGGGGCTTGGTGTCGTATTCAGCCAATAAAAGGAAGGGTAAGAGCATCCGGTTTTGTTTGTCAGTTGGAAGCTGACTTTGAGGGCACAAGCCTACAGCATATCGAAAAACAATGTACTAGTCTCGTTTGAGCTGTGAAAATGACTCGCTGCTACCTGTTTGGTTCTAAGTTTATTTTAGTTGGAAACCATCGACTGTTCACCTGGCTTGAACAGCTGCCCCCACGAAATGGTCGTTTGTTAAGCTGGTGTTTGACCCTCTGAGAACATTCATTCTTTGCTTCAGGGGCGGATGCAGGAATTTCCTGAAGGGGGGGGGGGGGGGGGGGTCAGCGTACAATCTGTTTAGGAACGCTCTTCCCCTCTCCCTCGTTTTACGCCCTAAATTTTACACGCGCAGAAATCAAGAGGGGGGTCAGGACATCCGCACCCCGCTCTAAATCCACCCCTGCTTTGTTTAGATGTAAAAAATTGAAAGCTTCATGCGAACACGGATTGTCTGAGCCGAGCTAAGTTGTACGCTGCGCCATATCGTGTTTTTTTTAGCTCATCGGCACATTTGTAAATACTTCACAATTTCAATAATTATCGCATGTACTCCCAAAAACAGGGAACGAAGTAAGGAAAAAAAATTTTGGTGACATTTAGAATTTATTTTTGAAAGTTTATCAACTAGGCAAGTTCTGAATGCTCTCGAGGAGTATTCCTGTTCCGTTTTGGACGTGCGCCCTCCGCATCCCCGTTTCTGTGTTTCCTGGTTGTTGGTGCAATATTTCCTGCTCAGACGCACAATTGGCCGTGGCATGGTCCGTCCAGGGGGCGCCCACACCTTACGTGCAAGGTGCTTAGTGAGTGGCATCTCCACGAACCCCAGCCACGTGTAGCAATTGCTAAAAAAATTGAGAAAACAAGTAGTTTTTACCTCTCAACTCGCACCCCATCGAACGGCCAAGTGATCCGCAGTCACGCGTTTACCCGCCAGTGTTCATCATAGCCACGTGCTCGGTTCGCCAATGCAGGGGGCGCATGCTTTGCTCCAGGAATTGTTGTCTGTAATTTTCGCAAAAGAAGTGTTTAGACACAAGCTCTAACCTGAATTCCTACAGAGGCTTTAGTTGTTATCGAGGGCAAACCACCGCTGGTGCTCAATCCACGAGCAGTGTTTGGCTAACGTGCATGGGGTAACCCCCACGGCTGCACTACACCCCACTAGCAAAGCAGTAAGAGCTACAAGCATGTGGTCATGGTTTTGAAATAGGCTTCTGTGGAACGAGCGCGCACTTGAGAGACACGTTTTAAAGCAAAGAGCGCGGGCTAGCTCCCGCTAATAGCCTTCGCTGCTCTGTCATTTGGGGGGCGAACTAACATGACCGGCTCTGTCGCTGGTGCTGGACCGGACTCAGCCAACCGGACGGCGGCTTTACTTTGTCGCGACAAAAAAGACAATTCCGTATGCTGTTAAATGCGTGTCCCAACTTCAAGCATTAAAACATGGAAAAAGGACGTGTGTAGAACAAATCACGGCGATTTTCAATTATATCACTTTGCAAGTCGATTTGGGCTGCTTGTTGCTTTGCTATTTCAGCTTTCATGAAACAGTGCCAAATTTTCTGGTGCCTTTGCTTCAAAATGTTCGCAAGGCATGGCAGACATACTGTTAATGACTTCTATGTGTATATTTATGCAAGACGCATGATCAGATAGTATCTGCATTCTGCAGTAGAACCTGTTGTCAAAGAAATCACCCTTCTAAATTCAGAGGTATACCAGAAGGCCCCTTCTTATAACTTAGCAGATGATGGTCTTACCGCTTCTTGTTTGCATGTTTTCTGCTGTTTTGTTGGAGCTGCTCCTTGCCTCTTTTCGAGATATTCATCTATGTCCTCTCTTGATCCTTCAAAGTTGGAGAGCACGTGGAAACGGGAGAAGAACCGTTTGTGTAGAAAATGAGTCACTAACTGTTGATAGCAGCTAATAGCTAAAATAGTTCCTCAAGATTGAAGCTGTTACTACTTGATCAGTAAGATTTTCTCTAGAAAAAAGCGAGTTGTGGGAAAGCTCAGAATGGCAGCCGAAATTTAGCTAACAACTAAGCTTGCCGGAGATGATAAAGGTGTGTTCACACAATGCATATTTTGTAGTGCAATACCGGTTTTGCGGTGCTATTGCACCAGCTGTATGATATGGGCTTCACGTGTCCCAAAAAAAGTACATGTCATTGGGGACCTTTTCGAAATTTTTTTAAGTATCTCAACAAATGTTGCAGTTTCAATTTGCAGAGTACTGTACTGCAGTTATGTGAATACTACAAAGCAGCAATACAAATTACTGTTAGAATTTTTTTACAGGAAGGCCTGTTTTCATCGATTGAACATATCCTGTTTACTCACCAAAAACTCATTTGCAGATTGCCCCGATGAATTCACCAGTGTTGCTAATCACTCTGCCTAAAATCTTTGTTGCCATATTCAGACATCACACTTCCATTATATTGTAGTGTTAATACGAATAATTATATTAATAACAATAACAATTATTACCGATCCAGACCCAGGAGAACTACGGTGCCTCAAAGAAACTAGTAGCAACTATATTCAGTTTATGCCATATACAGTCGCTTTAGTAGCTACCACAGAATCACTGCTGGCCGTTTACTAAATAGTAGCGGTGCACCGATGATCCTTTACGACTCTTTGACCAAAATTGCTGTTTAAATACTGTGTTCAAGTTACAAGCAGTTTAGTAGATAGGAGACTAGCAAGGAAACATCTACAAAAAAAAGGCGGATTTACGTTGCCCATCAACAAAGTGTACTACTGGGTAGTTCAAATGTCAGGCAGAGAATTAAATAAATAGCGAAAAATTGGGTTTGTAGGCTATGACACTAATTTTTCACAGGCAGTCGATTTAATTTACGAAAATGTCGAATAAAAAGCTTGCTCCAGTCAGAAGTTAGAAATAAAAACAATAAAAATTTGATGGGCCAACATGAGCTTAAACGCTTTCCTTTCAAAGCTAGAAAGCATTCTAGTGGGCAACTGGAACATTTCATAGACAAAGAGCGAATTATGGCAAGTAGATAACTTTTTTTCCTTGCACTTTTTTTAAACTAAACGTCCCAATGATCCACAGCGGTGTTTTTTAGGTTTCATTGGGATACATAAGAAATGTCTTGTTTTCTTTTTAACTTTTGACTGAGGAAAGTATTATTTTTTTTTTAATTTCACAAATAAAATCTACCACCTAGCCGGAATGGTCTGGCAAATTACAACGTGAGAGCTTACAACTCCGATTTCTGTGGTATATTTAGGTCTCGCCCCGACATCTGGATCATCTGGATCTACGGATTGTGCGACCGAAAGCTGATACGGCTCAATATCCACAACAAGTCCCGGGCAACTCGCCGGAGTTTAAACCCGCCACCTGTGGCTACGTACACCGGCGCTTTGCCTCCGAGCCACCAAGGCCTGTACTGGCTAAGTAACAGCTTTATGCGTGTTACCCACCAGAGATTGATTTGTGTGTGCGGATACTAAGGCAGCGCGATGCTTTTCTTTACGCTTGGTCGTTTCTGTACCAGATCGCTCGCTTGTATTTGTGGACCGAGGCACAGAAATGGACAAAAATTTCAAGCAAACTGCAAGAGTCCATACATTCGTGAAATAGCTTATTAGTGAAGTTGAAAGTACCGGTCGTGGTGATAATTTTCTCGTCGTAAAATTCTGCGCGAATTCGGCCGTCTCCACGCCACCAACAGTGGTAAGTTCGGTCGGCATCGAAATCGTCGACACCTTCAGGTTGGAAGTCTTTTATGGAAGAATTCAGCACAGTTTTCTTAAAGCCATCCAGGACATACTTGACTCAGCTGGATATACATGATCAGCTCGGGTGCGGCAATAGAAACAGGACAGCGAATATGAAAAACTAAATCATGAATGTACACAAAGTGAGGAAATGGGAATCCGGGTGACTCGGAACTCGGGAAAGATGCGCGCATTATAATTTAGTAGTAGAGTAACTCGGTAACTCGCGGTTCCTGGTTACTACAGTAAACATAAATATGTATTTCAGGTATAATATTTTATTTTAATATATTTGGACTGATAAATAAACATGAAATATGTTCCAACGCCTACAACGCTTTTGGCAATAAAGCACACATCCAGCCGTGACGCATCTGCGCACCGCGGGTGGCGCTAGCGCGCTGGGACAACTCTCCGGAGTTACGTTAACGACAAGTTGTGCCTGAAGCCATCGCACAAGTACTATGCACAAGTGCATTTGTTGATGTTTGTGCTGGACTTGCAATCATGTTATTTTTATGTCTACACATGCCATGAGCACGATTCCACTGTGTTCGTTCCCGGGAACGACAAGTTTTTGAGCAATGCGATTCCTTCTCTAGAACGGTTTTATTTTAGCTGGTACTGCTAGTCCTTGCACAAAAGTACCAGCTCTAAGCATGTCAGTACAAGTGATGTAAAAGACTTAACAATAAAGTACTACATTCAATTCACTGCAGACAATATGACTTGCGACAACGTTTCATGTGTTTTTTGCGTACTTGCCGGTCTTTTTAGGAAGTGGTGGTTTAGAACGACGCTGAAATGTGAAGTCCAGTACACAAAATATAATCTTGCAATCAGAATGTTTAGTTTTCTGCTTAAGTGTGTTATTTTTATTTGCAGTTGTTTTATTCTCTTTGGTATAAACAATTCTATTTATAAAACGTGCTGCGATTTGGCACTTTCATTATAGAATAGAACCCCAAGGGCATGGAAAATACACTCATTGCTAACAACCATCCTTGCATCTCGTAAAAAAGGTGCCAGCCATCTTTTACGACAGGACATCACATATCATACAGGAACACTTAAATCAATCTCTGGCGCAGAATTTGGTTGCGGATAAGGAGCCTACGCTGGTACCCAGGAAGAGCCAACCCCACAAGAGAAATTGGAGCTATGTACCAAGCCTCGCCATGCGTCTGAATGTGCCTACATTTGCTGCCATTTATTCCTTTGGCTTAATGATGGCAGGTTGCAAATTTGCCAGCATACAGCACATGTTGAAAATGTCATCCATCAGGGGGATCAGAGTAATGGGCACCGTTGTCCCGAGTATATTAATTCGCTGTATCATTCGCTCAACGTGAATTCGGACCTGGGCAAAGTAGTGTGTCGCACGCTTCTGGCTCACTGAACTACCCATGCACCGATAAAAAAGGCAGCATCACGAGCACTGCGTCAGTGTCTGCCAGACCTTCCCTGATGCCCGGAAAGCCTTTGTCAGCCAGTATTACGTCCCCGGGCTGCACAATGTTTCATAACCTAGAGTCCACCGTAAAATGGATGTCGGAGCATCGGCCTCCGTCCCCGCAGGGGGCAACTGTGAAAACATGTGTTTGGAGAGTGGCGTCTCCACGGACCCCGAGCCATGCGGGTTCGCCCGCCCACGTCTGGCTGTGCGTGGCTTTCCCGTGTCCGGGGAAAAGGGCATCCTGGTGGTTGAGTCGAACCCGGGGTAGGTTTGGACCCTTCGGGGCCCCCCGGGTGAGGCAATACACCACTTCGGTCCCCACTTCCCGTAGACGGGTGTCCTGGCTTGGCCCGACCAGGATGATTCAGTCAGTCGCCACCTCTACTATCCCCTTCCTTCTTTTACCTTTGTCTTCTCCTTCTTTTCACTCTCCTCATTTTCTCTTCTTTCCTTTTTTCATTTCCTTTGGCGGCAAGGGCTAACCTTGGGTGGCGACAGACTCCTCGTCCAAAACCACACTTGGTTATAGTACCTGGGCAGTGCTAATAGTCTAACGGTTCCAGCAAAGCCCTTTTTGTTATGGTCCGTTAACTATTCCCTTGTTGGGCTCCGTGGTGGGCGGCACACCACAGGTTCTGAACACTTTCCGCCTCTTATGGCTCCCTCTCTCTCTAAACCCGGTTCCAGGCAGGCATCCAAACGGCCCTGTCCGGAACAAGTCATCGCCAAAGCACCAGAAACAGAACACTTTGTTAAGTTTTTGGTAGTTCACTATGAAGACAATCAACCGCCTGCCGCCAAGCTGTCCCCGTTCATTGTTGCCAAGGTTCTTGAGCATTTGATCGGACACTCCTACCAAGCAAAAAAGTTGCATTCTGGGGACCTTTTTGTTGAGGTCACCACACAAGAGCAAAGTGTGACCATTCAGAAGATGAAGAGCATCGTGGAGACCTCAGTCACGGTAACACCGCACAGGACTTTGAACACTGTGCGTGGTGTCATCTCCGAAGAGGACCTGCTAGATGTAAGTGAGGAAGAGATCCTTGAAGGCCTACGAAACTCGGGTGTCATAGCAGTAAAGCGGATTATACTTCGCCGCGAGGGTCAGGAGATTCCCTCAAAACATCTTATTCTTTCTTTTGAACGGCACTGTCTCCCAGCAACAGTAAAGGCAGGCTATCTGAACTGCCGTGTCCGTCCTTATGTGCCGAACCCCCAAAAGTGTTTCAGGTGCCAAAGGTTCGGGCATGGGTCCAGGAGCTGCCGTGGAAGAGAGATCTGCGCCAAGTGTGGCAGCAACGAACATGTCGCAGACGTCTGTGAAAGCACTGTGTGCTGCTCCAACTGCAAAGGCACCCATGCAGCATACTCCCGTGCCTGTCCCCTGTGGAAGCAGGAAAAGGAGATGCTGAGTTTAAAGGCTAAAGAGAACATTACATACCTTGAGGCCAAGAAACGCTGGTCATTCCTTGCACAAGGCTCGTATGCCGACGTGGCGCGCCGGGGTCCTGCGCCGCGTATAGAGTCGAGGGCAACCCAGGTCTTGCTCGAAGACCTGGCTGCCGCCCTCAGGACCCCAAAGCCTACCCAAGGGCAGCAGGCTCCCTCTCTTCGCGGAGAGGGTTCGCGGGCTGCTCCCACATCCCAAGACAGGCCAGCGCCTGCTGCGCCTGTACAGTCTGCACGGTCTCCTACCAGGGAGAAAAAGCGAGGCCCTCGGCCTCACTCCCTGGAGAGACCGCCTGTAACCAAGGAGCTGCATGGCCCTCATGCAGCTTCTGTAACACAGAAGGAGGTGGAGAAGATGGACGGGGCTGAATCCCTCCCCAGTACATCTGCCACCCTCCCGTCAGGTTCTGGTCGTGGCCGCAGGTTAGGATCTCGCAGCTCCGACCCTCCCAAGCCGGCAGGCAAGCCTGCTTGTGGAGCTCAGGAGAGCGGTGCTCCTGCCCTATCCACCTCCCCATCTTCCCCTGAGTCTGACCAGGAGGAGATGGAGTGGCAGAATCCGAAAACCAAGCAAACAACTAAAAAACCTGTGATACCTCCGAAGGGATGATTTTTTTTTTACTGTTCATCCGTGTGCTCATAATTTCATATCTTAATAATGGTTTCAGTGCTAATGCAGTGGAACTGTCGAGGGCTACTACATAACCTGGATGATGTGGAGTTTTTGCTGGAGGAACACAAGCCACGTGCGCTTTGCTTACAGGAGACTCATTTAAATCCCAGCCATACCAACTTCCTCAGACGGTACCAGGTTTTCCGAAAGGATCGTCCGTGCTCTGTCAGTTCTTCTGGAGGAGTTGCGGTGGTTCTCCCGAGAGAAGGAGGAAGGAAGAAGAAGCGCCGTGGCGAGGAGCTTATGCTCCTTTGCTCCTGTGCTTATGTCCAAATTCGAGCCGAATTTGGACATGAGGTTGGCTAGAACACCCTTCTGAAGGCTAACGACGTCCCTTCCAGCAGGTCAGAACCCACAGTGAATCCCGAACTCGGTATTTCGCATGTGTTTTCGACCGCCGGCGAATGTGCTTCGGAGCTAGGGCTAACTCTGGAGCTGGCCAAAGGCGAAGGGCTCCGAAGAGAGCGACATGGCTGAGATCTCGCAACCGTCTCAGCCCCAGTCTTCGAGCGATCTCGAGCTGAACATCATTGGGCAAGCTCCTGCGACCGGCCAAATCGAAGCGATTGCTGCGTTTACACAAGCTGAAGCTTTCATCCAGTCACCGCAACGAATTCATGGAAAGCGAAAAACGAAAAGGGACCCACTGATATTTTTGGATCCCGCAATTAAACGGACCCGCCACCCTAGTAGTTCTAATACCGGTACGAACTCGTCCGAAGTGAAGGAAGATGACGACTGAGGAACTACTGACACAAATTCTGATCGAACGGACGCCGACGCAGACTCGGACACCGGCTTCTCAATGGCTGAGATATCGTCCACAGAGACTCTTACCGAGGGTCCTCTTTCGACCTTCAGAGAATCAGTACATGCAGAAGACTATCCAGGCTCCGGATGGAACAAGGTGACATATGTTAAAAAAAAGACGCATAGACAAGGCGAGCATAGTGTATCAGTGGGAGGACCTACCTTATCATACACAAGACTCAGGGGTACCGATGAGGAAAACAGGCCGTGCCACGTAATTATGTTTCGGTCGAAGGAACCTTATGATCTTACGACCATTCCGAAGGGCTTACTGCAGAGAACTTTAAGCCAAATAACCGGCTTAATCAATGAAGAACTTACGTTCAGGCTGAATAGGGACACCAACACAATCTCAGTCATGGTGCATTCGAGAGACGCCGCAGAAAAGTTTTTGGCGCTGCACTCTCTCACCGCACAGGATAGAGCCGTGTCGGTGGTGACCCACGAGATTCCCCCAAAGGACACAGTACGCGGCGTGGCGCACGGCATTGACTGCGGAGAGACTTCGGACACTTTAGCGAGTGCTTTACGGTCCAAAACACACGAAGTCCTATACGCGAGACTTCTCGGCAAAAACGGGCTGGCCGTAGTGACATTCCGCGGAACCAATGTGCCAAACTCTATCGTATACAGAGGGTGCATCATAAGAGTCACGCCGTATGTGTCTCACGCAGTGCAGTGCTGGAGATGCCAAGGCCTAGGACACAAGGAACACGTGTGCACCCGCGCGCTGAGATGCCCCGATTGCGGGTGGCTGAAGCAGGAACACCACGTGTGCGGACGCAACTATTGTATCAACTGCCGATCCCACGGCAACCACCTTGCGACCGATCCCAAGTGCCCCACCAAGCTGCGGGTGGACCGAAGACTTCAGGACAGAGGCCACGCAAACCGTAACCAGGCAACTCGAGACAACGAAAGATGCCGTAACCCCTCGGGAGGCCGCGGCAGGAGCAGGCCTCGTAGCCCGCCCGATGTCACGCTAAAAGTCTACCCTCAAGTATTAGCTACACACAACAGATATGCCGCGCTCGGCACGTTTTCTGACGGGGAAGAAGAGAACGAGATACCGAAAAACAAACCGAGAGTTACAAGTAAGAGCACAACAAGGCGTGATATATCAGTGTCACGCCAACTCTTGAACAACGCGAATCGGCGAGACGAGGCCGCAGAATTCAAAAAGCGCCAACCTAAGACGCCGAGACCGCAGCAACAAGCTGGAACGTATGCCCAAGCGGTGCACAAAATGCTCAAGACAGGTTATTATGCGGACAGTGACACTGAGGCGCAGGCCTGGATGGAAGAACTGCCGTCTATCGGCGAAGCCCGCAAGAAAAGTGCGAAACGAATTCAAGATCTTGAAGTTCACGCAAAGAAAATGGCAAATAAGCACGCTGAAATTCGGATGAACGAAATAGAAGCAGAGAAGCGCCGAGCACTCTGGGAAACCGAACTTCAAAGGCGCCTCAAAGAAAAAGAAGCAGTCAGGAAATCGCAGCAATGTGCATCACATCAACAACAACCCACGACCCACGATGTGCAGCAATCATGCAAAGCAGTATTGGTTTCCCAATCCACTCGACCTGAACAACCAGCCACCTGCGTCGTCACTACGACGGTAACACAGGAATATCTTCATGCCGCACTCGCCCAAATGCAACAGCAATTGCATCAGCAGCAGCAACAAATGCAGCAACAGATGGAGCAACAAATGCAGCAACAGCTACAATTCCAACAGATGCTGGCGGCGACCCATGCGGAGCACTCTGCAATGTTCATGGTCGTCCCTCAAACTCCGCCGATCCAGGTCCAAAACCGCAATGGCTTCCAGACTCCTGAATAACGCTCCGTTCCGGATCCTGCAGTGGAACTGTCGTGGGCTAGCAACAAGAAAGGCCGAACTCCTTACGCGCCTGTCAGATCCACAATATACCTGTGACGTTCTTTTACTGCAGGAATCTCGCGCCAAAAACATTACATTGTCAGGTTTTGAAGGGCACCACAACCCTACGATAGAATACGCCGGGCGTTCACGCCGAACCCCCCTTACTAGTGCTCAGGCCAGTATATATGTCCGTCATGGTGTTTCACATATCAAGATAGACACGATGAACTGGTGTACCCCCCACGCAGGAGGTAGTCGCGGTCCGCTTCGCTCTCGACGGAACCACTAAACGCCTCTTGATTGTCTCCACATACGTTCGGCCCCTCCACGCAGCTCACGATTTTTCATGGATCAAAGCGCTCCGCGATAAGTACCCCTCTGACTATGTAATATTTGGAGGAGACTTCAACGCTCGCTTTGAATCGTGGAGTTCTGCGCCACATATCCCGCGCGCACAGGACTTGTGCACTGTCCTCGAACTAACCGACCTAACGATCGTCAATAATTTAGGTTGCGCGACGCGTTATGGCACATCGGCACGCGAATCGGACAGTGTAATAGATCTCACTTTCGCACCCGCGTCGACCGCCCCTCGTCTCGCGTGGACTGTGCTTCCCGACGCGTGGGGAAGTGACCATTTCCCCATAGTGCTCGAACTATATGCAGGCAAACGCAAAATGATCAAGCGACTTACAAAGTCAATAAAATAGGATCAGTTCCGTGCCTTTATAGAGGAGCACATTGAAGATATCAACCCTGCTAACATTTCGGCCTTGCTCACGACGGCTACAAAGTCTGCGACTGACTTCCGCCAGGTGGATAGGAATATACCCACCCCGGACACGCATCTACTATCGCTGTGGGATCGTTGTACGGCTGCGCTTACCAAGTACCGGAGGCACAAGCGGCGCTGCTATCTAAAACGTGTGACCCTCCTAACCAAGGAAGCTAGCACATACGCCCAGACCCTCAGCCTCACACGCTGGTTCGCCCATTGCGAGTCCTTCGACAGGACTACGAAGCTCGGCGAGGTGTGGCAAACTTTTAATGCTATGTATGGCGAGCGCAAGTCGTGTAGCCCTGTCCCTCTTCTGACCCTGCTTTCGACAGACGCCGAGGAAGATATCCTGGATCAGCTTGGCTCGGCATTCTTCCCGCAACCTGACGATCTCCCATCCCCCGATGTATATAGACCCGTGTATGCAGACATTGTGGACACGGAAAAACCCTGGGAACCAGCCATTCACTGAGTGGGAACTTGATGCGGCAATCGCCCAGTGCAAACTTAAGAGTGCCCCCGGGCCCGATGGAGTTACAGCCCCGATGCTTCGTAATGCACCTCGTGCCGCAAGGGAAGGTATCCTTCACTGTTTCAACTCCATCTGGCACACGGGTCACCTCCCTGAGGATTGGAAGATGTCATGGGTTACCCCCATCCCTAAACCCGGCAAAAAACCGACCGACCCGAAAAACCTGCGTCCAATTTCCCTTACATCTATAATGGGAAAGTTGATGGAACGAATGGTACTTGCACGCATTCAGTGGCAAGCAGAAAACCTCAGGATCTTTCATCCCACACAAACGGGGTTCCGTAAGAATTTGAGTACCCACGATAGTCTGGCTATGATTTACCATGATGTCGCTGACTGGCGCCCCAACAGCCAGCAGCTCCGGGTCGTGGTCACGGTGGACATCAAGAAGGCCTTTGACACGGTCCCACACGAAGCCGTTGTCTCCTCGATGTACGAACAGGGCCTAGATGGGAAACAACTAGATTTTGTCCGGTCATTTTTGGCCGGCCGCCGATACCTCGTCAAGTCGGGCTACGGCCCTGACGCGCGGAGCAGTACTACCAAGGAGAACAACATTGAAGTCCCTCAAGGAGCAGTATTGTCACCGACGTTATTTAACATTGTCATGGCGCCGCTGCTCTGGGCCCTCCATCGTATTCCGAACCTACGAGCTACTGCCTACGCCGACGATATAACCATCTGGACATGCCAAGGCTCGGTTTTGACGCAAAAGACAGCGTTGCAAGCGGGTCTAGATGCCATCCACTCCCACCTTCGCCGCGTCGGCATGTTTCCGTCCCCGAAAAAAACAAAGTACATGCTGTACGGCCGTGGGCATTCTACCCTGGACTTGGGCCACACTTTTGACGGTAGTCACATAAGCAAAGAGCCTTTCATAAAGATCCTTGTTGTGAATTTTGGGTACAGCTCTCAAGTAGCAGCCGAATGGGTTAAATCTATTTCGCGGCAATGGAGACACGGCCTACACCTCGTCCGTCGCATCTCCCATCGTCTGGGCGGCGCGGTAGAACGTATCGCCAAGATTCTAGTCACGTCCGTCCTTGCTTCGAAGGTGGCCTATGCAGCGCGTTTCTACTCCCTCAAACGAGTCCATTTTGACAAGATTGCAACGCTGTATAACGAGGCCCGCCGAACCATCCTCGGACTCCCTCGACACACACGAACGTCAGAGCTTCGCAAGTGCCTGCACCTCGTCGACCTTCGAGAGACACTAGAGCAGCAACTCGACATCCACATGGCCAGACTTGAGCATACGCTCCAGGGGAGGGCAGTTGCTCGTTTCATTGGAGTAGCTGTAACGAACATAAGCGACCTGCCGCCTACCAAGCCTCCATGGAATTTTATTGATCTCACGCAACATGCCCGGCCTGTCCCGCAAAATACGGATGCCAAGCGCCACGCCAAGCGTCGGGAGCATTATGCTCGTCAACACCAAGCCGAGGTCACCGCATTATCTCAGGACCCTGCACAGGTCATCGTGTATACGGATGCTGCCCTGCACACCTCCGGTTGGTCTGCGACAGCTGCGGTGTTCCCGTCCCATGATCCTGCACAGTGCGATCCTATCGTTGTTGCAAACACCAACATGACCCCTTCATCGCCCGAACAAGCCGAAGCCCGCGCCGTCCTCCTCGCCCTCCAGACGTATGAGGTCAGGAATCGAGGGCCCGGCATGCTTACGGTGTTCACAGACTCTCAGAGCACGATTCGCGCGCTTAAAACGCATCTACTCACATCAAGTCCGACAATTGCCGCTATTTACGACACTGCACTTCGCCTGTACCGCCATCGAAGTGTCCGAGTCAGAATACGCTGGGTTCCAGGACATGCGGGAATTGACGGCAACGAGAAGGCCCACAAGGCTGCATTGGAGGAGCTGCATAGAGATTTCTCCTCCTCCCAGCGGACCTTACCGGTGCCTCCCGCGTCGCCCAACGATGACCAGTTTCCCGAAGACGAGGCCTACGTCTACGACCCAGTCGATGCTGTTCGCCTCGTCAGTCGGGACTGGAAACGCCGACTGGAAGCCTCTTGGACCCCAGAACAGTTTCCAATACCCGAAAACACCTTCCGTAGGCACCAGATGGTCCTGCTTCGACGCATTAGGACAGGTGGAGCGGTCACGCCTCATCATGTCTATCGCTTCGAGCTGACCCGGCAACGTAAACTTGACCCGTACTATGTCCCACCAGACCCTCGCTGCCAGCGATGCAAAGACCCAGATGCCCTCCCGAAACTTCACCATCTCATTTGGGAGTGCGTAGCTCTGGTTGCCCAGCGTCAAGAAGCCTGGGCTACTCTTCTTCCTGAAGACCTTCCGACGACCATGAAAGAATGGGCGCATCCTGCCGGCGACTCCGAGCGCCGGACGAGGGTCCTGGCTTCCCTCCTCGACTTTGTGTGGCGGAGCGGACTTGGGCCCTCGTTATAATGAAACGCATCATCATTTCACGCCGCCAAGGACGTAGACGCCACGCTTGAGAGCGACCACGCCGCGTCGGTCCCTTGGGCCGGGGTCGCGCTGCTCATTCATCGTGCGGGGGATGGCCTGCGGACGAGAGTCGCCGCGGTGTTCGCGGTTCGGGTGGCGCGTGCCGAATTTCTCTTTGAACTTGTTGCCCCGCGCCATTCGGGGCACGGATTTCGCGGTGGCTCGCGCCCAAATATGTCTGGGGGCTGTCTTTTGTGTGGTGTCGGACCGGCGTGGCCCCCGCTTTGGGGACTGGCGTTTGTCCTTGGTTTAAATAAACGTTGTTCTCACCTCACCTCCCGAGAGAAGTGCCCTGCGTACAGGTTTCACTGTCTACCTCACTGGAAGCAGTGGCTGTGCGGTTCATGCTTCACAAAGCTCTGACAGTGTGCTGTTTGTATCTACCACCATCCTTTACTTTGAAATCCTCAGATTTGAATTCGTTTTTAGACCAGCTTCCTGAGCCATTCCTTTTGATGGGTGATTTTAATTGTCACAACCCCCTATGGGGGAGTACACGTCGTGACATCCGAGGAAAAATTATTGAGTCTGTGTTATTCTCTCGAACACTTTGTCTTTTTAACACTGGTGAGCCTACCTTTTTTAGCTGTCAACACCTCTCTTCATCATGCATTGATCTCTCCATTGGGACTGCCACACTTTTCCCTAACTTCTCATGGAATGTACATCCTAACCCATATGGTAGCGACCATTTCCCCATTATTTTAAAGTGCACTGCTCCTTCATGCTCTCTCATGACACGTTCACCACGCTGGAAAGTAGACCAGGCAGACTGGGCCATGTTTGAAAGTGCATCTGAGATTAACCCTGAAACTTTAGTTGGCTTGGATGTAAATGATGCCTGCAAATGCCTTACTGCCTCTATAATTGAGGCAGCTCATAAAGCTATTCCGCAGTCTTCTACACGCCTTCCTGCTAAGCCAAAACCTTGGTGGACTAAGGAGTGCAGTGAGACTCGAAAAAAACAAAATTGTTCATGGGATGTGCTACGCCGGTACCCGACCACTCCAAATGTTTTAGACTTGAAACAGGCTCGGGCCAAGGCTCGATATGTTCGTCGTCAATCAAAAATGACAACATTGAAGGAATACACCTTCTCCGTTCATAGTCACACCAGTGTAAACGTTGTCTGTAAAAAAGTGCATAAGATTAATGGGGATTATCGAGCCTTCTGCATACCGCTTTTCGTTCTGCCAGGTGGTGTACTGCCTAGTCTTGAGCAGCAGGCCAATATTCTAGGGGAGCACATTGCATCCGTGTCAGGTTCATCGCATTACTCGGCAGCATTTTTAAAGCATAAGAGTGCTGTGGAGAAGAAGATAATAAATTGTTCTGCGGAACTACGAGAACCCTATAATAGACCATTTACTTTTCGAGAGTAACATGCAGCGTTAAATAAAAGTAAAAATACGTCCCCGGGACCCGATCGGATTCACTACTCTATGCTCAAGCATTTGCACTCCAATACCCTGCAGGCGCTTTTAAAATTTTTTAACCAGATCTGGAGAGAGGGTGTCTTCCCAGATTCTTGGGAAAGAGCTGAGGTTATCCCGCTCCTCAAACAAGGAAAAGATCCATCATTACCCTTAAGTTACCGGCCAATATCCCTCAACAGTTCCTTGGGAAAACCTTTGAACGGGTGGTTAACTCAAGATTGGTTTATTTTTTAGAGGAAAATAACCTCCTCGACAAGTTTCAGTGCGGTTTCCGTGCCCACAGACCAACGGTGGACCACCTCGTACGACTTGAGAAAACTATTCGTGAGGCTTTTGTTAATAGACAGCATTGTGTTTCTGTCTTCTTTGATATAGAGAAGGCTTATGACACAACATGGAGGTATGGAATTTTGAACGATCTTGTCTAGTACGGAATTCGTGGCCGAATGCTCTCACTCATCAAAAGCTTTGTGGAAGACATATACTTTCATTTCAAGCTTGGTACAACCTTCTCTCGTAGTTTCGTCCAAGAGAATGGAGTTCCACAAGGTGGTGTTCTTAGCGTAACACTATTTTTAATAAAAATGAACTCTATTGGAAAGTCTATCCCACAATCACTTTCCTATTATCTTTACGTGGATGACTTGCAGATCTCTTGCTGTTCGTGTAACATTTCGGTCTGCGAGAGACAACTTCAGCTGGGAATTAATAGTCTGATGAGGTGGGCTGATGCCAATGGGTTTAGTTTTTCACCAGAGAAGTCAGTATGTGTCAACTTTTCTATACGTAGGGGCATGATCCTAGAGCCTAGTCTGACCTTAAGGGGGCAGGCAATTCCTGTTCGTAATAAACACAAGTTTCTAGGAGTGATATTTGATAAAAAGTTGAATTTCCGTAGTCATGTACTTTACCTGAAACAGAAATGCTCAAGGTCAATGAACCTCCTAAAGGTGCTTTCACACAAGTCTTGGGGTAGCGATCGGGAATGTCTCCTTCGTCTCTATCGCTGCTTGGTTCATTCAAGATTGGATTATGGATGCGTAGTGTATGGATCCGCACGTCAATCTACCCTTCAGGTGTTGGACCCGATCCACCATCAAGGTCTGAGGCTTTCCACTGGTGCTTTTCGGACGTCCCCTATTCCTAGCCTATATGCTGAGAGTAATGAATATTCACTTGAAAAAAGATGGTTTTATTTAGGCTTCCAGTATGCATTAAGAATTCGCTCTGTCCCTTCTCATCCGATCCAGGAAGCAATTCAGGATTCTCGGTATGAAACTACATTCCAGAACAAGCCATCTGTCGTACCCCCTTTTACGCAGAGAATTAAAACATATTCACAAGCTTACAACCTTGACAGTTTCAGCCTAGTTGCTCAACTTCCACTGGCAGTGGCTCCTTGGGAGTGCGTAGCACCCATAATCAATTTTACACTGATCAAATATAATAAGCGGCAAACGCTTGTTGCTGCCCTGCAGCAGGAGTTTTCCCAGGTTGCTTATACGTACAGTGACTGTAGGAGTTTCTTCACAGATGGTACTAAGAGTGACTCTGCTGTTGGTTGTGCTTTTATAAGCGAGACATGGAAGGTTGTTAGGCGTCTTGATGCCAGAGCCTCAATATTTACTGCAGAATTATATGCTTTAATTTTAGCTGTTGAATTCATTATAGAAAACGCTATCCAGCATTCTGTTATCTACTCTGATTCTCTCAGCGCTTTAAAGGCACTTGCTTCTTTGGAAGTACCAAAAAATACCTTCGTTACTAGGCTCCGGAACATTGTGCACACTGCAGCAAAATCAGATTTACACATCAATTTCTGTTGGGTACCTAGTCACGTCGGTATTCAGTGAAATGAGGATGCTGATAGAGCTGCCAGTACGTGCATTGAGAGGCAAGTGGATATCAAGGACATTCCGTACACTGATTACAAACATAGTCTTAAAAAAGCAATCCAGAAAAAGTGGCAGTTAGAATGGGACACGGAAATACACAACAAGCTTCATTGTGTGAAACCTACCCTGCGGGAATGGGCAAGTTGCCGACACAGGGAGCGCTTCTTTGAGGTTGTGCTCTGTCGTCTCAGACTGGGACACACCCATCTCACGCATGGGTACCTCCTACGGGCAGAGGCAGCTCCGAAATGTGAACACTGTAACGAGTGTTTGAGCGTCTTGCATATTCTTATCGTATGTTCTAAGTACCATCACGAACGCACCACTTTTTTCTCTACCTTTTTCCGGAATCGCGTCCCGTTCCAACCGGCATTATTATTGGGTGACAAACCTCTTGTGCCGCACCATCAAGTTTTTAAGTTTTTAGATCGCATTGGCATCCTACATCGGCTATGAAATTTAGTTTGTTTTCTTTTCTATTACGTTTACCTGAAAATTAGTGGTGGCAGAGAGCCGGCGATCTTGTATCGTCGGCACATTTTCCATACTTCCTTGCGTGAATGAAATTCCTTTAGAGTACCTCTGGTTAGTGGAGCATTGGTTAAAATTTCTGGAGGCCTTAATAGGCCTGTATCTTGTAAGGTTTTAATCATTCAATTTCCATAGTTTTAAGATGGATCTACTTACTATAGGTCTTTTCAGTATATCCTTTAACTTACCTTGTGTTTGGCACACTACGGCCTTAGTTGCCGCTGTGCCATTAAACACCTAACTTTCTTCTTCTTCATCGGCCTCCGTACGCCATTGAACGGAAACAAATTTCCCCATTAGGGGCTATAGCAACCAGAAACTTAAGAGTGTAGCCACTCACGTAGCTCGAGTACAGCACGCGCTGCTGGCCTACACTATTCGGCGTCTCTGTTCTCACTTCGGTGGAATCGATATTCATTTTGAATTTAAGGTAGTGGGCTTCAAGACACTCTGGCAACATAGCCCGCATAATGCTAAATGGAGGCCGAAAAATCCACCTCGCTGTCGCAGCAGTCAACGTTTTTAGCACAGCTCGAAAGTGGCGTGATGCCGTTGTTCTGTCAACACTAAAAGTACACCAAGTGCAGTGTAGCTCAACTCGAGTTTCAGCTTCATTAGAAAGAAGAGCAGCCGTTTCCCCAGCGTCACTCACAGCTCCGCTCGGGGACAAGGGCAACATGCTCAAAAACAAAGCAAATGCACGCATGCTTAAATTTCAAATGCCTTGTAACGAATCCTCTGAATGTTGGATGCCTTCATGACCTCCGAAGAAACTTGTCCTCTCAGCTGGACCTGAATATTTGAAGATACCCCCTGCCGGTGCTGTGTCCTAAAGTCGCAAACTTCGCGATGTGTGATTTGTGTGCAACCATCTCCACCTTCGAGGAAGCACGCGTAGACTGCAAAGCCTCGACTGTAAGTACCGAGATCATCGGCCTGGATGTCCTTAAAGAGCATTTCCTATTTTGCGAATTTAGAGAGGCCAGCCATGAAACGTGCATTGTTTTGGTGCTGAAAGACAGGTGCTCTAAGGGAGCTAAGGCTCTATGGGTGCACTGCGGCGTGTGTTACAATCACCGTACTAATTTTGATTTGCCACAGAATTAGTCTTTCCGCTATTGGCACTGAGTGGCTGTAACTAGCATCCCGGATTTCCTGACCCCAACTGCGTCGGTGCAGGTCAGTCGGCACATAATTTTTTATTATCCGACTAGCTCGGGTTTTGATATGCAGATTTAGTGAATGACATATCAACTGGTTTTGTGATGCTTTCCCGAGTTTCTGTTTCAAAATACCACCTCCCAACAAAAATTAAAAAGATAAATCGGGTTCAATTTTTGGTCTGGTTATGCAAAACTAAGAGATTGATACCTCTACGACTTTTTGAAGAGCTGGTTATCTTAGCTCGCGTCTCCAGTTTAGCATTGTCCTGACTTCGATGTATTCTGGTCTGTGTCAGATACCTCACGTTAACCGCAATTAACTCACTTCGTTATTATTGGCCAATCTCACTTCGAGTGATCCATTCGACGGAGAGTGCAGTAGCACTTCCCATGATCATAAAAATCATTAAAGCAAAACCGAAAGAAGTGTCGAAAGCACGAGCCAGGTTTTTTTTTTAAATGCACGGTGTTCTTTACTTTCCGATTGGCTCATAATCGAGTATATTTTTTATTATTTTTCTACCTTTCGGGGTCTGCATAAAATCAATGCCGGCTCATACTCAAGTAAATAGCGTACGGAAACAAAATCGATTTCATAGTACGGCTGTAACCGTAACAAAGCTGCCAGTTTTTCGGTTTGAGTTCCTACTTTTCAGCTTCTGTTGCATTTTGCTGCAATCAAAAGATGGCTGGGAACAAGACAAAATAACAACCAACTCACCACTGAACACTTCTTCTGAAGTTCCGCAGCTTTACACAGCAGCTCCAATTTCCGTTCTAGGCTTCCACTGCTATCTGAATCATGCTTAGAAAACACTGGGCTGGTTCCACCTGTAGATGGTAATCCTGAAGATGCTGCAGTTGAGGCAGCTGAACATGTTGATCGCTCCCACTACCTGCAAACAAGTATGCACAATCAAATACATATCTGCTAATTTTGCGCTATACACTTCCTATCAGAATACTGGGAATCGCAGGTGTCATGTCACATGTTCAATGCCATAGAAGGACGAAATGAATGCCATGGACTCCCAGTTGGGTGAAAAGGTTCCGTTCACAAGGTACACTTTAAGTGCGACATTGTCATCTTTGGTGTGTCATTACGTCTCCACGGACCCCGAGCCCCGCAGGGGGCGCCTGCACCTTAGGTGCTAGGTGCTTGGTGAGTAGCGTCACCACGGACCCCAGCCACGTGGGCCACCATACCCGCACGCAGGGGGCACCTACTTTAGTAGGTGCTTGGTGAGTGGCGTCACTACGAACCCCGAGCCATGTGGGTTCGCCCACCCACGTCTGGCTGTGCGTGGCGTACCCGTGTCCGGGGAAAAGGGGACCCTGGTGGTTGAGCCAAGCCCGGGGTATGTTTGGACCCTTCGGGGCCCCCCGGGCGAGGCAATATACCGCTTCGGCCCCTGCTTCTCGTAGACGGGTGTCCTGGCTTGGCCCGACCAGGATGATTAGGTCAGTCGCCTTTCTCCACCTCTCCTTTCTATACCTTTCTTCTTCTTCTCCTCTTCCTTCTTATTTCACCTTCTTTGGCGGCAAGGGCTAACCTTGGGTGGTGACAGATACCCTCGTCCAAATCCACACTTGGTTATAGTTTCCCGACAGCACTGTTAGCGTAACGTCTCCAGCCAAGCCCATCTTCTTATGGTGCGTTACCTAACCCCTTGTTGGGCTCGGTGGTGGGCGGTGCACCGCGGATTCTGAACACTCTTTGCCCTCCTATGGCGCCCCACCCCTCCAAACCCCGTTCAGGGCAAGCCTCTAAAAGGCGTTGTCTTGAACCCAAGACCATTGAAAAAGAATCTAAAGAAGAAGCCTTTACAAAGTTTTTTGTCATTCATTCGCTGGATGAACAGAAACCAGTTGCAAAGCTCTCACCCTTTGTTGTTGCTAAAGTTCTCGAGCACCTTGTAGGGTTCTCCTATAAGGCTAAGAAGCTCTACTGTGGAGACCTCCTTGTGGAGGTAGAAACAAAAAAACAAAGTGAAGCACTCTCTAAGATGACCATCATTGTTGACTTGAAAGTGTCGGTGAGCCCTCACCGTACACTTAACACCATTCGTGGTGTCCTCTCTGAGGATGACTTCCTTCATACCAGTGAGGGGGAATTTCTTGAGGGCCTCGAAGGCTCTGGTGTCGTCGCCGTCAAACGAATATTGTTTAAAAAGAATGGTGAAGAAATTCCCTCGAAGCATGTTATTTTGACTTTCGAGAGACACACTCTACCAGAGACAATTAAAGCAGGGTACCTTAATTGCCACATCCGCCCTTATGTCCCCAACCCACAGCGGTGCTTCCGTTGTCAGCGTTTTGGCCACGGATAACGCAGCTGTCGCGGAAGGGAGACATGTGCAAAGTGTGGAAGTCAAGGCCACGTCTCCGACATTTGCGAGGCCGTGGCCCATTGCGCCAACTGCGGTGGACCACACCCCGCTTACTACCGCAGCTGTCCTTTTTTTCAGCAAGAAAAAGATATTCTTGCCCTTAAAGCCAAAGAAAATATCACATACATAGAAGCAAAAAAGCGTTTTTCCTTTTTGTCGAAGGGTAGTTATGCTGAGGCGGTGCGCAGGGGCCCTGCACCGCGCTCGGAGTCGAGGGCCACCCAGGTCTCTCCCGAGACCTTGGCGGCCGACCTTAGGGCCCCGGCTCCCTGACCAGGGCAGCGGCAGCTTCCTCCAGCCCCTGGTGGTAGCATACAGGCTGCCCCTCCATCCAAGGACAGGCCGGCAGCAGCCGCGCCTGCCCCCTCTCTTAGGTCCCCTCCTAGGGAGGAGCGAGCTTCTCGCTCCTGCTCGGTGGAGAGGGTCCCCCTACCGAAGGAGCAGCATGGTACCCATGCAGCTCCTGTGAAAGGAGGTGTCAAGACAAGCTTGGGTGACTCCTCGCCCAGTTCGTCCGCCACTCCTCCATCCGGTCGTGGCCGGGGTTTTCCCCCGCGCATGCCAGGCCGTACCAGCTCTGTCATGCTCCATCCATCGGACACTTCCCAGGACATGGAGATACCAACTGATGCTGACAGTCAGTCTACTCCTGGGTCCGACCAGGACGGTATGGAACGGGAGACAGCTTCTCGTAAATCTAAAAAAGAAACAACCTGTAGTAGTGCCCAAGTGATAGCTTCGATAGCTGTTTTATTGTGATCACATCGTCCACTTAGCTCGAGTTGGCTCTCAATAGTTTTATTTATTTTGCTAGGTTTTATCTCCTTATATTTACATATTTACACACTTTTTAATAGATGACAAAGTTACATTTTATGCAATGGAACTGTCGCGGTATTTTAAGAAATATTGATGATGTCAATCATTTCATGGATGAGCTTCGACCCATCGCTCTTGCCTTGCAAGAAACCCATCTTCACTATAATTTAATTCTTTTAACATTTTAAGGCGCCATCAGGTTTCCAGGAAAGACCGTCCCGCTTCCACTCCTTCTGGTGGTGTTGCAGTAGTTGTGCAGAGTGGAGTCGCTTGCTCTCAAGTTCCACTCCGCACACCTCTGGAGGCTGTTGCAGTGCGTCTCCTCGTGGACCCCCACGTAACGCTTGTTTCTTTATACTTGCCACCAAATATTCCTTTGGATCTTCAAGAACTGCAGGGACTTGTAGGACAGCTTCCTCAACCGTTTTTAATTTTGGGTGATTTTAACGCTCATCACCCCATGTGGGGTAGTACCCGTCAAGACTCCCGGGGTAGAGTTATTGAACGTCTTTTGTTGTCTTCTGGGCTGTGTCTTTTTAACAGGAAGGAACCAACTTTTTTTTAGTGCGACACACAACTCATTCACATCTATTGATCTTTCTATCGCTTCACCCCCGCAGGGGGCACCTGTGAAAGCAGGTGTTTGGAGAGTGGCGTCTCCACGGACCCCGAGCCATGCGGGTTCGCCCGCCCACGTCTGGCTGTGCGTGGCTTTCCCGTGTCTGGGGAAAAGGGCATCCTGGTGGTTGAGCCGAGCCCGGGGTAGGTTTGGGCCCTTCGGGGCCCCCCGGGCGAGGCAATACACCACTTCGGCCCCTGCTTCTCATAGACGGGAGTCCTGGTAAGGCCCGGCCAGGATGATTCAGTCTAGTCGCCACTCCTTCTACTATCCCCTCCCTTCTTTCACCTTTGTCTTCTCCTTCTTTTCACTCTTCTCATTTCTCTTTTTTTCCTTTTCAACTCCTTTGGCGGCAAGGGCTAACCTTGGGTGGCAATAGATTCTCGTGTCTTGAACCACACTTGGTTATAGAGACTGGGCAGCACTAATAGAGTAACGTCTTCAGCCAAGCCCTTCTTGTTATGGAGCGTTACCTATTCCCTTGTTGGGCTCGGTGGTGGGCGGTGCACCACAGTTTCCGAAAACCCTCCCCCTTCATATGGGTTCCAAGCTTAAACCTTCTGATCGGGCCCCCAAAAGGGTCCGCACCGATGCATATCTACCACCTTTGGACAAGAACAACACTGACTACGATACTAAGTTTTTCATTATACATTCCGAAGTTGAGACGAAACCGATGTCGAAACTCTCCCCTTTCCTTGTGGCTAAGGTCTTAAAAGACTTGGTAGGGGAAAAGTTTAATGCAAAAAAGACTTTTTCTGGAGACCTTTTGGTAGAAGTATTTGAGAAAAATCAGGCAGCAGCGTTGCTCTGCCTCAACCATATCCTTGACACGAAAGTAAGCGTCTCTGCACACCGTACGCTCAACACCATTCGTGGTGTTATATCTGAGGATGACCCGATGGAGAGTCAGGAGGAAGAGATTCTTGAAGGCATGCCCAGCCAGGGTGTTGTTGCTGTAAAGCGCATCACCATCCGTAGGGATGACAAAGAACCTCCTACGCGACACTTGGTCCTTACCTTTGAGCTCAACAGCCTGCCTTCTTCCGTGAAAGCGGGGTACTTGAATTGTAGGGTCCGGCCTTACATACCCAACGCTGTCCGTTGTTTGCGTTGTCAGCGCTTTGGGCACGGCTCGCGGTCATGCCGTGGCCGTGAGACATGTGCCAGGTGTGGTAGCTCCGAGCACAACGCTGACAACTGTCATGAAGACATGAAATGTGTAAATTGTAAAGGCAAGCACCCTGCGTATCCTAGGTCATGTGAACATTTCAAAAGAGAAAAGGAAATTCTGACGCTGAAGGTGAAGGAAAACATCTCTTATCCCGAAGCAAAACGTCGCCTCTTGGGTTTTCAGAGAGGCTCTTTTGCCGAGGTGGTGCGCCGGGGACCTGCACCACCTGTGGCGTCTGTGGGAACGCAAGTGTCTTATGGGGACCTTGCTCAACCACTTAAGTCCTCTGGTCCCAAACTAAAGGTGCAACTCCCAGGGCGCGCTATCTCAGCTGCCCGGGCAGGTGCCCTCCCCAGCCGTGCGAAAGGTTCGGATTTATTATCCGAGCAGACGGAGACCACCCCGTCGCAGAAGAAAGGCACCTCTGGAGCAGTGCACACTGCTCTACCTGGAGATGACAGGGTGGATGCCGGTCCGTCGGGATCCGCCCGAGCACAGGGGTCTGCGTTCCCTGCACAGGGTTCTGCACCCCCTGCTTCTCCGTTCCAGCCACCGCGAGGTCGGGGACTTGGTCCCTCTGCCCCTGGTGGATCTCGGAAACCGGGGGAGCCGTCGAGGTTACAGGCTTCCAAGGAGGAGCCCCTTTTGGCTCCAGCTGAGGCAATGGACGAGAGTGGGTCAAGGTCCGACGAGGACAGACCCCACTCGAGCTCCGAATCTCTAATTCCGGCCTCCGGTGGCACCACGGGCAGGCCGAATGACACCTCCAAAAAGAAAAATGCTCCGCGTGTAAAGATAGATTTTAAGTCGTAAAAAATTTGCTTACTCTTGACAGTTATTTTTAATTTTAATTTTTATTATAAACGTTACAATGGTCCACAATTTTAGCATTATGCAGTGGAATTGTCGCGGCCTTTTTCGTAACATTGATGACATACATTTTTTTCTTGATGAGCTCCGTCCTGTGGCCTTGTGCCTACAGGAGACTTATCTGAGTGACACCCACACAAAAGTGCTACATCGCGTCATCAGGTTTTCCGAAAGGACCGCGTTTCATCAAACCCTTCGGGTGGTGTAGCAGTGGTAGTGCAGAGTGGAGAAGCCTGTGCACCAGTCCCTCTACAGACTCCACTTGAGGCAGTTGCAGTTCGAATTCTTCTTGACCGCCTCATTACCCTTGTATCGCTCTACTTGCCACCCAACACTCCGCTGCATTTGCAAGAACTTCAGGGACTCGTCGGCCAGCTGTCCGAGCCTTTTTTAATTCTTGGCGATTTTAATTCCCACCACCCCCTGTGGGGTAGTCCTCGACAGGACTCTCGTGGTGGAGTCATTGAGCGACTTTTATTATCATCCGGGTTATGTCTTTTGAACGAAAAAGAAGCAACATTTTTTAGTGCCGCCCATAACACTTTTACAGCTATTGATTTGTCCTTATCGTCATCATCGTTACTTCCATGTTTTTCATGGCAAGTTTTAAATAATCCTTTTGGCAGCGATCATTTTCCAATTGTTTTAGAAAGCGTTAAACCGATTCCATCGATTCCGACTCGCCTTCCGAGGTGGAAGTTGGAGAATGCCGACTGGTCTATTTTTGAATTAGAGGCTGTGATTGATTCATCTTTGCTTCGTACTATGAGCCCCGACAATGCGACAGTTTATGTCACTGAATGTATAATTGGTGCGGCTTCGAAATCTATTCCTCAAACATCTGGACATCTTCCTAAGAGGCGCAAACCTTGGTGGACTAAAAAGTGCACAACCACTCGCAAGGACCAGAATAAAGCCCGGGGAGTTTTTCGTCGGTACCCTACCAATCAAAACCTAATTGCATTCAAGAAAAGTAGGGCTAAGGCGAATCGGACACGAAAACAGGCTAAAAGGGTCTCATGGACCAAATATGCCTCTTCTGTAAATAGCCTTGTTCCAGCGAAGGAAGTGTGGGACCGCCTGCGAAAAGTCCGAGGCGACTATCAACCTTTCCGAATCCCTCTTTTTCCCTTGCCTGCCGTATCTCTCAAAGATCAGGCAAATGTTCTTGGTATGCACTTCCAACATATATCTAGTTCTTCCAACTTTAGTGTAAAGTTTAAGAAGTTTCAGTCTACTGCAATCAATCTCGATGTCAGGATACGACCGGGCAGCTTACAATAGACCATTCAGTATGTGCGAACTGGAAGTGGCGCTGGGTGTAAAAAAGCAGTCTGCACCAGGTCCAGACAGGATTCATTACGAAATGCTGAGGCACTTGTCCCCAGCATCATTAAGTTATTTGCTTATGTTTTTTACTCATCTATGGAAAGTAGCTGCTTTCCCTCGATGCTGGAAAAGCGCCCACATTATTCCTCTTCTGAAGCCTGGTAAAGACCCCTCTCTTCCAGCGAGTCACCGTCCCATTGCGCTCACTAGTTGTCTTGGGAAGACTTATGAAAGGCTCATCAACCGGCGTCTAGTCTATTTTCTGGAGGAAGAAAATATTTTGGACATTAATCAGTGTGGATTTCGGGAGGGACGATCAACCACAGACCATTTGGTTCGTTTGGAGACTTTTATTCGTGAGGCATTTGTACATCGGCAGCATTGTGTCTCGGTATTCTTCGATCTGCAAAAGGCCTATGATACCACATGGCGGTATGGAATTCTTCGGGATCTGCACAACTATGGGGTACGAGGCCGCATGCTCCAGTGTATACAGAATTTTTTAAGCGACCGGACTTTTCAGGTCCGCTTAGGTTCTACACTGTCCGATATGTTCCCCCAGGAAAATGGAGTCCCTCAGGGAGGAGTTTTAAGTGTTACTCTGTTTGCTGTAAAAATTAAGTCTTGCAAGTGTGATACCACCGTCTGTGTTTTACTCATTGTATGTGGATGATGTGCAGATCTCCGTTTCTTCTTGCAACCTCTCCAGCTGTGAACGACAACTACAACTTACAGTCAATAGGATGAGCAAATGGGCAGATGAAAACGGTTTCACTTTTTCTCCCGAAAAAACTGTCTGCGTTCCCTTTTCGCTCCGCCGGGGATTGTCTCTTGATCCTTCTTTGCATTTAAACCACATTGACATACCTGTTCGCCAGGAACACAAATTTCTGGGCATAATTCTTGACAAGAAGCTCACTTTTGTACCTCATTTGAAGGAATTGAAGCGCAAATGCTTAAAATCATCAAACATTCTCAAGGTGTTGTCCCCCAACTCGTGGGGGTCCGACAGGCGCTGCCTCCTGCGACTCTACAATTCTTTAGTTCGGTCTCGCCTCGACTATGGTGCAATTGTGTATCTATCTGCACGTCCATCTACACTAAAGATGCTGGATCCGGTTCATCACCTGGGGCTCCGACTGGCTACAGGTGCTTTTCGCACATCACCTGTGTTTAGTTCGTATGCAGAAACCTTTCAGATGTTTCTCGAGAAGCGTAGACAGTACCTTAGCCTTTCTTATGCTTGCAGGGTCTATTCTCACCCGCAACATCCATCTTACACTACCATCCGTACCTGTCGATTCTCTCAACTTTTTGAAAACAAGCCACGTATCGTGCGTCCTATTAACTTCCGCATTCAAAGCCTTTCTGCCTCCCTCCAGTTTCCACTGAATGATGCTGTCATACTAAAGCACAAAGAAAAAATTTCTCCGTGGGACGAATTGCCGATTTTCTGCGGCTGGTCGCTCACAAAGTATGATAAACGGGCTATTTCCCCTCAAGCCCTGCAGCAGGAGTTTCAGTCGTTGCAGGAGACATATAGAGATTATACTGAATTCTATACTGATGGGTCGAAATCTTCATCTTTTGTTGGTTGTGCCGTATATTCTGGTTCCTTTGAGAAAGCTTTGCGAAAGGATGATATGGCAAGCATTTTCTCTGCAGAGCTTTATGGTGTCTCTCTAGCCATTGAACATATCATGAGTAACAAAATATTAAAGGCTATCCTTTTTGTTGATTCACAAAGCGTGATACAGGCTGTCTCTTCTAGACTTCCCACAAAGAACCTTCTTGTACTACATATACGGTTCAAAATAAACCGGGCTCTCAAACTCGGACACACCATAACATTCTGCTGGGTGCCCAGTCATGTCGGAATTCCAGGGAATGAGCAAGCAGATAAACTGGCTGCAGGTGCAAAGGACTCGGCAACATCTCTTGGGTTACCCTATCAAGACCTTAGGCCGCTTTGGAAGAAATCACTTTTGAAGGCATGGCAGTCCGAGTGGGACGCGGAGTATAACAATAAACTTCATGTCATTAAGCCCATCTTGGCTCTGTGGGAGAGCTCATTCCATAAGGAACGTCGACTGGAGGTTCTATTATGCCGCCTGAGGATTGGCCATTCACGTCTGACTCATCTACATCTTTGTGGCGAAGACGAAAAGCTCTGTGCTCATTGTGGAGAAGTACTGACAGTTTTGCACATTTTATGGCATTGTAAATTTCATCACCAACATCGCCGACAAAGTTTTGCTGAACTTTTTAGAGATCACCTTCCATTTCATCCTATGTTTTTGCTTGGTGATCATCCTTTAGTGCCCTTTAACCGTGTTTTTGACTATCTTAAAAAAGACCGGATATATACATCAGCTGTAACTTTTACCATGAAAACTTTAATATCTCTTTCCTAGTATAGCCGTCTTAAGTAATTTTGTCTGGCGCAATATAGCCAAAGTCGCTCTTGCGCCATTAAACCCCAATCATCATCATCATCATCATCTATCGCTTCACCTTCATTACTTCCTTGCTTTTCATGGAAGGTTCTTCATAACCCTTTTGGAAGTGATCATTATCCTATTGTTTTAGAAAGTACTGTTCCATTGCCTAATCTTTTAAAGCGTCCCCCTAGGTGGAAATTAGACAAGGCTGACTGGACACTTTTTAATCTTCACTGCGCTTTAGATCCTTCGATTCTTTCTTCTATGTCACCCGAGAACGCTACACTTCATGTTACTGAGCAGATACTAAGGGCTGCTCAGCGCTCTATTCCACAAACTTCCGGTAATGTGCCAAAAAAATGTAAACCTTGGTGGAACAAGGAGTATGCCACAACCCTGGCAGATCAAGACAGGGCCTGGGAAAAATTTCGTAGATATCCCACTTCGCACAACCTTGTGGAGTTCAAGCGCCGAAAAGCCAAGGCTCGTTGGACTAGGAAGCGGGCAAAACGGAAGTCTTGGATGAAGTACCTGTCTTGTCTAACTAGTTTTGTCCCTGCCAAAGAGGCCTGGGACAGATATAGGAAAGTAAATGGGGATTATAGGTGCTTTGCCATCCCAACTTTTAATGCTCCTTGTTCGTCATTAAAAGACATAGCTAACATCCTCGGAGAACATTTTTATAATTCATCCAGCTCAGCCAACTACAGTGCTAACTTTGCACAGTTTGCACAGCCCGTGCGGAGCAGCAAAAGCTAGTCGTAACTGGAGGAAAGGCAGCCTCTTATAATCGGCCTTTTACGCGATATGAACTTGAGATGGCCCTTAATGTAAAAAAGCTATCT
Source organism: Ixodes scapularis (assembly GCF_016920785.2). Classification (NCBI taxonomy): domain Eukaryota; kingdom Metazoa; phylum Arthropoda; class Arachnida; order Ixodida; family Ixodidae; genus Ixodes; species Ixodes scapularis. The sequence goes on along the minus strand of NW_024609981.1, from coordinate 1,655,609 downwards.
GCTCCTGGGCCCGATGGGCTTCACTATGAAATGCTTCGTAACCTGTCCACGGTATCCCTTGAAAACCTTCTACTTTTTTTTAATTTTTTATGGGAAAAGGCTTGTTTTCCTCAGACTTGGAGGCATGCACATATTATTCCTCTTCTAAAACCTAATAAAGAATCCTTCACAGCCATTAAGTTACCGCCCAATCGCACTGACGAGCTGCCTCGGAAAAACGTTTGAAAGGCTGATAAACAGGCGACTGGTTTATGTATTGGAACAACAGAGGGCCTTTGATAACAACCAGTGTGGATTCCGCCGAGATCGTTCTACTCTCGATCACTTAGTACGCTTGGAAACTGTGATACGTGAGGCATTTGTAAACCGGCAGCCTGTGTCGCAGTTTTTTTTCGATTTGGAGAAAGCATATGATACAGCGTGGAGACATGTGATTCTTCAAGATCTGTATGCATGTAATATCCGTGGCCGTATGCTGCAATGCATAAGGGAATATCTAACAAACAGGACTTTTCAAGTTCGTCTTGGCTCCAACCTATCTGACTCCTACGTGCAAGAAAATGGAGTCCCTCAAGGAGGAGTCTTGAGCGTGACTTTATTTGTGCTAAAAATCAATTCAAATTGCACGACTGCTACCTCCTTCTGTTTCATATTCCCTTTACGCTGATGATATACAGATCTCGTCTTCCTCTTCTAACCTTTCCAGCTGTGAGCGCCAATTGCAGATAGCCATAAACAAACTTTCCAAGTGGGCTGACGAAAATGGGTTTCGGTTCTCTGCATCCAAAACAGTCTGTGTGCCCTTTTCTTTGCGTCGTGGGCTGTCATTGGACCCATCACTGGAACTAAATGGAAACCCTGTACCTGTCAGGAAAGAGCACAGATTTCTTGGTGTGATATTTGATAAAAAGCTTAGTTTTATTTCACACCTGAAAGCTTTAAAAACTAAATGTCTTGAGTCTATGAATCTTTTGAAAGTTCTATCTCACAAGTCATGGGGTTCTGACAGAAAATGTATTCTACGGTTGTACAATGCCCTTGTAAGATCTCGGTTTGACTATGGTGCGATAGTGTATGGATCGGCCCGGCCATCTGCCCTCAAGATGTTGGACCCAGTTCACCACCTGGGGTTGAGACTAGCAACTGGTGCTTTCCGAACATCCCCTGTCTCCAGTTTGTATGCAGAAGCTAATGAGCTATCACTGAACAAACGACGAACCTATCTTAGCCTAACGTATGCTTTTAAGATTCTGGCTGACCCTCAACACCCTACTTATTCTTCCCTTACAAGGTCGAGGTTTTCCCGTCTCTTTAACAGCAAGCCAAGCATTGTGACACCATTAAGCTCCCGCATTGAAGAACTTTGTACTTCACTGCATCTTTCATTGGACCAGGTCGGCCTCATTCGAAATGTCGACGACCGTATTCCACCCTGGAAGACACTGCCAGTTGCCTGTGACTGGTCGCTCACAAAATTTAACTAACATGGCATTTCCCATGCTGTAATACTGCAAGAGTTTTGTGAAGTACAAATCAAGTATGATGGTTATCTTCATGTTTACAGAGATGGCGCCAAGACTTCATCTTTCGTTGGCTGCGCTGTGTATTCAAAACGCTTCTCTAAAGTTAAGCGACTTAATTCGTTTGCTAGCATTTTTACTGCAGAACTCTATGCAGTATTAATGGCAATAGACTACATTCTACGTAAGAAAATAACTAGGGCTGTTTTTTTTGTTGATTCTCAAAGTGTGTTTGTTGCAGTTTGCTCTGTTAAAGACACTAAAAACATGCTTGTACAACAAATTCAGAGTAAACTCAACGCTGCTCTACATGATGGTCAAAGCATAACATTTTGTTGGGTACCTAGTCACGTTGGCATAGAGGGCAACGAGAAGGCCGACAGGCTTGCAGGGTCTGTGGGAAACCTTGTTCAATCGTCTTTCTGTTTACCATATCAGGATATAAAGCCTTTAGTAAAGTCATCACTTTTTCGTTGTTGGCAGTTGGAATGGGACAAGGAGTGCGAAGACAAGCTCCACGTTACAAAGCCTGTTCTTGGAGCTTGGGAAAGCTCTTCATGCAAGAGTCGTCTTTATGAAACCTTGCTGTGCCGTCTGAGAATTGGGCATTCTTTCATCACTCATAAGTACCTACTTCGGGGGGAACATCCTCCTATTTGTGATCAGTGTGGTGATTCTCTTACAATTTTACATATCTTGTGGTCCTGTCCCGCTCTGGAGCCCAAGCATCGTATTTATTTTCCCGAGTTGTTTCAACAACATATCCCGTTTCATCCGGCCCTCCTGCTGGGGGAGAATCCCATAGTCCCTTTTAGCAGGGTAATAGACTTTCTTACTAGCATTGGCATTTTATACCAAATATAGCTTTACCAAATCCTAGGTTGCACTTTGTTAAAACTCTCACCAAAGCATGCTGATTGTTACTATCGTTTGGCGCAGATGGCCTCGTAGCTCTTGCGCCATTAAACCCCCAAAATCATCATCATTTGGTGTGTCATTAGACCGATTTGAGAAGTGGTTTGCAGAGAAGGCCTCTAGGCCTCATAGAGGCTTCTTAGAGAGCTCTAGGCCTCTAAAAAGCACTTATTTATGTCAAATTATTTTAGAGAAGCCAAATAATGATACATAATCAAATAATGCCAAGCCAAATAATGATACAAATAATGATCCAAGAACTATATCAGAGTGGAACAACCTCCCCGAAGAAATAGTATGAAGTGATACCCTAACTTCTTTTGAAATACGGATATCTAAATTGCATAACCAGTATAAACGAACCTTACCCTCTGGCAGTGCATAATTTCGATTTTATGTTTCCGATACTTCAATGGATTGGGACCCGTGACTCCATTTATTATCTGCTCATGTGTGCTTTTCTTTTTTATTTGCCTTTGTTCGATCTTAATTTTGCGCACTCAGCAGCGTGTTTTTGTACATTTTAGCAAGTGAGAAGATATTATACTTAAAAATATTGTTTTGTTTAGTATTCAGTGTGATTTACCAAAATCGTGTACTCTTGTATTTTGTGAGTTGTAGTCTTCAAAAATGTGCCTTCATATGTATTACCTAGTGTTCTATTTTATGCACTGTTGCGCTCCTCTAACAGCCCCAATGGACTAACAGTACGGATAAATAAAATAAAAAAATAAAAAGTTGCCAAACATTGAGGCCAAGGGCATGATAGTAATGGAAAATGCTTGATATTACTCTGTCAAACTCCTTGCCCCTTAAAGCTGTAACTCGCTGAAGGACTGTACAGGAATGGCTAAAAAATGAAAGCCACTTACAACTCCCTGTTACAGCAAATTAGAACGCACCTTTTGAGGAGGAGGAGGGAAGGGTACTTAGTGGAGTGGATACCTCTCCCTCCTCCTCACCTCCTCATCCTGCCTGCTCCTCCCTTGGAGTGGCATCGCCGTCACAGTGAGGTCACGTGACCGTCGTGACGTCACGTGACCCTCGTGACCTCACGGGGCTCACGCAATGTCACCAGGGTCACGTGACCTCACGGGGTTTACATGATGCACCGGGGTCAGGTTACCTTACGGGGGTCACCTGAACTCACGGGGGTCACGTGACATCACGGCGGTCACGTGACATCACGGGGTCATGTGACCCCACGGGGTTCGTGTGACCTCACGGGGGACACGTGACCTCACACGGTTCATGTGACATCACCAGGGCCATGTTATCTCACGGGGTCACTTGACCTCACGGGGACACGTGACCTCACGGGGACATGTGACCTCACAGGGTCACGTGATTTCACAAGGGTCAAGTGATCTCACGGGGTTCACGTGACCTCACGGGGTTGGTGTGACATCACCAGGGGCACGTGACATCACCAGGGTCACGTGACCTCACGGGGTCACGTGATCTCACGGGGTCACGCGATCTCACGAGGGTCACGTGATCTCACGGGGGTCACGCGACGTCACCGGGGTCACGTGACCTCAAGGGGGTGAGGTAACCTCATGGTGGTCACGTGACCTCACAGGGGTCACGTGACCTCACAATAACGGCGACGGCAATGCCGCTCAAGCCAGAAACGGGCACCTAAGAGCTGCGCTCTAAAACGCTTGGAATCGCTTGGGGCCTGACAATTTTAAAAGCCGAGCTGCTGAATCTTGTTAACACTGAGAAAGCCGCAAGACGTGAACTCGAATAACGCTGAGTCGACCTATTAGCAGGACAATATGAGCATGTGGTACTTCGTCTGCCACCATACCACTGTGAGCAGAACCCTATCGAGCTGGTGTGGAGCCAAGTACAGGGCTACATATTGAGCCGGAATATCAGCTTCAAGCTTGCAGATGTTTAAGCGCTGGCCCCAGGCGCTCACCGACAAGTTACTGCTGAAAACTGGTCGAGCTATTTACACCATGCTGCCAGAGTGAAAAAGCGAATGGAGGCAGACGATTGACTCGCAGACATTGCCACGGACAGGTTAATTATTGAGAGTGGCGAAGACTCAAGCACAGGCGACTCATATGAACAGGATAAGGGTTGTGAAGCACCTGGGTGGTAGCTCAACCACGGGGTGAGCCAGCGCTCGACGACAAGATGTCGTCGCACCTCGTGTTTACTCTCCCTTGTCTGCTGAGGGACCTGCGACTTCAGAAACAGTCACGACGACGTGCTACCGTCCCGTTCTGTGTGTACTCTCTGTCGTCTGCTGAAGGACCTGCGACTCGAGAAACAGGAACAACAACGTCCTGGCTGTCGCACTCTGTGTCTACGCTCCCTCGTCTGCTGGAGGGCCTGCAACTCGAGAAACAGAAACAACGATGCGCTGCCGTTCCAAGCTGTATCTAAATTCTGACGTCTGCTGAAGGACCCGTGACTTGAGAAACAGAAACGACAACGTGCTGCCGTTGGACTCCGTGGCTACTCTCCCTCATCTGCTGCTGGACCTCGGAGTAGAGACACAGACACAACGAAGTGCTGCCATCCCGTTCTGTGTCTACTGAAGCACCTGCAACTCAAGAAACAAACGACGACATGCTGCTGTCCCGTTCTGTGTCTACTCTCCCTCATCTGCTGAAGGACCTGTAACTCGAGAAACAGACACGACCACATGCGGCCGTCATGTTTTGCCGTTGGACTCCGTGGCTACTCTCCCTCATCTGCTGCTGGACCTCGGAGTAGAGAAACAGACACAACGAAGTGCTGCCATCCCGTTCTGTGTCTACTCTCCCTCATCTGCTGAAGGACCTGTAACTCGTGGAACAGACACGACCACATGCGGCCGTCACGTTTTGTCTACTCTCTGTCTATTGAAGGACCTGCGACTCAAGAAACGAACGACGTCATGCTGCCATCCTGTTCAGTGTCCACTCTCTGTCGTCTACTAAAGGACCTGTGATTCAAGAAACAAATGACGACATGTTGCTGTCCTGTCCTGTGTCTACTCTCCCTTATCTCCTGAAGGATCTGCCACTCGAGAAACAGACACGACGATGTGATATGTTGCAGTCCCTTTCTGTATCTACACTCTGACATCTGCTGAAGGACCTACAACTTCAGAAACAGAAACGACAACATGCTGCCATCGCCTACTCTCCCTCATCTGCTGAGAGACCCGAGACTAGAGAAGTAGACACGACATTATGCTGCCGTCCCGTTCTTTGTCTACACTCTGTCGTCTGCTGAAGGACCTGCGACTCAAAGAAAGGAAACGACAACATGCTGTCGTCGATACTTCGTGTCTACTCTCCCTCATCTGCTGAAGGATCTGCAACTAGAGAGACACGACAACATGCTGCTGTCCCGTTCTTTGTCTACTCTGTCGTCTTCTAAAAGACCTGCGACTCGAGAAACAGAAATGACATGTTGCCGTCATTTCTGTTTTTGAACATGGTGGGAGTAAGGCAATGTTCTCTGACAAATTACCTGCGCCTCTATGCAGTGGATTCATGAATGTGACTTTGACTTGTCCCACCCATCGTACTCACCAGATTTCGCACCGTTGCATTTTTTTCTTTATGAATTGGATACAGTGGAACATGACCCGTAAAGTGCATAACGCTCAAGAAGAACTAAATGGATTTTTCCAGTGCCATTTATTTGGGGCAACTCCTTCGCAGGTAGCTCTATTACCTCTCAAACATTCCTCGTAAATATAGCTTCCAACAGTGTTAAAAGTTGTTGAGCGAGCAAGCAGCCATAAAGATGCCGGCAAACAAACAAGCCGGTGCACAGATGCCACCATACACATATCGAGCAACAAACCAGAGGTGATCAGAGTCAACATTTACCTGCTGAACCTTCCAAGTTGGGCCTCAGGATCCACAGACTTCTCTCTGCACACTTCTGGGAACAGCCTTGGGTAGTGACCAGTGTGGTTCTCGGTATTGTTCAGTTTGTTGTTCAGGAAATGAGCATATCCTGGAGCTCTCGTCCCGAATCCAGTTTAAACCATATTCATCTCTGAAGTAGTGGATGTAAGAATCAGTTTTTAACCCAACTTATATCTAGGAGGTGGCAGGGTATGCAGGCTATGCCCATTTAAACTGGTGCTTTGTGTGGTATACTAGTTTTCTCGTCACTATCTGAATTAACAGCCGAGTCCAGTTGGGAATTTAATTGTGAAGTTGGGAATCTCTACAAAACTGAATTTTAAAACCACTTAAGTTCGCTACAAGCAAGAAGGTAACAGAAAACACCTCGCTGAAAGCTGCTCTATCGAAGACTTCACTGACACGGGCCCGCAGCGGTTCGTGCACATTAGAAAATGTGTGCTTCTCCAATCACATTACTGGAATTGAAACAGGTTTTGGCCTGGCAAAGCGCCACCTCGCGAAGCAGTTCCCCGGGTGAGCTCATGTCCGCAAAATTTTTACGATATGTAGTTCCAGGAAAGGCTCCGCAAAACATCGGCACAACTGTCCTCAAAACATTGTTTGAACAATATTCGTCCACCGAGAAGACGGTATGTCAACAGCATGAACCTGGCTATGGGAAATCCGTGGAATCGAACATACTACATGATAAATACACCGCCGCACTTTGACCACCCTAACTAATCAAATAAAAAAGACAGATAGAAATAAGTCTCAATCTCTGCAATATACCCGGAGTGCTTACTTTACACGTCTTACGGCATTTATCCATCTTTGGTTGCGTTCCTATTCCCAGGGCCTCGACGGGAACCTGTGGAGCTTCACGCCAGCTAGGCCTTCTCGGTTGGGGCAACCCTTCAGGCAACAATACCGAATGCTTCGACGCTTGGTCTTCTGCTGAGTAATCCGGGATCGCACGCGACAGCTGATGGCATAGCGAAAGTCAGAAAAACCAGACAACTTACGAATTAACACCGACGAAGCAACGCTTGAACAGCTTTACGCTGTATCACAGATGGCGAAAGGGCCTTGTTAGTGTTGCAAATATTTTGGGCTAGGTGGTGCGATGTGTCGCTCAAAACAAACCGTGAGGCAGATTAATGACATGTTTGTTCACTTTTTCTTTAACAAACAATGGCTTAGTTTGGAAGTTATGGAGGTGACCCAAAACAACGGAATCTGCAGTCATATGCACAACATACAAATGAAGATGTTCACCAAATTCAATGGTCTTGAGCAGGAGTGCGAGAACCAAAATACTTCGGTTCACAGAGAAGAGCTCACATACTTGCACGAACTCAGGATGTTCATCTTCACTTGCACTTTGGACGAGTGCACTACCCTTTGTATATACAAAACCATCAATGCCAACAGACGTCCAAACAAATGCAGTATCCCTCGCAAGGTCATGCTCTGAAATGTGCAAACGGACCATTTCCTGCAGGTGCTCATACAAGATGGGGTTACAGCCTGTTGTGACAATTGTGTTCTCGCTGCTTACTTGCGTGGCAAGGTAAGTTTCCAGGTACGGATGCCTCGCAGCTAGCGTGTAGGTAATCTTTTTGAAGTTGCGAACTTTCCGAGCAACATCCTTAAAATACTGATGTTTCGACTCAAAATGCATTGCCCACAAGCTAATGAGGCGACCATACCTGTACATGCATGAAGGGTAATGAATCAGGTAATGCAACTTGCATGGGATAGGTGTGTGTGGAAACAGTGCCTGAAAATCTGGAAAGAAGGGAATCAGGTGCCGAAGATAAGGCAGATAAGATAAGGTAAGAGGGATTCTGCGGCTCATGACAATGTCAACAATCTTTCTCAGCAACAAGTGTGTTCCCCAAACCTGATTTCTCAATGGAGTACACATCCCATCATACAAAGAACAATGTCTGAAGAAGCAGAGTATCTGCAAAGCACTTCCTCTGATGTTTGATTTGCCCTTTAAGTACTAGCTTGAGATTTCCTCGGGTTTGTTTCTGGCATCATACGGTGGATAGTCGAAGTTAAGAATACACAGATTCAATGCACTAAGAGTAAAAAATTTATGAGATCAAGTGGGAAATGACTTGCCTCCTTACAAATGGTATGACACCTTCAAGCATGTTATGCATCAGATCAGGAGGTAAGTGCTCGGTTGGCTCAAAGCCAGAGAAGGTCAGGGAACTCTATAAAGGGAACTAGTTGGTGCACTGGACCTTAATATATCAATATGGTGTTTATATCCAGCAGGACTTTGCTGAACAAAATCTTGTTCAAGATGCTTGCGAGAAATTTCATGATGGAGGGCCATACAAAATCTACAAATTCAACCATGGCTGAAACTACATTTAAACCCTCCAAGTCTGTGACTGGAAAGGTTGTCTCCAGTCATTGCAAGAACCGAGCCATAGAGCACCTCGCCATTTATACAAATGCCTTCTTTTTCGAGTACTGATATGTCCCTTACAAGTGGAGCATATATTTTGTGCAGGCCATACGAAGCTACAAACTTGTCATGCACCAGCAGTGCAAAATGTATTCCAGACAAGCGAGATCTTAACTTTTGGTGAAAGTTTAGAATCGAGTAGTAAACCACGGTCAGTTTATGCTTGCCCCTTTTGCTCCCAAGCGGGTTACACACCTCAAACTCGTCGCTGTATACTTGTATACAGATTTTCTTTCTGTCACATTGAAAGAATGTGTGATCACGGTAGGCAGTTCCATTGAAAACAGTGGTCAAGTAACCGTCCTCCACAGGCTGGTTGTAAAAATCATTCCACACACTGGGGTTTTCAAGTGTACACTTTAGCACTTCGCACACAGAAACATATTGAAAGGTGTCGACCTTTCCATTTTTATCCGTCGCCAGAACCACAGTCTCCGGCTGCACAAATCAAAAGCGTTCTTTCCAGTGGCGATTGCGGCCACTCCTAGTTTAGAGTTGGTCCAAATCAACCAAGGTCTGGAACTTTTGCTACAGTAGCATATTCAGATCAGATATTGGCAGCTTACAATGCTCGGCAAATATTTCGAGATAAAATATAACGTCGTTTGCAATTTCGTTCATTGTGCATTCAGGAAGCCGTCTTCTCTCTTTCCATTTTAGGAAGAGTAGTGAAAGCGGTTTTACTAGGTCTCCATCGTCTTGCATGTGTTGGTTATTGCAAGATTCCTCGTTGTCCTTGACTTCTGCCAGGATCAGGTGTGGATTGCTCCTGGCACCATCGGGTTCAATGGGAGCCGCAGTAGCATCATCTTTGAGCAACATGGCATGGTTACGAGTAACATGTTTTCTGTGCGACACATAGAGGGAAAATGTTCGGAAGCAGCCCTGTAGTCCGGAAGTCCAGTTTCCTTCATGGCCATGTTTAGCATGAAAATGCCGAAAAAGTGACCCTAGATTGAATATCCTCCACTTGCACATAGGGCAGCAGAAATATCGAACTCCAGGGATCTGCAGCGTATAAAAAAAAACGTGAAATAACCAAAGGTGTGCCTAAACCATGCTTGTCAACTCTTCCCTTAATTTGTGGGGGGGGGGGGGGGGTGACCTATACTTCGTCTCATCCTACAACGGACTTAAGGCCAAAGCTACGGAGTGCCAGATCCGATTGCAAGCCACCTAGAAACTGTGTGGTATTTTGATTCGATGTACGTATCAGTGCCCGCATCTCGGATCACTGAAGGGGATGGGCGAACAGTGGTTCGATTCAAATAGCACTGAGTCATTCACAAATTTTACATTGCAAAGAAACTTACGACATACCTACAGGCTCTTTGCAGTGTCAAAGCTATTGGAATGCCACTGCACATTATTCGTTAATCCCCAATCAATGTTAAGCATGTAAGATTTTAGCTTGGAGCATGATTGAACCTGGCGGTCCGTGGCTCTGACCTATAAGCCCATCGTAGGGTGAGGCAAAGTAGCCAAGCCTGCTCCACGGAACTTTGTGGTGTTTCAGCATGGTGCCGAAAAGTCTATGGCAAAACTCTTATTTAATTGCCAAAAAAATGGTGTAAAAATGCAATTCACATTTTTTTCCTTATTTTTTTACAACTTACTGCAGGTTAGTAAAACAGCCAAGCAGAAGTGGATACGTGGGGCTTCTGCGCTGGGACTTCTGACGTATAAGGCATTCACCGGTTTCGTCTGATATGTACTATTTAGACTCTGCATTTTGGGTCTGTCCTACATACCTACAGCGATAAAATGTACCAAGCGGTCTAGATGACAGAAATCTATTTGAATAAGCTGCGAAAATTATTTTGCACTCTACAACATTGCAATTTACCACATGTGTGGTTAGAAGTGCTTTTAATTTTAAGAGTGGCTAGTATTTTATCGGCTGTAACGCTAGAAACTGCGATTTATTTTAACGGTTAAAGTTTCCTGAACGATCAGTAAACATAAACGGAAGTATCTGCACAAAAGGGCTGCTCTTTAATGAGCTAAGTAAAAGAGGCCCGAAATTAGGCTTGTTTGTTTTCGGCTGAATACTTAAACGAGAAGCGTGTGCTAAAGGAGGACGACATGAAAAAGCGATATTTAGGGCAGGGCTGGGCAGGGACACTCGAAAAAGTATTCTCGGATACAAGTACTGAGATACTTGTTTTTGAGGTATAAAATGCATATACTGAGATACTTTTGTCTTTGCGGTGTTGGGAACCTTTGTATAGGCAACCTGCAATGCTGTTTGGTTTGGCGTTATCTAGCGACTGAACCAAGGGAGAGTGGGTATGCCTGGGTGTGGTGGCTGCATTGTTCAAACCTGAGCTATTACTCTGGTGGCGCCACTTAGCTTAGTATGTGAAGCAAGAAATACTGGGTAGGCCAGGAATCCGTGATCGAATAACATGCCAGTACGGCGGAAGCTACGGACCTGGCGGGTCGATCGGAACAAGCCTCGGTCGAGGTGAAATCTGGACGGTCTTGATGTCGCGAAGGCTCGCCTGCACCACCAATAAGTAAGGAGCTCTATGTTAGAAACAATGTCTCTGTGAATTCAGCTCGTTTATGAATGAAGTTGGCCCTGTAAATGGGGGAGTTCATGGTTGCTTGCTAAGGCGTTCTGTCAGGGATCTTTTGCCGTAAGTCTTCAATCCATTTCGCACGCTTTGTGTTCTACCAGTAACTGATATATTTGATTTGGGGAGGGGGGTACTTTTCATGTGGCAAGACTTGACTGTGTATAGCACATGCCTAAAGAATGGAGAGCCTTATCCGGTTATTTTTTACTTGAGTACTGGGTACAACATGATTCCGTTACACAACGTCTCGTGCACACTAACTGTCGTTTCATAGCAAGTTTGTTTCACACGCACTGGCACTATTCGAGTTGCCTCCCAAATCCATCGCACTCGCAGAGTCTCGCACGGCGAACTGGCCTCGAATGAACTTGCCAAGTGCACCGAGCGCAGAAGACCGATGCGGCCTCCATCTATGTTGTAGAAAGAGTTACGACCTCAGACCAAAAGTAACGCCTTTTTATTCGACGGGATGGGTGGGAATGCGAGAGAGCAGTCACTACCAAGATACACGTTGGTCGCTGCAACCTGTAGTTTTTATTTGCGACGACTCCAAGCAACTCGGCTGTCGTGGAGATGGTTACAGACGCCGAACATTTTTGCAGCCAGTTGACTACAAAGTAGCTGGAGTTCACACTGGAGAGCAAAGATGATGCTGTCCGCACAGAAGCTTGATTCATTTGAGCATGGTATTATGCGTGAACCACTGAAAGGGTATGTCCTAAACGAGTCTGTTGGAATATCCAGCAAAACGTTTCGTGGAATTTTCGATTTCGATCGTAGTTACAGGTGGATCAGAGTTTAGCGTTGGTGAGGGCGTCGAAAACGAGAGCTTTCTGAGACAAAATACGACGGGGCAAGGTAGCTGACGTAGGTATATATTAAACATGATGGTGTTGCTCAGACCTCGGGTGAAGTCACTATGTATAGCTTTCTCGGATGCTCTTTGGGCAGTCACACATTTCTGCTGGGGAATCTTTGTCGACGAATGTTCGATTTGTCACCCGCACACGGCTGGCGATAATCTCGGGGGCCGCTGATGTGTTTTTTTTTAGCATTTCTTTACAAACTGGTATATTTCATCATCGGTAATGCAACAGAGGGACTAAGAACTTGCAAATAAAGCACGGGTTGTCAATTGCTTCCTTTATGAAGTAGCAGTCGCTCACAATTCAAGCTCGTTTTTGATTCCATTGCCCGCGGGACACAATTTCTATCAGAAAATCTACTTTTTTCCTTTCGGTTTTGCTGTACGAATGACACATTGTACTAGCAGACGAACCCTCGTCGTCTGCTCGTCGGCTCACGCTCTTTGCCGGAGCGAGGCATCAAGGGATAGCATTTTGGCGCATGCTCGATTTTCTCGGTGCAGCGAGTGCATGCACGCGTGGGGTACCGGCTCTGAAACGAACTCGGAGAGTGCAACCACTGTGTAGTGCCGGGCGAAACGAACTCGCTCCACTCTGCGAGTGGGCACGCGTTGGTATGAGTGCCGTGAAACAAAATCGCTATAAGTAAACGCAGAATCTCCCCGCCGTCGCGTTGAGAAGCCGGCCACATAACGCAGAGAATTCGCGGCATGGGCTTTTGAAACGGGGGCTTTTAAAAGTGGGGCAAAAAGGGTGGGGTGTTTAACATCTGGTGCTTTAGTGCACCACCAGCAAAACGCTGCTGGAACTCTATAAACAAACTCAACTCTGTTACCTCATGGCGCGGTGGTGGCGCGTCGGACGCACTTCCGGTCTGGGGCTGTGGCAGAAGCCCCCATGCGAGACGTGTATTCCTGCGTTGCTTTGAATGGAATCGGACAACCTGCCTTCTCGACAAAATGCTGCGACTGGGGCTGTGTTAAAAGAGTCGAGAAAAGTTTGTAGGTCCGTTTTCGCGTGCTCGGTTCGTCCGAGAACGTGGATATGTGCCGTGAAAAGGGAAAATGAGACGCCGTCGGACCACGATTGCTTGGGCGGGAAGCACTTTTTGGTTGAATTCACGGATACTTGTGGTAATCAGATTTATTTGTTTTGTTTTAACATGAACGCCGGAAAACCGTCAAGTTTACGGACCACCTGCGGACTACGTTCAGTGCCTCTTCAAGTTCAAACGGCCGCCTGATGGTTCGAACTATCGTCTACTCTTTGAAACGTTTCTGCTTGTCGTCTGCTCGTTTAGACGACACCGGCCCGTATACCAAATGTTGACCCGGTACTTGCGATAAGAAGTTAGTGCACGCCTCAAAAGACTTAAGTTTGAAGATCGGTAAGCAGGCTCGATGTAAAGAGTGGACACAGGAGATGTTGATAATTGTTACCAGTGACCATGACCGACTTGTTATGCATAATTCACTTGGTCCGATTCTGCTTGCGATTTTCAGTATCGACGTCGATCATCTCAGCTACGGTCCGCTCGGGCTTTTGCAGCCTGAGCGACGTCGCGACTGAAAGTTTCGAGCGAAATCTCATCATGCGAATCAGGCTTTAGCGTATATTCTGCGGCGTCCACGCGGAATGAATCGCCGGATGGCAGACTATTCACGCGAAGTTTTGCTGTGTAACAAGCCTCGGTAATTTCGCCGAGGCCGCTCAAGTAGTCAGACATTGCCAGGAAGACGTCGAATCAACAATTCGAACGCGAAAAAGGGCAGGGGGACTCACACCGATGCCGACAACATCGTACTTCAATGGCTTGTTTATGGGCGACGGCGAGCTTCTTGCCGACACTCCATCGCGCATGCGCGGCGCCGGTGGCGTCCGCTAGGGGCGCTACGGTTTGTTTGTAAACATGAGTTTGCGTATAAAATCTTGCATTTGAACCATTTTTGCTGCTATTTGTGCAATTAAACAGCTGTGCAGTGGTGAGGCGGGACCAGCACTGTCTGAGATACTGAGTGGACGAGAGAGCTGCCAAAAGTGGCGCCTTTCCCTTTCTTGCCATTTTTCAGATTTGGCGCATGCGGCCAGCGATATCTGAAAAGGGTCAAATACAGCCTCAAAACCCCGTCCCCGCCCTCCTCCCCCCCTTCCTTTTCATTTTCTTTATTTTGAGAGGAGGTTGAGTCCTGTGTTTTCTGGCGCATGTTGCGCAACTCTGGACAATATACAAGGAATAAGAGAATTGATTATTTTCAAGATTGTGGAAGCTATTTTTACAACAACTTTAACAAGATACCTGAGCCTGGTGGAGTATTGCAATACAGCATAGATTGTAAATGTATTTAACTACCGATATACAAACACAATTTACAAATGTGTCCCAATAAAGAGATATAGATACTCAAGAGTCTACAAGGTACTCCCCAACCCTGATTTAGGGCAAGCTCTCGTCGAGATAGGGAACAAACCGAAAATGCAGTGTATATTACTCCAAGGTTTCAAGTTACGTCTGACGGAACTCGAAATTAAAATGCAATTGACGTCCGATGGAAATAAAACTTCACGTTACGTCCTGTGTAACTTACGCAACCTTACTGAATGTTACGCTTTCCGGCCGATACATGACGTAAACAGAAAAATATTATAATTACTACGCTACATCCGATGCAGCATTCATTAACTGGTTAAAATCGCAACTTCATATGTATCTCAAGGTTCGCTAAGGGGGCTGGATTGTGTTCTATATGTGTCGGGGCTGCTGATCGAAGGCGGGCAAGTTCGATGCCCGTCACATTGAATTCTTTAAACAAAAACTGACTGCAGATACGCAATATTTAGTGAACTCACGATGTCAGGTCAGGGTGATGAGCTGCATGTTGAAACCCCCTTATAAGTGACGTTTTAGTTGATTTCTTGCACATTGATATCTCGTCAGATCGAGCACCTGGTTTTTTGGGGAAAAAGGTAAAAACGTTGCTCAAAAGTTAGAAACAACGTTCGTGACGTTACGTCTTGTGCAGTATCGAAAAGGTGAAATCGCTTCCGGCCTCCGGCATGATTAATTGATATCATGAATCCACAAAACAGGACGTATACTTGCGGTCAACGTAGCTGCGTTTGATTTAACCTCCTGCAGTGGTGCAAAAAAGTGTAGGGCGGTGTGCTTCCGGTCGTATCACCGGAAGTACACCGCCCTACACTTTCCGCACCGGTGCAGGAGATGTAGGTAAATCGAACGCAGCTGCTACTCTCTCAAGGCCTGTACTCCAAATCTTACCCAAATGGATCCGGTTACTCCGGCGAATCGTGTCACGTGACAACACAGATTAAAAAGCGCTGGACGCGGGTAGGTTTTTGGACGCCAAGGTGCAAAACCCTTATCCTGGAGTAAGATCGAGTAAATTTTGGAACACGCCCAACAGCAGAAGAGCGGACGACATCGGACATCGGCTTAAAGACAGGCTTGGCTAACGCCAACCTGCGCTTAGCTTGGCAGGGCGCTGGCTCAAACTGACTCAAATTGGCCTGTAGATCACTTCAAGCCAAATCCAGTCCACAAACGCACGTGACACCTTTGCCCCTTGTGTATGCCTGTGCTCCTATCCCCCAACCACCTTTTCTCTCTCTCTCTTCCCCAATGTTAGCACGATCTGAGTAAGTCTTCAGGGACTATCTCTTCCTTTCCAAACACCTCTCTCTATAGGGTGCTCCATGTGCGCTTTGTTACTGTGAAAAGCCGGAGAGACAAGGTCGTAGTTCTGCTCATTTCGGTTCGCGCAGTTTTGAGAAGGTTTCGGCTTGTGTTTTTATTCTGAGCGCACTTGAGCAAAAAGGAAGTGCGCGCCGTGTTCGGAACACGACAGGCAGAAACTGTCTTGTTTGGATACCACATGTGGACGTACAAGGATAGTGTTGACTGGACTCACCGACGCTTCGTGCCCTGAAAGATGCCGTGGAGGCTTGTTCTATACTAAGTAGCCACGTCAACACAACCGTGGACCGATTCCAGGTAAGTCATCTTTCATCGGTGCATGACGCTAGCGATCGTGAGCGAATGCCAGTTTCAGAACATTTCCATATGAGCCAATATCATGCCTTTAACGAGAGCGCGATGTTAGCTGGCTCTCACTGAGCCAATTCTGACAAGATATTGCTCGATCGTGAATTTGGAAGCAAACAAAACAGTTTCCATTTGTCGATAACGGCCATCCTGCAAGACGCAGTGGTATCTCCTGCAGTCAGGAGCTGAGAAGGCTCTCACTCTCCAGAGTCACCACCCCAGGTTAGCGGTCGTACTGCAATGTCAGTTTCTCATCTACAGTAGAGATACTCGTCGCATCCTTTGAATGGCTGACCAACATCACAGTATCTAAAAATCTACACAATTCAGTTTCCCCTGTGTGTTAATTTTGGCTGAAGTGAATGTGAGAAGAATGCTGAAAAAGGGCGCAGTATTATCACCTTCATTTACCAATATGTCTCTCTCTCTCTTTGTAAAAACAAGCGCGACAGGTGACTGCAACCTTATAGCAAGTAAAGAAGGTGAATTTTAATAAATTAGTTATTGTAATTATTTTTATAATTACCATCGTTAGAAAATAATCGTCAGGAATTCCTTTTTTGCTTTCTCATAAAATGTGACTCTCATTAAATCGTGTTCTCAAAGCAGAAGCAAATTCAACTGGTTGAAGCTCGAGATGAGCAATTTAGACATAGCGGTATGGCTGCTAACCTTAGTTTTTTTAGCATGTATCGGGCTGTAATGATAATGTGCTCAGCAAGTGCGACGAGCATGCCCACCCATATTGGTTCAATGGATCAGAAGACTTTTGAAGGAGGTCTACTTCGGTCGAAGAAGTATTTCTTCAACCGAAAAAAAAAAAAACAGTCGGGGAATTTTATTGAAATTGTCAGGAAGTTTCGAAGAAGTGATTTGGTAGACACCTGTTTGAGTAACTAGACAAGTTGTGCTCTTTGAAACCGTAGTATCTTTCCCACTTTTCTCATGAGTTGAGGCACTTTCTCATACTTTTATGCAGCATTGAGATACAAGTGCTTGTATTGACGAAGGGATTGTGTAATTCTTAACACTTGAGTGGCATATTTTATTTGTGCAAGTTTTGGACAACGAGTTCCACGATTATTTAGACTTCTCAGATGCTGGTGAGAGATCCCCGATGTCATCCATAAGAATTCTGGTGTCGGAAGCTACAACAACTCCCCTTCTGATCACTGTGCGAGCACATTTCTCTGCAGTCTTGTAGTTGTCACAAATTGTTCTAACTGTGATTATGCCTAGAAAACAAGCAAACTTGTGGCAAATAATTATGAAAAGAAGCACCAAGACTCAGGAATAAAAAAAGGGGCACAAGCACACAGAGGGTGATTGTTTTAATTATAGACTTGAGCGTGTTGGTAATCTACATTGACTTAAAACGAAAGAAACACACAAGAGAACGAAACAGACGACACAGCTTTCGACTTGCAACTACAGATTTACTGGGGCGGCTCGCCGCTCAGAGCTCGACTTGGGGAGGCGATGGGGAAAGGGGGGAGGGGGATGAGGGGAGGTGTAAGAAACACAGGGAGACCGTGGTGTGTGCAAGAGGAGCAAGACGGTGTGCAAGAGGAACACAGTATCTGACTATCTTCTTCTCGGCGAAGCCGCACAAGCCAGACATTCCCCTTCGCAGCATCGTCTCCGAGAGGGGATGCTGGCAGAAGCCGCTCGCCCTATACCTTCAAAGGCATCTCTCCTCTGTTGATCTTCCTCACCCCTACCGCGTGAGAGACTTTCTTGAGGTAATTGATTGCCTTACAACGAAGCATGCCGATCATGACCTCAACCTGTTCTCTCTGGACATTGAGGACATGTACTACAACCTCGACCTTAAAATTCTTCTAAACTCTGTGTCCGAGGCGATTGAGATGCATGGGGTGACGAGGTTTTAGAACGCGTCCGGAATACCCACCGGAGGCTTTCTCAACCTCCTCCGGCTCTACCTGAGATCCTCCCTCGTCGAATACGAGGGGGAGATCTTCATCCAGAGGTCTGGAGTGTGCATTGGCTCCTGCCTCGCACCGATCCTTAGTGAGATCTTTCTCATCTTCGTGGACCGTGCGGTGCAGGAGGATCTTGCTCGCTCCGGTTCTGGATGCAGGATATTCAGGTTCGTGGACGCTTACCTCGGCGTTCACCCATCATCCACCTCGGACGTCTCTGTCCTGCATGCCTTCGCTGCCAACGCTGGGGGTCTTTCCTTCACAAAAGAGGATGCTAGCCAGGAGGGGCTCCAATTTCTGGATCTCCGCCTCATTTCTTCCTCCCACGGCCTATGCTGGTCCTTCCAACAGCGCTCTCAAAAACCTCTCCTTCCTTTCGCTAGCCATCATTCGAAAACAGTAAAATTCGGCATCGTCAAATCTCTTCTCTCCTCCTCCTGTAAAAATTCCTGTCCCCACCTTATACCCCGCGGATTTGATTGAAAACAACATCAAAAAGTTGATCGTGCAGTCCGGGAGCCGCCCCCGCAATTCCCCACCTAGATCCTTCTCCTCCCGCCCTGCATGCATTCCCTACGTGCACAACACATCCCATCGTTTGAGTGCGCTTGCACGCAAATTCGACACCAGGGTCCTTTTCACCTGCAAATTCAAATTGGGTGGAGTGTGCAAGCGCGTCAACAATCCCGAACCTCCGCCCTCCTGCACTAAAAAACACGCCCAGTGCTTCCGCCCCTGCGCGCGAGAGAAAGTGTTCACGATCAATCTTTCGTGCGGAGCGGAGTACATCGGTCAAACGGGCCGATGTATCAACGACTGTCTCCGTGAACACGCGAGGGAGATCACGAGCCCGCCCGAAGATTCCGTGCATCCGGTTGTTGTCCACGCAAAAAAATGTTCCTCTTGCACACCCCAATTCAACCAAACAAAAATCATAGGGGGCACCGATCTCGATTCGGAAGAGAAATAATAGAATCCGTAAGTATCAAGTCGGCGACAACAAACCTTTCCAGCCCTTCCCTTTCCCTCTCGGAGAGAGAGATTAGCTTCCTGCGAGGGAGGGGAGCCCCCCAGCACACGCGGCACTAGAACTTAAAGGTTTGGGAAAACAGTGGCAAACAAAAACAACCCCGGAAAGCCGCCCTCTGTTCTTACTTCTTGTCACCTTCTGTTTTCGCCTGACCCTCTGGTGCTCCGGTCCGTCTTGCGCCTTCCCCGGGGAATTCCGATGACCCCTCCCCTCCCCCCGCTCTCCGCATCGCCCCCGACGGCACGAAGCGACGCGAGGTGTCATCTACGAGAGAGGCGACACGGACCAGACCACGCCGTGGACCAGACTCCCGACCGCCCGCTGTGTTCGCCCCCGCAACGGTCTCCCTGTGTTCCTTACACCTCCCCTCATCCCCCTCCCCCCTTTCCCCATCGCCTCCCCAAGTCGAGCTCTGAGCGGCGAGCCGCCCCAGTAAATCTGTAGTTGCAAGTCGAAGGCTGTGTCGTCTGTTTCGTCCTTTTGGGTGATTGTTTTATTTGCAGTATTTCATAGTGCCTTTGAGCTTTCGCTCTTATGAGCTGTTTTTGAATTTCAGCCTCCATGCAGTTTCCAGTGTGATACATTGAATGTCATTTGTTTGTAACGGCACAGAAAAGCCACATTTGAAAATTACTGTTCAAAACGAAAAATATAGAGCGAATTTTCTTAGTTAATTTCATTGCCCCAAGAAAAGTTTACTGGTAGCAAAGACCATATCTTTAATGAATTATCTAAGTCTTGTTTTCTGTTTTCTAATAGCAAGTGCAGCACATAAGTGAAGACTGCAGCAAGGCGTAATGTAGAGCTGATGAGGTATCCGTCTCAAGCCTTGATATGTAAGCACGTTATGATCTTAAGATTTCTTGTGTTGAATCTGTTCAATATGTTCGATGGCATTGCCGAGAATCGGCAATCTTAAATTTTCTTCTCTCCTAAAAATATACAGGCTCGTCCAGGCTCATCATGAAGGACATCCCTTCAGGCTGCCGGACTTCGGTCCACTGCACGAGGCCATTCTCAAGAATTCGTTTGTGACCTCAAATTTCTCTATCCACATCATCGAAACGATGTACCATGCAATGGTGGAACTGACTATGTAAGTCGTTGTGCAAATTGCACGTGTCTCATCAGAATGCATTAATACTATTTTCTATTAGGATGGCTATAGTTATGATTGGCAATGCCGCAATCCTACTCAAGATAAAAGCAGGCCGCAGGCAAATAGTAGAGAAGGAGCACATACCTTTTCTGCTTTCTTCTATAAGTGGGAGGACAAGGGCTCCGTTGCCCATGTTCTTGCAGGCTTCATAAATCACATTATTCATATACATTAGATAAGTTGTAGCATATTTTTTTTTTATTTATTCATATTACCCCTAAAGGCCCTCGTGAGAGGGTATTACATAGGGGGGTACATAAATCGTTCCAATAGGAACTAGTGCACATTGAACAACATATCAGAATACTAGAAAACAATCAATACACTTAATAATAAAAAGAAAATAAAGGATACACTCAAAAACGAATAAAAAAAAAACATACACTCACTCATCACACTGCAATAAAGCTGAGTCAAGGTAAAAACAAAATAGTACACATTTGCTCTGCACGTTCCGGAAAAGATGAAACAACAATGTAAAACAGCAAAAGTTAGATGGCATCAGTATTTTGAATTTGTTCTTGAAACTTCGTGGTGTCTTTTTCTGAGGCAATGTGCGATGGTAGATTATTCCAATCGATTGTGGTACGTGGAATGAATGACCGGGAAAAGGCAGATGACTTACAGGTTATGCGTTTAACTTTGTAGGGGTGATCGCGGCGTGGAAAAATAACGGCAGGTGGCTCGAAGAAATCACCGTGAAGTGACGCGTGGTGGTAAAGTTTATGGAAAAGAGATAGGCGTGAAAGTTTGCGACGATGGAGTAGTTCGGGTAGCTCTGCTCGGCGTTTTAGTGCTGTGACGCTGGAATGACGTGAATAATCTGAAAATATGAAGCGAGCGGCACGATTTTGCAGTGATTCAATGTCGTTTATGATGTAAGCATGTTCGGGATCCCAAATGGCTGATGCATATTCTAATTTTGGACGTATTAGTGTGGAAAAGGCAAGTTTGCGTATGTTAGGAGGAGCCTGTTTAAGGTTACGCTTGAGAAATCCGAAAGAGCGGTTAGCAGCCGCCAGGGTGAGCTTTATATGGTAGTGCCATGACAGATCAGGTTGCAAATGAATTCCAAGATATTTATAAGTGGAGACGAGGTCAACAGTATTATTATTTAACACATAGGAGGTAGGAATCCGGGGTACGTGATTAGTAAAAGACATAAACTTTGTTTTAGAGCAATTTAGGGTCCTTAGCCAGGAAGAGCACCATGCATTAATAGCATTTAGATCAGTTTGCAAAGCTTTCTGGTCATTGACAGAGGAAATTATTCGGTAAATTACACAATCGTCAGCAAAAATTCTAATTCGGGATGAGACACAGGATGGCAAGTCATTAATGTAGACTAGAAATAGTAGTGGACCTAGTACGCTACCCTGTGGGACTCCCGAGGTTACTGGTTTGAAGGAAGAGTTACAATTGTTAGCGGACGTGAACTGTTTTCTAGACGAAAGGAAATCTTTTACCCATGCCAAAATGTTAGGGTGAATCTTAAGCCTGGACAGTTTGGTTAGAAGCCGGTGATGAGGGACACGGTCAAAAGCTTTAGAAAAGTCGAGGAAAACAGCATCAACCTGGGATCCACCGTCAAGAGCTGAATGTATGTCATAAATGAAGCCGGCGAGCTGCGTGTCACATGAGTATCCTCGGCGAAAACCATGCTGATATTTATGTATGATGTTATGATCTTCCAGGTAGTTAATTACTTGTGTGTGTATTATATGTTCAAGAAGTTTACAAATGGTACTGGTTAACGAGATGGGACGATAGTTTAATGGCGATGAGCGTTCACCAGACTTGAAGATGGGAATTACTTTTGCGATTCGCCAGTCATGTGGGATGCAACCTAACGATAACATTTGTGAAAAAAGGGCTGACAGTATGGGACAGATGCTAGCTGATATATTCTTTAGTATCTTATTATTAAAGCCGACATGATCAGAAGCAGTAGAAATTTTGAGTTTATTTAGTAAGGAGTATATACCCGCTTCAGTTATTATTATTTCTGGCATGCTGATATCAGGAATGAGGTTAACTTTCGGGCATGACGAGATGTCTTCACATGTGAATACTGATATGAATGCGTCGTTAAAAACCTGTGCGCACTGAGACATGGGAATGACGTCATTATTACTGACGGTAAGGACGATATCAGGATGCTCAACAGGATTAATGACACGCCAAAATTTCCGAGGGTTATTTAGTAGCATAGATGATAAATCATGTTTGAAGAAATGACGTCTAGTTGTTGTAAGCAGTGACTGATATTCCTTATCACATGTTTTATAGCGTAACCAGGAAACTGAAAGGGGGTCTGTTTTATTGGCGTGGCGGTAAAGTCTCTTCTTTCTGTTATTGAGGCGTCGAAGCTGTTGGTTATACCACGGAGCGGTGTTTACAGTTTTGATGGTGATAAGAGGAATGAACCTGTTGATTAAATTGGTAAGTACATTTCTAAACATGAGCCAATTATCTTCCACGGACCGGGTTAAATACCCTTCCAAAAATTTATTTGAGAATGACAGGAATTCATTATTAATGCTATCGTAATCACCTCTATTATAGCACCTTATTTGCTTGTTGGTAGTTTTGCGCTTGTTAGGGAAAATCCGGACGCTTCCAGTAAGGACGTCGTGGTCAGAAAGCCCGTCAAGATGAGTAATTTCAGAAAATATATCAGGGTTGTTGGTAAATACTAGGTCTAGAATATTAGCTGATGTGGCCGACCGCCGTGTGGGATGAGTAATTAGCTGAACCAGGGAAAAGTCGAGAGAAGAGTGGACGAAATTATGTGATTCACTATGGCCATCCCTGACGGATAGAGTTGACCAGCAAATGCTCGGAAAATTAAAATCGCCAAAAATTATTAAGAGAGAATTAGGAAAACGAGAACACAGTAGCGTCAGGACACGGGTAAATTCACTAGAAAAGTCAGTATTTGCCTCTGGTGGGCGGTAAAAAACACCTATAAGTATGACACGACCACCACACTTCAGGGAAGCCCATACACATTCCAAAAAAGAGTTAACTAGCACAGGTACCGCAAGCACATCATTTTTTATCGCCAGAAGTACGCCACCTCCCCTTCTATGTTTCCTGTCACAACGAAAAAAATTGTAATCTGCCCACGTGAGAAAAATACTACTATCAGGAATGACATCGCTTAGCCACGTTTCAGTTAATGCGACGATTGTTGATGTACAGGAATCAACGAGGGAAGACAACGGAATGCTTTTTGACTGAACGCTTCTAATGTTCGTGTATAAAAAACGAACACCACCAGAACTGCTTTGTTGCGATGTTAACGATTGATTAAGTGTTGAACGGGGGGTAGGGTCGGGCTGCAGTCAAACCGTAGCGGGAGAGGATTCAGATAACGCAGCGTGATTAGTAATGGGTGCGGCTTTATTTGAATTGGTGTCCCATACATAAACATCATCATTGATGTGAAGCCTGTCAAAAACGAGCCTGACACGGTCACTTTCCTTTCTTATTGATTTCGAAAACTGCAGTAAGTTTCGCCGCTTTTCCCGAACTGGTTTAGAAAAGTCACGTGACAGGCCGAACGACGTATTTTTCAGCTTACTGCCACGACCTATTATTGCCTCCACCTCTTTATCATTGAAGAACTTGGCAATAATAGGCCGAGTTTTATCGGGTAAAAAGCGCCCCAAGCGATGTGCACGGGCGATAGAAGAGACAGTGAGCTCGATCTGATTCTGACAAAAATCAGTTACGATTTTTTGAACGGCCTCCCACGATTCCATTGGATCACCGTCAGCGATACCATAAAATAAAACATTTGACCTTCGAGACCGATTTTCTAGATCATCGATCTTGTCCCGGATAACTGAAATATTGTTATGGCTTGTGGTGGCTACCGAATGACCAGGCGACTGAATTTTGGACTGCATTTCGGTGATCTGGTTCTGCATTTGCGACAGTTTCGCATCATTGTTTGCGGGGTTGGCTGGTAGGGAGTGAATACGCTGTCATTAACTGGGTACGAAGTAGGATGTGTTTGCCCAAATTAGCAGTTCACCCCTCCTGGCAGCATCAAAGCAGGAGCAACATATTTGGGTTACTTTTGTAAGATGTAGAACGTCTTGAAAGCAAAATGAAGCTTATTTGTGGGCTTTCCCGGCTTTGTTCACAACAGCTCGGTATGTATGAAGCAGTTCTATGCAAATAACTTTTTGGGTGATTCACCCACAAATTACTTGTAGCCTTTCCTCATAGATGGCGCTGACAAATGGACGAGTCACGCGAGTAAGGAGCAGAGTACGCCAGCGACAATCATAACACTGCCACTGGTGCTCACCATGTTGTTTTATTGAGCTCGCGTGGAACCCTGGCGGCTGATGGCTCTTTTCCTCTGCACTTTTTTTGCACAAGGTGTTTATGGGAAGGCCTCTTAGCATTTTTGGATCCGTCCACGTGATTTCCATTAAGCGCACGTGGCTTCCGTTCCACATCTTGGAACGGAAGTCCCATGAGCTGGTGCGCATTCGGTTTGTAAATGATGTAAGCACTTTACAAAATAAGTACATCACACCAAATGTCACCGCTTTCAGAGGCGCTGCCGTGACTCGAACTGACCTTCCTCAGGTTGGGAGTCCGATGCTAAACCAACGCAGCTGTCGTAGCTTTCGACATACGCGATTTCACAAAGGCATCTCATGGCTGCAAACGCGGGAAGCGTGTTCCAAAATATCACTTCAGAGCACATGTGGGTTAAGGTTTTGCACTTTGGCTTTCAAAACCTACTAGCATTCCTCTTTCCTTGTTGTCACGTGTTATGAACCGCCGAAGTAGTAGATTGTGTGGCGTTGGCAGGCCTTGGCTGCGTCGAGAAACTTGCACGGTTAAATTCTATTCGCAACTCCATCCCGCCGCTCGCCCTCTCACGGACGAACGGAGAACCAAAGGAGCGGGGACGGCAGCGGCGGTGGCGGCGCGGAAACTGTTGCAGAGATTGTCGGCCTTGATGCGTGAAGCCGTTTTAACGAAAAAAGTGAGCGCGTTAAGATAGGAATTCTTGTGCTCCTCCTTGCAACAGTGTTGCACGAATGATCAGGATATCTAATTTTATTATGGACTTCTCATATATCGCATATGCTGCGGATTTCTGGTCTTGTGCATGGCCGCCAGCTCAATCTGTGCTCAACGTGACGGCAAATGCTCCCGCTAATAATGAAGATCTCTATAGTACGGTCTACGAAAATTCTATTCTTTGCCATAAGTAGGAGAAAACTTGTCGCGCGACAGTATGTCGAGCAATACACATTGGAAATGTGTTCGCGTTTTAAGGCCGTTACAAGGAACAGGATCATTTATTCTAAAAGCTTTAAAAAGGCAAAATACCCGTGCCTGCTTTCAGGCAATTACAAAGCAAATAAAGAAATGCTCGAAGCATTTTAAGCGTGTCTGTGTTAGCCAGCCGTTTGTGACGAGAGCTTAGAACGGACAGTTTTGGCGAGGGGGGCCGCAACTTTGCAAATAACACGGTGCGAAAAATGTACAGTGTATCAAAATATTTATTTTTGGTAGAGCGATAAATAAAACCTATAAACACGTCGATTATGTTAATAGGCAGTTTTAGCGTAGCATACGACACCCCTAAACTTCAGTTGGCCCTACAGCGCAGTAACGTTCAACCGACGCTACCAACTTTCACAAGCGGCTTGATAGCTGAGTTGTACAACTTACTAAAATAGCTCAAATACGTGTAATTGAATGTAAAAAAAACAAAACAAAACAACAAAACAAAAAACAATCGGGGTTTTCTTGGCCTTACTGCAAAACCCTGTTTTTGTACTCTTTGACTCGTGTAGATGTTTTTGATGTCTTATATCGCACCTTCATCAAGCCTCTCTTAAAAGTAGGGCCGTCAGTTTGACGTCAGCGTGTTGCACGGCGAACTGAAGTTTTCGGATGTCGTATATGTGAAAAGGTTTAAAAACTACAAATTTTTTTTTTATTATTTTTTTTTTTAAATGATGAGCACGGCATCGCTTCTGGCGCGCGTTGAAAATTGCGCTTCAAAGGCGCAGCGCAAGCTTCTGGTTGTAATCCTACACCTGCTGTAATAAACTTTCTCTCAATAAACACAGAGCAGCTTGATCACGTGTTGCAATACACTAAAACCGAGACGGTACGCAGCCAGTTGCGAGCCTGGGACACGAAGACACCAATACTGTGAACGCTGCTCTTCCGAAGCTTGACGGTCACCGTTCGAGGCTCACTTTTTATAGCACTAATGCCCAGCCAAAGCGCAATCTTGATATCTCCATCACCCTCAAAAATATTCTGCCACAAACAGTGACATGGCAGGTGCATAAAAGTAGCTCGCCCACCAGAAAGCTTCGCAAGCTGACGTTTGCGCAACTTTTAAATACGAGCATGCTCGTTTTCCTACAGCGCATCAACATCTCCGTCACCTTCAATACGATCCTGCCCTAACTGCTTCGCATTTGTAGACAAATAAATCATTTTTAGCGCACCGACCAGCGTCAGCGAGCAGGCACGCGTCAAATCCTGGAAAATTTATCCCCGTCTCTTCCGTCATCTTGGAACTACCGCCCCGCCACCTATAGTTCGTTGGAGTTACGAATAGTTACTCCAGTGAGTCTTTTCACAGTACAAGATACATCAACGCTGGACGCATGTGGGCTCACGAGCGTCGTCTGCTTTCTGGAACTTTGTAATGGCTGTTTCGGAAAACAATGCGCGCATTACAAAAATGTAACCACACAGTACCCAGCTGCTACACGTAATGTTGGAAGATTTATGAACGTTCTAGCTCGTTCGATAATGCAGGATTTATTTATTGCGAACATATTCTTTTGGAGATTACGCATGAGGATGTCCGCGCTGTCTAGGCACAACCAAGGTGCTTTTATGTGCGCTTTGCCTTATAGGGTGATGTCATTCTTTGTAGTAACCAATGGCGACAGCGCACGCTAATGCGAAAAATACAGAGAAGTTGCAGAGAACAAATGACGCCGTAGCATTGCCAAAGCAAGAAGCTTGAGCCAGGAGATTCTCGAGCATGCGTTCAAACTTCCAGGTAAACAAATCAAGAACCAAAAAACGAAAGCGTGGCAGCGAAAAATGGTCTCATCTCATCACCATAAAACAAACGTCCACACAAAGGCACTTTAGGCACAACATGCATACAAAGTTCATTTGTTGAACACATCGGGCAGTTTCAGAATAGCTTGCCTAAGAGTTTTAAGCAGCACGGAATAGCGTCGTCATAGGTTTTCTTTGAAGACATTATTTTAGTGCATGCAAAGTGCTTGGGTCTGCTATTCTGAAACTTATTCTGAGTTATTACTGGCTCAGCCACACTCGCTCACCTGGCACAGTAGTATTAGTTAAAATCAACCCGGGAAATAAATTTAAAAAGAAGCGAGAACAAAAAAGTTGGAAGGAAAGCATTCTTGGTGTTTCAATACTAATGGGAAGATACTTGTTAGTGCACGTGGACAAACACTGAAAGACATTTGCGCCCCTGCCTAACACCATGACTTGTGTATGATCAAAGACCTGAGCCACGAGAACACAGCTGCGTCAGGCGAACATGCTCGGCCCCCCTGACCGAAGCAAACTTTCTCGCGGCTGGATGTTGCTCTAAAGCAGCTGCATATTGACAGCTGCTGTGACTAAAAACAATATTCGCTGGTTGACATATCATCAGAGTTCGGCCATCGGAATCGGATTCCCCATACAAAAATGGTCTATGGTCGGCTATAGAAAATCCTTTGTATGGTCGGCTATAGAAAATTGGCGCAATTAGCTATAGCCGTTTCTATGGCTGTCTATAGCTTTCCCTATGGTCTCCCCTATAGTTGTCTATAGCTTTTTCAATGGAAATTTCGCTATCGAATTCGGTATGGTTTAGTCTATGGGTCTCTTTAGAAAGGACGCTATAGCCGCCTATGGCTTTTCTTTTGGTTCCTTTAGCCGCCTACAGCATTTTGTATGGTCTGCTATAGAGATCTCTATGGCTTACTCTATGGATCTTTTTAGACACCGTGCTATAGCTGCCTACCCTACTGAGAAAAACCATTAGGCGCCTATATGAAAATAAACGGGTTCATACCGGTCACCTGTTTGTCAGAGGGGTCGCCCGTATGGCTCAAAGGAGTCACCCGTATGAGCCATAACGGTCACCTATTTGGACAAACAGGTCACTCCTTTGGCAAACGGGTCGCTCGTCTGGGCAAATGGGTCGCTCATTTGGCCAAATGGGTGACTCGTTTGGGCAAAGTTGTCGCACGTTTGCTCAAACCGGTGACCATGTTGCAAACTGCACCGGTTTAATCAAACGGCTCTCCGGAGCCCGTTTGATACTGAACGTACAGATCGGCGGCGTGGGCACGCCTAGCCAATGTTTCCGGAAGGCTGGGAGCGGCGGTTCATCGATTTCAGATCGTCCGCATAATGCAAGTAACTATATTTATATTTCAATTGCGCTGATGTTCGCTTATACTGCAACTAAAACTAACATTTCTTTTTGTTGTTGTTGTTTTCCGTAAACGCGCGACGTTGGTAAGCCGATTTTTTGACAGAACTTAAAAACTTTGTCCATCTTTGTTGCCTCAATTTGCTTATTCAGCTTGAATCTCTCTCGCAGACGACGCGACCGCGTGAAAGAATGTACGTCTAGACTCCGTTTCACTTTAATTCAAGACGCAGCGAAGGTAGCACGCGTACACGCGGCTGCAAGAACATCGAGCATTGCGAGAGCACGCCCACCGTTGCAGCAGTCGAACTACGAGCTCGCGCTGGGTACTTTCTTCGCTCGGGCGCAAGCCGAGCTTCTGGCCGCCCCGCCGCCATTTCCAAAATTCAAACGTGCTAAATTGCGCGCGCGCGCGCACGCGTGTTTTTTTTTTTCGAGGTTACAAAAACACATTTTTATGGAATGCCTGGGGAGAGGGAGAGGGGCTGTCCCTGTGGTCCTCGCCCACTCCCTCCTCTCTTGTCACCCGTCACGTGACCCGCACCCGCGCGCGAGCTACACGCTGATAAGCATCGAGATCCGGAAGGGTGCGCCTAGCAGCCGCTTTTTTCTTTGTCTGCTTGTTGTCAGTTCCAGCTCAAATTTAGCGCGTCCACCTGCCTCGATCTGTCGCCTAACCCTGCGGACCTGCGGTCTTATTAGGATGTCTCTCGACAACGTATTGGATGTGCACCAAAGCTATCAGTGTTCGAAAAGTCCTACGTCTATATCGGCAACAAGCGATTCTTCGAAGAAGGTAGGAATTCTTGAGGTTTGGTTGGGTTCGGCAACTGACACTTGTGCGCCACATCGTGTTGAAACTTCCAAGAAGCCATTCCCTCTCATTTGTGTTTGTGTGGTTGTCCTGCTTTGACCGTGTCGACAACTATCACGGATTACATCTTTCAAGTCCGCTATTTTTATGGTAAGTGCACTGCAACGTACTTCTTGGCAACGATTGACCGTTCTTCTACTCGTAATCTTCCAGATTATTTATATAATTATGCAGCCACTATTCTCGCGGCAGCCGGGCGAATAATTTCCCGAAAGTCTACCTTCATAGTCTAGAATTACCTCGGTTCTTGCTTGGTTTGCTATCTTCTCAGTTGTATAAAAGCTTAGAGTGCCTCTCACATTTCACAGATCGCTTGCACGTTTGTACTTGTCTACAGAAGACGTATTAAACTTTGAGGAGAGTTAAAAACAATCTTTTGTGTCTGTTTTCCTGTCCATTTGCAAGCACCTACGTGAGCACATTTGTTCTACGTGTTTCCTCCATGTTATAAATAGGTTGATGAGTTTCGGAAGGTCTTAAATAAGTTTAAGATAACCAACCTACCAGACGATCCCTGTTTCGGGCTAGCGCATAATTTCCCGATTCGAATGGCACGTTCAAACGTGTGGTCACGGGCAAGGTCGAACGGGCACCTGTATCAAACGGGCACCTGTATCAAATGGGTACCGTTTCGAGCGGGTACCGTTTCAAACGGCTACCCGTATCCCATAATCACGTTTGATCCAAACGGGTCGACAAGTTTGCACCCATTTGATTTACCAGTTTGCCACCCGTTTGAATTTCAAATGTTTTTTTTCACTAGGGTATGGCTTTTCCTACGGTTTGTTTAGCCGTCTATTGCCCTTTGTATGGTCCGCTATAGCTCATTTTATAGCTCGTCTTATGGTTCTCTATACCCATCATGCTACAGCTTTCTATAGCATTTCATATAGTCCCTTCAGCCGCCTATAGCATATTGTATGGGTTGCTATAGAGATCTCTATGGCTTACTCTATGGATCTTTTTAGACACCGTGCTATAGCTGCCTATAGCTTTTCCTATGGTTTCTTTAGCCGCCTATTGCTCTTTGTATGGTCCGCTATAGCTCATTTTATAGTTCGTCCTATGGTTTTCTCTACTCATCGTGCTACGGCCGCCTATGGCATTTCCTATGGTTCCTTTAACCGCCTATAGCTTCTTGTATGGTCTGCTATAGAGATTTCTATGGCTTACTCTATGGATCTTTTTAGACACCGTGCTATAGCTGCTTATGGCTTTTCCTATGGTTTCTTTAGCCGCCTATGGCTCTTTGCATGGTCCGCTATAGCTCATTCTATAGCTCGTCTTATGAGTCTCTTTACCGTCGTGCCATAGCTGCCTGTAGTTTTTCCTTTTACCGCAATCGTATGAAATGTGAAACAAATTATTTGTTGTCACTGGACATCTTTAAAAAAAACCTTGTGAGGCGTGCCGAACTTCATAGCCCCATTTAAAACAAAGAGCTAACATTTCAACAAAAAACAAATGCACTCACTCAGGTGTTTGCAAAAGCACAGGTAAACAGACACAAGGTATTGTTTTCAAATCTCCTAGAAGTTTATTACACACAGCCCATTCTGTAGACAAGCACACACTAAGCAATCTCGACTATGTGAAGAGGTACGACTGAGCTGTTATACAACTGAGAATATTTTAAAGCAAACAAGAACCAAAGGCAATTCCTAGGTAGTGTCTAGTCCCCCGGCAGCCGGCCGAATTCCCCCCCCCCCTTTCCCCCCGAAATTCTAATGCCAGTCGCCACTCATTGGCGCTGCAATCAGTTTATCAAAAGACGTTTCATCGAGATCGTTTCATCAACACGTGACGTTTATAAACAACTCAGAATATGTTTTTTTTTGTTTTTTTTTGTAATGATTTGCCAAGAAGTGGCGTGAACGGGTGGGCTGAGTCGGTGAGCACGCGCCTCAGGAATACAGGCGCGACGAAATGTCCCTACAGCGTGCAATTCGCGTAACGAGTGCCGACTAAACGTGTGTCCATGAAGCGTCTATCCACGAAAAGGTGTCCATGAAAAGTCTTTTCACAAAACGCAGAGAGAATAAGAATGTCAGTATTCTAACTACAATTTTCACATGATTTCATAGAGCTAATGGCAGGCGACTGTGATAGAATTACGGGGAATTTATTCTCCCAGCTGTCAGAAGATAGGCACTGCCAGGAGATAGACACTACAGAACGGTCAATTGTCGCCGAGTAGGTTGCAGCGCACTTACGTTCAAAATACCGGACTTGAAAGATGTAATCCGAAATATACGTCGACACGGGCACTGCAGACCAACCACTCGAACACAAAACCGAGAAGGAAGGGATCCGTGAAGATTCACCACGATCTAGCACAAGCTGTCATTTGCCGAACAGAACACTGAACTCATCAAAAGAATGTCTTGGGCTTCTTTGAAGAAATCGCTTGTTGCCGACATACGGGTAGGACTTTTCGATCGGGATACCTTTTAACATAGAAGCGAAATCCACAGCAGCCCCGCGGGCCGCACGACACGCGAAACTAGGTCCGCAAGCAGCCTCATTCCGGGATTGGCAGCGGCTATTACGTCATCCGTCAAACCACGTGATCACGCTCCTTCCGTTACATGCGCACAGAGAGCGGAGTGAAGCGATAGAAAGTCTACGGTTGATTGGTCCGCCGAGTCCGCACCTTCTGCAATGCTTTTAGCTTAGGGAGAGAGAGAAAACAGAGGAGTTGAAAAGCAGAGCTCCTTCGAGGCCAGAACGGGGGTGCGATAACAAAGACTAATCCTCAGGGGCATACCAACAATGAACACAGCGAGAGAATGTGTCACTTATAGACATTTTCCACAGGGGCGCCGCCATCTTGAATTGTCGTCACTTCCAGTATGGGCGACGAAAAAATAATAAAACGTTTCAACCTGTAACTAGCAAAATAATAGAGGGGAGCCAAAACGAGAATGTGTGACGGTTAGGCTTATATCCTAAATGTCTTCTATTGGCGTGGCGACGGCAAAACAATGTTTTCGCCCAGACTGGAAGTGACGACAATTCAAGATGGCGGCGCCCTTGTGGAAAAGGTCTATATCCTGTTGACAGTTCGAGCCAAGGTTGATAGTGCAGTGGATGCTATGTGTGGCCTTGGGCTTAAGGCAGGTGCCGTGTCCAGCGTTATCACCAGCTTCGAGACAGTTATCACGGGACCCTAACCGGAGACATGATTGGCCTCAAACACGCACAGCGTCTACTCTGCTGTCACTACCGAGTGAACAGGACAGCTCCATGAAGGTCCTTCAGCTTTTGGACTTCTTTCTAAAGCTGCACTTCCCAGAAGTGACCCAAAACAATGCATGTTTGAAGATATCATATTTTACGCCTTTTAGCCCACATTCTAATTCAAAATGAATAATTAATGGCGAATACTTTCTCTTTGCGCAGGATGTCCACAAACAAATAAATAAATAAATATATATATATATATATATATATATATATATATATATATATATACATATATATATATATATATACATTTTACCAAGCACTTTTGAATTATGTGTACACTGTTAGGTTCGCATTTTTAAACGTCAATTTTGGGAATCTTTGCATCGTTGTGGCATCTATGATTAGTTTAGATGGTTTAAGAAATTTGTGCCGCAATACGTTTTTCATCCGTGAGTTCAGTCTATATCACTGCCATCAATTACAATCTCTGAGCACCATGATGACTCATGGTGGGGATGTGTGCTCCAAGAAGCTCCAATGAGTTTAATGTCTCATAATTTAAAGAAAAAGAAGAAAAATTAGCCACAGCGCTTGCTGATTTGTTGAATTCGCAGAACAGAAAGATAATAGGACGCGACGCACCTAGGGTAGCGCGTGCCTAATGATATTAATTTTTTTTCGGCTGTTATTTTTGTATGTTTCGCCGTTCTCGACATGGGCGTTGACGGACATTGCACCGCTGCTTACGCCCCTGCCGGGGTAAGCTTTTTTGTTGTCACGACACTCTATCGCGCTATAGGCGCGTCGATTTAACGCTCATGAAGTCTTGAGAGAACTGTGAATTGTTTAGTCAGAGCAACGACGCAGCAATCGCGAAATGAGAGACGACTGCGTGGGACTCTCGAGCAGTGTTAACTTGCTGATGATGCAGGGCGCTGCTTTGTCGTTGAGATTCTTTGTCCTGCGAACGCCGGCGAAAACGTTCCAGTGCTCGGCGTACCCTAGGCAGCAGAGCCTGTCAGCCACCGCCCGCGCAGTATCGCAACCTTTCTGGAGCCTACTGGCAGTCTGCGAGCGCCGGCGATTTATCGTTGCGACTTGGATGGAAGCATTTTATGAACTCCTGCGGTGAACATGAAACACCGCGAACATGAACTCCCGCGAACATAATCCCCGCGACGGCGAACCGCCGGCGCTCGCAGACGGAGGGTTCCGATGCTGTGCGAACGGTTGTTGGAGGACGCTGCGTAGGGTATACGCCGGGCGCTGGAACGGCTTCGAAGCCATTCGAAGGGCAAAGGATTCGCGGCGACCAAGTAGTATCTTGCATCTTCAGTAAGGTAACGGGGCTCGAGAGTCCCAAGCTTACATTTCCACAGAGCGAGCGCGGCCGGCCAGATCAAGGCGCAGTCAGCACTCGCGTCGCGATTGCTACGTCGTTGCTCTGCCTACACCGATGACATGTGCACCGGCATTCAAAACCGCCCTCTCGAGACTTTATACGAGTCCAATAGACGGCTTTATAGCTCGATAAACCGCTGTGACAAGATTAAAGCTCACCTCTGTAGTGGCGTAAGCAGCGTTCTTGACGCCGCGTCGAGAACGACGAAATATACACAAAAAAACAAAACATTAAATATATTTAACACAGCAGGCAGAAAGAAATACAAACATGGCAGGGACACGGACAACGTAGAAGGCGCGCTACGAAATACATATACTTACAAAATACACTAGAAACGACAGATAATTAGAGCTAAAAAACGAAAGATTGAGATGACGTCAACGCCGAAATAAGGCAATGCGCAGGGAAAGCAGCCGGCAAAACTGCAATAGTCCTATAGGCAGCTAAGGACGCTTTTGTGATCGCGGGCGTATAACCTCGGCGACGTACGCCCCGTTAACCTGGCTGAAGAAAATTCTCGCCCCGATCGAGCGCATGAATGACTCTCTTCCACTTTCGTACATCTGCAGCAAAAAAAAAAAAAAAAAAAAAAGAGGGTCGCGGGCCTATAGCTTAAGCAAACCAGTGAGCCGACTGAAAAAATTGGATGGTCGCGAGTCTAGAGCTCGGGAGACATACATCCCTCTATAGCCGGCTAAAGTACATTGTAAGGTCGGAGGCTATAGCATTGGTGACATAGAACACTTTTGAGTCGGCTAAAGAAAATTCAATGGTCGCGATTCTATAGATTTAGGGACATACACCACTCTATAGTCAGCTAAAGCACATTGAATGGTCGGGGGCCTATAGCTTTGGTGACATAAAACACTATAGAGACGGTTAAAGAAAGTTCGATGGTCGCGAGTCTATAGATTTAAGGACATACACCACTCTATAGCCGGCTAAAGAACATTGAAAGGTCAAAGGACTATAGCTTTGGTGACATAAAACGCTATAGAGTAGGCTAAAGAAAATTCAATGGTCGCGATTCTATAGATTTAGGGACATACACCACTCTATAGCCGGCTAAAGCACATTCAATAGTCGCGAATCTATAGCATCAAGGACTTACATATTTCTATAGCTCGCTAAAGAATATTGAATAGTCGCGAGTCTATAGCTGCGTAGTCATAAATTATTCTATAGCCAGGTATAGAAATCGGAATGGTCGAGTTTCTAAAGCTTTGAAGACATACATTTTCCTATAGGTGGCTATAGCGTGTTTTATGGTTTCTAATGGCTGACCATAGAGGGCCATAGAAGGTGATAGCTCACCATAAGATTTTCTATAGACGTCCATAGATCATTTTTGTATGGGTTCAACGAGTTCGAACTTGCTACTCTTGCGAGCCGAGAATTGCAAATCCTACAATATCAGGAATGCGCCACATAAGTTTTAGGGGCGAAGCTCCTTAGGGGCTAGCCATGTCCGTATGTCCGTCCGCTGTCCGGCGTGCCCCTGCTCGTGAGTTCAGCAGCTAGAGCAAAAAAAAAGAAAAAAATGAAAAAAGAAAAACAAGAAAAAAAAAATAGGGGGCCCTGAGATGCCATCTTATCTGTCTTCTTAAAAAAAGAAAAAGAAGAAAACCACACATTCTCCTACTGACATGAATGAAAACGGCACCATCAGCACTACCTATGACCAAAATCAGTATCGTCAGCTTCGCCCCAATCAACATCATTCACCACGTGGAGATGCGGTAATTTTTTTTTATAAAGTTGGAGTTCGAACAGGAATTGCGATGCGGCGTTCAAATGCCAGATTTCACTCTTTTTCCCCCGTCCTATATTTGCCCTTTTTTTAGAATCGTCTTTAGCGGAAGACAAGCGCCCAGCTATATTTTCCAAGGCTCAACAGTGTTCAGTTTCACAACATGGTTGTCCAGAGTTGCAATATCGTAAATATATTTGACCTAACTTTCCTAAATGGTCTAAAACTGACTCGATTCAAGTGTCATGGTCCTGCTAGTGAAGCCGACAGCTTTCCTTTTTTGCTTATTCTAAAAGTAGCATGACTAGACAGTGATGCAAGCCTAAAGGTGGGGCTTTCAACCTCTCCCCCCCCCCCCCCCTCCCACCCGCACACACACATTTTGATAGGCAGTATGTGTGCGGCGCCACTTTTTACGCTTTGCGGAGTAGGATCCATTGAAGCACGCAACAGACAGGGTCGCCACAAAATGACTGATAGCAGCACTCTGATTCACCAATTTCAGATGTAAAAGTAAGACGCCAGACCCCTTCTCCGTTCCCTCCACAGCCAAAGAGACCCCCCCCCCCCCCCCCCCCCCAAATAAAGAGGGGAATCCTGGTTATGCCGCTTGACTATACACGATTGCAAGCATGTCGAATCGGCTGGTGCCTCACGCTTGCAAGTTGCAACTATGTGCAGCCGGAGCATGAAGGTAACTTTGACAGACTTGGAATTACACGTGCTTTCCCGCACGTGCTTGAGGCGGCGGCCACAATCCCTACTTGTAATCTCCCTTCAAAATGTTTGTTAATTTACAGCCCCGTACAAAAGTGTTTGTTGCCTCGGACGAGTGAAGCACGTGGCGTATTGACGTATTGTAAAATGCATAATAAAATATCAATCATTCCTCTGTTTCCGCATTTTGCAATAGGTTTTTTGACTCTTCGCAGTTACCAATGGGCTCCGCCTAAACCGTAATCTAGCAAGTACGGAGTGTGAGGACTAATTTTTGTATACAGTAAATTCATCTGTAGACCGATCTGTTCTTCATCCTATGGGCTGTGTGCAGCGTAGTGCAAAGGCACGGATGCGAGCGCGAACTCTAAGGCATGGCTTTACCTTGCCTTTGCGAGCACTCGTAAAAGGAGGCAATTTGCAAAGCCACAAGCCCGTGCTCGTGCCTTTGCCTCTGCAGCACGAAACTCGTAAAATGAAGTAGAAAGGGCCGCTGGCCAGTGCCATTTTCAACATTGGTAATCTGGTGTGCTCTTTGCTCGCTGTCCGAGGCGACGAGCACACTTGCGCAGGGCTATGGATTCGTAAACATTTCAAATTGTGCATTAATGATTGTAAGTATACTTTACCTCACAGTTGACCAGTACTGGTGATGATATTGGAACGTGCGCCTGACTTCAGGAAACACTCTCTCTGCGTGAGCACTCGAGCAAAGAGAGCGCTTCCTAAGGCCAGGAACTCGTTCCCGTACCTTCGCCAGTACTGAAGCCAACTTGTGAGATAGAGTAGAGGGCTTGTTGCCTCTGCCATGACTGTGCTCGTGCGGGAAAGCATGTGTTATTACAAGGCTGTCAAAGTTACCTTCACGTGCCTTCTGCACATTCCTGCAGGCACAGGGCACCAGCCAAGCCGACATGCTTGCAATCGTGTATAGTCGTGTTGCTTTTAGAAAGAGGAAAAAGGAAACGCTGTCGACTTGACCAGAACAACCATGACTCTTGAATTGAGTCAGTTCCAGCATACATATTTTAGGAACGTAAGGTCACAAATATTTTAGATATTGCTGTTCTGGACGGCCACGTCGTGAAACTGAACACTTTTGAGCCGTTGTAAATATACAACGAATTTTCGTTTTATGCTTCGACAAATATTCTTAGATTTCATGGTTGGGCCTCTACTAAAGACGACACTAAAAAATTTCTGTGGCACGTTCCATGTAGTGTTTGTGCATTTAGGATTCGCAATTTTCGGCTTGCCACATCGAGTTTGGAATCGTTGAGATCTGATTCAGTGTGCTGAACTATGATGTTCTGTCAAACATCGAATATTGTTTTTAGTCACAGCAACTGACAATAGGCAGCTCTCTTAGAACGAAATCCGGCCCGCGAGAAGTTTTTCTTTGGTCAGTGGGACTGAGCAAGTCTGCCTGACGCAGTGGTGTTCTTGTGACTGCAGTGTTTGAGCAAAGTGGTGAGTTGGGCCAGTTGATATTGAGGTGACATTATAAAAAACGGCATGCAATGGATGCGATCACAGAAGAAAGACGCATAGAACACACAGGCAACTAAAGACAGCATTTGTTAGAAATTCTTGAACCAAACACTGGTAACAGGCACGCGAAGTTAGCCAAGGAGTTAATTTCTCTGCTTATTCGTACAGCCTTTTTGGTGAAGCTCAGTCTCTTGAGTAGCACTAAAGTATAGCATACAAATATTTAAAATTTCCAACTTTTAGAATTTTACTAACTATTCACCTTTGTTACTGCACCTGCATCGTAGACGTATCAAAGGGTTGTATAAGGTGTGTTACAAAAGTATTCGACCTAATTTTTTTCTGTGGAAACACTTTAACCCTAAAATTGTAGCGTTATTAACCTTTTAAACGCCGCACTACGACGCAATGTTCGAAACACTAAAATGGCTGTTGGTAGTTCACATATGGCTTCTGAATTAACTATGAAAAAAAATATATATAGTCAAATTAACAATCACTAGGCATGTTTTTTGCATGTTCCATTTTTGGAACATTGGCATTTCCAGTATACAAAATGCAAGTGTCGTCTGAAACAACATTGATTGAGTGTAAAATGGAAATTGCTTCTGTTATCTGGGAATTGCTTCTGTTATCCCTTTAGCTACTTGCAAGGGCTTTGAAAACTATAAAGAAAGAAAAGAATGTTTGAAAAATATGTTTATTCCATGTATGTGGTACGTGGCAGTCAGCGCTTTACAATCAAAGCCGTAGTAGGCTGCAAAGCAATTGTTGTGCAGCCGCTTTTCGCACTGGTGGCATTTGTTGGTAGTCTGTTTTTTTTTTTTTTTTTTTTGCACTCCGTGCAGGGGATGAGCGACGCTAAGAGCAAGAAACACATGTTAGGTGTTTGTTGCAGTATTACCAAGCGCCCCGACCCGCACTCAAGGAATCATGGGAACGGTGTTCCTCCAGCTGGAGGAACACCGTTCCCATGATTCCCCTGTTGGAAAATTTTGATGATGGAAAGATGTTGGAAAAGGCTCATACAAGCGTAACCATAATATGGAACATCCTATACAAGCGAAACGGTGGCTCCAATATAGTGGATTAAAGCGGAACGATACAGGTATGCGGAACCATACAAGCGTGTCGTATTATGGGACATCCTATACCAGCGTAGTGGAGTATTGCGGAACCACGTAGGCGGACGGAACCATACATGCATAACGTTATATGGGACATCCTATACCAGCGAAAAGGCGATACCAGGATGGTGGAGCCATATGGCTCCAACATACTGGTTTTGCCTTTTCACTGTTGTACAGGGCGATTTAGTTTTAAGCTTTACATATATGTTTAGAAAGGTCGTGAAAGCTAAATTAATGCGGTTTGTGCAGGCGAGTTATACGGCCAGGTGTACGTAGTATAGGGACGTAGTCGTAACGATCAGTGAGATAATTAAATACAATTTGTTAATTAACTTTTTAATTAGTGAAAATGAAAATATGGTTTCAATTGAAAACTTGCTGAGTCATTGAAAACCACAAAATCAACTCTTTTTAGAAGGATATAATGCAGGGGTAGCATTTTACGCGTTCTGTAAAAACGCTTTATTTGGAAGAGTTTCTAGGTTTCAGTTTCTTATGAGAGCTCATCTCTACGCCCACGGTCCTGTTCCCCAGGGGCTTAGACGCGCAACACACGTGCACCTTGCTTCCCTCCATCCTACGAGGGAGGCGAGGGGACGGCTTCGCACTGCGGCCACCGGGCAGCAGGACCGCAGGTGCAAAGATGCGTTCTGGTAAGAAACCGAAGTCTGGAAACGCGTCCAAATTGATCATTTTTTTAGAACGCCATAAAATGCTTCTCTTGTCTTATATCTTCACAAAGAAAGTTGATTTAGTGCGTTTTGATGACGCTTAGCAAGTTTCTAATTGGAACCATGGGTCTATTTTCACTGATTAAAAATTTCAGGAACACACTATATACTTAGAGAGGCTGAAGCGGTTTTGTATTTGACAAAACACTTTTAAACCTTCATTTGACCTCCAGAATCTCAAATATCAAAATTATTTGGTAATTTGATGAATCAAGGCTGCATAGAGTCATTTTTAAAGCGCTGTGAAAGCACTTCCCTGGAGAGCGACGTCACAAAAGCAGCTTTCGAAATCTTTGCTCACGCATCTTCAGCGCCTATCAAAGCTATGCACGCACATATTATTTTTTAAAAGGGCAGTAAAATGTGTCACGACTGGTGCCAATGCGGGAGAATATATCTAGATAACTTGCGATTGGACGCGCGGCCCTTAAGCGACACACGCTTGGCGGCCGAAAGGTCTTCTTACGATGTCACTATTGGTAGGATATTTTTTTTTTGCGTTTTCTCACGTTGAGTTATATCTTTGTGGAAAACGAACGGGATAT
This sequence comes from Ixodes scapularis, assembly GCF_016920785.2. Taxonomy (NCBI): domain Eukaryota; kingdom Metazoa; phylum Arthropoda; class Arachnida; order Ixodida; family Ixodidae; genus Ixodes; species Ixodes scapularis. The sequence continues at coordinate 1,614,878 of NW_024609981.1, read as the reverse complement.
TCAGATTTGCGGGATAAAACTACGCTAGAATGAACCTCCATCTAGTTTACTGAAAGAAGTCTGGCACATCTCTGTAATAAGCCGACTGATCATTACAAATTAGCCTTTTATACTATGCCGCCCTGGCCATGCGACTCACGTGCACAGACCGCGTAAATGTAGCTTTTATGGCTTTTTTAAAAAAAAGTCTGTAAAACATACAAAAAAACACTCTGTAGAATGTTTCCCAATACGATACGATTGTATGGTTCCTTTCCCGCTTGCATTGTTCAAGAAACACTTGTGGACATCCAGCGTTTCATTGGAATGCTGGATGTCAGCGGGTCTACATCAGTGAGTGGTTTCAAACAAACATGATGTTTGCACACCAGTAAGCTCTTATCCGAGGCTCACCAGGAGCACTAAGAGCAGAGGCAAAATGTCGTGACCTGGTAAATTTGGTTGCAGGTATTTATTTTTAGAAGAACTGCAAGCAGCAAAGCTTAACTTTGCTCAGAAGAAGATAATTAAAAACTCAATACTGAACAATGGTGTCCCTTGAGCTGTCAGACCAAACTCCCACTCTTGCCACTCAGGAGTTCCTAACTTGTGCGTAGAGGATCAGCACAACCCAGATTTGTGCTGCAAGCGCACCTGCAATATAAAAGTTGAATAAACATGAGATGAAATATGAGACGTTTACAATTCTCTGTAATGTGAAATTAGAGCACAGATCTTGAAGAGGAGGATGGGAGGGTATGTCCCTCCTCCCCCTCCCCTCCTCCTCTTCTGCTCCCTCCCATTTAGCGGGAAATTCCCCTGAATTTAGCGGGAAAATTTCCCCACTAAATTTAGCGGGTTGCGTTTCCCACTAAATTTAACGCGGAAATTCATGTCACATGACCTCAACACAAATGCAGTTTTCCCGCTAAAGGTAGCGGGGAAAATGACGTTGCATGACCGTGTCACGTCATCCATAACAAAATTCAGTTTCTCAGCTAGACTTAGCGGAAATATTAATGTCACATGATCGCAACGCTAATTCAATTTCCTACCAAGTTTAGTTGGGCGGTTAGGCCGACAGCGACGCTGCGAAACGTGGAAACGGGTGCTAAGAGCTGCGCTAAAAACTAAATGCGTCAGGTGAAATAAAGTGAACATACTGTAAGAAAAAGAAAAGAGAATCTAAGATACTGTTCTCAGATCCTTCCTTTTGTCTGTTCTCAAATGTTTTGATTTCAAGAAATTTATATATCTTTATTCATACCCAGAGTACCCCTCCCAGTTTCAGCATGAATGCAATAAATCAATCCAGACTAGACCTTGTAAACTATAATGCAGATGAAAATGAATGTTTGCTACATAGTCATGTATGAGTCAGTGGCTCAGATCTCTAAATACATTTGTATTGAGGAACATTCTTGAATGAAACTTCTGGGCTTCGAATTCAACAGTTTGTACTTCCATAAGGAACACTGTATGGCACCGATTTTTTTCGTGACACATCAGAAACAGCACAGCACTGTCATCCTTGCATACCTAACAAGAATTTGTATTTCTTTTTTTTTAGCATGGCATGTGCTATTCTAATGACTATACAGCCTCCTTTAACAAAATTTCCTTTGTAAGGCTTTTTATTGGTTCTTATTTAACTCGCAAAACAGATTCGGTACGTTGAATTCTCACTTGGCATCAACAGTTTTATATATTAATGTAACAGCGAAAGACAAGATGTATAGACTTGAGTACGGCTCAACAAGCACAGATGTTGAGAAAAGTACTGAAGAAAACTCAAATGTCAAAAGAAAAATAAGCTGGAATGTGGATACAATTATGGACATGGTCATGAATACAGTTAGCAGATTCAATATGAAGAATACGTGTTAGACGCACACTCAAAGAAACCTGTTGCATCTATATTCATGAAAATTACTTCGCAGAACTCAGCGCTGCAGTCTCGGGTGCGAGTTCGCTGAATGAGTCCACTGAAAATGAGTGTAGACGGAAAAAGCAGTTCGATCTCCGACAGTGAGCATTACATAGGCAAGTGACATGTCATTATTACTGTTACAGTGCCGAATGTTTCAAACTGCCAGTCGCATCATTCTGTGAGTTCCATCCGTATATTACAGGGTTTGGCTCTCTCGAATGCTTTGCGAGAAAAATGATGAACTGGAAATGTCTAGCGTAGTTCTAGAAAAACTACTTCCAGAGTCCTATCTCAGCATCGTAAAGAATATAAAAAGTTTCTAGAGATAAGGTTAGTGCAGGAGTTGAATAAACTAAATACTTAGTTTTGCGAAACCATCTTGCCGTAGTAAACGTATAAAGTTCCCCTAGGTAGAGCTAGTCATTATGGATGATTGTGCCCATCGCATACCATAAAAATATAATTTGCGACCTATAATATTTACAGACTTAACCAACTCTGAATAAGTGGAACACTTGGCACCAAAGATTGGTCTCACCATGACTGTCTGCAACCATCCACATAATAATTTCCATAAACCTACGTATTTCAAGAAAATATTTGGAGCGAGCTGTTTAAAACGCCATAACACTTTTTAACACTAATAGAAAGCCTGTAGTGGGCCACAACCTAAGCAGTTTTTACTTCATTATGAAGGGCAATAACACATATGTGAACCTTAAAACTAGGCCGGCACTGAATTGCTTTCTTAAGTTGAACGTGCTATGCTCGGTTCAATATATTATCTTTGCAGAGCTGACAATGTGCAAGTTCACCTTTTTCTTATATTTCACATCTCCCGGCTGCTGGGTGGGATAGGTACTTAAGATTGATGACACCAACGTAACAAAATGATTATTTTAAGAATTTGTTTGGGTATAGCACTAGCGAAGCCATCTGCGGGAAGTTATTTCTTTGACTCCGTCGAACCTACATCCGCGGGCTTTAAGTTCACATGTGAATCATGTCTGCAGACTCCTTTTTGTAATTGGAACTCCATCCAACCCAAGATTTGAATATTTTTTTTGCATTTTAGGCTTAGTAGTGCTTTTGCTGTTTCACTTAAAGAATAGGTAAGAATGCTTATTTCGAGTAGCATACCTAACACCTGGTGGCACGAGGACTCCCTTGTCGTGATGCTAATCGAAAGTCACAGGCAGGGAGATACTGTGATGCTCTTGTTGCTGGGATTACCTCCCCCATGGTCCGGGCCGGACCACAGAAGAAGATTGAGTTCAAGCTTGTGGCCACTAGGATCTCCAGATCTTGAGGCCACCCAAGTAGCTAAAAATAAAAACAAATCACAATCAAGTACTTGGCAGACCTACATTAGAATGGCTAGCATATTCTTTCGTGATCAGCACATAGATCCTTTTGTTTTTATACTTTGTACTTGTACCTATTAAAAAACTGCTCCTTCACAACCACAGTCATAGTCACACCCCAGGACAAGGCCACACAGGCCTTGAAATGATGGGTACCGAATTAAGGCGAATGATCAAATGCATTCATTTATCCCTCTTTCACCACAACCTGAGAGATTTCTGTCAAATATTCACATTTAACTCTAAAGACTATAAAAAAAAACTACTACTGCAATGCAGAGCCGTATAGTGGGAGAGTTTTGCCAGTGGGTGTGGTGACGAAGGTGCCGGAGAGGAGGAAAGGGAGGAGAGCGCCAAAGGAGGGAGAGAGATGGCAGCAAAGAGGAGACGACCGCCATTTTGACGCAACGCTGTTGGCGCGGAGCACTGTTCAGGCTACGCGTCGTCTGCTACTGGCTTATTTCATTTTTGCCTGAATAAAAGTTTGCGTTTAAACACGCAGAAACTTCTTTCTTTAGGTTTTTAAGCCACCGAGGAATAACACTATATTATTTTGATGCCAGAGCCCGCGAAATAAAAGGAAAGGGCAGGTGTCTAGATAGAAAGAGTTTAGTTGGCGCACCAAGAGGCTAACCAATAAAAATGGGTACTACTTTGTGCAAAAAGCCTAAAAAGCGTGGATCTCTACTTGATACTAACAGCGGCACACAGTATTTATTTTACTGACTAAAGGGTACTAGATCATTATTTTCAGCTAACTAGTCAAACTAAATATTCTTCCCGACTTGCTTTTTAGGAAAATTTTTAAATTTACAAGAACTGTTAAGACAACGGCTAAGAAAAAAGCAATGGCAAAACCAACAATCGAGTTCGCCCGCTCTACATTAGCACGACATTTATAGAAGGCAGACCTGCAGAATGAGCAAGCAGTCTAAAAACGAGTATGTCCTATGTATAATTTGTTTTCATGCTGCAAAGGAAGTGCTGGAAAGAGGTTTCACGACATTACCAAGATTTCTTGCAATCAGTTGAGAACAAGTTAGAGCAGTGAACTTGTCCTTGCCCCTGGCATAACGTTTTAGTGTTGCCCATGGAAACTCAAATAAATTTGTAAATAAAAACAAAAAAAGACTACAGTAAAGTTGACATTTGGGCTAGTTGGTAGTCTAACATATTAAGGTATTTAGCGCACCTTCATAAAAAAAATCTAACTTTCGCAAAGAGAAGTTATCTGGAACAAAATATGTGGGATACAGTTGTACAGCGTTCATTTCTGTGCTGAACCAATTTTGAGGCAAATCTGCGACAATGAAAAGAAAACGCCCGAGTACAATTAAGGGAAAGACAGAAAGGATGCATACCTACAACAAAAAAATTTAGAACGACCACGGGCAGGAACCTCTGGTGAGGCTCTCGGAGTGACTCCCTGCAATGGATGCCATGGTACGTCGAGCTTATAATCATGTGTCACACTGTTTTTGCTGCAATGGCTTGTAGTGTCAAAAGTGGTCCAGCTTAAAGAGAGGCAAGGTATAGACGTTTGTGAGGGGCCCTGACCTAGTTTTCCGCTACATTGCGAGGTAAGACGTTCCAACCGGGATGTTTGCTGTCTGTAACCACACGACCAGCTTGTGCACAGCGATTGCTCGAGCCGAGTACATGTCCTCGACAGTGCCATTATTTGACAAGCAGTTTTATGAATGTTAAACATGACTGACTTACCGAGTTACTGCATCTCAACGACTAATGACTTGGGATACCTAACTGAATACTGATATATTAACTAAATGCAAAACAATTACCTGGCAGGCATTAAATTTTTCAACGGGGTGGGTCGACTCCGCATTAAGTTGAAGGAGTCCATGCGTCAGGCACGTAGCCAGGATTTTGTTTCAGGGGGGGCCCACTCATGACAAAATGCTGTATGAGGGGGAGGGGGGAGAGGAGGACACAAGCAAAATGGACGATTTCGGAGGGGGAGGGGGAAGGGGGGGCCCGGGCCCCATGGGCCTCTCCCTGGCTACGTGCCTGCGATGCGTAATAGGACAATACAAACAAAAATATGCCTTACGATTCCTTTTTCACCCCCAAAATGATGTGTTTTTGAAGGTAAGATACACAATGTTCTTGATTCAGAAAGTGCCTCAGCTGTACAAATGCATATGCAGTAAGGGCACTCGCCAAGCCTATTCTCCTCAGCTCTGTGTAGGTTAAGCTAAGTTAGAGTATAGAAGTACACGCTCACCGACAGCATGAGAAAGGCAGGGAGAAGTCTCCGTTGTTCCACCACCAGCCCGTCTGCTACCTTCGATGACGTTTCAGCGCCTCATGAGCCTTGAGCGAGCACATCTGTCCAAAGTGGGGTGAAAAGCACAAGCACGTGCTGGAGGACGCCCAGCCATTCTCTTTTAGTCATCGGCTATTCTACATATTTTTAGTATGACATATTTTTAAGTGAGAAAAAATATTGCAAATATGCAGTTCAACTTTGACCATAATACAGAATTCTGATAAAGATAACAGTTGCCATTCACCATTTTCTAAATAAGTGCTCCCACCTATCGGAACATCTACACATGTGGTGCGTGAGTGGGTTCATGACTGAGAGGCTAGAAAACAAAGCGCTCACAAGGCTTGTCTGGCCCTTCCAACCACGTGGGTACATTCGTCGCAAATCCCCAATTTTTAGACAAAATGATTTAGAATGAGCAAATCTTGTCTACGCCCGAGGTAGAACATTGAATTGTGATTCTCCCATATTGTGCCAACCATCCTTCAACCTGCGGTACCACCTGCAAATGAACTATGTTGTGCTGTGGCATGGCGTCCATGCTGCCTGCTTCAGAGGAAAACCACTGCTCGTGTTGAAGACGACATCCCACAATGTACAGGCAACAATGTTTAATGAACTAAAACAAAATTGATATCATTCAATAGACACAGATAAGCTCACAAAGTGTCGACACCATGATTGTTGTTGTTGGTTTTACTCTTGCATACAAACAAAAGTGACTTCCTCTTTCCTCGGATGTACAGTAAAACCCCCTTATCTTCGTGGCCCCTATTTCTTCTCGAATCGGTCACAGAAAACATAATCGCAGCCACTGAATTCCGCAAAATTAAAGGCCGCAAAAATTAAAGGTTCGCCAACATTAAGGGTTTACTGCTCTTCCGTGTGTCACATGATGTTAACATTTCAAGGAGGCTGAAGGCATTAATTTAAGAAAAAATTGACCTATGAAAAAAATGCCCTTCTCCAGGTTAGGCACGCGAGGTTCTTTTGCACTATCTATAAGGCGGCAAGTTTGTTTCGGCAGAGCTTTTGCTAAAACGGAGTCACAAAAGTAGCTATAATTGGCATAAACTATTTTGTGCTGCATCATAAAGCTAGAGTAAATTCCACAGTGCTTCGGCACAGCACTGTTTGTTGTGAGAGCATATGTGGTTTATTGTTGTATCCCATTTGCATGATTTAGAGAAACTAGCGCTGACACAGTTGGAGCACTCCAAAAAAAAACAAAAAAACAGCAGACTGTGGAAACAATGAGAGATGCACACATGCAAACTGTGCATTTCTTAAAAGTGGATTCGAGCAAAGGTAAAAACAATATGTATACTTACGACGGCCATACCTGCCTTTCTGAAGCACGACCACTTTTCCCTCGGTAGCACCATCCAGTAAGAAGCACCAGCAACACGCCCATTAGACGCCGCCGACTCCTGGATTGAATGACGACCCGCCTGATGTCTTGGAAGGAGATCCGGAACACTGCTTTAGGCCAGATGTTTTATCTGGTGGGGCAGGGACTAAAAGTAAAAATAAACAAATTTATCTGAAGTGCTACATTCCTATAGCATAAACTCTAGAATAGCAGTATTTTTTTTAGGTCAGTGATGCGTGTTAAGTAAACACAAATGGTTGGTTTATTTGATGAACCAGCAGCCCCTATTTTGCTTAAGTGTAACACTGTCTAACGTTACGTCCGACGGAACCCGAACTAAAATTGAAGTTTCGCCCAACGTAACTGTGAAGCATTCGAGTTGCGTCCGACGTAACCCAAAATAAAAATTGAAGTTACCGTATTTACTCGAAAATAGGTCGAACCCTATTTATTGGACCCACAGAGAATAAAAAAAAAAAATAATTCAAATATAGGTCGACTTTTTTTTATTTTTAAGAACAGGGGAAATTTTGGGCAAAAGAAAGAAACAAACCTTTATTTACATCACTCTCAGCTAAATCACGGGGCGATGCCAAAAACTTAATCACCGTCAGAACTAATGGACATGTTATCGTCGTCCGAAGCTTCGTCAGCTGGGTAGACATTTTCGCAAATTCGCCACAATACTTCACTGATACCGTTGTAAAATGACGACAAGAAATGAAAGAAGGCGCGAAGCGACAAAAGACAAACTACAAAGACGCAAGCAAAGCCGCTGTGTCGCCATGAGCAACACGCGAGCCGAGCCGCCTCAAGCAACTAACAAAAGTAACTTTTTTTTTTTCTTTTCTTGTGCGCGTTTGCAAGGATGGAGGGCAAAGTGCATGGCGCATCGCGTTCCTCTCCTTCCCCGTTGCCCAGCAAGGGGAACGCTAGAGGCGCGATGGCGAAATCCGACGCCCGAGGGGTGCGCGCGATAGCGGCACCGGCCACCGCGGGCGGCGAGCCATTTCGGTTGTTTACCAAACGCTTTTTGAAACAAGAAGTGGCGCGGCTCTACAACAACGCCGGCTCGGTGACTCGATAGCTTCATGCCTCCAGTAGGGTCGCAAAATTTGGTCGCGAATGTAGGTCGAAATTCTTTAATCGCAATTTCCGAAAAATAAAAAAAAGGTCGACTTGTATTCGAATAAACACGGCAGTCAGCCGCGCGACGAGACATATTATGAAAGCGATTGGTGCGAGCGACCAAGGCGATGAGCGACGTTTTCTAGAAGCCCAAGAGCCGAGCGGCGCAAGCAGCGAGAGTGAGAAATCTTCGTCGCTCAGCGCCGGCACTCGTAGCTTCTCGCCGTCGCTCGTCTCGTTGATCGCTATATAGCTTACATGCGGTTCAGAAAGGCGCCCTAAGTGCTTACCATTGCATTGGGACCAGCCTCGCATCCAACCGTAACGAGTCTTGACTTTTTTTAAAGCCGCACAGGTTCAAGTTAACATCGTACATACATCGTTTCAAGCATGGCTCCTCGTTCATTGCTCGATTTACATTTTCGGTAAATGACAAACCGCAATGAAGCACAATTATTTTAGTTCAAAATTGTCACGAACACGTGGCACGCATGCTTACACTGTAGCGCACCTAAAGTAATTTAAAAGTAGAACGAAAACGGGACGAGATTCGCTTACCGCATCACGGATCCTAGGCCTTCGGATCCTAGGCCTAACGGCCGAAATCGGAAGTCGCCTGTGGTCCGGCGATCGGACGAATCGAGCCGGCCTGACCCACGCTGACCACGCCTGGTTGAACTATGAGAGGCGCCGTCGAGTTGAGAGCCAGAGACGCAGTAGAAACGGACCGTAAAACATCTGTTGCGTAAAACGCAGAAGGAGCCAGCGACGCCAAAACCGCTACGTCGCCATCTCCGCGACGACTGGAAGTGCCGGAAGCGTGGAAGCCGGGAAAGGCGCGGCAGCGGAAGCCACTGGGCGGAACCTTTACGTTTCGGTTTCGCTTTTCTCCGACGCCGGCTACGGCTGCGGGCTGGTGGCTTTGCGGCTGGTTGCGATGACGCGAGGGGCCACGAAAAGACGCCGAGTTGGCCAAGTACGAGTCACGGCCCACGATACGAGCAACGGGCCGTTTGCCGCTGTCGACCGGCGATGCGGTGTCCGCGGCTTGGTGTCACGATTGGTTTGTTGCCGTGCACGTTGAATCAAAGCTCGAAGTTAAGCAGTTCCATTCCGGCACCAGCCGCACCACGTTTTCCGGTGCATCGCACGTGGAGGCCTTTCGACGCATTCAGTGAACGTAAAGATCGTGCCCGCCGTCTTCGGTGCTGTGGAAGAAGTTGGGAGACGGAAGAAGCATCAAAACCAAGGCGTTTAGGACTCCGGGCCGGGCCGCCGGTTCACTCTGAACGAGAGGCGCCGTGTGTGTGCACGCTTTGAGGAAGCCTCCGCGTTTCGCCGCGCTAGACCTCGCCGATCGCGACCGGACCAACCGGACCCCGAGTCCGAGAGTCTCTTGCGCAGCCAGGAACGGCACCGAGGTAGGAGCTGCTCGTTCTGCGCTACCATGCAGTGCTCTACAGTTCTCGGAGATCTCGGTGTCGTTCGTGCTTGCACCGAAGCCTTTGTGACCCCTTCGGACGCGCAAGTCGTACTTCGCAAAGGTTTGGACGGGGCCGCCCTCACCGAGCAGCTCCGCTCTATTCCGCTTACTTATGATCGCAATAAAAGCTTGCATTTACTCTCGGGAAAAAAAATTGCGGGACCGCTCTCCCCGCCGCCGACGAGGTTGGCCGTTGCCATGTTCTCAGCTGTTCACTCGCTCCCGCAGTGAGCGCCTTCCGATAATCCTCCCCGTTCCAAAATGCGACGCGCTTTGCGCATTATGTCGTTTACATGGCCGCATATTGGATGCGGCAACTGGATTCAATGCGACAGAGTCGCATTCATGTAAACGCGGCTCATGTTCTTTTTCGACATGTATGGTGTATGTAACGATACCGGTGGTGAACGATGGACGTTTTTGTTGGAAGATGGCGGTCGTCTTTCTGCATGTATGATTTGGTTATACCGGTGGTCCTGTGGTATATGCGTTTTGTGGGAAAGATTGCGGTCGCCTACGTCATCGAACGCAAAATTATGTCAGCCACACCGAATCATATCGGCAAGCAAAACTACCCTGCCGGTATAGACAGATCTGGGGCCATAGCGGTGCCGGTATCTCCAGTTATGCAGAACGCCAAACCAAACTAGCTGCATACGTAACACAAAGAAATTATGTTGGTGTCATACCAGAACTGTACAAGCAGCAGGTTTGTTTCTTGTACGTTTTTCCAATAGGGTAGTGATCACTAATCCGTGACGAACTCCAGGGCTACACAGTTTTTTAGTGTAATTCGAGGTCACCCTGAACAAGCACCTGATATACCCCAAGGACCCGTCATATCACTTTTAATATTGCTCGTCAACGTCAGCATTTTTGATACTGTGCATGCCATCCACCTTTCAACCTGGGTGAGCTGCAGAAATCTCTTACAGTATTATCATTCTGGTGATTGTTGTTTGAACAGGAATCGCTTAAAACGGCGACAATTCACAACAAAAACCAGGATCTAGCTCGGAATCCGCGGGGCTGTTTATGGCATTTTTAGCATTTCTAACTTAATATCAGCATGATAATAATTTAAGAGATTTTTGCAGCCCATTAAGATTGAAGGGTGCACACCATGCACAGTATCAAACACGCTGACATTGAGGAGAATTTGTAAAAGCGACATGACAGGTCATTGGGGTATATCAGGCGCTTGTTCAGGGTGACTCCGAATTACGCTCAAAACCTGTGTAACAAAGAATAGGGTCGAAATTACCGATCACTAAGGGACTGAAGGAACACTGTTCCCATGATTCTTTTAGCGCGGGCCGGGGCACTTGGGGGATATCCTAAATGGTCTATTGCTCCCTCAGACATATAAAAGGTTTTTCTTTTTTAACTGCACCAATTTTTCAAAAAAAGAGGAACGTGAGATAAGATAATTTGAGCCCTGGGGCAGTGCTATCGGCCCCGGTAGCCACTAGAAAAAGGTTGAAATGAGGTAATTAGTTAGCTAATGAAGTAAAGAAGACTTCGTTAAAAAAGGTATTCCACCCCCGGGGGCGGTTTGCTCATCTTGCGGCCGCAGCTGCAACCAAAAGGGATTTTTATGTCGCGTGACCAGCTCCATGGGGATAAGGAAGTATCTAGCGTCCATGCCTAATGGCAGAGAAATCCGTTCCGCTTCGAGTACAAAAGTCTAATTTCGCTTGCAGAAACTGACTGCGGATGCTTTTAACTGGAGTCCAATTAACCGTTCCGTGCATACTTCATAAGCGGCAGGTAAAGTCATGGCCAGGAAAGGTAAAATATTGGCCATAATAAAGGAAAAAATCACGCGAGATAAAAGCGGCGGCAGTATATTTACATCTCCGCGCTAGTGCTGGAGACCTAAGTTCTGCTTTAGTCGAGAGGTAAGAGCACCAGTACTTATCGTCGCGGCGTGAAAGTTCCGGATTCAAACCTTGCTGGAAACTTCCTTTTTTTTAAATGACGCAACTACAGTGTGTATAAGTATGAATTAGGCACTTCCTGTTATTGAAAAAAGTCGTAGCAAGAGCGTTGTATATTTGAAAACGCATAAAAGTGCATGTAGTTGCTGGGGGAAGAAAGCTTTTCGTTGGCCGCGTTTGTGTTGAAGTTATACCGATGCTGTAATCTTGGTTTCCTTTTAATGAATGTTATGAAACGATTGTATTGGCACGCCAACTTGTCTTGATGTTTTTTTTTCTTCCGGTGTGACGATTCAACAGGTGGGACAAGTAGTAAACACCGTGCAAGTGGATGATTTGGACGATTTGTAAAAATGATCACAGTTAAAAAATAAGACATACGCGCAAAATATGAATTAAAAAAAGCTTTTGGTGCGATTTGAACTTGGGACGTTTCACGCCGCGATGACAAGTCACGGCGCTCCTACCTCTCGACTACAGCAAAAGGCGAGTCTCGCCGACGCTGGCGTAGGTATATAACTATACTGCTCCGCTTTTTTCTCGCATGACTTTTCCTTTATTATGACTCATATTTACCTTCCTTGGCCGTGACTTTACCTGCCGCTCCTAAAGTATGATGGGGCAGTTAATTGAACTACAGTTTAAAGCCTCTGCAGTCAGTTTCTGCGAGCGAAATTAGACTTTTGTATTCGAAGCGACACGATTTCTCAGCAATTAAGCAGGGACGCTAGGTACTTCTTGTTCTCATGGAGCTGGTCACGTGACATAAAAATCCCTCTTGGCCGCAGCTGCGACTGCAAGATGAGCAAACCGCCCCAGGGGGAGATGGTGAGAGGAAAAGTGTAGTACAAAGAATTTTCATCCTGTCTGAAAAATATTCTGCAGGTCGGGTTTTAACAGCATGTGTGCTTGGAACATGCTTCAAGCACTGCAGCCAAGCTCAACAAAAGGTAAAAGCTCGAGAGCAGCTTACCATCCTTCTCAACTCCCGGCAGTACGTCCAGGCGCTTGCGGAGTTCTTCCACGGAGGCTTTGAGTCGCCATTTCCTCTCCGCCAAAGTCAGAACTCTCTTGCCATATTTTTTTATGGCTTCCTCCAGCTCAGGGTCTAGATGGTGTTTCGTCAGGAGGTGGAACTCCTGACGAATCTGTGCCAATATTGGAAAATGATAGAGAGGAACATTTAATTGGTAAAGCCCACATTAACTGCAGGCACTTAGAAATGCTGCAAAACAATGCACATAGGCTCAATGGAAATGCTATAGTCTGTTACAAGTTAAAAATAGCAGAACGATGTAGAGGAGGAAATCACATCTCTTCACCGTGATTGGTGGTTTCCTCCTCTTCAGTGTTCGCTTCGCTAATGTGGAGCAAGAAGGAGAGATCTCTCTGCTATTCTTGACCTGTAACAGTCAACTTCTGGAGATGATGCAAAATTTAGTTTAAATAAGACTCAGCAAAACATCAACCACTGCCCTGAGGATACCAGAAAGCTCCTCTTCAGCTGTGTATTTACAGTGTGGTCTAGATGTCAAGACGAGACCTAAATAAACCGCAAAAAAATTTGAATTTGCGAGCTACGACACTAATTTACTAGATAAGTTTGGATAGGTGTTGGATGCAATTATTTAAAATACCAAGTACAATACTTGCCCCCGTCAAAAGTTACGAAGGAAAACAATAAAATTCTTATGTATTTCAATTTATTCAAAACGGTGTTGTCGTGGGCCATTGATCTAAAAAAGTGGAAGGAAAAACAAAACGTTTTACCTTGCTATCGTTCCCCATTTTTTTTCTATCAAACGTCCCAGTGGCCCACAAAAAAGTTTTCTAGCTTTGAGAGGAAAAGGCTAAACCTCACGTCGGTCCAGAGGGGCTGTTCAGATAAGATCACGCACGCGTGTCCAGTCAACATTTTTTTCTTCAGATTTTTATGTTACCCCTTTTATGTGTGACAAAAGCACAAACGTTCTTGCAAAAAAAAATTTTTTTGTGAGAAAAAAAAAATTAAAACTACATGAAGGTGGCAATCCAGTTTTGGAGTTTTGTCATTTTTGTCGGTACATAATACACCAAATCATGTCTGTTACGTCACGCCGCGGTGGTGGCGCTTCAGGAGCACTTCAGGTAAAGACCTGTGGGTGAAAGAAAACAGGTGTGCCGTGAATCGCTATGGCGTTTTGGTGAGTTTTCCAGTCTATTTGCTTGCATAGCACAAACGCTTCAGAGCTGTGTAGCTCGGGGCTGCGCGTCAAGATCAAGGAAAGGTTCCAAAACAGGTTTTCACGTGTTTGAAAAGAAAAAAAAACGCGAACTGAAACGGGCATTGTCAACAAGGCATCGCAATGTGTTGTTGATGCGAGATGGCACGCTTTTTGCCACCCCAACATGCACGTGCGGCGCCACACGCGGTGTGTTTGTTTCTTTGTAAACTCGAGTTGGTGTAAGACAACGTACAAATAATAGAAAACTCAAATATTTTATATAAATAGTAGCTTTAGTGACTATATTCACAAATATTTATAGGATAGTGAAATACATATCACGCGTCAAAAATGCACAAACTTGGCTACTTTGACATTTTTGCCTATTTGCGATTTTTTATCCCAGCGTGCTTTAAATAAGATATAATATTGAAAATTGTTGTATGTCTTCTTCCTAAAAGGGTCTATCACCTAAATATAACTTGTTGACATAAGTTACAATTAACAATAGTTACAGCGCTTCAAACATGTTCAAAAGTGAAAAGTCCCGTAACTCCAACGTGCAATAAAAAAAGAAATCTGATTTTTTAAAAATTAAGGTAAAGCATTCCACACCATATCGGCGTATTTTTCTATAAAAAACATATTGCATTATTTGGCCACCGTCAAAACTATAGCGCTTCGCACTTCACATAATTGGCTAGTTACTCCCCACACATTGGGGAGTAACATATACGAATATGAAGAGAAACAAAAATGTCGACCGGATGTGTGTGATTCTATCTGAACAGACCCCATAAGCTTTCCTTGTTTTCATTTTAAACTTTCAACTGGGACAAGTCTTTTCTTTGATATTTTCATAAATTAAATCCACCATGTAGCCGAACTGGTCTGGTAAATTACAGAATCGTACCTTATACATCTGATTTTTTGGAATTTATTTCAGTCTCGGCCCAACATCTAGACCTTCCTGTACAATATTTTTCAATTAGTTTTTAGACAATGGGGTTTGTGCGTCTCAAGGAGCACATAATATTTCCACTGTAAATGAGCGACTTGGTCAGTGCGGTATGGCTGCTAACCTAAAGTCTCCGATATGCACCAAGAAGACGTTTTCACTTCAGCACATGCTGGTATGATGCGCATCCAAAATGAAACAGACAAGTGTGAGCTTTGAACTAAGAATCCCAGAGTTCTGGAGGGTGAGCTCTTCCCAAAGTATCTACGGGTGCAAAAGAGGACAGATAGCTCAAGCTGCTATTCTGATGCTCCACAGAGCATATCCTTCTTGAGTTTGCCAACCAGCCCCCCTTGCTACTGTTTATCATCATAAATAATTATTTGCAAAATTTCGGGAAAAAATGCAATGCTGAGGCTTTGTATGTTTCCGTGGCAGTTTCTTAGAGTTGCTTTCCCTCTCCAACATATAGTACTATCGTGGACACTACGAGCTGAAAGGACGCACGGCACACGGAACTACTAGCACCACCTGCCGCATTGCTTCGCAAACACCGACACACTCCGACGCCGAGGCAAATCCCCTCCTGCAATCGTTGCGCAGCTCTGCGCTTCCAGCCGTCTGCTAGCGAGACGGAGGGGTGCGGCACTGGCCAACCTTGCACTGGCCACGGAGGCTCCAAGGTCACACTTGTCATTCCCCACAAATACGAACCGACACCTGCGGCTGAGCCACTTAATCGCGACCTGATTATTGCATTATAAGTCGAGTCACCGCATATGAAGATAAAAAGGGGGGAAGGCACTGCAGAACTTCTTTTAATAAAATTTGCGGTCAGTTTATGCTGTTTCATGCAGAGCAATTACGCAAGTAAGGAAGGAATGGGCATTGAATAAAGAAAGGTAGGTGCGTGACAACGAATTTTGCAATCCGCGTCAATACACGTGAAGTGTATTGATCGTGACGGCGGTTTTGTTGACAATTGTTTTCGCTGGCAGATGGCCCGGAAGTGCTGAATGGCGCAGCAAGTGCAGGAGGGAATTTCTCTCGGCCCAGCACGCACCAGTGTTTGTGGAGTGATACGCCAAATGGTGCTAGCAGCACCGTGCGCCATGCGTCTTGCCGTTTCAGCACATAGTATCCGCGATAGTACACATGGACCAGACGACATCACACCTTCCTTGTAAAAAAAAACATAAAATGATAGAACATGCGAAGGAGGCCACAACGTATTCTTGACCCCTTCTCTGAAGCATGAAAGTCTCTGATATACAGGTGCTGCTCTGGCTAACAGATTTTCAGTGCATCTTAACACTGAAAACTTTGCAGCAAGAACGAGTTGCTTGGCATGTACAAAATTTTTGAAAATATAGAAGCATACTGGCAGCATAATCCAAAACCAATTGCCATATTTTCCGATGTATAAGACACTTTTTCCAAACCTTTCAGCGGTGCATCTTATACAACAGTGTGTCATATATGTATATATTTTTTTCCTTTTGGCAAACTCTCAAAGAACTCCTGTTGATGCTGATTAGTCTTTTTATAAATATTATGAGAGCTCAATGGAAATGATGCATCATAAATGCAAGTCAACCTCCCAAAACTAGAGTCCCATAACAAAAAAAAAAAAAAGAAAGCCAAGAAAACGAAAAGAAAAAAAGAAGACATGTTGCTGTGTGACGTGCTTCGGGTATTAAAATGTTTCTCCTGCAATTATGCGGGATGTTCGTGGTTGTGCAATTTTTTCCCCGCAAATTTAGCGCTTCATAAGTGTTCTTAATGCTGTACGGCAACAGCATTGAGGCTATGGCATGTTTCTGCTTCACCGGTTTCCACTCGATCGAGGCCCCCTTCATCGGCAATAATCTGTGAATTTAACTCAAAACAACTTCTCGCCTGCAAGCTGCAGCTGCGTGTTTCCGGGAAATTTTGATCACGACAAATGAACCCTACAGAATCCGTGCCCATGGTACATCTTGAATTCGCTCGACATTAAGTTGCCTTATCTTCCCGGTTCTATCAATGCATCTGTAATCTGCGCATCTCCCGCTTTTTTTTTGGGGGGGGGGGGACGTTTTACGCTTAGGTGGTAATTACGAAACGACGAGTACCCTCACCGGTCGCCGAAAACCAGACGGTTCATAATTTTAACTTATGGATTTCTTTGTCCCAATAACTTTTCCTCTTTCGCTGGATCTGAAAAAAAAAAAAAAAAGACCTGACAACGCGGCCAACATTGACGCGAAGATATCAGCTCTAACTACCCAATCTCTTCAGAGATCAGCGCAGTTAAGTAGTAGTAACTACTGCTAATTTCGTTTGTTTTTAGCAATAACACAGCAGCACCAGTCGGGACACTGACTTAGCAATGAAATAGGCAATAAACTCCTTTATAACCTAGCGACAATAAATGAAAGGGTTAAGGAGGTTCGAAAATATTCACGCCGAGAGAGGTGAAGAGTGCGCTCGAAGTTGCTACATACGTGCTGTTTTGTCGCTGTGCTGTTTTGACGCCGTGCTGTTCTGGCACGTGCTCTTCTGTCGCTTTGCCGTTTTGACGCTGTGCTGTTTTGTCGCGTGCTATTTTGACGCGTGCTGTTCTATCGCCGTGCTGTTTTGACGCTGTGCTGTTTTGACGCGTGCTGTTTTGACTGTGCTGTTTTGTCGTGTGCTGTTTTGTCGTGTGCTATTTTGTCGCGTTCCCGGTTTTTCTCGCAACGACTCCTCCATTCTCAATGCCCCTCTCCCCCTCTAAAGATTTAGACACCGCGCGCCTTAATTTTAATATCTGGGGAAGCCCCTGACAGCAACTGAAATCTAGCTAGTTCTAGAAAAAAATATAAAAAAAAATTATTTGTTTGGAATTACCCAGTAGCTGCTTCGGTAGCCCGAGCTTCCAGCTGGATTTCAAGTTTGATTTTTGAATATTGTTGTAAAACAGTGATACCGTCCAGGTCGACATATTCTTGAAAGCAGTCATCGAACACCTAGGTAGAGCAAGAATGTTAGTAACGAGATCATATTTCATAGCAGGTTTAACAACAGCACACTGGAGCTGACAACCTTCTGCGGCGGCAGAGAGGCTAGTTACTCATTCACACATTCACAAACAAACAATTTTCGCTCTAGTTGAAAAACAGTTCTTTTGCACAGAACAAAATTTCCGAATGTGAGCCCAATATAGCAAAAGACAGTGTTGAAAAGTTGCCTGTTTTCACTGCATGTTTTTCTGTTTTCTACCCCAGTCTCTGATCTTACATTCATGGTAGCAGCCTTCTGCAAGATTTAAAGGCACACTTCAGCATTTAAGGCCCAGCCACATGGAGCACTTTTCACGAGGTTGCGCGTCTGTCCGCGTCAGAACAAGGGTTAGGGCGGCCAGCCACATGGGGACTTGCACCTGCCAGCATCGCTAGATCGTCTACTAGGCCTAAACAATCTGACTGCCACTTCAATAACTGTGTTGGTAACCTCAATTAATAAGGGACGAAAAACAACAGGCGAAGGGCGAGGGCTGCCGGGTGCGCACACCTATGGCAATGCCGACAACAATGCTGCTTTTTTATCGAAATGGGGCTTCTAATGCTAATGCATTTTAACTGTCTATCAATACCTCGATACTCAATGAAAGGCACATCACAGTGAAAACAAACCTTGCTATAGTTTGTTGCACCTCAAGAATAGCAGAAGAGTGGAGAGGAGAAACCACCTCTCTACGCCAGGATTGCTGGTTTCCTTCTATCGAGCCTTTGCTCTGCTAATTTGGAAAGAGGGGCGCTTTGTGGGAGGGGCTTGCTGCTGCTGTTCTTAAGTTGCAAAAGTACCCAAGCACCAAAGAGCATGCTCAGAACAGAGGTCTGACATGTATGCTATTGGCACAATGAGGGCTTTCTGCTGGCTCCATATTTAACTTTGGCAGGCATTTAATTTCATGGACTCACTCACAGGAGCAGTTATGATGGGGACGGAAGCTTTAAATTGTGTCATCATGCACACACAATACTTATGGTCTCAGCAGGCTCCTTGCTACTTGGATAATTAAAAAAAAGGTCTATTGTACAGTAAAAGCTTACTTGGACCAGCAAGCTCTCTGGCTCAAGGTGGCTGAAGTGTGGAGAGGTCCTCAATGCGATGAGGACATCTGCAAGCCGGTAGGAGCCCCCGACTGCGATTGTTTTACTTGATTGACCAAGCCTTACCAGGCACGTGATGTCCATTTGATTGACAAGCTGGAAGTAAATGTGCTTCAATATTTATTTTATTTACAAGGAACATTCCTTTGAAACACAAGTGGATTTGAAGATGAGCTGAACAGTACTAGATTTAGCCTCCAAAAACAATCCTCTCTCAGTATCTACCTCACCTTTTGAGAAAAATAAGCAATTGCTTATCACATTATGATCATGATAATTGCCTCAGTAGAACTATAAAAGACTGACTCCACAAGGCAAGCTATGCTGCAAGCACACTTGGAAACTATTGGTAGTGGCAGCTATGGCCCTATGGCTAATGCCAGCTCTAAAGGGGTACGGAAACAAAAATTGAAATATTCAAATTTCGTTCGGAAATGAGTCAAGCATGACGGATAATAACCGTAAATGATAATCGCACGTTGAACGACTTGATATATTTTTCGTTCCAAGCGGTGCACTCGAGCAAGCGCTCGAAGAGAAGCGAACGGGGAGCGCGATGCATCATGGGATATCCGGCGCAAACAAAAACAGAAAGAAAAGATTCCCCGCATTCGTGACTAGCAAGGCTGGCTTCGTCCTTGGTGTCGTTGTCAGCGTCAACGCGTTACAACCGAGCCGTTTGAAGTACCCGTGGGGTGACGAGCGTGTGGCTGGCCCAAGGAGCACGTAGCTTCCACAACACTGTCAGCTTAGGGCTGAACGGGGTGGGGAAAGCAACGTTTGTCCGAGTTTTGAGCGATGGGCTAATCTTCTAGGGGGAGAATGACTGTTTCCGGTTGCACAAACGAGGGTACGAGAAAGAGGGGAGTCCTTCCTTTCAGTCTTCTTGGACCGTTTGGTACAATGTGTGCTTTGTGAGTTGAGCAAGGAGGAAAGCCAAGAAGGAAAATGTTGAAATTCCAAAGGGCGGCGCTGCTCCGAAGGAATCTGCTACGTGACGACTACGTAGCAGATTCCGCAACGTTGCTAGACTACCTCCCAAATAGGCTCTGCATGCATCCACCAGGTGCTCATTGAAAGATAGTTTATTTAGCTTTAAAATTAGTTTCCTTGTGCCTTTCAACGGAAGACTGGTGTCTTCCGTTGAAGACAAGCGTAACCATAATATGGAACATCCTATACAAGCGAAACGGTGGCTCCAATATAGTGGATTAAAGCGGAACGATACAGGTATGCGGAACCATACAAGCGTGTCGTATTATGGGACATCCTATACCAGCGTAGTGGAGTATTGCGGAACCACGTAGGCGGACGGAACCATACATGCATAACGTTATATGGGACATCCTATACCAGCGAAAAGGCGATACCAGGATGGTGGAGCCATATGGCTCCAACATACTGGTTTTGCCTTTTCACTGTTGTACAGGGCGATTTAGTTTTAAGCTTTACATATATGTTTAGAAAGGTCGTGAAAGCTAAATTAATGCGGTTTGTGCAGGCGAGTTATACGGCCAGGTGTACGTAGTATAGGGACGTAGTCGTAACGATCAGTGAGATAATTAAATACAATTTGTTAATTAACTTTTTAATTAGTGAAAATGAAAATATGGTTTCAATTGAAAACTTGCTGAGTCATTGAAAACCACAAAATCAACTCTTTTTAGAAGGATATAATGCAGGGGTAGCATTTTACGCGTTCTGTAAAAACGCTTTATTTGGAAGAGTTTCTAGGTTTCAGTTTCTTATGAGAGCTCATCTCTACGCCCACGGTCCTGTTCCCCAGGGGCTTAGACGCGCAACACACGTGCACCTTGCTTCCCTCCATCCTACGAGGGAGGCGAGGGGACGGCTTCGCACTGCGGCCACCGGGCAGCAGGACCGCAGGTGCAAAGATGCGTTCTGGTAAGAAACCGAAGTCTGGAAACGCGTCCAAATTGATCATTTTTTTAGAACGCCATAAAATGCTTCTCTTGTCTTATATCTTCACAAAGAAAGTTGATTTAGTGCGTTTTGATGACTCTTAGCAAGTTTCTAATTGGAACCATGGGTCTATTTTCACTGATTAAAAATTTCAGGAACACACTATATACTTAGAGAGGCTGAAGCGGTTTTGTATTTGACAAAACACTTTTAAACCTTCATTTGACCTCCAGAATCTCAAATATCAAAATTATTTGGTAATTTGATGAATCAAGGCTGCATAGAGTCATTTTTAAAGCGCTGTGAAAGCACTTCCCTGGAGAGCGACGTCACAAAAGCAGCTTTCGAAATCTTTGCTCACGCATCTTCAGCGCCTATCAAAGCTATGCACGCACATATTATTTTTTAAAAGGGCAGTAAAATGTGTCACGACTGGTACCAATGCGGGAGAATATATCTAGATAACTTGCGATTGGACGCGCGGCCCTTAAGCGACACACGCTTGGCGGCCGAAAGGTCTTCTTACGATGTCACTATTGGTAGGATATTTTTTTTTTTGCGTTTTCTCACGTTGAGTTATATCTTTGTGGAAAACGAACGGGATATTCAGATTTGCGGGATAAAACTACGCTAGAATGAACCTCCATCTAGTTTACTGAAAGAAGTCTGGCACATCTCTGTAATAAGCCGACTGATCATTACAAATTAGCCTTTTATACTATGCCGCCCTGGCCATGCGACTCACGTGCACAGACCGCGTAAATGTAGCTTTTATGGCTTTTTTAAAAAAAAGTCTGTAAAACATACAAAAAAACACTCTGTAGAATGTTTCCCAATACGATACGATTGTATGGTTCCTTTCCCGCTTGCATTGTTCAAGAAACACTTGTGGACATCCAGCGTTTCATTGGAATGCTGGATGTCAGCGGGTCTACATCAGTGAGTGGTTTCAAACAAACATGATGTTTGCACACCAGTAAGCTCTTATCCGAGGCTCACCAGGAGCACTAAGAGCAGAGGCAAAATGTCGTGACCTGGTAAATTTGGTTGCAGGTATTTATTTTTAGAAGAACTGCAAGCAGCAAAGCTTAACTTTGCTCAGAAGAAGATAATTAAAAACTCAATACTGAACAATGGTGTCCCTTGAGCTGTCAGACCAAACTCCCACTCTTGCCACTCAGGAGTTCCTAACTTGTGCGTAGAGGATCAGCACAACCCAGATTTGTGCTGCAAGCGCACCTGCAATATAAAAGTTGAATAAACATGAGATGAAATATGAGACGTTTACAATTCTCTGTAATGTGAAATTAGAGCACAGATCTTGAAGAGGAGGATGGGAGGGTATGTCCCTCCTCCCCCTCCCCTCCTCCTCTTCTGCTCCCTCCCATTTAGCGGGAAATTCCCCTGAATTTAGCGGGAAAATTTCCCCACTAAATTTAGCGGGTTGCGTTTCCCACTAAATTTAACGCGGAAATTCATGTCACATGACCTCAACACAAATGCAGTTTTCCCGCTAAAGGTAGCGGGGAAAATGACGTTGCATGACCGTGTCACGTCATCCATAACAAAATTCAGTTTCTCAGCTAGACTTAGCGGAAATATTAATGTCACATGATCGCAACGCTAATTCAATTTCCTACCAAGTTTAGTTGGGCGGTTAGGCCGACAGCGACGCTGCGAAACGTGGAAACGGGTGCTAAGAGCTGCGCTAAAAACTAAATGCGTCAGGTGAAATAAAGTGAACATACTGTAAGAAAAAGAAAAGAGAATCTAAGATACTGTTCTCAGATCCTTCCTTTTGTCTGTTCTCAAATGTTTTGATTTCAAGAAATTTATATATCTTTATTCATACCCAGAGTACCCCTCCCAGTTTCAGCATGAATGCAATAAATCAATCCAGACTAGACCTTGTAAACTATAATGCAGATGAAAATGAATGTTTGCTACATAGTCATGTATGAGTCAGTGGCTCAGATCTCTAAATACATTTGTATTGAGGAACATTCTTGAATGAAACTTCTGGGCTTCGAATTCAACAGTTTGTACTTCCATAAGGAACACTGTATGGCACCGATTTTTTTCGTGACACATCAGAAACAGCACAGCACTGTCATCCTTGCATACCTAACAAGAATTTGTATTTCTTTTTTTTTAGCATGGCATGTGCTATTCTAATGACTATACAGCCTCCTTTAACAAAATTTCCTTTGTAAGGCTTTTTATTGGTTCTTATTTAACTCGCAAAACAGATTCGGTACGTTGAATTCTCACTTGGCATCAACAGTTTTATATATTAATGTAACAGCGAAAGACAAGATGTATAGACTTGAGTACGGCTCAACAAGCACAGATGTTGAGAAAAGTACTGAAGAAAACTCAAATGTCAAAAGAAAAATAAGCTGGAATGTGGATACAATTATGGACATGGTCATGAATACAGTTAGCAGATTCAATATGAAGAATACGTGTTAGACGCACACTCAAAGAAACCTGTTGCATCTATATTCATGAAAATTACTTCGCAGAACTCAGCGCTGCAGTCTCGGGTGCGAGTTCGCTGAATGAGTCCACTGAAAATGAGTGTAGACGGAAAAAGCAGTTCGATCTCCGACAGTGAGCATTACATAGGCAAGTGACATGTCATTATTACTGTTACAGTGCCGAATGTTTCAAACTGCCAGTCGCATCATTCTGTGAGTTCCATCCGTATATTACAGGGTTTGGCTCTCTCGAATGCTTTGCGAGAAAAATGATGAACTGGAAATGTCTAGCGTAGTTCTAGAAAAACTACTTCCAGAGTCCTATCTCAGCATCGTAAAGAATATAAAAAGTTTCTAGAGATAAGGTTAGTGCAGGAGTTGAATAAACTAAATACTTAGTTTTGCGAAACCATCTTGCCGTAGTAAACGTATAAAGTTCCCCTAGGTAGAGCTAGTCATTATGGATGATTGTGCCCATCGCATACCATAAAAATATAATTTGCGACCTATAATATTTACAGACTTAACCAACTCTGAATAAGTGGAACACTTGGCACCAAAGATTGGTCTCACCATGACTGTCTGCAACCATCCACATAATAATTTCCATAAACCTACGTATTTCAAGAAAATATTTGGAGCGAGCTGTTTAAAACGCCATAACACTTTTTAACACTAATAGAAAGCCTGTAGTGGGCCACAACCTAAGCAGTTTTTACTTCATTATGAAGGGCAATAACACATATGTGAACCTTAAAACTAGGCCGGCACTGAATTGCTTTCTTAAGTTGAACGTGCTATGCTCGGTTCAATATATTATCTTTGCAGAGCTGACAATGTGCAAGTTCACCTTTTTCTTATATTTCACATCTCCCGGCTGCTGGGTGGGATAGGTACTTAAGATTGATGACACCAACGTAACAAAATGATTATTTTAAGAATTTGTTTGGGTATAGCACTAGCGAAGCCATCTGCGGGAAGTTATTTCTTTGACTCCGTCGAACCTACATCCGCGGGCTTTAAGTTCACATGTGAATCATGTCTGCAGACTCCTTTTTGTAATTGGAACTCCATCCAACCCAAGATTTGAATATTTTTTTTGCATTTTAGGCTTAGTAGTGCTTTTGCTGTTTCACTTAAAGAATAGGTAAGAATGCTTATTTCGAGTAGCATACCTAACACCTGGTGGCACGAGGACTCCCTTGTCGTGATGCTAATCGAAAGTCACAGGCAGGGAGATACTGTGATGCTCTTGTTGCTGGGATTACCTCCCCCATGGTCCGGGCCGGACCACAGAAGAAGATTGAGTTCAAGCTTGTGGCCACTAGGATCTCCAGATCTTGAGGCCACCCAAGTAGCTAAAAATAAAAACAAATCACAATCAAGTACTTGGCAGACCTACATTAGAATGGCTAGCATATTCTTTCGTGATCAGCACATAGATCCTTTTGTTTTTATACTTTGTACTTGTACCTATTAAAAAACTGCTCCTTCACAACCACAGTCATAGTCACACCCCAGGACAAGGCCACACAGGCCTTGAAATGATGGGTACCGAATTAAGGCGAATGATCAAATGCATTCATTTATCCCTCTTTCACCACAACCTGAGAGATTTCTGTCAAATATTCACATTTAACTCTAAAGACTATAAAAAAAAACTACTACTGCAATGCAGAGCCGTATAGTGGGAGAGTTTTGCCAGTGGGTGTGGTGACGAAGGTGCCGGAGAGGAGGAAAGGGAGGAGAGCGCCAAAGGAGGGAGAGAGATGGCAGCAAAGAGGAGACGACCGCCATTTTGACGCAACGCTGTTGGCGCGGAGCACTGTTCAGGCTACGCGTCGTCTGCTACTGGCTTATTTCATTTTTGCCTGAATAAAAGTTTGCGTTTAAACACGCAGAAACTTCTTTCTTTAGGTTTTTAAGCCACCGAGGAATAACACTATATTATTTTGATGCCAGAGCCCGCGAAATAAAAGGAAAGGGCAGGTGTCTAGATAGAAAGAGTTTAGTTGGCGCACCAAGAGGCTAACCAATAAAAATGGGTACTACTTTGTGCAAAAAGCCTAAAAAGCGTGGATCTCTACTTGATACTAACAGCGGCACACAGTATTTATTTTACTGACTAAAGGGTACTAGATCATTATTTTCAGCTAACTAGTCAAACTAAATATTCTTCCCGACTTGCTTTTTAGGAAAATTTTTAAATTTACAAGAACTGTTAAGACAACGGCTAAGAAAAAAGCAATGGCAAAACCAACAATCGAGTTCGCCCGCTCTACATTAGCACGACATTTATAGAAGGCAGACCTGCAGAATGAGCAAGCAGTCTAAAAACGAGTATGTCCTATGTATAATTTGTTTTCATGCTGCAAAGGAAGTGCTGGAAAGAGGTTTCACGACATTACCAAGATTTCTTGCAATCAGTTGAGAACAAGTTAGAGCAGTGAACTTGTCCTTGCCCCTGGCATAACGTTTTAGTGTTGCCCATGGAAACTCAAATAAATTTGTAAATAAAAACAAAAAAAGACTACAGTAAAGTTGACATTTGGGCTAGTTGGTAGTCTAACATATTAAGGTATTTAGCGCACCTTCATAAAAAAAATCTAACTTTCGCAAAGAGAAGTTATCTGGAACAAAATATGTGGGATACAGTTGTACAGCGTTCATTTCTGTGCTGAACCAATTTTGAGGCAAATCTGCGACAATGAAAAGAAAACGCCCGAGTACAATTAAGGGAAAGACAGAAAGGATGCATACCTACAACAAAAAAATTTAGAACGACCACGGGCAGGAACCTCTGGTGAGGCTCTCGGAGTGACTCCCTGCAATGGATGCCATGGTACGTCGAGCTTATAATCATGTGTCACACTGTTTTTGCTGCAATGGCTTGTAGTGTCAAAAGTGGTCCAGCTTAAAGAGAGGCAAGGTATAGACGTTTGTGAGGGGCCCTGACCTAGTTTTCCGCTACATTGCGAGGTAAGACGTTCCAACCGGGATGTTTGCTGCCTGTAACCACACGACCAGCTTGTGCACAGCGATTGCTCGAGCCGAGTACATGTCCTCGACAGTGCCATTATTTGACAAGCAGTTTTATGAATGTTAAACATGACTGACTTACCGAGATACTGCATCTCAACGACTAATGACTTGGGATACCTAACTGAATACTGATATATTAACTAAATGCAAAACAATTACCTGGCAGGCATTAAATTTTTCAACGGGGTGGGTCGACTCCGCATTAAGTTGAAGGAGTCCATGCGTCAGGCACGTAGCCAGGATTTTGTTTCAGGGGGGGCCCACTCATGACAAAATGCTGTATGAGGGGGAGGGGGGAGAGGAGGACACAAGCAAAATGGACGATTTCGGAGGGGGAGGGGGAAGGGGGGGCCCGGGCCCCATGGGCCTCTCCCTGGCTACGTGCCTGCGATGCGTAATAGGACAATACAAACAAAAATATGCCTTACGATTCCTTTTTCACCCCCAAAATGATGTGTTTTTGAAGGTAAGATACACAATGTTCTTGATTCAGAAAGTGCCTCAGCTGTACAAATGCATATGCAGTAAGGGCACTCGCCAAGCCTATTCTCCTCAGCTCTGTGTAGGTTAAGCTAAGTTAGAGTATAGAAGTACACGCTCACCGACAGCATGAGAAAGGCAGGGAGAAGTCTCCGTTGTTCCACCACCAGCCCGTCTGCTACCTTCGATGACGTTTCAGCGCCTCATGAGCCTTGAGCGAGCACATCTGTCCAAAGTGGGGTGAAAAGCACAAGCACGTGCTGGAGGACGCCCAGCCATTCTCTTTTAGTCATCGGCTATTCTACATATTTTTAGTATGACATATTTTTAAGTGAGAAAAAATATTGCAAATATGCAGTTCAACTTTGACCATAATACAGAATTCTGATAAAGATAACAGTTGCCATTCACCATTTTCTAAATAAGTGCTCCCACCTATCGGAACATCTACACATGTGGTGCGTGAGTGGGTTCATGACTGAGAGGCTAGAAAACAAAGCGCTCACAAGGCTTGTCTGGCCCTTCCAACCACGTGGGTACATTCGTCGCAAATCCCCAATTTTTAGACAAAATGATTTAGAATGAGCAAATCTTGTCTACGCCCGAGGTAGAACATTGAATTGTGATTCTCCCATATTGTGCCAACCATCCTTCAACCTGCGGTACCACCTGCAAATGAACTATGTTGTGCTGTGGCATGGCGTCCATGCTGCCTGCTTCAGAGGAAAACCACTGCTCGTGTTGAAGACGACATCCCACAATGTACAGGCAACAATGTTTAATGAACTAAAACAAAATTGATATCATTCAATAGACACAGATAAGCTCACAAAGTGTCGACACCATGATTGTTGTTGTTGGTTTTACTCTTGCATACAAACAAAAGTGACTTCCTCTTTCCTCGGATGTACAGTAAAACCCCCTTATCTTCGTGGCCCCTATTTCTTCTCGAATCGGTCACAGAAAACATAATCGCAGCCACTGAATTCCGCAAAATTAAAGGCCGCAAAAATTAAAGGTTCGCCAACATTAAGGGTTTACTGCTCTTCCGTGTGTCACATGATGTTAACATTTCAAGGAGGCTGAAGGCATTAATTTAAGAAAAAATTGACCTATGAAAAAAATGCCCTTCTCCAGGTTAGGCACGCGAGGTTCTTTTGCACTATCTATAAGGCGGCAAGTTTGTTTCGGCAGAGCTTTTGCTAAAACGGAGTCACAAAAGTAGCTATAATTGGCATAAACTATTTTGTGCTGCATCATAAAGCTAGAGTAAATTCCACAGTGCTTCGGCACAGCACTGTTTGTTGTGAGAGCATATGTGGTTTATTGTTGTATCCCATTTGCATGATTTAGAGAAACTAGCGCTGACACAGTTGGAGCACTCCAAAAAAAAACAAAAAAACAGCAGACTGTGGAAACAATGAGAGATGCACACATGCAAACTGTGCATTTCTTAAAAGTGGATTCGAGCAAAGGTAAAAACAATATGTATACTTACGACGGCCATACCTGCCTTTCTGAAGCACGACCACTTTTCCCTCGGTAGCACCATCCAGTAAGAAGCACCAGCAACACGCCCATTAGACGCCGCCGACTCCTGGATTGAATGACGACCCGCCTGATGTCTTGGAAGGAGATCCGGAACACTGCTTTAGGCCAGATGTTTTATCTGGTGGGGCAGGGACTAAAAGTAAAAATAAACAAATTTATCTGAAGTGCTACATTCCTATAGCATAAACTCTAGAATAGCAGTATTTTTTTTAGGTCAGTGATGCGTGTTAAGTAAACACAAATGGTTGGTTTATTTGATGAACCAGCAGCCCCTATTTTGCTTAAGTGTAACACTGTCTAACGTTACGTCCGACGGAACCCGAACTAAAATTGAAGTTTCGCCCAACGTAACTGTGAAGCATTCGAGTTGCGTCCGACGTAACCCAAAATAAAAATTGAAGTTACCGTATTTACTCGAAAATAGGTCGAACCCTATTTATTGGACCCACAGAGAATAAAAAAAAAAAAATAATTCAAATATAGGTCGACTTTTTTTTATTTTTAAGAACAGGGGAAATTTTGGGCAAAAGAAAGAAACAAACCTTTATTTACATCACTCTCAGCTAAATCACGGGGCGATGCCAAAAACTTAATCACCGTCAGAACTAATGGACATGTTATCGTCGTCCGAAGCTTCGTCAGCTGGGTAGACATTTTCGCAAATTCGCCACAATACTTCACTGATACCGTTGTAAAATGACGACAAGAAATGAAAGAAGGTGCGAAGCGACAAAAGACAAACTACAAAGACGCAAGCAAAGCCGCTGTGTCGCCATGAGCAACACGCGAGCCGAGCCGCCTCAAGCAACTAACAAAAGTAACTTTTTTTTTTTCTTTTCTTGTGCGCGTTTGCAAGGATGGAGGGCAAAGTGCATGGCGCATCGCGTTCCTCTCCTTCCCCGTTGCCCAGCAAGGGGAACGCTAGAGGCGCGATGGCGAAATCCGACGCCCGAGGGGTGCGCGCGATAGCGGCACCGGCCACCGCGGGCGGCGAGCCATTTCGGTTGTTTACCAAACGCTTTTTGAAACAAGAAGTGGCGCGGCTCTACAACAACGCCGGCTCGGTGACTCGATAGCTTCATGCCTCCAGTAGGGTCGCAAAATTTGGTCGCGAATGTAGGTCGAAATTCTTTAATCGCAATTTCCGAAAAATAAAAAAAAGGTCGACTTGTATTCGAATAAACACGGCAGTCAGCCGCGCGACGAGACATATTATGAAAGCGATTGGTGCGAGCGACCAAGGCGATGAGCGACGTTTTCTAGAAGCCCAAGAGCCGAGCGGCGCAAGCAGCGAGAGTGAGAAATCTTCGTCGCTCAGCGCCGGCACTCGTAGCTTCTCGCCGTCGCTCGTCTCGTTGATCGCTATATAGCTTACATGCGGTTCAGAAAGGCGCCCTAAGTGCTTACCATTGCATTGGGACCAGCCTCGCATCCAACCGTAACGAGTCTTGACTTTTTTTAAAGCCGCACAGGTTCAAGTTAACATCGTACATACATCGTTTCAAGCATGGCTCCTCGTTCATTGCTCGATTTACATTTTCGGTAAATGACAAACCGCAATGAAGCACAATTATTTTAGTTCAAAATTGTCACGAACACGTGGCACGCATGCTTACACTGTAGCGCACCTAAAGTAATTTAAAAGTAGAACGAAAACGGGACGAGATTCGCTTACCGCATCACGGATCCTAGGCCTTCGGATCCTAGGCCTAACGGCCGAAATCGGAAGTCGCCTGTGGTCCGGCGATCGGACGAATCGAGCCGGCCTGACCCACGCTGACCACGCCTGGTTGAACTATGAGAGGCGCCGTCGAGTTGAGAGCCAGAGACGCAGTAGAAACGGACCGTAAAACATCTGTTGCGTAAAACGCAGAAGGAGCCAGCGACGCCAAAACCGCTACGTCGCCATCTCCGCGACGACTGGAAGTGCCGGAAGCGTGGAAGCCGGGAAAGGCGCGGCAGCGGAAGCCACTGGGCGGAACCTTTACGTTTCGGTTTCGCTTTTCTCCGACGCCGGCTACGGCTGCGGGCTGGTGGCTTTGCGGCTGGTTGCGATGACGCGAGGGGCCACGAAAAGACGCCGAGTTGGCCAAGTACGAGTCACGGCCCACGATACGAGCAACGGGCCGTTTGCCGCTGTCGACCGGCGATGCGGTGTCCGCGGCTTGGTGTCACGATTGGTTTGTTGCCGTGCACGTTGAATCAAAGCTCGAAGTTAAGCAGTTCCATTCCGGCACCAGCCGCACCACGTTTTCCGGTGCATCGCACGTGGAGGCCTTTCGACGCATTCAGTGAACGTAAAGATCGTGCCCGCCGTCTTCGGTGCTGTGGAAGAAGTTGGGAGACGGAAGAAGCATCAAAACCAAGGCGTTTAGGACTCCGGGCCGGGCCGCCGGTTCACTCTGAACGAGAGGCGCCGTGTGTGTGCACGCTTTGAGGAAGCCTCCGCGTTTCGCCGCGCTAGACCTCGCCGATCGCGACCGGACCAACCGGACCCCGAGTCCGAGAGTCTCTTGCGCAGCCAGGAACGGCACCGAGGTAGGAGCTGCTCGTTCTGCGCTACCATGCAGTGCTCTACAGTTCTCGGAGATCTCGGTGTCGTTCGTGCTTGCACCGAAGCCTTTGTGACCCCTTCGGACGCGCAAGTCGTACTTCGCAAAGGTTTGGACGGGGCCGCCCTCACCGAGCAGCTCCGCTCTATTCCGCTTACTTATGATCGCAATAAAAGCTTGCATTTACTCTCGGGAAAAAAAATTGCGGGACCGCTCTCCCCGCCGCCGACGAGGTTGGCCGTTGCCATGTTCTCAGCTGTTCACTCGCTCCCGCAGTGAGCGCCTTCCGATAATCCTCCCCGTTCCAAAATGCGACGCGCTTTGCGCATTATGTCGTTTACATGGCCGCATATTGGATGCGGCAACTGGATTCAATGCGACTAAGTCGCATTCATGTAAACGCGGCTCATGTTCTTTTTCGACATGTATGGTGTATGTAACGATACCGGTGGTGAACGATGGACGTTTTTGTTGGAAGATGGCGGTCGTCTTTCTGCATGTATGATTTGGTTATACCGGTGGTCCTGTGGTATATGCGTTTTGTGGGAAAGATTGCGGTCGCCTACGTCATCGAACGCAAAATTATGTCAGCCACACCGAATCATATCGGCAAGCAAAACTACCCTGCCGGTATAGACAGATCTGGGGCCATAGCGGTGCCGGTATCTCCAGTTATGCAGAACGCCAAACCAAACTAGCTGCATACGTAACACAAAGAAATTATGTTGGTGTCATACCAGAACTGTACAAGCAGCAGGTTTGTTTCTTGTACGTTTTTCCAATAGGGTAGTGATCACTAATCCGTGACGAACTCCAGGGCTACACAGTTTTTTAGTGTAATTCGAGGTCACCCTGAACAAGCACCTGATATACCCCAAGGACCCGTCATATCACTTTTAATATTGCTCGTCAACGTCAGCATTTTTGATACTGTGCATGCCATCCACCTTTCAACCTGGGTGAGCTGCAGAAATCTCTTACAGTATTATCATTCTGGTGATTGTTGTTTGAACAGGAATCGCTTAAAACGGCGACAATTCACAACAAAAACCAGGATCTAGCTCGGAATCCGCGGGGCTGTTTATGGCATTTTTAGCATTTCTAACTTAATATCAGCATGATAATAATTTAAGAGATTTTTGCAGCCCATTAAGATTGAAGGGTGGACACCATGCACAGTATCAAACACGCTGACATTGAGGAGAATTTGTAA
The DNA here is from genome assembly GCF_016920785.2 of Ixodes scapularis. Taxonomy (NCBI): domain Eukaryota; kingdom Metazoa; phylum Arthropoda; class Arachnida; order Ixodida; family Ixodidae; genus Ixodes; species Ixodes scapularis. The sequence goes on along the minus strand of NW_024609981.1, from coordinate 1,582,853 downwards.
AAGCGACATGACAGGTCATTGGGGTATATCAGGCGCTTGTTCAGGGTGACTCCGAATTACGCTCAAAACCTGTGTAACAAAGAATAGGGTCGAAATTACCGATCACTAAGGGACTGAAGGAACACTGTTCCCATGATTCTTTTAGCGCGGGCCGGGGCACTTGGGGGATATCCTAAATGGTCTATTGCTCCCTCAGACATATAAAAGGTTTTTCTTTTTTAACTGCACCAATTTTTCAAAAAAAGAGGAACGTGAGATAAGATAATTTGAGCCCTGGGGCAGTGCTATCGGCCCCGGTAGCCACTAGAAAAAGGTTGAAATGAGGTAATTAGTTAGCTAATGAAGTAAAGAAGACTTCGTTAAAAAAGGTATTCCACCCCCGGGGGCGGTTTGCTCATCTTGCGGCCGCAGCTGCAACCAAAAGGGATTTTTATGTCGCGTGACCAGCTCCATGGGGATAAGGAAGTATCTAGCGTCCATGCCTAATGGCAGAGAAATCCGTTCCGCTTCGAGTACAAAAGTCTAATTTCGCTTGCAGAAACTGACTGCGGATGCTTTTAACTGGAGTCCAATTAACCGTTCCGTGCATACTTCATAAGCGGCAGGTAAAGTCATGGCCAGGAAAGGTAAAATATTGGCCATAATAAAGGAAAAAATCACGCGAGATAAAAGCGGCGGCAGTATATTTACATCTCCGCGCTAGTGCTGGAGACCTAAGTTCTGCTTTAGTCGAGAGGTAAGAGCACCAGTACTTATCGTCGCGGCGTGAAAGTTCCGGATTCAAACCTTGCTGGAAACTTCCTTTTTTTTAAATGACGCAACTACAGTGTGTATAAGTATGAATTAGACACTTCCTGTTATTGAAAAAAGTCGTAGCAAGAGCGTTGTATATTTGAAAACGCATAAAAGTGCATGTAGTTGCTGGGGGAAGAAAGCTTTTCGTTGGCCGCGTTTGTGTTGAAGTTATACCGATGCTGTAATCTTGGTTTCCTTTTAATGAATGTTATGAAACGATTGTATTGGCACGCCAACTTGTCTTGATGTTTTTTTTTCTTCCGGTGTGACGATTCAACAGGTGGGACAAGTAGTAAACACCGTGCAAGTGGATGATTTGGACAATTTGTAAAAATGATCACAGTTAAAAAATAAGACATACGCGCAAAATATGAATTAAAAAAAGCTTTTGGTGCGATTTGAACTTGGGACGTTTCACGCCGCGATGACAAGTCACGGCGCTCCTACCTCTCGACTACAGCAAAAGGCGAGTCTCGCCGACGCTGGCGTAGGTATATAACTATACTGCTCCGCTTTTTTCTCGCATGACTTTTCCTTTATTATGACTCATATTTACCTTCCTTGGCCGTGACTTTACCTGCCGCTCCTAAAGTATGATGGGGCAGTTAATTGAACTACAGTTTAAAGCCTCTGCAGTCAGTTTCTGCGAGCGAAATTAGACTTTTGTATTCGAAGCGACACGATTTCTCAGCAATTAAGCAGGGACGCTAGGTACTTCTTGTTCTCATGGAGCTGGTCACGTGACATAAAAATCCCTCTTGGCCGCAGCTGCGACTGCAAGATGAGCAAACCGCCCCAGGGGGAGATGGTGAGAGGAAAAGTGTAGTACAAAGAATTTTCATCCTGTCTGAAAAATATTCTGCAGGTCGGGTTTTAACAGCATGTGTGCTTGGAACATGCTTCAAGCACTGCAGCCAAGCTCAACAAAAGGTAAAAGCTCGAGAGCAGCTTACCATCCTTCTCAACTCCCGGCAGTACGTCCAGGCGCTTGCGGAGTTCTTCCACGGAGGCTTTGAGTCGCCATTTCCTCTCCGCCAAAGTCAGAACTCTCTTGCCATATTTTTTTATGGCTTCCTCCAGCTCAGGGTCTAGATGGTGTTTCGTCAGGAGGTGGAACTCCTGACGAATCTGTGCCAATATTGGAAAATGATAGAGAGGAACATTTAATTGGTAAAGCCCACATTAACTGCAGGCACTTAGAAATGCTGCAAAACAATGCACATAGGCTCAATGGAAATGCTATAGTCTGTTACAAGTTAAAAATAGCAGAACGATGTAGAGGAGGAAATCACATCTCTTCACCGTGATTGGTGGTTTCCTCCTCTTCAGTGTTCGCTTCGCTAATGTGGAGCAAGAAGGAGAGATCTCTCTGCTATTCTTGACCTGTAACAGTCAACTTCTGGAGATGATGCAAAATTTAGTTTAAATAAGACTCAGCAAAACATCAACCACTGCCCTGAGGATACCAGAAAGCTCCTCTTCAGCTGTGTATTTACAGTGTGGTCTAGATGTCAAGACGAGACCTAAATAAACCGCAAAAAAATTTGAATTTGCGAGCTACGACACTAATTTACTAGATAAGTTTGGATAGGTGTTGGATGCAATTATTTAAAATACCAAGTACAATACTTGCCCCCGTCAAAAGTTACGAAGGAAAACAATAAAATTCTTATGTATTTCAATTTATTCAAAACGGTGTTGTCGTGGGCCATTGATCTAAAAAAGTGGAAGGAAAAACAAAACGTTTTACCTTGCTATCGTTCCCCATTTTTTTTCTATCAAACGTCCCAGTGGCCCACAAAAAAGTTTTCTAGCTTTGAGAGGAAAAGGCTAAACCTCACGTCGGTCCAGAGGGGCTGTTCAGATAAGATCACGCACGCGTGTCCAGTCAACATTTTTTTCTTCAGATTTTTATGTTACCCCTTTTATGTGTGACAAAAGCACAAACGTTCTTGCAAAAAAAAATTTTTTTGTGAGAAAAAAAAAATTAAAACTACATGAAGGTGGCAATCCAGTTTTGGAGTTTTGTCATTTTTGTCGGTACATAATACACCAAATCATGTCTGTTACGTCACGCCGCGGTGGTGGCGCTTCAGGAGCACTTCAGGTAAAGACCTGTGGGTGAAAGAAAACAGGTGTGCCGTGAATCGCTATGGCGTTTTGGTGAGTTTTCCAGTCTATTTGCTTGCATAGCACAAACGCTTCAGAGCTGTGTAGCTCGGGGCTGCGCGTCAAGATCAAGGAAAGGTTCTAAAACAGGTTTTCACGTGTTTGAAAAGAAAAAAAAACGCGAACTGAAACGGGCATTGTCAACAAGGCATCGCAATGTGTTGTTGATGCGAGATGGCACGCTTTTTGCCACCCCAACATGCACGTGCGGCGCCACACGCGGTGTGTTTGTTTCTTTGTAAACTCGAGTTGGTGTAAGACAACGTACAAATAATAGAAAACTCAAATATTTTATATAAATAGTAGCTTTAGTGACTATATTCACAAATATTTATAGGATAGTGAAATACATATCACGCGTCAAAAATGCACAAACTTGGCTACTTTGACATTTTTGCCTATTTGCGATTTTTTATCCCAGCGTGCTTTAAATAAGATATAATATTGAAAATTGTTGTATGTCTTCTTCCTAAAAGGGTCTATCACCTAAATATAACTTGTTGACATAAGTTACAATTAACAATAGTTACAGCGCTTCAAACATGTTCAAAAGTGAAAAGTCCCGTAACTCCAACGTGCAATAAAAAAAGAAATCAGATTTTTTAAAAATTAAGGTAAAGCATTCCACACCATATCGGCGTATTTTTCTATAAAAAACATATTGCATTATTTGGCCACCGTCAAAACTATAGCGCTTCGCACTTCACATAATTGGCTAGTTACTCCCCACACATTGGGGAGTAACATATACGAATATGAAGAGAAACAAAAATGTCGACCGGATGTGTGTGATTCTATCTGAACAGACCCCATAAGCTTTCCTTGTTTTCATTTTAAACTTTCAACTGGGACAAGTCTTTTCTTTGATATTTTCATAAATTAAATCCACCATGTAGCCGAACTGGTCTGGTAAATTACAGAATCGTACCTTATACATCTGATTTTTTGGAATTTATTTCAGTCTCGGCCCAACATCTAGACCTTCCTGTACAATATTTTTCAATTAGTTTTTAGACAATGGGGTTTGTGCGTCTCAAGGAGCACATAATATTTCCACTGTAAATGAGCGACTTGGTCAGTGCGGTATGGCTGCTAACCTAAAGTCTCCGATATGCACCAAGAAGACGTTTTCACTTCAGCACATGCTGGTATGATGCGCATCCAAAATGAAACAGACAAGTGTGAGCTTTGAACTAAGAATCCCAGAGTTCTGGAGGGTGAGCTCTTCCCAAAGTATCTACGGGTGCAAAAGAGGACAGATAGCTCAAGCTGCTATTCTGATGCTCCACAGAGCATATCCTTCTTGAGTTTGCCAACCAGCCCCCCTTGCTACTGTTTATCATCATAAATAATTATTTGCAAAATTTCGGGAAAAAATGCAATGCTGAGGCTTTGTATGTTTCCGTGGCAGTTTCTTAGAGTTGCTTTCCCTCTCCAACATATAGTACTATCGTGGACACTACGAGCTGAAAGGACGCACGGCACACGGAACTACTAGCACCACCTGCCGCATTGCTTCGCAAACACCGACACACTCCGACGCCGAGGCAAATCCCCTCCTGCAATCGTTGCGCAGCTCTGCGCTTCCAGCCGTCTGCTAGCGAGACGGAGGGGTGCGGCACTGGCCAACCTTGCACTGGCCACGGAGGCTCCAAGGTCACACTTGTCATTCCCCACAAATACGAACCGACACCTGCGGCTGAGCCACTTAATCGCGACCTGATTATTGCATTATAAGTCGAGGCACCGCATATGAAGATAAAAAGGGGGGAAGGCACTGCAGAACTTCTTTTAATAAAATTTGCGGTCAGTTTATGCTGTTTCATGCAGAGCAATTACGCAAGTAAGGAAGGAATGGGCATTGAATAAAGAAAGGTAGGTGCGTGACAACGAATTTTGCAATCCGCGTCAATACACGTGAAGTGTATTGATCGTGACGGCGGTTTTGTTGACAATTGTTTTCGCTGGCAGATGGCCCGGAAGTGCTGAATGGCGCAGCAAGTGCAGGAGGGAATTTCTCTCGGCCCAGCACGCACCAGTGTTTGTGGAGTGATACGCCAAATGGTGCTAGCAGCACCGTGCGCCATGCGTCTTGCCGTTTCAGCACATAGTATCCGCGATAGTACACATGGACCAGACGACATCACACCTTCCTTGTAAAAAAAAACATAAAATGATAGAACATGCGAAGGAGGCCACAACGTATTCTTGACCCCTTCTCTGAAGCATGAAAGTCTCTGATATACAGGTGCTGCTCTGGCTAACAGATTTTCAGTGCATCTTAACACTGAAAACTTTGCAGCAAGAACGAGTTGCTTGGCATGTACAAAATTTTTGAAAATATAGAAGCATACTGGCAGCATAATCCAAAACCAATTGCCATATTTTCCGATGTATAAGACACTTTTTCCAAACCTTTCAGCGGTGCATCTTATACAACAGTGTGTCATATATGTATATATTTTTTTCCTTTTGGCAAACTCTCAAAGAACTCCTGTTGATGCTGATTAGTCTTTTTATAAATATTATGAGAGCTCAATGGAAATGATGCATCATAAATGCAAGTCAACCTCCCAAAACTAGAGTCCCATAACAAAAAAAAAAAAAAGAAAGCCAAGAAAACGAAAAGAAAAAAAGAAGACATGTTGCTGTGTGACGTGCTTCGGGTATTAAAATGTTTCTCCTGCAATTATGCGGGATGTTCGTGGTTGTGCAATTTTTTCCCCGCAAATTTAGCGCTTCATAAGTGTTCTTAATGCTGTACGGCAACAGCATTGAGGCTATGGCATGTTTCTGCTTCACCGGTTTCCACTCGATCGAGGCCCCCTTCATCGGCAATAATCTGTGAATTTAACTCAAAACAACTTCTCGCCTGCAAGCTGCAGCTGCGTGTTTCCGGGAAATTTTGATCACGACAAATGAACCCTACAGAATCCGTGCCCATGGTACATCTTGAATTCGCTCGACATTAAGTTGCCTTATCTTCCCGGTTCTATCAATGCATCTGTAATCTGCGCATCTCCCGCTTTTTTTTGGGGGGGGGGGACGTTTTACGCTTAGGTGGTAATTACGAAACGACGAGTACCCTCACCGGTCGCCGAAAACCAGACGGTTCATAATTTTAACTTATGGATTTCTTTGTCCCAATAACTTTTCCTCTTTCGCTGGATCTGAAAAAAAAAAAAAAAGACCTGACAACGCGGCCAACATTGACGCGAAGATATCAGCTCTAACTACCCAATCTCTTCAGAGATCAGCGCAGTTAAGTAGTAGTAACTACTGCTAATTTCGTTTGTTTTTAGCAATAACACAGCAGCACCAGTCGGGACACTGACTTAGCAATGAAATAGGCAATAAACTCCTTTATAACCTAGCGACAATAAATGAAAGGGTTAAGGAGGTTCGAAAATATTCACGCCGAGAGAGGTGAAGAGTGCGCTCGAAGTTGCTACATACGTGCTGTTTTGTCGCTGTGCTGTTTTGACGCCGTGCTGTTCTGGCACGTGCTCTTCTGTCGCTTTGCCGTTTTGACGCTGTGCTGTTTTGTCGCGTGCTATTTTGACGCGTGCTGTTCTATCGCCGTGCTGTTTTGACGCTGTGCTGTTTTGACGCGTGCTGTTTTGACTGTGCTGTTTTGTCGTGTGCTGTTTTGTCGTGTGCTATTTTGTCGCGTTCCCGGTTTTTCTCGCAACGACTCCTCCATTCTCAATGCCCCTCTCCCCCTCTAAAGATTTAGACACCGCGCGCCTTAATTTTAATATCTGGGGAAGCCCCTGACAGCAACTGAAATCTAGCTAGTTCTAGAAAAAAATATAAAAAAAAATTATTTGTTTGGAATTACCCAGTAGCTGCTTCGGTAGCCCGAGCTTCCAGCTGGATTTCAAGTTTGATTTTTGAATATTGTTGTAAAACAGTGATACCGTCCAGGTCGACATATTCTTGAAAGCAGTCATCGAACACCTAGGTAGAGCAAGAATGTTAGTAACGAGATCATATTTCATAGCAGGTTTAACAACAGCACACTGGAGCTGACAACCTTCTGCGGCGGCAGAGAGGCTAGTTACTCATTCACACATTCACAAACAAACAATTTTCGCTCTAGTTGAAAAACAGTTCTTTTGCACAGAACAAAATTTCCGAATGTGAGCCCAATATAGCAAAAGACAGTGTTGAAAAGTTGCCTGTTTTCACTGCATGTTTTTCTGTTTTCTACCCCAGTCTCTGATCTTACATTCATGGTAGCAGCCTTCTGCAAGATTTAAAGGCACACTTCAGCATTTAAGGCCCAGCCACATGGAGCACTTTTCACGAGGTTGCGCGTCTGTCCGCGTCAGAACAAGGGTTAGGGCGGCCAGCCACATGGGGACTTGCACCTGCCAGCATCGCTAGATCGTCTACTAGGCCTAAACAATCTGACTGCCACTTCAATAACTGTGTTGGTAACCTCAATTAATAAGGGACGAAAAACAACAGGCGAAGGGCGAGGGCTGCCGGGTGCGCACACCTATGGCAATGCCGACAACAATGCTGCTTTTTTATCGAAATGGGGCTTCTAATGCTAATGCATTTTAACTGTCTATCAATACCTCGATACTCAATGAAAGGCACATCACAGTGAAAACAAACCTTGCTATAGTTTGTTGCACCTCAAGAATAGCAGAAGAGTGGAGAGGAGAAACCACCTCTCTACGCCAGGATTGCTGGTTTCCTTCTATCGAGCCTTTGCTCTGCTAATTTGGAAAGAGGGGCGCTTTGTGGGAGGGGCTTGCTGCTGCTGTTCTTAAGTTGCAAAAGTACCCAAGCACCAAAGAGCATGCTCAGAACAGAGGTCTGACATGTATGCTATTGGCACAATGAGGGCTTTCTGCTGGCTCCATATTTAACTTTGGCAGGCATTTAATTTCATGGACTCACTCACAGGAGCAGTTATGATGGGGACGGAAGCTTTAAATTGTGTCATCATGCACACACAATACTTATGGTCTCAGCAGGCTCCTTGCTACTTGGATAATTAAAAAAAAGGTCTATTGTACAGTAAAAGCTTACTTGGACCAGCAAGCTCTCTGGCTCAAGGTGGCTGAAGTGTGGAGAGGTCCTCAATGCGATGAGGACATCTGCAAGCCGGTAGGAGCCCCCGACTGCGATTGTTTTACTTGATTGACCAAGCCTTACCAGGCACGTGATGTCCATTTGATTGACAAGCTGGAAGTAAATGTGCTTCAATATTTATTTTATTTACAAGGAACATTCCTTTGAAACACAAGTGGATTTGAAGATGAGCTGAACAGTACTAGATTTAGCCTCCAAAAACAATCCTCTCTCAGTATCTACCTCACCTTTTGAGAAAAATAAGCAATTGCTTATCACATTATGATCATGATAATTGCCTCAGTAGAACTATAAAAGACTGACTCCACAAGGCAAGCTATGCTGCAAGCACACTTGGAAACTATTGGTAGTGGCAGCTATGGCCCTATGGCTAATGCCAGCTCTAAAGGGGTACGGAAACAAAAATTGAAATATTCAAATTTCGTTCGGAAATGAGTCAAGCATGACGGATAATAACCGTAAATGATAATCGCACGTTGAACGACTTGATATATTTTTCGTTCCAAGCGGTGCACTCGAGCAAGCGCTCGAAGAGAAGCGAACGGGGAGCGCGATGCATCATGGGATATCCGGCGCAAACAAAAACAGAAAGAAAAGATTCCCCGCATTCGTGACTAGCAAGGCTGGCTTCGTCCTTGGTGTCGTTGTCAGCGTCAACGCGTTACAACCGAGCCGTTTGAAGTACCCGTGGGGTGACGAGCGTGTGGCTGGCCCAAGGAGCACGTAGCTTCCACAACACTGTCAGCTTAGGGCTGAACGGGGTGGGGAAAGCAACGTTTGTCCGAGTTTTGAGCGATGGGCTAATCTTCTAGGGGGAGAATGACTGTTTCCGGTTGCACAAACGAGGGTACGAGAAAGAGGGGAGTCCTTCCTTTCAGTCTTCTTGGACCGTTTGGTACAATGTGTGCTTTGTGAGTTGAGCAAGGAGGAAAGCCAAGAAGGAAAATGTTGAAATTCCAAAGGGCGGCGCTGCTCCGAAGGAATCTGCTACGTGACGACTACGTAGCAGATTCCGCAACGTTGCTAGACTACCTCCCAAATAGGCTCTGCATGCATCCACCAGGTGCTCATTGAAAGATAGTTTATTTAGCTTTAAAATTAGTTTCCTTGTGCCTTTCAACGGAAGACTGGTGTTTTTTAGGTTAGGGTGCAACATGCAACAGATTCAAGCTAGAAAATGAGCGCTGAAATTTCGTTTCCCTATTCCTTTAAACTGAATGACTGCACAGCTGCACAAACAGAGTCAAGGACTTAAATCTGTAAAAACTTAATTTGAAAGTGTTGAACTCTATGAGATATGTGGACTTCGAACTTTGCAAACTTCGATTTCAAGAATATGCTTAATCTTCTAACATTTTGAACTTGTTTCTCAAAAAATGCAATATCTTCAAAATTTTTTAACTATTTGAATGATAGCCAAATCTTAGAAAGGTGAACTTGAATGTCAAGAAAGCACCGTAGCTTTAACTTTGTGAATTGTAACCTCCGTGTAGTTACGAAACTACAAATTTTGGAGAACTGCACCACTGCCAGGTAAGACAATTTATAAGCCTTCCGGACTTGAACCTGGGGAGGTCTGCAACATCTTTATTCTTAATATTGGATGGGGAGGACTTAACAGCAAACGTGTAATACTTCTATATGACGTTCTCAATGCAGGGTAGGCTGAATGGAAGTGACCGACTTCAATTGAAAAAATCAGTTTGGTGTTTCCAAGCCGTGGTACTGTAATTTATCACGAAGATGTTGCGAGGTAGTGGATTTGTTTTGTGAAGATATTAAAGAAAAAAATTGCCTACATCAAAAGTTACAAAACAAGATTCACTTTTTTCACTTTTTTTATGTATCGAGATGGGGTTGAGCATTTTCATGCTGAGAAAAAACATTCTTGTGGCCACTGATGCATTTGGTGGAAGAAACCAAGGAATGAATTCAAGCAGATTTTCTTCCCTGCCTTCTTTTGATATAACTTGCTCATTCAAACAGTGCACAGGAACGTTTTTCTCAGTAATATGGAAAAGCTTAGAGGGCAACTACACTTGATTCCAAAAATTTTGGGATCATGATTGATTCTATACTGATAGGCACTAATAAATGGCCCAATATATTTTGACTCGCGAAATCCGGTATATTCTTTTTATGAAAGCTTGCTTTAAACTTGAGCAGAGACCAACCCCGAAACAACGGCTCCAATGGGCGACATTGGCGGAGACAGCGAAAGCATGATTATGCCACCAAAATCACAGGGTACCAATGATCACGTGATACTCCAGGCAGGAATGGACGGACGGCGCAGACGCCGAGCGTGAATGTCGTCTGCTTAGCGTCCCACAATGTCTGTCACTGTGGCCTTAGACAACGCTTAATTGCAAACACAAAGCTAAGTTTTCTCAAAATAATCTCGTAAACATTAGTAGATGGTTGTCTACTAAATAGCACATAATAAGCTGCAGAGTATGTGTACACAGCGCAAACTAAATGCCAATATCGTACAGACATGAAGCAGACGACACAGAAGCCTTGGGAGCATCCGTGTTCGTGCTGATCACGTGGAAATCGCTGAGCCTACACCGGGAGGAGACACTGCTTACATGATCAACCAGCTTTGCCCGGAGAAATAAAAACATACAAAACATGAGAACGTTTGACGTAGCGGCTCAGCGTTGGCGGCGCCAACACCGCAGTACTGACTGCGTTGTTAACTGCACCTCTGTTGCCTGCTAGAGTTAGCAGATTTTGGCGAAATGTCTCCTATAAAAGTTGCGGGCCCATTTCATAGAGATTCAGACGGAACTGCATCATAATATTTGACATGTGCTCTTCTTCAATAATACTAAAGAGGTCTGCAATGTCTTTTCACTTGACTTCAAAAAGGGAAGTCTCTTCCCAAAATACTGTGTACTCTACTGCTGTTCAAACCTTTTTCTATGTTTACGACTTTCTTGGCAAAGCCTTGTTTATTTATACATTTATTGCCAGAAATGAAGTGGAGTTTCCCTTAAACTCCTTAACGAATTGTGACGAGCCGAGCTTGTCAAACGTAGTCCACCGAGTTAACGTGTCAGCTCGCCAAAGCAAATTAAACCATACTGGTACAATATTTTTATAGAAAAATTGTTCCAATATGGTGTAATGGTACCATGTTGTATAAAAATATTGTACCATTAAAGTGTTATTCACATCCAGGTCTGCAGAAAAATTATTAATTTGTAAATTTTAACCGAGGCAAGTATTTTCTCTAATGATTTAGCAAACAAATCCACCCTCAGCTGTATATTTGTGTTAAGTTTACAGCAGTATAGCACGTATAACAAACTTTTTTATGTTGCTTCTGACATGGGCAAGTACCACTCAGCCCACAATTAAGAGATTTTAGTTCAACATTCAATAGGCCATAGCAGTTTTAAAAATAAATAAAAAAAAAATTCAGTCACGCATGTTCGGTGGTGAATTTGTACTTTTCTCCTGTACGGAAAATTTCAAGTCAGAACGCCCAAAATAGCTGCTGCAAAACGGTTGCAAGGAGGACAAGTACGTAGGCGAGCTGTTTAGGGAACATCATTGAAAGAAAATCTGAGACTGGGACAAATTAAAAAAAAAACACAGGGTTTCTCATATTATCCCCAAGACGACTTGAAGGCCAAAACCCGAATGCTGATGCATTAAAGACAAACACACACATAATTTACTGATGCTACGGTGGGTACCGCATCGGACTACTGCACGAAAGGTCGCTGGTTCGATGCCTGCCGAGGGAGAGCGAAAATCCCTTTCGGAGGCACATTAAAAATCGCAGATGTCATGTAAATGTTGTCCCAAGTTTTTTGCCGCTGTTCCTTTCCAAGATGTTCACAGGACTAAATGGTATGAGACTGTTTCTCGAGGTGCAATCAGGGACAGCGGGGCTTGGGTTGCCGGCTAGACGCCGCTGTCAAGTTTTGTAATTAGCAGCCGCACACTGTCGCGCGAAGTTAATCCGCTCACCAATGATACACGCGCCGTCCGAAAAGGGTGACCCAAATGGCATGAGCTCTCCGCGCAGTAAAGATCAGTCGTATAGCCGTTTCCGGTCGAGGTGCGCGACGTAGTGCGTATGGTTTTACTCCATTTTATTTGTCCCACCCAGCCTCAGGTTTTCTTTCAATGCAAAACGGTAGTCTTTTATGTTAGTGCAGGCGTGACATATACAAAATGTTTTGGGATGACATTTCTTGCGGAAACATGACGGTAAGTCGGGACCGCAAGCGGCGACTGCGTCGTTTACGGTTCTCCCCGACGCAATGGAATGCAAAGCTTTTGATCTGGTCGTTCGGCAAAAAGTGGCTTCGGTAATGACCGTTCATCCGACTGTTTAGCCAGCAAGAATGCGACAAGCCGGGATTCCTTTCTATGAGTGCGAATAAGTTGTTTCGAAAGCTCTCTGGCTACCAAAAACGAGTACATGGACAGCACATTGAACTTGATACGGACGCACGTGTTAACGCGGCTGTCCCAAAAGTGTGTCAAATAAGGATGAGTACCCACATTGCCAAGGGCCGACACCGACCCGTAAAAAATAAGAAGCAAGCTTACCAGACACAGTTGTTTGGGTAAGCACGAAGGGGAGTCGGTACGAGTCAACGGATCGGCACAACGGCGCTGACGACACGACACCACAAGACAACCCTAACGTAACGAGCCAGACGAGCCTGCTGACAAAGAGATTAGGCGTGATAGGGAAAATGGGGAGGGAAGCCCTAGCGCGAATTAGGCAAATATTTCCGTTCACGCACCGCTCACACTCGAATAATTTAAAGGTATTAAATTTCTTTTTTTTTTCGGATTTGGCATATTGGTGAAGATCGCTTTAAGGATAATTAGGCGATAAGGCGATAACAACCATCAAACCCGAGCAACACTGTAATTGCTCGCCCCTAAGCTCACAGTGCGGTTACAGGGGTTGTAGTGCGGTGGAAGCTGGGTGCTCGCCGGACCAATCAATGGCGTGCCTCTAAAGCCTGACCTCGCTCTCCGCGAGTAAGTATGAGGGGGAGGTTATCACGTGGTGCAAGGCCGGCACTGGTTTAACGAGCATGCAGCTTCCACCCCACTGTTAACGTCCTGTCCGTTTTATTATTTTTTTTTGGAGGGGGGGGGGAAGGGCTCCCGTTCTTATTGCAAAGGTACCAATGCCTTCCTGGTTAAGATGACGTTTTGGCCATGCCTGCTGTGCAAGTTTTTCGCACCGAAGTTGATAAGAGTCATCAATCATGTCGCAGAAATGCATGGCTCCGAGCCTAACATCACAATACTCTGTGGCATAGATGGCTGCTGCCATACGTTCAAGGTCGTGAACTCTTATCGCCGTCACCTTTACCGCAATCACCGCTAACACTTAGAGCCGCCCCGTAGTGGCATCTCTGATCCCGATGCCGTCGGAAGTGCGGGACCCGATAGCGGCGTCTCTGATGTCGATGCCGTCGGAAGCGCGGGACCCAGTTGTGGCGTCCCTGATCCCGATGCCATCGGAAGCGCGGGACCCCACGGAAACTTGCCTGATGGAGGACAGGAATTTTCAAACCACGAGGATGAAACCTGGACTACTCTCGCTTCACAAAGTGAAGCGCCTGCCGAAACATTTTATGACTTTGTTCAGAGCGTACAAGACAGCATTGTCAGCTTCTTTTTCCAACTCGCGGAAGAGCACAAGGTACCACACAGTACCTGCGACAAAATCTTCGGGGATTTTCAGTGCCTACTCGAGTTCATCCTGAACAAACACGCACAACAGGTGAAACAAGCCACCTCTTTCGCCAAGGGCTCCACAGACAGCCATTGTCCATTTGAAGAGGACTTCCCGCGCTGTCTTTTTGACAAAGTACGTAGTAGCTAGGAGAGAGAAAAATATGCAAGAACAAACTTCTTGTATGTGAAGCCTCAGGAGCATCTGTTGCCAAGTCCACAGAGTTCCTCATTCCAGCATATCCCTATTGGGAAAGTCATCCAAAAAGTTTTCGAAGTTCCAGAGTAGGCAAGGGGACTCCTGCAACCAAGAGAACAGGTCGGGACCACACCGGAAGTCCTAAGGTGTTTTCGTGACGGGACGGCATCCAGACAAGTGGCAGCGAGTGCCAGCTCCAGTCAACCCACGCACAATCTGAACCTCTTGTTGTACACGGATGAATTGGGAATCGCCAACCCCTTGGGGGCCAACCAAAAGCAGCACAAGTTGCTTGTTGTGTATTTCTCCTTCCTTGACCTGCACCGAAGGTACCGTGCGACCCTGAAGCACATACATCTGACACTGATGGCCAAGTACAAGGATACAGAGACGGATGGACTGGAGAACGTGTTACAACCTCTGCTACAAGACCTGGCCGAGCTCAAGAGCAATGGTCTTCAAGTTCGGTTTGGTGAAGGCACCATGCCAGTGAAGGCCACGGTTGCCACAGTGTGCGATGACAATCTTTCGATGAACAAGCGTGGAGGTTTTTCCTGCTGCTTCAGCAGTGGCAGGGTATGTCGCTTCTGCTTGGCAACTAAAGCCAGGCTGGCAGAGCTCACGAGAGAAGAACTCTGTGTGATAAGAAGTGCAGATCGACACAGCATACACTTATCGGCAATTGCGATCAACCCATCCTTGAAAAAGCAATACGGAGTAACCGGGCCCTCTCCAATGCTATCCTTGGAAGACTTCGACGTAACAAAACAACTCATGCCAGACATAATGCACGACATGTTTGAAGGAGGATTTGCAGTTGTTCTTCATTACGTTCTTCAAGGGCTCATCCAAGAGGGCACCCTTGAATTTTCAGACTTTGAGAAGGTAGCCAGGTTCAAACTTGGCTTTAACGACCGAAAGAACGAGTCTCTGTCAACTTCACCAAGGATCACCGTGCCCTGAAAGGCACAGCTTCGCAAAAGTGGTGCTTATTTAGGCTGCTCCCACTGATCATTGCCTCTAGCATCCCAGAGGGCAATGTGCATTGGGAGCTCTACCTGAAGTACCGGGAGATCCCAGACATGAGTCTTGCTCCTGAGGTTCCCACTGACTTCCTGCCATACCTAGAAGACAGAATTCAAGGTTTTCTAAAGGACTTCAGTGAGACATACCCATCAGCCAGTGTGCCCCCCAAGCTGCACTACCTTGTCCACTATCCCCGCATTATCCGAGAGTATGGGCCCCTGCAACAGTACTGGTGCATGCGCTTCGAGGCGAAGCAGCAGTAGTTCAAAGGTCTGGCATTGAAAACCAAAAATTTTGTGAACATCACCAAGACCCTGTCTACACGACACCAGCTCCTGCAGAGTTACGAGCTTCATAGCGTTGTCCTTTACAAACCTGTTTATGCCACAGGTCTCAAAGTGGCAGCCCCCGCAGAACTCCATTAGTGCGCAGAGAGCCTGGCATCTGATGGCCTGCAGGTCTGGGAAGCCAAATGCATCGAGACAAGCACGGGAGTACAGAACTAACGATGTCCTTCTCATGAACAAGACAACGTCACTGAGCTTTGCGAAAGTTAGCACAGTGTACATGGTGAATCGTGAAGTGTTCCTTCTGCTCAATGAGCTACAAGTGGAGAGATTCCGCGGACACAGGTGGAGCTATAGAGTGCAGAACACCGACAACGTCTACCTCAAGCAGCCTGGTGAAGAGGCCTGCTTCCAACGCTTAGACCTCTACAACGAGGGAGAGCTTGTGCCAAAGTGGGACAGCTTCTTTTATCCTTAAGTACTTCCAGGAAGACCAGTGAACCCGCAAAAGAACTTGTTCGACTTCACACAAACCTATCTTACTGACTCTAAAACGTTTTGCAGACTACGAAGAAACGTGCCAAGTGTGATGGCAATTACAGCTGCACTCAATATGTATCTTGTTTATGTGCCACAAACCATGCCTAAATGTTGTCCAATAAGCAGTGTTACTAACAAAATGAATAGTTTTAAAACATAACTGACTCCTGTTGTCTATTAACTTGTTTTTTCATACGGAACGGTAACCATGACCAAAACACAATAGTTGGTTACAAGTCAAGGAGGTAGCGGCAAATGCCCCTCAAAGAGAATCTAGTATTACTTCGCCACCAATCTTGTCCCGTTGTTACCATGACATCACGACCTGCGCGAACCAATCTTGTGCTTGCAAACAAATATTTTCAACATGGCTGCCAGGCAGATTTTTTACGACTCCAGCATCTCGCAGAAACTGGTGTTTTCCCACAAAGGGAAAACACCAGTTTTCCCTCCTAAATGAAGCATCACATACATCACCCCTTTTTTTCTATCACTCCTCTGATAGTTAAATTTCTATAAAGAATGACGGCGATCATCCAGTGGAGTTGCCGAGGTCTACTGAGGAACTTCGATGATATCGAGTTCTTCCTGGAGCAACACCGCCCACAAGCTTTATGCTTACAAGAAACGCATCTCAGTTCAAAGCATACTAACTTTCTTAGACGCTACCATATTTTTAGAAAAGACCGAGAGGATGCGTGTATTTCTGCAGGAGGAGTTGCAGTGGTTGTCCCAAAGCACCTTCCCTGTTCCGAAATCGCTCTTAATACTGCGCTAGAGGCAGTATCGGTGCGTCTCCTGCTTCACAAAGTAGTGACTGTTTGTTCCTTGTACATTCCTCCTTCTTTTACTTTTTCGACAAATGATTTTAATGATCTTTTACTCCAGCTCCCGGAGCCCTTTCTTTTACTTGGAGATTTTAATCCTCACAACTGTCTATGGGGTAGCGACCACGTTGACGCCCGTGGTCGAATGATTGAGTCAATTTTAATGTCGCATGCACGTTGCCTTTTTAACACTGGAGAACCGACCTATTTTAGCCCATCATCATTATCGTCCTTTTTGGTATTGATCTTTCTATCAGTGGTGCATCCATTTTTACTTCTTTTACGTGGGCAGCAGGCACTAACTCATATGGAAGCAATCACTTTTATATTTTCTTAAAGAACACCATACCTCCAAAGTGCATGCCAACGCGAACTGTCCGTGGGAAGTTTGAGAAAGCGAATTGGTCTCTTTTCAATGAAGCGACACAACTTGCATGCACGTCACTTGATGAACTTTCTGTCGACCAAGTTACAGAGTTGCTAAGTAATTTTATTCTTCAAGCTGCAGAGCTTGCTATTCCTAGGACTTCTACGCATCTCCCGCAGCGACCCAAGCCGTGGTGGAATGAAGAGTGTACTGAGTCACGGAAAAAACAAGACAGAGCCTGGGGTATCTTTCGACGTTACCCCACGCAAAGCAACCTCGGCTGCTTTAAGCAAATTAAAGCTCAGGCAAGGTACATCCGACAACAGTCAAAGCGTAAAAACTTCCAGGGGTATGCCTCTTCCATTAATAGTGGTGCAACAGTCAAAGAGGTCTGGGCCAAAGTTCATCGCATTGAAGGGAGATATGATGCCTTTTCACTCCCACTCCTCTCCTACAATGGCATTTATCCGGAAAGTCTAAAGGAGCAAGCGGATCATCTCGGTGAGCATTTTGCTCTTGTATCGAGCTCCGAACATTATTCATCTGCATTTCTCGCATACAAAGCACGTGCAGAATCACATGCTGTGAAGACTGCTGGTGCCGCCCATGAAGACTACAATCTACCTCTTACAATGCGTGAACTCGAAATGGTCCTTCACTTAACTAAGCCTTCAGCTGCAGGACCTGATGGCATAGGCTACCAGATGTTAACACATCTTCATCCTTCTAAATTATTTCTTATTCTGTACCTTTTCAATCGCATAGGCCACGAGGGCAAATTTCCTTGGGCATGGAAGGTGGCCACGGTTGTTCCTCTTTTAAAACCTCGTAAGGATCCTTCTGCGTCAAGCTATCGCCCTATCGCCCTTACTAGCTGTTTGAGCAAGACTTTTGAGCGTATTGGGAACAAAAGACTTATGTGCTATTTAGAAAAAGAGAACATCTTGGATAGGAATCAACGTGGGTTTCGTTCCTGTCGTTCTATTGTGAACAAAAGACTTATGTGCTATTTAGAAAAAGAGAACATCTTGGATAGGAATCAACGTGGGTTTCGTTCCTATCATTTGTTTCGTCGTGAGACTGTAATTCGTGCAGTTTTCGTAAACTGACAGTTGTGCGTGTCAGTGCTTTTTATATGGAGAAGGCATATGGCACAGCATGCGCCATGGAATCCTCCGTGATTTGCATGAAGTTGGGATACAAGGTAGGATGCTTGCTACCATCAATAGCTACCTTTCTAACCGATCCTTTTTGGTGAAGCTAGGAGCATCTTTCTCTAAAGAATTCGTCCAGGAGATTGGGGTCCCTCAAGGGGGAGTCCTCAGCGTTGCTCTCTTTTTGGTAAAAATGAACTCAATAGCCCGTTCCCTACCTTCCTCTGTGCAATAGACCCCTTTCGAAGCAAAGCGCCCTCTATCGCATGCAAATGCAACCAGGTCCGGCGCCATTGTGAAGTGGTCCCGCTGGCGTAGTCTGATCGGTGCTTTGTGGACGACGATTCCCGGTCTGAGACGCGTGCTGCGTCAAGATGCCTACGCACTGCTGCGTGCCTCTCTGTACGCAGAATGGGTACGTCGATGAAAGCGCAAAGAAGGTGCGTATCAGAAGAGTTCTAAAAAGTGTTCTGAAAAAAGAAGCCCGCGCGCGATATCCTTGATGCGGTTTGTGTTCGCGCTGCTGAGCCTGACTTTGACAAGCGTCAGTTCAGCTACTTTCTCCTCAGCTTTTGCAGGCCTGATAGAAAACGATCTTATCACCCGTGGGCATGAATGTCGCACACGATAATCCGGGCTTAAAAGTTGTAAATGGGCCCACGGCACCCTCCGTGGCAACCATCGCTTGAAATCGTACGGCGAGGTGGGCCCCTTGTCGGTAGGCTCCTTCCGTTTACTTGCAACTCGAAAGTTGACACCCGGGATAGGAGCGTAGAGCTAGATCATGTGTACACCGCAGCAGAAGGCGTAGTAAAACCAAAGGCCCCCGAGGGATCGCCGGAGCATTCCGTTTTAAACGTTTAGCTCGCCTCAGCAAGGCGGCAGGGCATTACCGCTTAACATTTGGAGATGTCGAGCTTTTGTTAGAATTTATACCAGCAGGCATAAAATATAACAAATGCTCGTTATAATTTGTAATCATAATACATAACCCACATTTATTAATCTATAACAAATTGGGTTGTTAATTTGTAATTTCTGAGAATGGTATTTTTGATACACTACCTTTTTAATTTGCAGGTGTCCTTCCATAGATTCCCCAAATTGGAGGAAGTCTACCGGAAGTGGATAATTGCTATCAAGCGTGACGAAGGCACATCATTCAAGGTGTCGAAGGCAACTAAAGTCTGCTCGAGGCACTTCGTAGAAAGTGACTTTGTGCGGAATGTGACTAACGGGCACAGGCTGCTTTATGGGCATGCTGTGCCATCAGTGTTCAGCTTTAAGAAGCCGAAAGTTCTTAGGAAGCGTCCAAGAGCAACGCATCCCGAAGCAGACTTGCTACAACCCGAAGCAGACCAGCAACAATCAGAAGACACCACCACTGCCCCCGAGCTGCCGGATAAAGATCCTGGAGCGAGCCCAGTGCCCATGGAACCGCCAGTCTGCATGTGCAGCTTGGAGCCCGAGCTCGAATTAAGGAAGGTAGCAGAGAGGAAGCTGCACAGTGAAATGGAATTGCTGCGAAATGAACTGAAAGAAACCAAGGCCGAAGTGTACCGACTGAAAGCCGAGCTCCAAAGAGCTCTAGCAAACTGCAAGGTGTTAGAAGAGAAAAATGTTCCTTTCAGCGTTGAAAGATTCAAGGAGAGCGACAAGGACATTCAGTTTTACACCGGACTGCCCAATTATGGTACTTTTATTGCTTTCCTCGAGCTCATTGACGCTGGAGAGAATGGTAAAAGTTTTGTTATGCGATCCGGAGTTAGCTTGCATGCGTCAGAAAAGGCTGGACGGCCACGTAAGCTATCGGCAAAGAATCAGCTGTTTCTTGTTCTCGTTAAGTTGAAAGGTGGCATGTTCCATAAACACCTGGGACATGTGTTCGACATTTCAGTAAGTACAGTGTCGAAACTGTTCAGCGCGTGGATGAGCTTTTTGTATCTCCATCTCACGAACCTGGCTCTCTGGCTACCACGAGAGACCATCGACAGCACCATGCCACCAGCTTTCAGGGAAAAGTTTCCGACAACTCGGGTCATCTTAGATGCCACAGAGATTAGGTGTGAGGTGACAAGCTCGTTTGTGACTCAGTCGGGGACGTACTCGTACTACAAATCTACGAACACGTTTAAGGACCTGGTGGGCATTTCACCCAACGGCCTGGTAACATTTGTGTCTGAGCTTTTTATAGGTTCCGTTTCTGACAAAGAGACTGTCATCCAGAGTGTCCTTCTTGAGATGCCCTTTGATAGGGGCGATTCTGTCATGGCCGACAAGGGCTTTAAGATTGTCGACCTCCTCCAAAAGCTTGGCGTAGCACTCAACATTCCTCCATTTTTGAATCGAGGCAACTTCTCCACCGAGGAAGTCGTAGAAACACAGGACATCGCTGCCCTCCGGATTCACGTTGAACGCCGAATCCAGAGAATCAAGTCCTTCCACATTTTCGACCGCCCCATTCCCATCTCGTTGGCACCCCTTGCCAACCAAATATGGACTGTATGCACAGTCCTCACTAACATGCAGTCCCCACTCATCAGGGACAGTGAGTAAACTGCAAGGTAACTTGTAATGCTCATTGCAAAGCTGATAGCTTCGATTGTTCAAAGGTAATTTATTGTTTAAAAAGATACTACAACAAAAATTCGGCGCTCATTTTTTTATCTATATATGTGTTCAAAGGAGCAGTATCACATCGAACATACCAATGCCTTGCTAGAAAAGTCTCAAAAAGGAATTTTAAAACGAATTAAACGATTAGCAAAGAGCACCTGGTGGATTTCGCTGACGCCTCGTTTGTAATGCTCGCCTAGGAACCTTGACAGCTAGTGACGGAGGTTGTCTCGCCTCCGGCCACGACGAGAAAAGAGGGGAAGGAGGTACTCCCCTTTTCCCGAGAATGCCTTTTGTGTGTTGCAGAAGTCGCTATCGCTTTTGTGTGTTGCAGAAGTCGCTTTAACCGTTTTTTCATTAACCGTTTTTTCGCTATTGTCCCTCTACAATATTATTTAAGATTAACCCGTCACTCAAAATTCGTATAAAGCAGCCGCTTCGGTGGCTGGAAAGACTAGGCCATTCTCTCAACGTCAGCCTCGCCATAGCTTTGCTCGTCCCAAGACGACCTACGTCACGATTGCGTTGGATGTCACGTGGTCTCCGCTGGGCCTTCTCCGAAAGCTCAAAATACAAACGTGCGATTTTCTTTTACGGATATTGTGGATCATATTCAACCTATCTTTGAACACAACGGGAATATTTCAAAATATGTTGAAGCATCCCTTTAACTGATGTGAATTCACACTGAAAGGATCCGTGTGCCTCACTGCAGATTTGTGTACGGTTCCAGTTAGGAGAGAGGGCGAAGTAAAGATTTGAGTAGACTGAAATGTCGGCGATTGTCACACTTAACGAATCGAGTGCACCGTGTCTGCATGTTTGCCAAGCCCTGCTAATATTGCTTGTCAGTGCACTTCCACCTTGTGAATAAAAGACTTCTAAACACTTACCATCTATTTGTTCAGAATACTTAATTAGTAAGGGGGCGGTAACTTTTACAGTTTGCAAAGCTATTGTGAAAAGAGAATAGTACCCTCGCCTAGTGTGTTTACTGAGGCAGCTAAAATGGCACATGCAATGGGTCAAACTCGTTTATGCAAAAATGTTCCAAAAGCCAAGACTCGTGATGATTCAACGCGTAACACCGACTTGAGAAAACAATACTAACAATTTAATTGGCTGTTTCGTCCCAATTTGGAAGACATCGCCAGTGTGCGCCAGCAAACTCAAACAAAAAGTACAGCAACCAGTTCGCTATTTAAGGATGCCTGCATACACTTCGGGGAGGGTGATCATGGAGGTGCAGCACCGGGTACGCTTTTGAAGTGTGGGGGAAGGGGGGGAGAGGGGGGGACCGCGGTGCAATGCTAAGCACGGTTCCCTCTACGAACTGTATGTGGACGTTCTTAAATAGCGCACTAGTTGCTGTACTTTTTATTTGTGTTCCCTGGCACACACTGACGATGTCCTGAATTGGGACGAAACAGCTGATTAAATTGTTAGTATTGTTTTGTCAAGTTGGTGTTATTTGTTTAATCAATCCTTTATTCGGAACACGGAAGGCTCCATCTCGATGTTGGACAACTACCTGCTGCACTCCAGGTGAGGCAGCAGCACGTTGAAGTAAAAGTCTTCGAGCTTTGCACTCACGCTCGCCCATTCGCCCGCATTGAACCTTATTCTCTCGATGAGTATGAAGTGCTTTGCGTAGACAATGAAGTCCCCCCACTGTAGCCCGGAAACAGCCATTTGTCCAAGAACTTGGAAGTGATGGGGGTGGTTGTCCTTCAGCTTTGACTGGTCCTGGTCCACTTTAGAGCAGAATTCCAAGTGCTCGAGCTCGTCCGTAGTCTTCAGCCAGAGAGACGAAGGGCACTTTATCTCCATGATGCCATGAGGAGGGTCTTCGGCGGGATCATACACAATCCTGTCCGGTGATGCTCCAAGCCATGGAGCTTCCGGGTCAACAAAAAGTCCACAGCCGCTGACTGTAACTTGGTGCCCCAATCCTTTTAGGACATCTTCGTAAAACCTTGCAGCGACCGGCTCGTTGATGATGCCGTGCCTGAAAAATTAGATATGGGTTATATTACCACCCAGATATAAATGACGATGCTGTGTCTGCATGCCATGTTCCCATTTTTTCAGCCCAGTGCACACTAGCGGGCACAGGCTGCTTCACAAGCCTGCTTTGCCATCAGTGTTCAGCTTGAACAAGGTGCGAGGTATCAAGAGGCCTCCGAAACAGGGAACACCATGAATCGCACCACAAACAATGCAGCCCGAAGCAGGCTTGCAACAACCCAAAGGCACCACTAGTGTCGCCTCACACTGAGGAGATTTGACAATGCACTTTGGGGAGAAAGCTCAAAGGCCAAAATAGTTCAAACACGTTTTTCAAGTCATAGGAGTGTAGCAGCCGTGCCAGCTGTACCACTAGAGCGAAAGAAAAAGAAGCCGAGGCGCACGGGAAGAGACCACGAGACACTAGCTTTGCGATTCGGCGACCGAGCGGACCGGCGGCTAGATCGGACGATGTTTTCTACTGTTTCGGTTTTCTTGTAAATATTGTATATAAAAGTATGTTTAGTGCCACCTGACTGGTACCCACAGCAGATTCTGCATTGAGGTGCACAATTTTTTTATTATCAAAAACAATTATGTGCACTTTCAGAGGCATTGACAGTAGAAATTTAGGGTATGATGAAAACAGCTCTAAGTGTGCTTATATGGATGCACAAGATCTGTAAACAGCAGCCATACTCCGTTCACTGCTAAGTTGACAGAACGATAGAAGCTATGTGTATGGCAGACCAGTAAGTGTCGGCTTTGCGCCACACAATCAGGGTCCCTGCCTATACGAGCGCACAGAGTCAAGCAATAAAAGACGGGAAGAAATTTATCCCCCGAGTATGTAGCCCCCGCCGCCCTGTCAGCTTAGGTGTGAATGGAGTACAAGTATATTTATTTTCAAATGTCACTGCCCTATTTGCCTTCAAGTTGTTCCCACGCACAGTCCTCCGCCTCTTGTTCACCAACCCCCTTTTTACCTCTCCTATATTGTACACCTGAGGAAATAGTCTTCCTTTCTCGCCGAGTAAAATCGCTACGGTGAAACTATTCTCGCCAAGTCTGGCCCATAACATTTATAGGTTTAAGGCAGTTCGCAAGATATTTCCTCTTGATATAGAATGATGTATTGCATATCTATACACTATGCTTTCTGCTTTGGACCTTGACCTAATATTCAGTTTGGTACGTATTTAAAAGCAAATGCTGTCCGCCAATAGGGTGGTTTCGTGCGACATACTTCTGGTTCAAAATCTTGCCGGAAAGGCGCACAATCGGGGACGTATTTCCTTTCCGTAACACATCGCTTACTCTGTTTTCGTTCCTTTTGAAGTGACCCTCGACGTGTCTCCTAAGGCCGTTTCGGTCAATGACATCCGTCTGCTAACACGTCGGCATGTCCTATACTCTGTTTCATATTTAGCGTGCAACGCTGTCAAAGCTACTGGCGCGAGCGCGTGGCTTCATTTATGGTTTTGTTTGCGCGAGAACGAGTGCAAATGAACAACAAGATCAAGCCCCACGCTCATGCCAGTAGTTTTGACAGCGTTGCACGCTAAGCATGAAGCAGAGTATAGCTTTGAATAAAGACTTGTACGTTTGAAAATCGGGTGCCAGCTGATATTTTTTATTGTTGCCGACTGCTGTTGAGTGCGGGTGAATCAAAACACCAAAGAACTTAAACGAGAAAGGAAAATCAACTTCACAGCATCCGTTCATAAGAATGCGTAGGGACAAAACTTACACCAAGATTCGTCGTCGACGGAACCACTCGCTGTGCTTTTGAGACTCACCATAACCACAAACGATGCCAATAAGCGATCAGATGTCAGAAGGCATACAGTGGTGCCTACGCCGGGGAAAGCAACACGGCAGCAGAGTGCAACACCAACATGTTCAAGCATTACAAACCGGAAGTAAAACTGTGTTTCATGAAATCGCCCTATAGTGTGATTCCTGTGGCTCATTGAACCTCGGCTCTGCACTAAAACCTTTCAAGCTTTACTGTAGCACATATCTTTCTTCGCAATTAGCTTCAGAAGGGGCTTCACTCTCATGTACAAGCCCTGTGTCTCAATGGTATACTCGCTGGTCGCTTTCCAGCGCTCCCGTCATCTAAATCTGATCTATAAGACACCGGAGCGCACCTGAATCCGATCGAGACAAACAGTGCGCCAGTCGAACACTCGTGAAGTTTTCCGAGTGGCGAAAAGCAAGCAGTGCCGAATGGAAGTTTCTGCGAAACTATCAAACAAAGCAACGTTACAGCTTCAAAACTTCCTCGTACTCTGGTTCGTACCTCTTTGTCAGAGTAGATCCTCATTACTGTGAAAACATGAGGCTTCATTTTGGGAACTGTGCATGGCACTTTGAACAATTGTGCAAACAGTTTCCCCGTTGGCTTCGTAAACACAACCATCGTCGTTGTCGTCCGAGCTGCTGCTATCACTGCTGTCTGCTAGGTCGACAGCAGCAATGACGCAATGCCCCATCAGCATTAAACGCCATATGGGGAGCACAACACAACGCTGGGATCGGTGCGGCATTTAGGCGCGAAAAGTCTGTCAGCCGTTCTCTTTCAACCGAACAATGGACTGGCGGAATGGCTGGAGTGACGTGACCGGTTGGCAGCAGGTCTGCATTCTGCACGCTCCCACTTCAAAGTCAGAACGCCTCAAATCGCTACAAGTTGGAGGAATACGAGAGTCGGAGCTTCGATAGCGCTCTAAAAGAACCCACCGAACATACTTGGAGCGCCCAGCATCGACCAGCTAAATGCACAGCGGCTTTTCAGAGTGCTCTAAAACACTGGAAAGCAACCAGACGTATATACATGAGTGTAGTCTGCCTGAACACAAATTGATGACGGAATGAGACAGATGTGCCTTAGCAAACATAGAAACACCTTAAAAGGATGCTGAACCGAAATCTGGATTCCACAAGGCACGGCAGCAAAAGCGTACAACGGGATGCTACAAACATCAAAACATCACTCATACAACGATATATCAAACAAATGACCATATTTTTCTAAAAAAAAAAAAAAAAAAAAAAGGAGGCGCATTTAACAGTTATGTTTACGTCTTGTTTCTTCGAGGAGGGGGGAATGATATCGTGTCTTCTCCGCCTCGCCGCCTTGAGGGGGCGGAACCAAGAGAGGAGGAAACGAGATATTTTGACGTCACGCGCGTCTACGGCCTCGTTCAATCTCGACCTTTTTTCCCCAAAAATACGGCCGTCGATTCGAGATATCGCCTTACGAGCAGTGTTGTAGGGATTGTAGCGTCCCGCCTACAGCTCCTGCATTGTTTTCTGAAATCAAAATTGTGGTTCCCCATCTCTTTAACATTTGTGGTTTTTGTTAACACCTCACCTGACAGCAGGAACTTTTGATATGTCTTTTGGGGTGACGAGGGCATCCAGACCCTTGTCAGTCCACACTGTCCTTCGGAAGGCTGTGCCGAAGTGGAATGCTGTCAACCGCAGCTTGCGCTCTTTACACCACGTGGGACTCCGTGACTGCTGCCTGTGCCGAAGTGGGATGCTGTCAACCGCAGCTTGCGCTTTTTACACCACGTGGGACTCCTTGACTGCTGCCTCGTATTCCTCTCGAGGTCTCTCGCCTGCTGTGCTGTTAGCTGCAGGCTCTAGAATATACAAATAAAAAACAATGCTGAAATAATGAACCAGAGCATTTTGTAGTGCAAACTGTTTAGAACCAGATAAATTTATGGCTGGTCCTAAATAGATGCAAAAATCCCAAAAGGCCGCTCGCTTGGTTACGTTGCCTCACGTCAACCACTGTCGGCTGCTTTAAACGGTTCGTGAAAGTGACTCCCAGAATACCCCTCGGTGCCGGTGGAGGGCACTGCACCTTTTGCAACAATTTACATGCACCTTTGCA
Organism: Ixodes scapularis; assembly: GCF_016920785.2. Lineage (NCBI taxonomy): Eukaryota > Metazoa > Arthropoda > Arachnida > Ixodida > Ixodidae > Ixodes > Ixodes scapularis. Next base: position 1,556,126 of record NW_024609981.1, on the reverse strand, counting down.
TGAGGGACCAACGTTATTCATTCCATAAAGGTGCTTTTTGGTCTTGGTCTGCTCAATTGTGGACTTACCGACAACTATATAGTCAACGTGAGTAAAGCTGCATTCTTTATTTTAATTCACCTCAGCTCTGGCATGCCACCGAGCTTCAAGATCAGTTTGTTGGCATTGTGTGCGAGCATATCCCACCCATTACGAACATAGGGTGCTCTCAATAACGCAATTTCAAGAACTATTCCTGCGCATACTTAAGTGCAACAACATTAAAACAAACACATAGACCCCAGCTGCCCTCCCCCCCCCTCCCCCCCTTCCTGTAACATGAGAACAATATTATCAGTGAGAATATGATGCGGCAAGCAGAAATGCGTCTCCATAGTTTTCCGTGCACACAGCAGTGGCAGACCTTACAACCGCACTTCAATGTGATGTCATAGAATTGTTCGCTGTATAGTGGCATTTACAATAACGATCTGTATCATTACCTCCAAAATCTCGTTTCCCAGGAACGGAAGGGGAATCTCCCATAGTTCCCTTCCGCGGAAGAACTGGCATTCTCGTGGGGCTTGGTAGGGGTGGCTTGCGCACTGGGGGATATTGGTGATGACCTTGAGTCCATGGGGGAAGACAGGCTGCTGGTACGCCAGCGGTGCAACAGCCAGTGCAGGGCCGAACTTCGTGTCCTTCGAGGTCTTGTCTTGCACTTGAAGCAAAGCTGCTGCAAAGTCAGTACAGCTGCCAAGGCTGAGGAGTGTTTCCGCAAACTTCCTCGTAGAAGCTTCTTGCTGCTCCTGGCTTCGGGGAGCCACCCTGCTCTCATAGAGGCGGGACATAAGTGGGGTGTCCTGGCCGCCCTCCCTCACACATCTCCAGTCTACTAACTGGATTGAAGTACCGTGGATGTGAGGCCCTCGAAATACTCTCCACTGTTGCGACAGGTCCGTGCAGGACAGCTATGCAGGTGCCTCGCTGAAGCCTTTGGCCTGCAAAAGTGCTACGGTCCGAAGCAGCGCCATCAGGTGGTTGCACGCCACACCTCCAGCAGGGCAGTCACAGTTTTCATCCAACAGTTGGCCTTGCACGTCTGTTGTTGCCATCACCGTGTAAGGAGGCTGAGTCTTTTTTTTTTGCTGCGGAAACAGGAGCCCTTCAGGTAGAAGCGTCCTCCGCTGATTGGAATAAAAAAATCGTACAGTGTGTTTACACATTCCAGAGACTTGAAAGCAGCTGCAGTTGTGAATTGGACATACACATTTCCAGACAAAATAAGGATCAGTTACCATACACAACCAGCTGCGAATTCCCCTTGCCATGCAAACAGCCTAAGGAAATAGTTTCAACATGCAAACATATATTTCATACATTTACAATAACATTACTGATCCAAGTAGCCTATTGTTTATTTTTTAGGAAAACACCGAAGCTACCACGGTTGGAATTTAGGACATTATATTTGCGATACAGCAAAAACTTCTTCAGTTGTGCAGTCATAGCAGTTCAGACGGCTTCTATTTTGGTGTGTTCGCGCTTTACGATATATTCCGAAAATTCAAACGGGCGAGGCACCGTTCAGAACTACGGGTAAAAGATCATTTGTGCCTCCGCGGCTAACTTCTCGACTGGAAGCTTCAGGCGCCTTCACACCGGCGATGCGATGTAGTCGCGCGATAACTTTCATCGCTACAGCGACCATCGCGGGGAAAAAAAAAAAAAAAACAAAAAAAAAAACGACGCAATTTGAGCAGTCGCTACCTGACCCGACTTTCTGCGATGCGATCTAGTCGCGGAGCGGCTGAGCAAACCAGCGACGTTCGGAGCGAGTTTTTTTCCCGAAGGACTCGCCAACGAAGGCGTTGGACTCTCTCATCGCGCACGCCGTTACATCTAATATTTTTGCGATGCGATCTATCGCCGGTGTGAACGACTTGGCACACGATATGCGATTCAAACCGTAAAAAAATAAATCACTTGCCTTTTTCGCGAGTAGTTCGCCCTTATTGAAGCGGGCACCACATACGCCTCGACGACGAAGTTGTAACTTCTCTCCATGGAGCGGTCCGTGGCTGAACGGCTTCTGTAGAACTTCTCCACTTCGCTGTCGCTGATCGGTGGCAGTTTCGAAAGGTCGTTCACCCAGCCGGTGATGGGGAAGACGCCCGCACAAGCCATTGTTCGAAGGAACAGAGATCGGCAGACGCGCTCCGCACCGCCGAAGCGAAGTGGCCGAACTTGCCGAACTGGCCGAACACTTCACAATGGCGGCGGTCGCCCAGTGTTGCTAGATGTTTCTGCTTTGCCGCTTAAAGATTTTCAGGGTTGCCGAAATTTCGAAAGGGGCCTATACTCACTTTATGTTGATGACCTTCAAATCTCTTTTTCATCGTGCAATCTTTCTATTTGTGTACGGAGGCTTCAAGTTGCCATCAACAATCTCCTAAAGTGGGCGGATGAAAACGGCTTTAGTTTCTCTCCGGAAAAGACGGTTACTGTCTGTTACTCCCGTATACGGGGAGTCCCTGCGGTTCCTTCTCTATATATGCGACAGACCCCTATCCCGGTGAAAGTAGGTCACAAGTTTCTGGGCCCCACCTTCGACCGTAAGCTTTCGTTTGTGCCTCATATAAAAAGTCTGAAGTTAAAATGCCGGAAATCACTGAACCTCCTTAAAGTCTTGTCCCACAAAACATGGGGCTCTGACCGTCTATGTCTTTTGCGAATCTATCGCTCGGTAATCCGCTCACGCCTGGACTATGGCAGCTTTGTGTACGGATCTGCTAGGCCATCAGCTCTTAAGGCACTTGGTCCCATCCATCATCAGGGACTTCGCTTGGCAATAGGGGCCTTCAGAACGTCACCTGTGCTCAGTCTCTACGCTGAGGGAAATGAGATGTCCCTCGACAGACGGCGATTCTCCTTGGGATTTATGTATTCATTACTAAGCACACCCCGTCCCTGTACCTGGGTAAAATTTTCAAACAATCACTTATTACAGGTATGATTCCCAATGACTGGAGACATGCAGACGTCATTCCAATTTTTAAGTCTGGGTCATCTGACGATCTGAGCAATTACAGGCCTATTTCTTTAACAAGTGTATGTAGTAAGCTCTTTGAACATATTATTTTTACAGCCATAATGCAGTTTCTTGATATCAATAATGTATTATTTTCTAACCAGGATGGATTTCGTAGGAATCGATCATGCACAACACAGCTTTTCGAGTTAGTAACCGATATTCACAGTAATCTTAACTTACGAAAACAAACAGACGCTCTCTTTATAGACTTTTCGAAAGCTTTCGACCGTGTGCCACACTACAGACTTATAGTAAAATTACAAAACTTACAAATTAATGCAACTGTAGCTAATTGGATAAAAAATTTTCTCACGACTAGAACCCAATCCGTACATCTAGGTGAAACATCTTCACAATCCTTACCAGTTATTTCAGGCGTACCACAGGGTGCTGTACTGGGCCCAGTGTTCTTCCTTATTTATATAAATGATATCGGTTATCGCCTGAGAAGCTGTGTTCGTCTGTTTGCTGACGATCTTGTTGTTTATCACGCTATTTCCAGTGAAGATGATTGCCTAACATTACAAGAAGACCTATCCCTAATTGAAACCTGGTGTGCCGAGTGGCTTATGTCCATTAATCATAATAAATGTAAATGTGCATTTTTTTCTAAATCCCGTAATCCAGTAGATTACACCTATCAACTTGCATCCCAGCCCATTGAAAAGGTTTCATCTTTTAAATACCTTGGCGTGCGCTTAAGCTCTGACCTTTCATGGAGAACTCATATTGAACACATAACTTCCAGTGCTAATAAACTTTAGGTTTTCTAAGACGCCATCTTAGTCAAGCTTCACCGAAAATCAAACAGCTGTCGTACTGCACCCTTGTTAGATCCAAGATGGAATACGCTTCTACCATTTGGAACCCCCATCAGGCTTACCTATCCGACATGTTAGAATCAATCCAAAACCGCGCAAGTAGATTCATTCTTGCTGACTACTCACCCACGAGCATCTCTGCCCTGAAGGCTTCTTTATCACTACCTCTCCTTAATATTAGACGCACCGTAGATAGATTATCCTTTTTTCATAACCTGTTTTACAAGCCCTGGACTGATCATGAATTCTTCTCTTCAGCCAGTCATGTCTCCCTACGCCGTGATTATTGCCAGAAGATAGAAATGCCCTTTGCCGGAACCAACATTTTAAAAAACTCTCCCTTTTTTTTGTGTCTACGGGATTGGAATGCGCTACCTGAGTCCATTGTAACAATTACAGATCTTACCTTGTTTTTAGCGGAACTTACTGAGCATATGATTGTATAATGAAGATATTGCACTGTAAAATAACATATGTTCTTTCAACCTATTTGTTCCTACATTTGATTTCAACCCTTGAAGTGTTATATTGTGTTTTATGTTACCCCCCTTATGTAATGGCCCCAGGGGCCTTTAAGGTATAATAAATGAAATGAAATGAAATGAAGAATACGATCAGTCGCACAGCATCCAGCCCGGGAGGCAGTGGAGGGCACGAAATATCAAGAGACATTTGAAAACAAGCCTAACATTATCTCTCCATTTACGATGAGAAATAGGAATGTGGCTGAGTCAGTTGGGATAGACAGTAAGCTTCCAGTTGCCGCAGTTCCAAAAACAGTGGCCCCATGGGATTTCAGCTGCATACGTTGCGATTTGTTACTAACAAAGTTTAATAAAAAGGATACCCCATCCGAGGTCATGCGACAAGAATTTTACGAACTCGAGAAGCAGCATGATTCTCATTCACACTATTAGACAGACGGCACAAAAACGGAATCATTTGTTGGCTGTGCCGTGATCGGCCCATCAGTAAGAAGTGTTCGTAGGCTAAATTCGTTCACGATAGTTTTCACTGCCGAACTGTGCGGCCTTCTGCTTGCAATAGATACATCATCCAAACACGGAACTCCCGGTCAGTTGTATATACAGATTCGTTGAGTGCGTTACGTACTCTGATTTCACTTGAAACCCCAAAGAATGCACTCATTGTTTTATTACAAAGCAAAATAGTAGCAGGGACCAGGAAGGGATGTAATGTTCTATTCTGCTGGGTGCCGAGCCATGTCAGAGTCCCATGAAATGAAGAGGTAGATCATGCTGCGGGCACTTGTGGCACTCGTACTGTGGACATTAGTGGTATCCCATTTAGAGATTACTGTGCCCTAGTCAAATGGCATCTTAAAGCTCAGTGGCAAACATAATGGAGCCTACAGGTGTCCAACAAACTGCACATGATTAAGCCTTTTCTTAGTGAATGGGAGAGTGCTAGGCACAGAGACAGGTTTTATGAGGTAGTCCTCTGTCGTCTACACATTGGGCACACGCGGCTGACGCATGGACACCTTTTGCGTGGGGAGGACGCTCCGGAATGTGAGCATTACCAGCAACATTTGAGTGTCTTGCATATTCTTCTCGAATGCCCTGCGCATGATGATAAACGCCGCCGTTACTTCTCCCAGCTCTACAAAGAGCATATTCCTCTACACCTATGTGTGTTGCTTGGAAATGAGCCACTACTCCCACCCACCCAGGTTTTGTAGCACAAATTGTAGCATTATATATAATATAAGGTCCTAGTCCTATTTTATACATTTTTGAAATTACCAGCTACTAAAGCTTTTTCTTCTTCAAAACCCTTTTCTGCAATAGTATCATTTCTTGGCGCATCATAGCCTTAGTTGCTTTTACGCCACAAAACCCCAATCTACTACTACTACTACTATAACAAGTGCACCGTTTCGCGAGCGTTTGTCGTCTTATTTTTGTTATTTACTTCGATTATGTTCAATGTGCAAGGCGAGCGCGTGCAGCTCGTGTAACTATACTCGCTGCTAGTCCTTGGTAATTGGGAAATTTACCAAATCGTCTATTCATATCTTCTGCAAACAATTCTGACTTACGGGTTCATCGGTTTCCTCCGCAGTTCCATCGTTGTTTTTCTTCATTTGCTTGCGCCAGGCAGTTGCTTTCGGTAGCACAAATTCATTTCCAGGCTCCAAGTACTGCTTTCGCTTCGTGCCAGACATGTTGACCTGATCAAAGCCTTTAGCTACTCAAATGAAACGAAGAGACACCAGCAATCACCCACAGACCCGGTGACAAATAACTGGCACCATGTGCGTCTGCCGGGTCGGATTGGATTGGATAACATATGTGACAAATTTTTCTCGGCGGTAAAATTGGTAAAATGCAGGCATTCCAAGCCAGCAAAAGCAGCAAATATCATTTAAACAACGTAGAGCGATAATTTAATCAACAAATTAAGTATTACAAAACATTTAGTCGAGAAAATGAACATTCAGTTCACAGGACGGCACTTAGTTGATCGTAAGATGTTTTAGCGAACGAAAACGAAACCAGACCAAGTCGTCTGCTTCTTGCGCAGGAGTTGCGTGGACATCAGATCGACGCTGAGCTCCGATCGGCTTTGATTGAAAGACAGTGGGCAGCCCTCAATTGTAGGTACCTCGAGGTCTACCCACTATTCTTTTTCAATCAGCCAACAAGAGCTCGGCGTTCTGACATCATCGCAACCACTGTACAAGTAGAAGACAAGCTTGCACTCCGCATTGGCGAATGGCTCTGTGCTAGTACCAGTGTTGTACACGTTCCTCAAAAAAAGGAACGAAATCTCGTTCCTCGTTCCTTCTGATTTTTGGAACGCGTTCCCGTTACAAGTTCCATATGTGAAAAAGGAACTCGTTCCCGTTACAGTTTAGAAAATGGAACGTATCGTTACATATACGTTACATTTGTAATTTTTGCTAATTGCCATATTTAGTTAAATCAAACAGTTTTTTTTTTATTTTTTATCTCTCCCATGAATAGTCAGCATACGATTTTGTATGTCGTGATGGAAGGGCACAAGGAAAAGAAAACACGCGGAAGCAGGGTTTCATTTGTTGACATGTTCATGTTAAAAATCTCAGCTAATAACCATGTCCATGTTTGTAGAGGATAATTTGAACGAGCCAAATGTACTTTTATCCAAGATTGCACGAGCGTTTTACAACTACTTCACACGTTTCAATTCAACAGGGTCCCGTGTTAGAACTTAACAACAGTTGCTTTTCGATGTTGCTGTCCGTAAGACGAGCAAGTGAAGGAGAGGCTAGGGCTTTTGGAACGTCAGTCTTGAAAGCTACAAATGCTTCGTTGTGAAGGTTAGATTTGTTGTTCAGTTTGAAGGTGGGGTGCAAGGAAAGGAATAAAGGTTATTTTTTGTGTTTCTTTTAAGTGAATAATGGTCGGGATAGGAGGGTGAGTCCGATATCTGACAATATGTGATCTTGTTGTAATTGGAGGTCTCGTTATTGAAGTTCAAAAATGGATGTAATCGGAAAAAGATTTCTGGGTGTATGAGGATTCGTAGAACCAAAGAAAGTACCTGAGTTTGCAACAACCCTCTTTCTTTGCCTTTTCCTACGACTAAAAGTTTTGATTTTTGTCCCGCAGTTTCGGGCACTCAAAAAAGCATCAATGCCCGCCAGCTCTCCTGCACCCGAAACTGTTAGCAAGCGAGGACCACACAAAATAGTTCACAAGATTAGTAGCCAAAACGTTAAAGAGATCCTGCACTTCGTAAAGATATTGTTTTTGTACTTTCGTACTTTCCCTGTTAGAAATAAAATAGGAATCACCCCACTAGACGAAAAAAGGAACGCCGTTACTCTTTCCGTTCCAGTTAAAATGAAACGCGTTCCTGTTCCAGTTCCAGCGATGCAAAATGGAACGGCGGCGTTCCTTCGTTCCTCCTAAAAGGAACGCGTTCCAGGAACGCCGTTCCCTGGAACGCCGTTCCGTACAACACTGGCTAGTACTAGCAGCCTAGCTTGCCGAACCCTTGGTGGTGAACCCTAGGCGGGGCACCCTCGAACTTCATATTACATTTATTTACCACGACGGATAGCAAGAGGTGGTCTGTCTAGAAGCGTAGCTTGCCACCACCTACAAAGAGCCTATTCGCTTAAACGGTCATTCGCGGAAACGTCCATTCGCTCAAAGGATTTCTATTCGCTAAATAGTCGTTAGTTAAAACGCCATTCGCTCATATAGTTATGTTATGCACCTAAGTACGCACGAGCTACGTGATCAAAAGGGCATGCTAGAGTTGGAAATAGTACGCAACACATGTTACAATCGAATGCGCCGACAAGTTTCTTAAATATTCAATAAAACTATCTGTTCAGGTTTCATCTGTTTACTTTCAAATAATTTCTAACGATTATTTCTTAAGTATTCCTGCATGAGCGTCAGCTCCTAGGTTCCGGAGAATGGTCATGGACATTTCACGCCCTCCATCTCTACATCAAAACTTCAGCACAATTAGGTATGATCAATCGACTGATTTCTTATTCAAATGAGCTTATTAACAGAAAACGTAGTACTGTATGGCGTGCATTGAGTAGATGGCCTGTATTGTTTACTTTATCGGGCGCCATGATTCGTGTGCGCTCTCCGGCATACGTACCAGGCGGCTTTGCTAGTACTTATATCTTCGCGCAGCGGTCCTACGGTCCCCCAAGAGGAAAGACACCGACAGCGTGATACGCGAACTTATTACTGTGACTTGTGAAGATGTCTACCGAATTCCGAGGATAGGATATATGTGTACAAAAGTTTTTGTCCAGAGCAATCCGATATTACAACCCTAGCTGAGCATGCCGCATTTGATATCTTGTCAATGCAGAATGCTGGGCTAGATTGGTATTGGGATGTCAAGGGCACGGTAGCGCTTTAAGACTAGGACGAAGAAGGGACTAGAAAATTGGGTTGTGTGTATGTTTATACAGCCTAGAGCTTGGTCTGCCTCAACGGGCGACGAGTCTCCCAGCTATAGATGAGCAATTTCGCCAGTGCAGTACAACCGCTAGCCTGGGGTCTTTAACGTGCACCACACAGTAGTGATACACGACCGCACGCAGGTGCGATGCTCATCCACATCGAAACAGGCGGGGGTGGGGATTGAAACCAGGATCCCTGGGTTCTGTAGCGCGAACTTTTGCACCACGTGCTCCGAGCTGGTGTACGCTAGCCCACTCTGCCACCGATCCCCCCTAGAGACTACACACACAAGCGCTGACTGCAACTATTCATTCAGTTGCAGTCAGCGCTCGTGTGTGTCTAGGTCTCTTCTTTGTCCTCGTCTAAAAGCGCTACCATGCCCTTGATACGTTGACAAGAAAGCACTTTCGAAATCATAGACAGCTGCATAAAACGTATAGCTACTTATTTTTGTAAAGCCGGAACCTAAAGCATGTATTTGTAGACATATAGAGAACAGTAATTGGCTCGGTGCCAATCAGTTCATCAAACAGCGTTTCATCGACAAATCGTTTCGTCGACACGAGCAAGCGTTCGATTATTTGAGAGGCACACCGGAGCATCATTTTTCCGCTTCGCCCGATTGGTGTATAGCCTCGGGGCCGCTTGCCATACCTTGGCGGTTCCGAAGAACCGTCCAATATAATCTCCTTGATTCAATCGAATTCTCCGGGGCTTCACTCTTGGCTTAGCTGCTCGGGCTCATATATAACCTAATAATGCCTGTTATTTTTTATTTACGTGTTTAGGGCACGTTACACTCTGCGGCGCCTGGTACCAGCATAATATCCATCTGCGAGTTGTAGGCGCTCGTTTAGGCGTTTAGGTGTTCTTCTGTTTCCTTAACAGACATGTGTTACTGTTTGTTGTTGTTCCTCATGCGGTGCCGGCGTGGCAGTGTCCGGGTATTGAACCCGGACCGGCGGATTTTTTGGGTCGCGCACCAGTAACCTAGCTGTGTTTGGAGATTTGTGTTTGTCCTTTGTCCCTCTTGTGTTTCTTCTCCAGGGATTATTTTCGTCATTCCTGTCCAGCTCGCTCACGAACAGTGGACAAAATCGATATTGCGAAAACTACGCGTTGCAACAACAACAACAACAACAAAAGGCCGTTTTGGTCGTGGGCCAGGGGCCTATTTAGTAAAATTTCCTGAATAGGCCCCTGGCCCAGGACCAAAATGACACAAGCCTTTTTTTGTTGCGACGGGTAGTTTTTGCAATATCGAATTTGTCCACCTTTCGTGAAACACCCTGTACTCATCTTCGTAGGCTAGTTTTGCATTTTCTGAATATTTGTGCAATTCACAACATACGCTGGTTCAATGTAAAATTAAAAATGGTATTGTCATTAATAAAATTTTCACTGGCACTACACCGCGACTAGCATCAACGCTGCTACTGGCCGGTCTAGCGGTCTAGTCAGAAAGCGCAACGGATTCGAAGTCAAATCTAAATCCAAGGACGCCATTTTGTTTTATGTCGCTTTTCTTTTATTCGCGTCGCTGTTGTCATGGTTGTCACCTTGTCTCTGCTGCCCGAAAATGTCGAACTTTGTTCTTGTACACTACGATGACGATATTTCCGAAGTAGTTCCCATCGACTATGTAAAGAACAAGGAAGCAGAGAATGTCAGGAAGCACGGAAAATATAAAATCGCGTGGTGTGTAGACATCAACTTGAAGAATCAAGAACCACCGGAAGGGGTGAAGTATTACAAAGGAGTAGTGCTGCAGTTGATTGGTGAGTTGCTTTGTTTTATTTTTTCATTCTGGCTATAGCACCGCGCCACAGTGCTTGTTGGTCCACGCCGATCTTTTGCGTGCACCTTCTTCCTCGCGCTAGCTGGGCTGTTTTTGTCTAGGGTTGGATCTGTTGTGGCTAGGGTGCCTTCATGTGCGCTCTCGGCAGAAACTTTGACGCGTTTTTTTTTTTTTTCTTCTTGCCTCTGTTGCGGGAACGCTGAATTTCGCCGGTTAAAAACGTACACAGTCGGCTCTGTTATCGGTCGATAGGAGAGCCGATCACTGCCACTTCCCACCTCAAAGTACGGGGGAAAGGAAAAGGAAAAAAAAAAGGAGGGGGGGGGGGGGCGCGCGCGCGTGCGGCGGCGGGTGGGGCCAGGGGGGGGGGGGGGGTAGAAACTTCCTAATTTTTAATTGATATGCACGAAAGAAAAAAAAAGAACGCATGCAGCATCGCGGATGATCTCGTGTAACCGCGGTATTGTTGACGTTGTGTTGTGCTTTTGTCCTCACTTTTTTGTTACCTAGTATGGTTACGTGACCTCCATTCCCCATCTATTTTAAACATGTTATAGACACACTCAAAGAAGCCCAGAGCATCAGGAGCACCAGGATTGCCGAAGTTTCTGCAGCTGGGGCGAAAGAAAGTGCCAAGACACTTGGAAAGGTATATGTGCCCAAAGCATTAGAGACCATAACCTTTATTGACCCTTTTGAAAATTACTCTTCTCCAAGATTGTTTGGAAGGAAGATGTAACGCATGCACTGCCAGGCGTCAGACACCGAGACTTTAAGTACAGCATTTTGCAATATGACAACCCACCTGGAGTGCGTGGCCGAGACAGTGGCTGGCGGGGAAGCTGGGCGGCTTTTATAAATTCCATGTTGCTCTGAGAAAAGGACAAGTCTGTTGGAGAGATCGGTGGCCGAGTGTGTCAAGGTCTATTCACACGATGCATCTTGTTGGCGAATTTTGTGTCGCGAAACTAGGTTTCGGGAAACAAATTCTCCGTCTGAACGCAACCGAAAAAGTGGCGCGCCTCCGAAAAAAGTGGCGCCTGTTCCTCGCTTCTAGAGCAATTTTTCGCTGAAACCTCACCGACGCCTGTCAATCACCCGAAAGAGAAACGTCGACGCTTCCAATGGCCGCTCGACTTCGCTATGACGTCTGACCTTCGAGGAGGAGCGAGCTTTTGGAGGAGTTTGATTTTTGGCCGATTCCGTGTCAGAGTCGAAGCCGAAAGAAAACAAACAAACATGGCGAGCGACAAGCGGAGAAGCGGTACGTTCGGGCGACGAGTCTTGGTCTTACTCGGTCGCAGGTGTGTGAACGGCGCCTACAGTACGGGTTGGTGGCACGGTGCAGATTCATCAACAGTCGGGACGAGTGCAAGCACCGCATATAAACATGATGACTGGGGATAACATTCTTTATTAGCGGTGCAAAAATGTCAGAAATGTTTGGAGATCTTCTGACTGTTCTTTGACCTTCGCGGTTTTTCCCGGGTTTGGCAGGACTAGTGAACCCAGTAAGCCGAATCTGAGGAAGTTTATTGAGTGTTATTAATAAAACAGACTGTCTCTTCACACTGTGGGTACTTCATACCATTTTGATGCGAAACGCTTGGTATTCCCGGTGCAGATGACAAGGTTTGGCGTAATTCTCGTGAGTCAATACGTCGCAGGTTTCGCGCGCCAAACTCCACGTGTGATCAGGCCGATTTCACGAAATCTTGGTTACGCTGAACTGTGGCGCGTTGAAAAGATGCATCGTCTCAATAAGCCTTTAGCGCACACCAGCTCGGAGCACATGGAGCGAAACCTCGCATGGCAGAACCCAGGTATGGTAGTTGTCAGTACTGCATAGTGCGCACCATGCAGACTCTGGGGCAGAATTTGTACCACACTGGCTAAATTTGTCATCTGTAGCGTAAACCAGTGTCGCCTTACACTGGGAGGCTGGGCTTACGCTGTCTAAACCCTAGTGTCCAATTTGCTTTGCTTTTGACAAGTCGCTTGGCTGGGCCGGCATGCACGGCTTTTAATTTTGGTTTGGCGGAGGAGTGCTCGGTATTCACATCATGCCTGAGAATATTGTGAAGAAGTCTCAAAACATGCCCGGTCATCTCATGTTTTTTATTATTTTCTGGTGCCCCGTTATGTAGGTCCCTAGAGTGTGGCTAATATGGTGCCAGCCCTATTTGTATATGATTCAGAGTTTTGACATTTAAGGGGCCGTGCAAAGACTTTTTTTACTGGTTTTTGGTTTGTACCGAACCCGAGCACACTGAACGTAGTAACTTGATGAAAGTTTTCTTTTCACGAATTTCGCTTTATTTTAAAACCTATAGGCAAATTAAAATTACGAAAACAAGCAAAAAATGACCTCCTTCATGGCATCCCTGGTTGCTTGAGTGGCCGTAAACTAGAAGTAAGCTCAGTGAGCGCTCACGGCTGCCGCACTGCGTGTCAACAGCTCGAGAGGGTGCCACTAGAGCATGTGCCGGATAGGCTGTATGAAGTGGGCGGCCATGGCGGTTCGCATTGCATTAATTGCGCGATTAAAGACTAATTCGGCATGACACTTCATTGGCCACTAACGACAGCAAAGACGGGGTAAAGATCAGTTCAGAACGGAAGGCACTTCGCGCTGCCATACGGCCAAACCGCAAGCCAAACCTGCTCGCTGACAGCCTGTGGAACGTTCGGAACTGGTCGGATCCTCCAGCCCGTTTACGACCGCAGCGCCGCCGCAAACATCCGGGATCTTTCTTTGCTCGGCGCTCGTCGGTGCCTCATCCCACTACCCCTTTCTATTATGTGCCGCCTTTTGCGCGCCTCTTGGTGGCGGGTATGCCGACGGGTCATTTCTTGTCTCCGTACTTTATAAACTGCATTTGTTATTTTCCGATTCAAAATACTGAACAAAAACTACTTTCATTAATAACTGGAACGGTTCGCACCACTTATATTTTGTATTTTGACTCATAAGAAGATTTTAGCGGCTCTGACCAGTAGTAAGCCCAGGACCGAACACGTCACGCATCGCGTGCCCGTAGGTGGAGGAGGTTTCCGCGTCATCCGGTTAAAATATCGTGCGCTGATATTTAGTTACTCCCTTCGTGCCCGCAGGCTTGCCCGCGCCCCAAGAGATGTGGGAACCGCGAAAAAGGTAGACGCTAAATATAATTGCAGGGCCCCTTTAAGCAACTGTTGCTTGTATGTGAGACAGGGTGTATATGAACAGTTGGCTGCAAAATGTTTCGGGACATGAGAGTGCCAGCCGAAACGCATCGGTGCGCCGCCTCGTTGACCGCTGCCTGGTATCAAGACCCACGCGCTGCACATGTGCGGCCCTTCATACTAGCAGGCGTGTCCTCTTCCCTCGTCGGACAATGTCGGACGGAACCCAGGGGTCTAGCGACCGGGAAAACCGAGAAATGTAAGGGAAATTTTAGTTACCGTGAAAAATGAGGATATTGTCAGGGATATTGTCAGAAAGCAAGCCCAGTCAGGGAAAATGAGCCGGAAACGCCGTTGAGTGCCTTGAGCAAAGGCTTGAGGACTTGGGGGCAGAAAAATAGGCAACAAAGTCTGCTTAGAGCGGAGCGCAGACTCTGCTCACCCGATGTAGAGTATGCTACCCGACGCAAAGGGAACAGCCGACAAATCCAGTTCAAGCCTTGAATTGCATGAGATTGAGGGCGCGACTCTAGGCTAAATCTAGTTGGAGCTACTAGATTTAGTAACAAATGGGAAAGCCGCAGACCCCAATCTAATCCAATTCTTAAGCCGAAAGTATCTGAAAGAGTTCATCTGGCGGCCATGCTGCCTGCCTGGAGCTGAGCCGGTTGGTATGACATGATTCTGAAGGTTTATAGCTGAACGTAGAAGTAAAACCAAGGAGTGGAGAAAACCAGCAGTGTGTCTCTTTTTCTCCACTCCTTGGTTTTACGTCTACGTTCAGCTGGAAACCTTCAGAGCTATGCTGCCATTCGGTTATCGACGTGTGTGGCTGAGCATCGTATTTTCATTGTGTTTCCGGAAGTGGCCTCTCCACTGACGATGTCGGCAAGAAAGTGCTCGTTTAATCTGGACTGGACGAACCCGAATATTTCGGAATATGCAGGTTGGATTAAGTCCGTGCAAAATGATCCCCACAGTGCTCAATGCTCAATGTCTTGTGTTGCAATGGTTTTATATATTTAACCGCCTCTACATTGGTCAGGGAATTTCACCTGAAAATGTCAGGGAAAACCTGGAAAGGTCAGGGAATTTCAAAATATTAATTTGCTAGACACCCTGGAAGAGGACATGCCTGCTAGTACGAAGGGCCACGCATGCGCAATGTGTAGGTCTCGGTACCAGACAGCGGGCGACGAGGCGGCGCAGCGATGCGTTTCGGCTGTCGCTTCCATGTCCTGCGAAATTTTGCAGTCAACTGTACTTAAACACCCTGTCTCACATAAGAGTAACAGTTGCTGAATGTAAAAACTATGAATTGTATACAAATAGGGTTGGCACCATATTACCCACACTCTAGGGACCTATTGGGGCACAAAGCATTTATGGTAATTAATTTGTTTAATTGTTTTACATGATTATCTTAATTATTAGTTAAAAACACAAAGTTCCAGTTGTAAACTTGCTGGGCATAATTAAAAACCACCCGAGTAGTCAGTTTTAGAAAGATTGGGATTGTGTATGAAGCTTAGTGTAGCATAAGGTCGCCATGTTGGATGCAGGCACAGGGTTGGTGGAGCGAAAAAGCGGATAAGAAACGAAATCTTTGCGGGCGTGGCGCAATTTCATGACCCGGAACACCGGTACACGTGTATTTTTACTAATTGAAGTTACCAAAGATATCTTTGTTAATTAGGTACCTAATTGCACAAGCAACCTTTTCCTTGTGGCCACTAGTTTGGGCAAGCTGAAGGCATTATTGAAAGTGCCCTAACGCCAGTTCCCTTGTTTTAATATGTTTGTTTGTCTTGGAAGGAACATTGAGTATATCACGCACAGATTTGCATGCGTGCCCTACTGATGCTTGCGATTGCTGGCTATCACTAACCATCCTGGGCGAATACTCTTGCAATGATGAAGCATAAGATTCATGCCACCATTCTAAATAGCGAATGCCCTTTTTAATGCGCGACATCTTGCACATATAGGCCATCAGTATGAGTTGGTGTTTGTTAGACAGTCTCATTCTGACATTTTCACCATATAATACTGGCAAGAAACATGTGATGCCTATGCTTGTTTCTATACTTCTTGACACCAAATTGATTGGTGTGGTCAAAGCAGCTTAACAAAATTATGTACTGTAAACGACTTATTTTTCGCGGGCTCAATATTTCGCGATTGAGGTCAAAGCTGAAGTTTTGGAATAATTCGCGAGCTCTAATTTTCGGGACGCGGTGGGATCTCAGTATAGATTCCAATGTGTTTACATTTTACCAAGATTGTTCGCGGGACCTATTTTTCGCGAATTGTAGGTGATTCGCGAAATTCACAAATTTAGGTCTACGCGAAATTTAAGTCGTTTACAGTATTAGGTTTCGCAAAGAATAGCACATACATTCATTGTTATCAGTGTGCTCATCTGAAAAATTAATATGGCATCTGTCCTTTCTCTTATTGCAGACTCGAAAGGCTAGTGCAGCTCTTGACCAGGTGACAAACTGGGACGAGATCCTGAATGTCCACAACAACACTCTCAAGAAAAAAGGGTATCAAAAGGTGTATCGTTACACCCTTTGTCCCATTAAATACGCCCCCCAACTTCAATTCGATGTACAGCGCCCTACAGTCGAACAGATGGCCCCAAATTTTACGAGGGGCTTGATAGCCGTCAGGTACAACTTATTAAAACAGCTAATGTACGTTATACTGACCACATAAAAAAAATAATCAGGGTTTTCTTGGCCCTACTGTAAAAGCTCAGTGTTTTCTTTATGTGGTCTTTGACACGTACTTTAGCTATTTAAAATGTTGTACTTCACGGCTATCAAGCCCATCGTAAAATTTTGGGCTGTCTGTTCGACTGTAGGGCGCTGTACGTCGAATTGAAGTTTTGGGGTGTATTATGTAGGACAAAGGGTGTAACGATACACCTTTTGACACCCTCTTTTCTTGAGAGTGAAGAAGGTACGAAAAAATCCCGCTTTTGCGGGTAGAGACTTACCTGTGCCAGCTGGATCTCTGATGATGAGGTAAGAAATGCAGTAATTGCCTGTCCAAAGTGTTTCTCCAAGCACGGCAGCTAACTCACTGAAATACTCTTATTGATTTTATGACTCTCAGAGCCCGGGGCATACTATTGCAGGGGGGAAAGGGGTGGGGGGTGTGGGGTGCCTGTACTACCACAATCAATGTAAGTGCGAACACCGCTTTGCGTGGTCCATGGTACTATCAGTGCGCCCTGGCAATTGCTCTTTGAAGTAGAAGTGCACATTGCAGTCGAGATGTCGTCCCCAGTGATCGCCGCGCCACACTGCACTTCTGGTCGTCTGCTAGCGAAAAACGGTCAGTGAAACCATGAAACTGTTTACAAAGGACGAAGCGAATTTTTCGCTAACAATGTGCGCCAGCAGAAATAACAAGTATAAATATTTTAGGGTCGTCTTTTTTATAAGGAATTTTGGTAGATTATTCCCATTACTCCGATAACGACAACCGATACTTCGCCGACGCCTTAAAGCGTGCATCATATTGCTATCGAAGATATTAAAACAATCAATTAAGACTGCTTATTATTTCCTCTGTGTGAGTTTCGCGAGAGCAAGGAACCACAAATGCGCACAGGCAAGAAGTTTGTGCGGTGCGAGCGTGGGTGATACGCTTCATCATGAAAAACGGGGCAAAAAAAGAAAAACAAATACGCCGCGGGCATTTTGTGTGTTTCTTCTACGTCATCGTCGTTTATTTCTCGCTATTTTCCATGATGAAGCGTATCACCCAAGCTCGCACCGCACCAGGGTTGGGCAGTATCGCGATACAAATCTATCGCGATAGTATTTCAGAAACACATATCGTATCTGTATTTCTGTATCGCGATCAGTCTTGTACACGTTACTAAAAAAAAGTAATCGATTACAATTACTATTGCTCTTGGCTAAAAAGTATTCGATTAGATTACTTGATTACTCGACGGCAAAAGTAATTGGACATTACTTAAAGAAGTAATCGTTACTTTTCCGATTACTTTATTGGGTGAAGACACATCTTAAGCGCTCATAACAATGAACTACTTCCAACCTATATTTCACATTTGCACAAGTATTGAAGAAGAAAAACTGGCTCCCTCTTCGTGGTCGTCGTACCTTCACAATGCGGACACAAGCATAGAATTCGTTTGAAGACGTTTAATGATTTGTGCGTTCGGCAGTGTGTCTGTGTGTGTGGGGGGGGGGGGGGGGGAGCGGAGGGGGTTCTAGATCTTGTTAAGCTTGAGCAAGGGTTGTCGCTCAAAGTTTGCGTCGCTCATTTTACTATTCACATGTGGATGAGCTCGCATGTTATACAAAAGAGCAGCAGCTCCAGAATTTAAAACGGATCATGTGTAGTATCCATTAGCGGAAGAGATCGCCCCGACCACTTCTCAACTCGAAACATTGCTTGTGACAAAGACCACGTAGGGGAGATGGGGAAATACGTCAACTGCCTTTGTTATACTTTGCATCCGCTTTAGGAATTCTTCGGTTCTGGTTCCCCTACGGGCTGCGAGTAGGTACCCTGAGCAGGATTTTTTAATTTTTTTATTTCTGTATGTGTGTGCGTGAGGGGGCTAGATTGAACGAAGGACTCACAAAGCTACATTTTGCTTCCTCAAACTTCGCCCTAAATGGCCTTTGTCACGCAGTGTGGCTTTTCTGGGGCTTCCCACTCCCAGTCCCAACTCGAAAAAAAAAAAAAGAAAAAAAAATTGACATTTTACAGAAACTGTACATAGAAAGAGATTGACCTCGTTTCCTACAGCTCCGCAAAAATCTTTCTTTTTTCCGATCGGAAAAAAAAGGAAATTTTATTTTTGTCCTTTCATAAAAAAAAAGGCGTGTGCCGGGGGGGGGGGGGGGGGGGTCCCGTGGACAAATTGTAACGGTTACAAGTAATTTTATTACTTCAAAAAGTAATCAGATTACTCTTGTGATTACTGCCTAATAAAAGTAATCAACTGATTACAAAATTACTCTAAAAAGTAATCGATTACAAGTAATTTGACTACTTGTAATGAGTACGGTACAAGTCTGATCGCGATACATTTTTTTTCACCAGTATCTGTATTGCTGTATCGAAATACATTATGAATGTTCCTTTGTATCGCGATACAATCAGGGTGAAATGTATTTCGTTACATTTTTTGAGAAATACTCACCCCCCCCCCCCCCCCCCCCCCCCCAATAAAAATCCAAATCCAAACACGTTTTGTTTTCTGAAAGCACAAAAGTCAAGAGGTGCTGGGGGATTGTTACCATACTGACCAAGGTTCCTTCCGATTCTCCGAACTCTTTTTCTATGCGTGCTCTTCTCTCTTCTGAGAAGTGTTGCATAGTCGGGGACTCGAACCAGGTGGCGTGCCAGGAAAGGAGTCAGAGCATCTTCTGCCGCAGGTCCTTAGGCAGGGGTTTCTTGAGCCATTGTTTGCTGGCACCCAAAGCCCGCTGCTAACCGTCTCTCTTGCCTTAGCGTACAGAGTACACCCAGCCGGCAAAGCTGAGTCACAGTCCGCTGCAGCACATGCCTGGCGGTGGTTGACTTGAAATAGTAGAATGACTCACGCTGTGAAGTTCAACACATATTGGAATGTGTTTGCGGCTGCGCCTGTAATATCGCACGGCTCAAGGGTACGTCATCAGCCGACATGTACGTGACCCGCTGTTCTGGTGATCCGAAACCCAGGAAGGACGTCAGACGTGGCCTCGCTGTGCCGACCCAAACTTCGTACACCTGCGACTCGTCTCGAGCGCGCTGTTTCTCGGAGAGCTCGCACCTGTGCCGGCAATATATATGTCGCAATCCACGAGGTCTTTATTTGGAGTATGCAAGACGAAACTTGAGGACTGCAATTCATGCGTCGGTGGCGAAAGGTCGGCAGGAAGGACCTTCACAACAGGGATGCCACCGTATTGTTTTTTTTAACCGTAACAGAAGATAAGACATGTGTTCCAGGGTGCTTCAGGTGGTTTGCTATTCTCGAAAATTCCAAATGACACTGCCTGCACGATTTTCAACGAGGTAACCTACAACGAAAGTACATACGTATTTTCCTTTCATACGATATGCGTGGTAAAGTGTCATGTTCAAGGCCAAACCTACAGATAAAGAATAGCAGTTCATTCCACCGTGACGTCATGTGATAAATGTTGACAGGGGCGTGGTGACGCTTTGATGGGATTTAGGATGACACAGAATTTATTTAAAGGTCGCAGTCTTTTCGCATTCCTTGTCAGACAGACAGAATGTCAGGGAAGGGACCGTGGTCAATCCTTGATGGAGCGTTTTTTTGAGCCCATTGAAAACACCTTGTCGTCCGAAGTCACTACCTTCAAGGCAAAGTGCCAAGCCTACGGGAAAGTAATTTCAGGATCAAAATCTTCCACTTCCAACTTCAACCTTCATCTCTTGTTGCGTCTCAAACAAATTTGAAAAATGTATTGCAGTATCAATATTTCTGTATTTGTCTTTCTGCGCTCCCTAATATGTATTCCTGTATTTGTATTTCTAAATACTTTTTGCCTCTATTTAAACTATATTTCCGATACGTATCGCGATACACTTTTAGAGATATATTTCAGTATCAGTATTTCAGCTACTATTTTAATGTATCCCAGTATTTGTATTTCCAAATACATTTTTGAGTATTTCTGCCCAACCCTGCACCGCACTAACTTCTTGCCTCTGCTTATTGGTGATCCTTTGCTCTCGCAAAACTCACTCGAAGGAAATAATAGGCAGTCTTAGTTGATTCTTTTGATACCTCCGATAGCAATATAATGCATGCTACAAGGCGCCGGCGAAGTATCGGATATTTTTATCAGAGTCATACAAATAATCTACTAAAAC
The DNA here is from genome assembly GCF_016920785.2 of Ixodes scapularis. Lineage (NCBI taxonomy): Eukaryota > Metazoa > Arthropoda > Arachnida > Ixodida > Ixodidae > Ixodes > Ixodes scapularis. Next base: position 1,535,441 of record NW_024609981.1, on the reverse strand, counting down.
TTCCTTAAAAATTATTAGACAAGTTATTTCTGCTGGCACACATTGCTAGCGAAAAATGCGCTTCATCACTGGTGAACAGTTTCGCGGTTTCGCCGAGCGACCGTTTTCCACTAGCAGACGACCCGAAAGTGCAGAGTGGTGCGGCGATCGCTAGAGACGATATGTCTCGACCGCAAGGTGCACTTATACTAAGAGAAATCGCCCCGGGGGCACTGATAGTACCGCGGGCCACGCGGAGCGGTGTTTACAATCATATTGATCGTGATAGTACCACGAAAGACAGCAAAAGCTAAAGTGTAGATAATGATAACGAATGGGGCCATACGCAGAAATCATTGTGTGGTTGTGACAGTAATGTTAAAAATGTCGCGCGCCATGCTTATGGCGCGTGAACATGGTTGCAGAGCACAAGCATTCGTGCTCGCGCTCCGCTGCAGCGGCCGAGAGCCGAGTGGCACGTCACGCCACCCGTGCTTGCGGCGCGTGAAGTCGCGAACAGAGTGCGAGGATTTGCGCTCGTAGGTTGTCTACAATGGCACGCAACAAGCTAAGCGATGAAGAGTGCCATGAAAGACGACAGTGTGCTAAAAAGGAGAAACGCTATGCCTAACGAAAACAGCAGCGAGGCGCGAAACCAGTAACGTTTCACATGTCGCAAGCTGATTTTCTTCAGTATTGGCATGGGCCTTAGTTGCACCTGGACTGCAAATTTTGATGTTTTCTACCCTTCTATATTTTATCACCATGGGCGTCGCTGATAATGGGAGGGGGCGAAAGGGGAACCCAGAAGTGTTGGAAGTCAAAACATCTCAATCTCTTTCTAAGGCACGTTTATAGGTTCTGTAACTCGAATGTCTCTAGTAAATGTGCATATGCAGTGATGTGTCTGTCTTAATCGTCTTTTTTTCTTGTATCATTACCCAGAACGCTGATGAGATGGCCAAATTTCGCGAGAAGTACAAGAAAGCGAAGAACAAAGTTCGAAGATTAAAAGAAGAGCTGCAGATCGTCACAGAGCTGAATAGGGACCTCCAGAGGGCCCTGGTACGGAAAGAGGGTGTGTGCTAAATAATAGATCCTTCAGGAATCGCTGCTGGCAACCGCAGGAAGCTGTGTTTGATGATGTTGGCAACAGGCAACACTGGCTGGGCCACCATTAGCATTTGACTGTCTCAACCACGGGTGCTGTTAATGCTGCTGCTGATAGTCTTGTATGGAGCAGAAGCTTGACTGCAATTACTGATCACAGATGAAGCTTATTTATTGACTACGTTGAAAAGGTACACCCAACATCCTTTCTCCCTTACAACAAACAATGTTAACCGCCAGCGCTGTTCAGGGAAAAATGCGTCCCCAGAATCTATGAGTTGTCATCGATCGAAAGTGTGACATTTCTACATGGGTCACTCAATGATTTCACTGGGTGTTTACCCTAATGTCCCATTCACACTGGAAGGGGACCCAAAAAAAACGTGAAGGGATCCACAGGTTTACAGCTGCAAAAACGGTTGGAGCACGTTTTCAGAATTGCTCCGGTACCGATTTTTCAGAACCACCTTTGCTGAGCATGAAGCTGTTGGCAAAAGCTCACCAATAGCAACTCAATGCTGTCGTGATGCTGGCACTAGTGTCGTGGCGTTGGCACTAGCTAGTTTTGATTAAACTTCTTCCCTTCATTCTAAACGTTTGCGTGACTAGCGTCTCGCTTTGAGATTCATTCAAGGTGAGGCAGTGGCTGAGCGTTTTAGGCCTAGCGTCTGAAATGCAGCAGCAGCACAACTGGAGCAGGCAAACAAGCTGGCAATCTGGTGAAGTAGATTCAGAAGGAAACTCATGAGACAAAATCAACACAGCCCTAATCTGTTCCTTACTCACTGATTCCGAGAGTTTTCTGCTGCGGGTGTTTGTTTTATATACAGGGTGTCAGAAAAAAAAATGTACAGGTTTTTTTTTTACCGCAAGAATAAACTAGGCATCGCCGAACGTTCATTCTTCGCCCAAAGGTAGCGCTAGAGGTCACAACCAATGCCAAAGTTTCAGCCCACTCCGATACTTTAGTCAAAAGTTATTAGTGCTTTTCTGAAAAGTGCAATGGGAAAATGGCCGCCGACGGAGTTTTCGAATACATGGTGCTCTATCGCACCCAAAACCGAAAATGGGCAAAAATGGGCTCCATTTTTGCCCATTTTCACTTATAACTTTTGAATAAGGTATCAGATCGGGCTGAAGCTTTGGCATCTGGTTGTTACCTCTAGCGCTACCTTTGGACAGAGAATGAGTGTTCGGCGATGCCTAGTTTATATTTGCAGTAAAAAAAAAAACGCTGTAATTTTTTTTTGTGACACCCTGTACATTTGTTGGACTGTGCTTCCTGCTAGCGTAATGATGCACAACTTCTGCTACGGCCAACAACTGTCAATCAGAAAGCTCGGTGTGCTTGCAGTAAGCGGATTCTATGGAATGCGATAGTCTGGAAACATTTAGTGGTTTTTGGTTGAACCAATCAGCTGCCAGCCTCGTGCTAGGTGTGCTGCTCTTCCTGTGCACCTGGAGGCAGGTAGTGCAGTCATGCTGCTCAAAGATGGTGGGCGGTTGATTGAACTGTTTTGGGATCATTGTCCCACTGTCAGCTTTCAGTGCACCAACACACAATACGTGACACTGCTATGCCCTGTGGTGATTAAAGTTATACATTTTTGACAGAACAAGTCAGAGCAGTAGCACCAGTTGCTCCACCAGCTCCTGCACCACCTCTTGTGGTGGAAAGGGCCACACAAGCAGCTGCAGCCTTTGGCCCAGCGGCAGCTCCTGTGGCTGCTGAAGCACCCGCTGCAGCAGGCTCCCTTAGTAATGAGCCTATGTATGAGGTGCTCTCATACACTGAAAAGGGTGATATGGTAAGTTGATTCAGTAATTGCTAGTTTCATAAGATATTTGTGAAAGGGTGGCACTTTTATGTTAGCAGGAAGTTGTCATTATTGGAAATCTGGGCCTATTGAACGGCACTGACCATTTGTCACTGACCATGTAGAAAGTGCTAAAATTTACACGTGAGGAATATATTTAGGCACCATCATGACAAATTATTGTTCCTTGGTGATGCAGCAAGACACCAGCAGTGGCACAATCCAGTGCATGAAAGTCATAATGTCGTAGAAAATATTCAGAAGCGAATTAGACTTCGTAGGTAATCTAGACCTGTTCCCATAGCATTCTGTGCAAATCCATTGGACATTAAAGGGTAAATGGTTTAAAGGGATACTGAACCGAAATTTCGAGCTCACAAAACAAGGCTGGACGGATAGGCGGGACGCTGCAAAACCCGGAAACATCATTCATACAACGATATCTCTAACGGATCGCCATATTTTTGGGAAAGACGTGCACGATTGAACACGGCCGACGAGCCTGACGAGACAAGGCACGTCACGATTCTCATTCCTTCTCCTTCTCGCTACGTCCCGTCAAGCTGGTGAACCGAAACGAGGAGAAGAGAAGCCAAGCCGCTTCCCCTCATTCTCAAATTCTCCCGGAGGACAATTACGTCAAAGACCGCGCTTGATCGCACTCTTCTCTTCCAAAAGTATGGCCATCTGTTTGAGGTATCGATGTATGAGTTATGTTCTGGAGTTCGTAGGTGTCCCGTTAAACGCTTCTGCAACCTGATTTTGAAATATCCAAATTTCGGTTCAGTATCCCTTTAAGCCTGACATTCTTCATTAATGATACTATTTGACTTCTGCAATTCTTTCTACATTCGTTAGGCGCGTGCAAGCGAAACTTGTAAGTTTTTGGAGTATCAAGGGAGCCTCCTTTTTGTTTTTTAGTCTGCCCTCTGTTGCTTTGTTACTTAAGGCGAATTCGTGTGGTCAGTGTTCAGCAACCTTTTTTGCCAAACACCCAGCAACAGCATTGGTGTGGTAACGATACGGCGTGTGCAATACCTTCGAGTGGCGGTTTTTGGGCAAGCACAGGCATCTTTCTCATACTTTTTCTGCCCAAGCTCCAAACAACCTGGCCAGCAGGCAACCAAACTATATCCGGTGTCCTCGTGTCCAGATTAGGAAAGGAGATTAGTTAAGGAAGTCAACAAACAACTGAAATGAATCCAGTGTCTGTTGGTAGCTGTTGTGCAGGGACACAGTGCAAGCAATGCGCGCGAAATAATGCACATCGGTGGCGGCGTCAACAATGGCCTCCCGTATTTGTATCATTGATGTTGGGGCCATAACTGTACTTGTTCTTTTTTGCCTTTTTGCCCAGAGGCAGTATGATGCAAAGCGCTAGAGGAATTCTATGAATATCCAGTGCTTCAGTATTAGGGGGAAACTTGTGCTTCCTAGGAATGAGCGTGCCACCATCCAGCGTTTCATGCTCTGGTGGCGAGGGTCGCATGGTGTGCCCTCGGCGCAGTTCTGATTGCGTTTAGTTTAAATAGGCAGCGACAAATTATCACTTTGGCAACCTTCCTACAACAGGAAATAGGTTATGAAACGATGGGCAATATGCGACCATCATTTACCTCTAAAATAACTAAAATAACTGAAAAAGCATCACAAAAAGCACCAGTAAGCGATGGCGAAATAGCCAAGAACAATACATGCGACATGCCGAGGGGTGCGTGAGCCCGCCAGGTGAAGGCAGCTTATGTGAGCTTGAAAGCATGCGTGGAAGCTCACTGGTCGCCGAGCCTGCAGGCTTCATTGGCTCACTCGCTGCCAAAACAAATAGAGAAAGGCCGCATGCTTGGATCGCATGTTTCGGGGAGCCGACGAGTGTGACTGCAGCATGCTGTGGACTTTTACGTTCTGTGTGCTTTTCGGTAGCGCTCAGATAGCGTCGTTTGCACCATCGACACCATCTGAAACGGAAAAACACGACCTCTGAACGCGCCCGTGGTCGCGGCAGTTCTCAGGAAATCCTCTGCCGCACTTGCAATCTAAAACCTTGTCACATTTCCAATGCAGTGATTTCACAAACCACCATTTCTGCTTTTATTTGAGAAAGTCCCCCCCCTCCCCATATTTGTCACACCCCTCCAAAAACTGACCCAATTTTCAGGAAAATTAGGGTGTTAATTGGGCAAGGAAATATGGTATATTGTCCTCTAATGCCAAAGAACAAAATAAGTATGTTTGCAGAACCACTTTCTAAAAATGTGTTAACATTTCTTTTAGCACACTAAACCGTTTTCTTACCAGTCAGGATAGCTGCCTCAGGTTTGATATGTACCAAGTACTAAATAGGATTTCGCTGCTTGTTTTTGTTGCATGTCTTCTTTGTAAAAGAAAGCAAAAATAGGTTGGTGCTCACACCTGCAGTGATTGTTTTTGTTATTACGTATATTTATAGATTCCTTTAACTGTAAAGTGCTCCAGTTAGCACTGACATTCCACTAAATACAGTTATCACTTCGCATAAATCAGCATTGCACGGAGAGCAGCTCTTTCTGGCTCTCACCAGGCACCTTTGTTTTGCTACCTCTTTTAATGTTTTACAGATGAACTTCACCGATGTGGGAGTTCAGCTCCAGGAGAAGGCATGAAACAACGCCATGGATCCAAAGATTTGGGCAAGTGTGGCCATTAAGAACCTGGCCACGTCCGTGTGGGGCTCGGACGTGCTGCTCATGAGGACCGTGACAGGAGTTCGGTCAAATGCCAAGAAGGCCAAAGAACAAAGGCCACCTTTGACAGCCAAGAAGGTGGCATTCTTAAGAGGTGAGGGCAAATCACCTGACACAATTTTAATGTAAACAGTAATCCTGTCATTTTTTTTCCTAATTAATGCCTCGTCTGAGTAGTTGGATTGTATTGTAGTGACGTGATTTATTTGTAGAAATGACAGTAACTCTTTCGTGCATGTCACAGTGGCGAATAGTTCAGTACCATAGCTTAATGTGTACGTGCCATTTTGTGCCAGTGACTCGTATAAAGGCCCATTCACACCCTTGCGACCGAATAAAACCGAGAAAGACCAGACCGGTTTTAAACCTCTTGCGATCTCTTGGGACCAGCTTCGCGCTGCAGTGCATCCTGTCCTAAGAAGTCGCAAAAGGCTTAAAAACCGTCTGATCTCTCTCGGTCTTACTCGGTCGCAAGAGTGTGAACGGCATTTAATTTTTAACCTTGTTAATGAGTCTGAGTTACTTTTTGCAGAGCTCAGCATCAGCATTGACTTTTTTGTTTTATGGCTTGCTCTGGAATGAAGATCATAAAATAATCTAGATGAAAAAAGTCCAGCGTCTTCCCATGCATTTCGGCCACTTGGGAAGAGCAGATCAGTGCACATGCAATGCCACGATCAGGTCAATAGTTGTGGTTAAAGTAACTTCAACACAAGGGGGAAAAAAAAAAAGGGTTGTGTATGTTTATACAGCCTAGAACTTAGTTTGCCTCAGCAGGCGGCTTGTCTCCCAGCTGTAGATGAGAAATTTGGCCAGTGCAGTACAACCGCTAGCCTGGGCCTTTAACGTGCACCACGCGGTAGTGATGCACGTCCGCATGCTGGTACGATGCTCATCCGGATCGAAACGGGTAGGGATGGGGATTGAACCCAGAATTTGTGGGTTCTGCAGCTCTAGCTTTCGCTTCACGTTCTCCGAGCTGGTGTGCACTAGCCCACTCGGCCACCGATCGCAAAACACAGCTGTAGCTGTTTTGAGACATCTTGTGCTTGTTCCTTTTTGTTTCCCCTTGTCTCGGGGTAACTTTAACCATGATCACCCACCAGCTCGCCTGGTTTTTAATGCTAATTTTCGTATTTGTGTCTTTAGCTACTTACAAAAGCTTATAATCAGCAACGGATTCAGAATTGCTCCTAATTTGCATAATTGATGGCAGCTCAAACGACCTCCTGGTAGTTTGGCCTGCTGTGACCAAGCGGGTTTTCGGGCTGAGATCAGGCTTAAACGAGCTGGACATTGAATGTTTAAGCCTTTCTGTTCCTTTGAATATTTTGCCATTAAATGTTTTTCAGAGTGCCTCATCAAAAAACTTCACGCGCAAGCGATCCACTCAGAGGTGATAGCAGCTCAGGCCACCAGCACCAGGGTGAACAGGGTACTGGGCGAAAAGATCAACAATCTCAGACGCCGGGACAGGCGTTTGCCAAAGGACTAAATAAAAACAGGACCAGCCGGTTCGTGGCAATGGCTCAATCAAATATGGCAGTCAAGCATCCATTTCCCGCAGGCCCCACACAGATCGCCCACAGAGCGTAGGATTATGAAACTGTGTGGGTCACCTACATGGTCTCCACAGTCCTGTGGGTCTGCGGGCCCCACAGGCTATGCGGAGACCTGTAGGGACCCACACAAACCATGCGGGGACCCATGGGAATCCAGACCCACTGAAATTATGTGGGGACCCATAGGGACCCACAGACCTGCAGTCACTATGTGGGGACCTATACACCCACACAATTTCTGTGGGACCCACAGGTTTCATAATCCTAGAGGTCTCCGGGTTTTTGGAGCGTGGATGGGCAGCATCCGTGCAAGAACCTGATCGTTCGAGGCGCCCGTGGCGAGCTTGTGAGCCACCAGCTCAGCCAGGAAGTCGGCCACGGACTTCCGGTCGTCATGGCCTATGTACACCGGGACTGTAACCTGGGGCCGTGGTCCTTGCCCTTGAAGTTCGTGATCATCCTGGGGCAACCGTTGCATGACCGTGTCGGAGAGGTTGGCGACCCGTGCCATCAGGTCCGTGGACATCGGGTCAGACTCCTCTGCGGTCTCGCTCTGACCTGTGGTGGTTCTGCGGCGGCTCATCGCGAAAGCGGCCGCGAAAAGGCAAAAACACAAAAAGAAACGAAGCGAAACAAAAGGAAACACAAAAAGAAATATACACAAGAGCCGTGCCGCAATAGAGGGTGGCAAAGATCACGCCGGGTGGCCGAAGCTTAATCGAACGGCCGCGTAGGCCTAATGGGCCGGGCAAAGTCAAAAACGGGAAAAACCCGGCTAAAAACGCCTAAAACGTGCTAAAAGCCTGCGGTCCAACCCGCAGGAGAGGAGTAGGCCCCGCGTTGGGCGTCAGGTAATGTAGGGTTCGGTGCCACTTCTCACCCGCAAGAAGGACCAACGAGGCAGATATAAAAAAAGAATAACACACTTTTACTCTCCTCAACCGTCCCTGCTGACCGACTGCCAACTGGCTGACCAAGCACCGAGCTCCGACTATAGTCGGTTACAAGTCAAGAAGGTAGGAGAAGCTCCTCCCACAAGTGTGATGCGCCCGTTTCAAATCTCTACGCAGTCGAAAGAAGAGTTCACTGGAAACGCTCCTTGTTCCGCTTCAATGGATTCCCACTTCTCTCCGATCCCACTTTTTAAGAAAGCGACCTTTGTATTCATCGGAGTCGGAACCGAGCCCCTGAAAGCAGCCTTTGTATCCATCGGGGGGGAAGCTAATCCCCGAAAGTCGTATTTGTTTCCGTCGGTGGGGGAGAACTCTAATCTCCCTCTCGTGGCTTCCACAATGCTAAGTCAAAGTCGAAAGATAAAGCAAATATGTACAGAAAGGCAAGACCCTCCTCGCGCGTTGGCCGCGACGTCACGGAAACGGTGGGACGCTATTGGATGCAAAGGTGGCGGAGGGATATCTGATTCCCTTTGAGGGGCATTTGCCGCTACCTTCTTAACCTGTAACTGACTATAGCTGGCGCCTATCGCTCCACCCACCCCGAGCTCATCACCCAAGCCCCGAGGTTCTCTTGATAGCGGCGCTACACCGGCGCTCAGCCCGCGACACCGCCAGAAGTGTTGACGTATATGGCGGGATCACTGGATTTTGCTGGCGATGATGGAAGAACGGATAAAATTGCCATCACAAAAAGGAAACTAGAAGATGTGGTGAGGAGCTCTTGAGAAGCAAGATAATACACAATTTTTGTGTGGCCGATTTTTTTAATAGACGGAATATAGTTAAATTATATGGTTCTAGCGCTAATGAAAAACGACTTTTCAGCCATGATGTGTGATTTGACCCTAGTAGAACACCAAAGCTTCAGCCTTTTACGATTTCAGTATTTAGCACTTCTGACTTCATCCTTCAGCATTTCGGATTTCAACACTTCAGACCTTCAGATTTTACAACTTCGGCCTACTAACCCCATAGCAAGCATACCTTTCAAGCCAGAAGTAGATCTTTCCTGAACATCACGACAGATCAAAATGTCTGTAAGGTGTTTACTCAAACCCGTAAGCAAGCAGCTGTAGACAAAAGCGATCAGATCAAGAAGACACAACAGCGGTTTTCGTCGCAAAAAAAAAATATTTTTCTAGGTACTCATGCAGAATGCCGCTGGGTAAATTCTTGAGATGTACGGTAGTTCAACGAATAAAACGGAGCAGGTGCACCACCCATAAGAGTGGAACTGGACGCCGGCCTCGGGGCTCGAATGCGCTTCAGGGGATGGGCGCGGTGCTACACGGGCGAGTACGTCGACTCCAACGCATGCACAGCCACAGCCGCAGCAGTGTAGGTAGACTTCGGAGCACGAGCAGCGGAGCACCTATCCTTTGCATTCTCGACGACGGCGGAGGTGGCGGCGCTGCGCCGGGCGCTGTCCTTGGCTGGAGCAGAATGTCCACCTGAGCGCCAGGTAATCCTGAGCGACTCGAAGGCGACACCGACCCAGCTCGCCAACCTGGACCGCGCACCACCACTCGCCAGAGACGAGGCGAACGCAGCTATCATGTTGCAGCGCCAATAATCGAGGCTGGCCTTGCAGTGGCTGCAGCCCTACTGCGGCATTTGAAAAAAGAAAAAAAGAGCGGGCGGATAGCCTGACGGCTTCGGCGGTCAGGCGGAGTGGAGAGAACATTGCAAAATAAAGGCGGTGGCCCAGTGAGGCTCAGCTTGTTTGTCGTGTAAATCAAACAACTGAAAAGAGAGAACAGCGCCTGGCTAGGGCAGACGCTTTAAATAGACGCAAAGTTGGGTCATTCAGCTAAAGCCAAGGGCTGAGCGAAGGAACGAGTTTCGTCTCAATTTAATCAATTGAATATGGAATTCGCTGGAGTAACGCCGAAATGCTATCGCCATTTGACATAGTCTGTAGCGAAACACAGCAGAAACACTAAGTTTTTCTACGACAAAATATCTCTATGGGCTGGATTTTATTAACCTGTGTGACACTCGAGTTTAAAATACAGTGTTACAGGCCTGCCAAGGCAACGCAAAGAATGCATAGCCCGAGCCAAACAATGCATCTGCACTCAAAGTATATGAAAAAAATAATCAGTCTTAATAATTTATACGCAATTATATCTAGGGACAAACAACCGAAGCCAGCAAGGTTGAACACGGAGTTCAGCGGTAATCGAAACGCGGACCGTGCTGTGCGCAGTCTCCGACATGTTTGCACAAGGCCACAATGATTACAGACGAATTCGCGCAGTTGACTTCCCCAATAATCATAAGCTCTGTGATATACGCGGTACATGTCATTTGATCAAAACTTGATGTGACTTGGCCTACCTCAACATGTTCCCGTATTTTACACTTTACAGGACGCTGTACTCGCAAAAAGTGTTGTCCATATCGATATGGAGCATGGCAACTTGGTCGAGTTCGTCGTCGTCACATAGCTCAATTACACTTCTCGCGTTGTGGACGTTTGTTAAATTAGATCCCTCTCTGATGCCACATTTCTAGTCCTCGCCCACTATTTCATTACTAACATTTTGTAATTGCCGGGCGAAGATTAATTAAAACCTTGTAATTAACGTTACTAAGCGCAATAGGCCATCTGCAATACTCTTTGGTTTGATACCATCTTGCGACTGAAGCAAGCAATATTGGATATGCCTGAAAGTGGCGGCTGCGTCGTACAAACGTGAACTATGCGGAGAGCAAGTCGTTGCTTCTTGTGCAGGAGTGGCGGTGACGTCAGAACGATGCCAAGCAAGGATAGTGGGTAGACCTCAAAGGAAGCTGCTTTGAGGTCTACCCACTATATTTCGTTCAGAACCAATCAGAGCTCGGCGTTCTGACCTTACCATAACCCCTGCGAAAGAAGCAGACGAGCTTATGGGCTTAGCATTAGTTTGGTGGCGTCGCTTAGCCTAGTGTCTGAAACAAGAAATATAAGTAAGTTACAACGATTTTCAGCTCGACGTCACTGGAACTGTGGCCACCTATTGGGCGTTACACGAGACTCATACGCACTGTGTTTATCAAATTCCGATAAAGCAGATTATCAAAGCTGTCGCGCGGCTTTGTGGTAACGAACCCACTTCAAACGCAGCGAACGCAGGGTCGAATCCTGAGAAATTCATAGCAGCGGGCTTTAGTTTCCATTCATTTGTCGATGTCGACAACGGATCTACTACGCTCAACGCCCTACCACCCCGACAAGAAACGTCATTTCCAGTGGTGAGAAGAACCTTAACACTCATTGCTGTAGAATATCTGAAACGGAAAGCTATAAGGAATAGACCTTTCACCAAATTATCGGAACACCAGGCACGTAGGTACACGCCCTGCACACGCTCGTCTTATCAATATAAAAGTTCTGAAGTATATAATAAAATAAGGGACTGGTTAATGTACATGCCAAGTGATTTTTTAAACATCCACGGTCGCTGGCATTAGCGTGCGCGCGTGTACCTACAAGCATAGCATGCTCCACGATCCTTGGTGGGTCGCGTAATGCAGCCAAACATCCACTGAAAGTATAACGTTAGCCTTTTATACTCAGTTTATTTGAATTTAGTATTGGAAGTGTATCAGTAAGAATCAAACAATTCTTCGAGAAACAATGTGACTGGTTCCTAGGTATAAGAGAAGATATCGAGATTTCACCGAAAGAGCAAGGCAGCAACTTAAAAAAGCTGGACATGTGAAGGTTAGACGTTTCTTCTTTGAACTTCATCATTCTTCTGTATTCTCGGAAGTGCCTTGCTACGTTTAACAGACAATGAGCAGCATAAGGTCAATTGCAATAAAGGGCAGGTTTGGTTGCTGTATAATCCGGGAGTAAAGCTGCGTTGGCATGGTAAATATAAATGTTATCCACAGATTCGTGTACGTCAATATAAGCGCGTATATTTCTATCCGGTTTCTTTTCGACGTGTGCATTCCTGTACCTAAGTAAACAACATGTGGCTCACAGCGGAAAGGTCATATAGGAAGATACACTCGTTGCTCATTTCATATTTTATACAAAGGCGGACCGTTTTTTATTACTTTTGATGGCTAAAAAATACTTTTATGTTTTGATATTAAATATACGGATTTCTCAAGATAATTTATAAAACAAAAACAAACAAAAAATTTCTCGCTTGAATTTGACGATATCATGATAACTCAAAAGAAACCATTTTGACTGTTCTGTAGAAACTGGTACAGATCACATATTGGTACATATCACATATTGTAGGATGTTTCTAGATACGCGTAATATTCAAAGGCAGAAAGTCCTACTCGCACTATTATTCTTTTTACCGAAATAATGAACACTTCGCGAAATTCTTGTTTTCGGGAATATTCATAGCTAGTTATCTAGCTATCGGTTTGATATCATATATTAGAAGGTTCTTTACCAGCGTTCCTATCACTTCAATTAAAACCTGAGCGCGAGTGAAGCGCAGTAGTGCGCTGAAGTTACCGTTTGTGAACCAGGCACAAGGCTGGGGATAGATAAGAGTCGGAAACATTGCGCGGGCGCCTTACCGATACCGCTAGCCTTCTACCTGCTCCACGAGTGGTAACTTTAGTACACTACTACGCTTCTCACGTACTGAAGTTTTTCTGAAAATGACTGATTTAGGGATTTTGGACGACGCTCAACAAGTGTCTTATAGGAGCCATATGTCTATTTTTACTTATTGAAAAATTAAGTAGTGAATTTCAGTTAATTAGCCGACTTGTCGCAAAGATTCGCAACCCACATAATGTCCCCCTCGGTGCATAACTCACTCGCTCAAACCGCATAAGTGTAGCTTTCATGACTTTTTTTTTTGAAAACCAATCTGCAAGAATAAAACAAAAACCTATATATAAAGGTTACCTTACTTGATTGGGGCATATCTGTCCTGATATGAGAGGGAGATATTCCCCTATTTGGCAGACCCAGATATGGATATATAAAAAATTGGGCAGATCTGGCTAGATAAGGCTTATATAAACTGATATGCTTCATATGGCTAGATATGCTCAGTTTTATATTACCATATTTGTTTTTTTATATAAGTCCAGATCTGCCATTTTCTTAAGGGGAAAGGCAAAGGAATTTTTTCCCCGATAAAGTGAGCGACGGACTGCTTACACATGTATTGCCATACCTGGCAATATGTTCCGCTTCCACTATCTCTCTAGTCAGTTGGCTACTGCTTCTGCCCAGTACTGTACACCTATCTAGATGTGCCGCACATCCGCAATCAGGGAAATGCAGACCTAAATGTCCTGAGTTGGATCGAGTTATATTGTTGCTATGCTCAAGGAGTCGATCGTTTAAACATCTTTCAGTCTGGCCGATATATTATTTCCGACAGGACGGGGGAAAGGAATATACTACCCCTCCTGTGCACGAAACGAAAGTGTCCTGGTGCTTTTTTGTGCGGCTCGCTGAATGTTGTAAAAGATGTTTCACTTTTTTGCTTAAGCTGGAAAGCTTGTTTCCAGCCGAGGAGATAACGTCGATGTTGACCCTTTTCGCCACTTTCTTAAGACCATGGGAGACGCTGTGGATACAAGGCATAGCAATGGCCTTAGTTGACCGACCTCTTGGTTTTCGTCTGATGACATATTTTTCTGTTTTCTTAGAAGGTTCTCCGTCAATGATTTTATTAACGAAGTGTAGTCACACAGACGTTTCGTTTTCCGTTTTCTTAAACAATCAAGCGGTTTATTTCGACGATACCCGCTCGTCACCGAGACGGGTACCTTACACATCTCGTTCATCTCGAGTCTACCTCCTCTTCTTTTACGTGTCCACACACAGACTATCTAGGTGACGTCACATCCCGATGATACCACATCGCGTGGACCGGTTGCGGCATGCGTTCGCGCTTCTCGCGCACACGTGCCGACGGCTCCTGTTGTTGACAACACGGCCATCCTCCATCCCAGTCGCCCCGGCTGGGTCTTCTCGTTGCTGGAACTTGGAATGTTTCGGCGAAGTGATCATCCCACTCACGCTAGCTCTTGCTGAGCTTCCACCTCTGCTATATCTCTGTCGCTCTCCGCTTCTGTTGTCAGGCCGTCGTCGCTGCTCTCGGTGCTACTCTCAGCGCTGGCCGTGAAGCGCTTCATCTGGTCAAAAGCGGCCACACCTTCGTAGAAACGTTGCGACCGTTGGGTCTCCGGTAGATCTTGAACTTTATGCCTATCGCGAGGTACCTCTTCCACAACGATATACGGGCCTCGGTATTTAGGGCGCAGCTTCCGCAACTCGCCCGTTGCTGGCACGTACTCTGTTTTGATACGCTGCGACTCATTCGTTTTTGAAGACCACTGTAAGTAGTCTTTGATTCTTTGTAACGTTGGATCGGTCTTTTGGGCCAACATAAACCGGTCATCATCATAGAGCTCTGTAGCGAAAACGCTGACGCCCGTGGCGATATCCATTTCTTCAGGTCCCGATGCAGGAGCCTTACTGAGCGCGTCGAAGTGCTTCACCTTTGTTGCCTTCGCGCACCCCAATTCCGATAGGGATATAGCGAAGCAGTCGTATTAGTCATTAATCGGGGTGACGAGGGCTTTCTTTTGCGAGTCAGAAATAAATGGACTGACATCTACGTCCTTTGCTCCAATCAGGGTTGTCGGCTTTCTTTCGCTGTAGTTTACGTACGCGTCGAGGTTAGTGTTAGCGTCTTCTTCCGTGCACCATGTTCTTTTAGCGATCTGTTCGTTTTTAGCGACGATCAGCGGCGTAGCCGATATGTTAGTTACGGCGATATACAGTTCTCCCAGTCCGTCTTTTTTCAAAACACAGGTCGGGACGTAATGCCCACGCGACTCGTGGATACTGCTATCAATAAAGATGTCTCCGTGGGTTTTCTGTGTCCCTTCTCCGGAACAGAGCGCGATAATCCCGACGTAGCTTGGAGGGATTACGACCGCTTCTTTGACCCAGAGGCTTACGCGTCGTGGAGGCAGGACTGGTATCTTAAAGCAATACTTCAACGAAATTTGAAATATTCCCGTCGAGTTCAAAAATAGGTTGAATATGATCCACAATATCCGTAAATGACAATCGCGCGTCTGTATTTTGACCCTGGTGGCTGTATTTTTCGTTATAAACGGTCCACCCTGGCAAGCGCTCGGAGAAGGCCCAGCTTAGAGCACGTGACATCCAACGCAATCGTGACGTAGGTCGTCTCAAGACGAG
The DNA here is from genome assembly GCF_016920785.2 of Ixodes scapularis. Classification (NCBI taxonomy): domain Eukaryota; kingdom Metazoa; phylum Arthropoda; class Arachnida; order Ixodida; family Ixodidae; genus Ixodes; species Ixodes scapularis. Next base: position 1,520,102 of record NW_024609981.1, on the reverse strand, counting down.
CAAAGCTACGGCGAGGCTGACGTCGAGAGGATGGCCTAGTCGTTCCAGCCACCGAAGCGGCTGCTTTTGTACGAATTTTGAGTGACGGGTTAATCTTCTATAATCTTCTAGGGGGACAATAGTGACTTCTTGCGACTCACAAAAGGGATTTTTGGGAAGAGGGGAGTTCCTCCTTCCCCTCTTCTCTCGTCGTGACCGGAGACGAGACAACCTCCGTCACTAGCTGTCAGGGTTCCTAGACGAGCATTACAAACGAGGCGTTAGCGACATCCACCAGGTGCTCTTTGCTAATCGTTTAATTCGTTTTAAAATTCCTTTTCGAGACTTTTTTAACAAGATATTGGTATGTTTCATGTGATACTGCTCTTTTGGACACATATAGAACAAAAAATGAGCGCCGAAATTTCTTTGTAGTATTCCTTTAAGATTGGCCAAAGTCCCGTCCTCATCATCATACGTGTCACGCTCTTCGAAAATGCGTAGGGTGTTCTTGCGACGTACCACCGTAACATGCGGTTGTTCAGTAAAGGGCTGTCCGACAAGCAGCGGAACACCCTGCACTGCGTCTCGCACCACGTACACCTTGACATTGACCTTGGCTTGGTCGACCGTCAATGTTGCTTGGAAACTGCCTAAATGCGTCGTTTTTCCAGAGACAAACCCGTTGATTGTGAATGGATGATTCAACGGTTCGTAGGTCACGTTCATCAGCTGCGCTTCGCTTTCTCGTAACGTTACGCACTGGCTTCCCATGTCGACGAAAGCTCTGATTGGCTTGTCGTTTAGAATCGCCTGCATGAAATACTTCTGGTTTGGCGCCATGCAGACGTACGTCTTGTTACCTTGTTGGGTTAGAACGGCTGCTTTGTTGTCACTCGTGTTCGTTGAGTGTATTTCTTGAAAGCAGTCTTTCGTCTCGTGACCAGATTTCCCACAATTGGTGCATCTTGGTTTTCGCTGAGGTTTCGGGCATGCAGCCGAGAAGTGTCCGTATGTCGAGCAATTAAAACAAAGTGGCTCGCCTGTTTCGTTGATTTTTTTTCGTGGAGCTCTGGTCGTCGGCTCGTTGTTGTCTAAACCATAATTTTCACGTTGACCAGTCGGCGGTTGATGGAGGGTTTTGACCCGAGTCTGTTTGATCACATCGACTCGTTCATGCAGTCGCTTCATGCACCGAAGCAGCTCCTCTGGGGTGGCGTAATCTCGCACGCTCAGAGACCGCACTAAATCTTTGTCTTCTTGTCCAGTGATCAGGTACTCGATGCACGTCCCGTCATCCAGGTTGCAGCGTCGTGCTTTCGCCAGCTTGTCATAAAAGTACCCTTCGATGGTCTCGTGGCGCCCTTTCTTTCTTTTCTCCATGTCCCTGAAGACGTGTTGAAAACTCGATGCCGACGGAAAGGCCTTTTTCATTTCCACTTTCCATTCGTGCCAGGTTCGTTGAACGGAGGTCCAACCGTCATACCATGTTTTTGCGACGCCGTGAAGCTTAGTGAGGGCAAAGCAGGTCGTTTGTCGATCACTTCATTCATAGGCCGCAGCTAGATTGTCAACCTTGTTGAGCCACGCTTCCACCGTAAGTTGGGTATCCGATGATGGATCATATACTGACACCAACTGGGCACTTGTCGTAGCTAGCCGTCCGTCCATGGCGCTCGAAGCCTCCGTTGCTGAGTGGCGTTGTGGCGACTGCGTCGTTTGAAAAGGCTGGGCCGCTCCTCCCAAGGCCTCGCGTACCGCAGTTCGTATCACGGCTTGCATGAGCACTTGAAAGTCAAGAACTCCGGACGTTGCACCGTCAGGAGCTAGGCCGTGGTCGTTCGACGTCGCGGTGTCCTCGGCTTCCGTCGTCGAATCGTCGTGTTGGCGATTATCATGGTCAGAGTGCTCGTCGCGCACCTCCGCACTGCGAAACATATCTGTGGACGTCGGATCATCCTCTCGTGGGGTCCCCTGCCCCTGTCCTCCTGTCGTTAGGTTACGTCTTCTCGACATCGGGATTTACGTGGACGAAGCTCTCGTCGAGGATGTTGGGTAAAGCAAGAATTCGTAAAGCGCTACTTACGTTGTAGCACTCAATCCGAACGGCTTCTCAAGTCGGGGCCTCTCGATCCCACTTCTGAGCTTTTCTGTAGTCACACAGATGTTTCGTTTTCCGTTTTCTTAAAAAAACAAGCGGTTTATTTCGACGATACCCGCTCTTCACCGAGACGGGTACCTACCTTCCACATCTCGTTCATCTCGAGTCTACCTCCTCGTCTTCTACATGTCCACACACAGCCTATCTAGGTGACGTCACATGCCGATGATACCACATCGCGTGGACCGGTTGCGGCATGCGTTCGCGGTTCTCGCGCACACGTGCCGACGGCTCCTGTCGATGACAACAGAAGTGTGATTAAGTATCTTAATAAAAACATCACTTCCTTGTGTAGGCGCGTGTGTTTACTCTCTTCCTCCCTCTCAAGTACTTTTTATTTACATCAACCTCCAGCGTTATCGTGATCATCTGTCAATCAAAATCACACCAACCTCAAGCGTCATCTTGATCATCTCAAAATCATGCGTCCCCCTAGTTTCACTTGCGCGGCAGACCTACATGATTTGCTCTAGCCATTCTGCTATCTCGTGGCATTCCTGAGCCTGAAATGAATATATTCCTTTAAGATCATCATGGTGTGCCAGCGATAGAAACGTCGACCCCTCGGCGCCCAAGGAGAACCGGAGGGATTCCGCCGGGGTTACTCCGGAAGCAGAAAATGTGAAGTAAGCACGTGTTTGTGCCGCCCAATTACGTCAACATCCGTACTTAATGGGTTCTTTCATTGACAAAGTCACTGGCTAGGCTTGTGCGTTTTATTGAAAACGAAACTGACTACAATAACAGTATAACTGTGCGTCTGCATACAATTTAATGGGGAAATGAGGGTGCGGGACGATGTTTAGCGGAAGCAAAAAGCGCTTCGTGGAGCCGCAATCTATGTGATGAGAACAAGAATAAACGTGTTTTGACTTCCCATAAACCGCGTTCCGACATGCTGATTGAACAGCGTCCAAAAGATTCCCTATTATATTGCATGGAAATGTTTAGTTCGTTCCTAGTGACGGTGAATCTCACAAAGCTGATTAGTTTATATGTCGGGACAGAACTCAGTAAATAAGACCGGAGACGCCGTTGGGCCGCATAACGGTCCCGCCATTTACCGGGACCATTTCGGACATTCACGGGTCGACTACTCGATCACTGGCTCGTCGTAATTCCGAATAAAAACCGGTAGGCATAAAAAGAGTACCAGCAGATGGTATTTTCTTTTCCCGATTAGTCGGGCTGACGCAGTCGATCACGACGCAAAAACGAACTTGAGGAAGGTGGAAAACATTGCCTCCGCACATTAAATTATATCGGGCGAAAGTTCATCAACATGGCTTCAGCGAGATTTCTGGCCTAAAATACATCAATACAAAGTGGCATATACCATGACAATTTTAATTGCCTGCTCAAAAAATTACTCGATAGCCTTAGTGCAGCTAGAATACTGACTGCAGTAGGGTAAACATGCTATTCTAAATGTTTAATCTTAATGCGAACATTTTAAAGGGGCCAGAGTTCGACGTGTATTTCATTGGCAGGAGGTTGTGAAAAGGCAATAACCATTGGGATAAGTTGGCTAATTAGACATGGTTACAATTCGCGCACAAAGAGACGAGGACAAGCGAGGAAGGAACACAGAACACAGACAGTCGCCTACTCACAACTCTGGTATAATAAGTGAAGAAAAGAAAGATGAAGCACAATTTTTACAGGGGACAACGGCACCAGGGGGTAAACAGTTCAGTCGCAGTCAAATGATCGCAAGAAGGCAACTTCTTTTGGAGCGCAGCTCTTAGGCGCCCGTTTCCGGCTTGAGCGGCGTCACCGTCGGCGTAACCACGCGGTGCATTATGGGTAAATTTTCCCGAAGAAACCCGAGGTCCTCCCGAAGGACCTCGGGAGAACCTCGGGAGGATCTCGTAGTTTTTTGGGAGGACCACGGGAGGACCTGGGGTTCCTTTCGGGAACCTCGGAAAAACCTCGAATTCCTTCGGGAAGACCTCGGGAGGATCTCGGATTCTTACGGGAGGACCTCGGGAGGGCCTGGGGCTCCTTCGGGAGGACCACAGGAAAACCTCGGGCTTCTTCGGGAGGACCTCGGCAGGAGCTCGGGTACCTTCGGTCACCTCAGGATGGGAGGGGTCACGTGACCCCCCTCGATGTCACGTGACAACGTGACCCCACTCCCGAGGTCACGTGACCTCGGGAGTGGGGTCACATGGTATTTTATGCCATAGAACTGCAGGTGTTTGAATATTTCTTGAGGGCTTATTTTTATTATCAATATAACTTAAGGTGTTACCTTCGAACAATTGTCAAGTTTTGCTACATGTTTACAATTGTTTAATAATAATAATAGTCTTTATTTACTCATGAGGGCCGTGGCACCGCAGAAAGGTAGCAGATCGAACCTAGGAGGCCCGTGGGGCCGCGTGAGTGATGGTGATTATGTAATGATGTAATACACGAGATGAAGTAACGGTGATTATGATATGATATGCACAAACACTTTAGGCCTATCAGCGGTCTTCGCGACGGTGGTCTAAACAGTGCCGCCATCGATTGCTGACTTCTATCAGGGCAGTCTCGAGCGTTTGGAAAGGGCTTCCCACGTTCCCGGCTTGCAGACGAGCCGGTTGAAGTTCTGGTGACGCAGGGAATCCAGCACCTTCGTGGTGGGGCTCCAGAGATCGGCGCTGGTGTTGGCCAAGCGGCTTTCTTCGCCAAAGCTGGCCTTGAAATCTCCCAGCCCACGGTCGAGCTTGTAACCTAGCGACGTGAGCACCCTGTCGATTATAGGCATGGTGCGTGCCACTGGTCTGGCTGGCTCTCTAACGATGTGAAAGACTCGTCTTACGGTATCTTTGTTAACGTCATTTTTATACAACTGAGAGACGCAAATTAACCTTCTTGAAAGCATTCATTGTAAAACATGCAGTAATGCAGAGCACAACCCCTCTGTAAACTTATGAGGGCACGCTACCGACTTTATCTTTGCTATAATATTCATTGCAGATTAAATTTATTTGGACCCTTAACGGTGAATAAATGTGTAATACTCACAGCCTAATCAACCCAAAAAATGGTATTTTTGTAAACTGAAGCACCCATTTCCCGGAAGTACTTGCAAGTCTGGCATCTTTATACCCCTAAGAATTTGTGTAAGGGTGCAAGGTTGTTATGTCGGCTTAACACGCACCACACCTTTGCTTTGAGCAAAAAGAAAGGTCAAAATTTTGGTATATTTATTGCTTTAGAGACATCTTGATGGCCTCTGTGTAGACATTTGATGATCTCTTTTGATCACTTGTAATTAGGCTGTGTACTTTCCGGTTTTCACCAAAAAACACCCGCAAATATCCACCGGTGTCGAAAATAAAAATCGGTCTAACCCGGAAAACATAGTTATTGTTTTTAAATGTTCAACCAAGCACTGTTTTTTTTTTCACCGGAAAGTTTTTTATACTTCCCAATTTTAACCAAAAACACCGCTAAACACGCAAGTGCACCTTCTTCAAGAGAGAAAGTAGGATATCAGCCTACTGCAGCGAAAGCAACGTCCACTACACAGTTGTCAGGTCTGTGATGAAGCCATCTGGCCCCAGCCATTAAGATCTTGAGCACAGAAATCATCTCCGCCGAAGTAAAGAAATCAAGAAGGCGTCGCAATTGGTTCTCAAACCCAAGCGAGCGATGCAGACTTCCCACTTCTGCCAAGCAATTCAACTGACGGAACAAGTTCTGTTCAAACGTCACCTGGATCTTCACACGACCAAGACCAAGAAAGCGTCAGCCAATCGAGGAAGCTCGAGCGGACTAGAAAAAGCAAGTCCAGAACGAGTGTAAGGTCCCACCGCTTTCGAGATCGAGTGAAACGCCAAAATTACAGAACCTGGGAATAGTGCTGCACACGATAGCAACGCTGCCTCGTAATTTTCTTGATTCCGTTGATTCTCCACTTGCACATGCTGCAATCACAATCATTGAGATCGCTCTTCTTCTGATCAGTTCCTGGTGCAGGTATAGAAGGTCCGTAACAAGTCATTCATTTTTTAATGAAATGCTCGGGGCCACCGCAACGGTATTTTAGACTTTCGTGAATTAACCTTCAAATATCAGTTCGCCGTAATAGAAATATCGGAATCGCTTGTTCCTCGAACAAGCGATTCCGATATCCACTCAAGGAATCGCTTGTCCGGGTATGAATTAATCCACTCAAGTCGTGAAAGAAGTCCATGAAGGCTTTTATTGGCGATCTGTAAAGATCTCCCATGGGTGATACACGACGAAAATTCCTATCCTACCAATGAATACTTGACACCAACCTTTAGCCAGGGCACTACGGTTCTAACAGTAATAGCTTCATACATTGAACCAAGAGCCAGATTCGACACAGACATTCTAGACCAGCTAATTAAGGCAACCCCGTCACCACATATTTCGACTGGGGATTTTAACGGCCACCTTCCTTTAGGGGGAGGGGTAAAAACCACAGTACGAGGAAAAATATTATAAACATTGTTCACCAACACAACCAAACTATATTGAATGACGGAAGTCCAACCTATGTTAGACGTATAACACTTAGCAGCCGTTTTGATATCACCCTGGCCTCATCTTACATTTCGTTCCTACCTCACGAATTTGTAGACATCGAAATAATGGCAGTGATCAGTTTCCAACTTACACATTGATACGCGGATTAAATAACATTCGCCGTAAAAAATCTTTACAAATAATAACTAGAATATGTTCAGCGAAAATTTCAAATCGCATGTTAGCAGAAAACCGCGATTGAAGATTTTTCGGAGATTATTGGGAAAACTACATTGGAGGCTACAAAAGATTTAAGAATGTAGATCATCTAAATAGCTGTAGATGCTTCTCCGTACGATTTCGAGCCATCCATCGACGAGCCGAACGAAGGGCAAGAAAAACAAAACATAGAGAAGATAAAGGAAAGTCCAGAGCAGCAGAAACAAACGTTCAATGCCATTTCAGTAAGCTTTCAATGAAGCGATGAAGCTACAACAGTGCTAGACTGGATCCCAGGAAGCCTGTAACGTGAATAGGGCATACGACCCCAAGTTTAGGTTCCAGACCGTAGCAAACTCACCCATTTCGTTCAAACGCTTTACATCGCCAAGTTATACAAAAGGAAGTAGGAAAAGAGTATTGCTTGCAGATTACTCACGACTCCTTAAAATTATACTTGGCTATCACTACAGACAGTTATCAGGACTATTAGTGCAAAACGATGTCATCGATCCTTCACTTACTTTAATAGAACTGAAGGAGGCACTCTCTTGAGCAAACAAGAACTCATTTATTGGTTCAGATGTTGTCCGCTAGTCTGCATTTGCACATCTTGGTAGCGCGGCTAGAACATTCTTACTCGATGTCTATAACGCTTCGTGGGAATCTGGTAGAATACCAAAAGAGTGGAAGACTTCCCGAGTGATTCCCACGCTTGAACCAGCTATGACCCTTTTGGAGATTAGCTCATATCGGCCAATCGCTTTATTTGGCTCTGTCGGGAAAGTCATAAAAAATGACACTGTCGCCACTCGAATGAGACCTCGAGAACAGAAAAATACTTCCTACGTACATGTCAGGATTTCGCCGAGGAAGGAGCAGAGTCGACAATTTCTTAGATCTGGCATTCACAGCTGAACAAGCAAACGCGATCAAATTGAACATAATTGCCATCTTTATTGACATAAAATCTGCAATTCATTCTGTTTATTATAACTTTTTATCCTTACAGATATGAGAAGAATTGGGTAAGTACAGGACTATGTACATGGGTCTCCGGTTGTCTGAAAGGTAGACACATCTTTATTTCCACTAAAGATGGAGACACCGATTTCTATGAAGTTACAAGAGGAGTGTCCCTGGGAGGTGTCCCGAGTCCCTCTTTCTTCAACATATCTCTAATTCATATTGTCAAACTGCTTCCGAAAAATGTACATACATCGTTTTACTTCGATGAGATTTGCTTCTGTGCCTCTAGCAAATCGTTATATATAAGCAACGCACGCATTCAAAAAGCAAGCAATATAACTGTAAAATACCTCCATTCACATGGAATGCAAACCTCACCAGCCGAACCCGCTGCTGCACGAGGAAGGATACAAGCAGATATCCAATTCTAATAGAGGGGACACAAATCCAATATCTTCTTAGGAGTAACCCTTGATCGATCTGTGTCGTGGTCCCCACACATCAAGCTCATAAAGTTAAAGTTGAAGTTCTTTACACAAATTATTAAAATGATAGGTGGAACGAGATGAGAATGTTCAGTAATAGCAATTTTGACCCTTTGCAACGCTCCCTTTTGTCGGACTATTAGACTACACTACTTCAGTAATTAATGGGATCTCCAAGTCATCAATGAAAGACCTCGAAAATGTTGAAGCACAGGCTCTAAAACTTTGCCTAGGACTACCAAAATGCACATCAAACATTGGTACTCTTGTTGAGAGTAGAGAAATTTCGCCCGGTATCCTCAGAGCCCAAAAACTATTCGAGTTCACCTATGACACCAAGCGCGCAGCCAAGCGCATCATCTGGAGGTTATAAAGGAGGTTAAACCTTTTGCTCGCTTTTTGCAGGTCCTTTCGCAACTCCGAAGGTCCTTTCGCAACTCCAGAAAACATCGAATTAGCTAAAACTCCGGGAACGCGGACGTGCAGTTATATCGACATTAAATTGACCACCCCCGGTGTCACGCAAAAAGCAGCACCTCCAACACCTGTTATGATGCAGCTAACACTTGAGTATATACATCATGCCTATCTCTCATCCCGGCTCATATATGCGACTGGGTTAACTAACATTATATCATCATTCATTGGAGCCCATATTCCGTGAACTAGCACGACAATCAAAATAATCAGGGCAGCTGCTGCCCACATCAGAACTCAAAAATCTCCAAAACTGGAGAATATTAGTGGGCTCTAAGTCCACTCTCAACGCTCTCATGCATGAAAGAAAGAATGATGTGAATCCTCTACTGATTTATGAGTTTGTACAGAATTTTCAAAATGTAAGGTGTTAGGGAAATGAAATTGTCTTAGAGTGGGTGCCGGGGCATAGCGGTATATCCGGCAACATCTGTGCCTGGAAAGCTGATCGGGATGCCAACGAACCCGATTATTTCTATGCAATTCCTCTGTCAAGGACAGATGCAAATGATATAGTTCGAAAAATTGGGAGAAAGATATCATGAAGATTATAGACCGATCCATGCTACTATAATGCATACTTGCAAAATATTGACCCAGAGTTAAATTTCCGGATGTACAGAAATATAAAATGACGAACAGAAGCTGTGCTGCATCGATAACGGTCCCGCCATTTACCGGGACCATTTCGGACATTCAAGGGTCGACTTCTTGATCACTGGCTCCTCGTAATTCCGAATAAAAACCGGTAGGCATAAAAAGAGTACCAGCAGATGGTATTTTCTTTTCCCGATTACTCGGGCTGACGCAGTGGATCACGACGCAAAAACGAACTTGAGGGAGGTGGAAAACATTGCCTCCCCACATTAAATTATATTGGGCGAAAGTTCGACAACATGGCTTCAGCGAGAGTTCTGGCCTGAAATACATCACTACAAAGCGTCATATACCATGACATAATTTTAATTGCCTGCTCAAAAAATTACTCGATAGCCTTAGTGCAGCTAGAATACTGACTGCAGCAGGGTAAACATGCTATTCTAGATGTTTGATCTTAAGGCGAACATTTAAAGGGGCCAGAGTTCGACGTGTATTTCATTGGCAGGAGGTTGTGAAATGGAAAAAAACATTGGGATAAGTTGGCTTATTAAACATGGTTACAATTCGCGCACAAAGAGACGAGGACAAGCGAGGAAGGAACAAAGAACACAGACAGGCGCCTGCTCACAACTCTGGTATAATAAGTGAAGAAAAGAAAGATGAAGCACAATTTTTACAGGGGACAACGGCACCAGAGGGTAAACAGTTTAGTCGCAGTCAAATGATCGCAAGAAGGCAACTTCTCTTGGAGCGCAACTCTTAGGCACCCGTTTCCGGCTTGAGCGGCGTCACCGTCGGCGTAACCGCGCGGTGCATTATGGGTAAATTTTCCCGAAGAACCCCGAGGTCCTCCCGAAGGACCTCGGGAGAACCTCGGGAGGATCTCGTAGTTCTTTGGGAGGACCTCGGGAGGACCCCGGGTTCCTTCGGGAGGACCTCTTGTGAACCTCGGGAGGACCTGAGGTTCTTTCGGGAACCTCGGAAAAACCTCGGGTTCCTTCGGGAAGACCTCGGGAGGATCTCGGATTCCTTCGGGAGGACCTCGGGAGGACCTCGGGCTTCTTCGGGAGGACCACGGGAAAACCTCGGGTTTCTTCGGGAGGACCTCGAGAGGACCTTGGGTTCTTTTGGGAGGACCTCGGCAGGAGCTCGGGTACCTTCGGTGACCTCAGGAAGGGAGGGGTCACGTGACCCCCCCTCAAGGTCGCGTGACAACGTGACCCCAGTCCCGAGGTCTCAAACCCCCTCCCCGAGGTCACCTGACCCCTTTCCCCACGCGACCCCTTCCTCTCAAGGTCACGTGACCCCTCTCTTGAGGTCACGTGACCCCCTCCCGAGGTCACGTGACCCCCCTTCCCCGAGGTCACGTGACCTCACAGGTCACCTGTGGGGTCACGTGACCTCGGGGGGTCGCGTGACCCCACAGGTGACGAGATCACGCGACCTCGGGGGTCATATGACCCAGTCCCCCCTGACCCCGAGGTCACGTGACCCCACAGTTCACGTGACCCCTATGAATCACGTGCCACCAGGTCACGTGCCCCCAGGTCACGTGACCCCCCGCCCCCCAAGGTCACGTGACCACGTGACCCCGGAGGAGATTGAAGAATGAGGGAGGAGGAGAAGGAGGAGGAAGATGAGGGGTATACCCTCCCCAGTACCCTTCCCTCCTCATCCTCAAGAGCTGTGCTCTAATTCGGCTTACAGGCAGTTGTAAACGACATTCAGTTTTTTTCGCTTAAAGCTACTGACGGCTGACTAAGGCAGCGATCGGCCAGGCTCAAGATGGCGAACGCCTCGAGCACCTCGCGCGTTTTTTTTTTTTTAAAACGCCCAATGATGGATGTTTTTTTTCTAAGGATAGTCATTGAAGAGGCCGGTATTTTGTCTCTACTAAATAAGCTTAAGTTATCATCTGCCTTTGGTCACACCGGTATAAATAACAAGGTACTTAAAAATACTGCGCAAGGCATTTCTAGCATCTTGGCAGCCATTTTCTCGCAGTCATTTTCTACAGGTCTAGTTCCTCAAGAGTGGCGTATGGTAAGGTAAATCCCATCTTCAAATCTGGTGATCGATCCTCCCCACTGAACTATCGACCTATCTCACTAACCAGCACTATTTGTAAACTTCTGGAGCACATCATACATTCTCAAGTCATGCTCTATTTAGAGGAACTTAACATTATTTTTAAGTTTGAGCACGGTTTTCGCAGGGGTTACTCACGTGACACCCAACTTGCCGGTTTCATTCACGACTTACATACATCTCTTGATGCTGGTTCACAAGTTGAGGCAATTTTTCTCGACTTCTCGAAGGCTTTTGACCGCGTTCCTCATCACAGGCTTCTACTAAAACTTGCACAGCTCAACATTCATTCTAATGTTCTCTCATGGATAAAAGACTTTTCTCAAATAAACTTCAGTTCACTTCCCTTAACAACTCTAACTCCTCTTTTGCCCAAGTGACATCTGGAATTCCCCAGGGTAGCGTGCTGGGTCCATTACTTTTTCTCATATACACTAATGACCCACCCACTTGCGTTTCATCTCATGTCCGCCTTTTTGCTGACGACTGCGTCATCTACCGTAACATCTCTTCTGACACCGATCGCCAAGCTCTCCAATCAGACATGGACCAGTTAACCACGTGGTGTTCTTCATGGCTAATGACCCACAACGACCACAAAACAAAACATATGTCGTTTACCAAAAGCTCCTCTAAGACTCCAACCTCTTACCTTCTGGAAAACAATATTGTTGAACTCACTTCTACCTATAAGTACCTTTGTGTCCATTTTCAGTCTGATTTGTCCTGGCACTACCACATTGATGTCACCCTTGCTTCTGCTAGCCGTTCCCTTCGATTCATAAAGCACAATCTTAAACAAGCACCCGCTCACTTACGTAAACTTGCTTATATCACTCTAACCCGCCCCAAAATTGAATATGCTTCTGCCATATGGGATCCTGATCAAGCCTACATTATAAGTAACATCGAGTTGCTGCAAAACCGTGCTGCGCGTTTCATTTTCTCCGACTACTCTCCATTTTCCAGTGTCACCGCAGTAAAAAATCAAGCTGAGTTGCATAACCTTTCACGCTGCCGTAAACATGCCCGTCTGTCATTATTTCACAAGCGCTATCACCATGCATCGCTTCACGACGATTTTTTTTAAAACACCACCCATTATTTTTCCACGTCGTGATCAGTCATACAAAGTAGCGCGCATCACGCGCCACTCATCTAGTTACGCACGATCATTCATACTACGGACCATAATCGACTGGAACAACCTACTGGCTCACATTGCAAATGTACTAGATATGTCTAACTTTCAAAAGCTCGTGCGTAGTTATACTAATACTTAAGGTTCTTTTTTATTCCTTGTTCTCATATTGTCTTTTGTATAACTCCTGTTTTATATGTGTACTATATATTTGCTGCCCCCCCTATGTAATACCCTCATAGAGAGGGCCTTTAGAGATGTTTTGAATAAATAAATAAATAAATAAATAGACGGTGTGCACGTACAGGTCTTACAGTGCACCGAAAGGTGACCTTTTACAGCGGATGTTAAAGAAAGTTTCTGCTCTCGTAGCCGGTCATTCAGACACCGTCCCGTCTGTTCAACGTAGCATCTTCCACAGGAAAGAGGAACGCTATATAAAACGCCCGACATAAGGCCGCACATGTTTTTTGTCGCACGTGCTTTTTATATAATTTTTCCGCTTTTCACGAACCTTAGAACAGATATGTCGGACTTTTTAGGGGCTTATAGTACTACGGGCACACCTTACCTACTTGCCACTTGTTTTAGATTATGTGATATTTTGTGTAGGTATGGCATGACCACCCCCCGGTTTTTGTCAACAGGGCGCCTAGCTTTTTCACCCTATTTTACATTCTTTACCAGCGTCCCTATCACTTCAATTAAGACCTGATTCGGGAACCCTGAAGATTTCAGTCTATCGATTTGATATCATATATTAGAAGGTTCTCCGCCACTGATTTTAATAAGGAAGTGTTAATAAGGATGTTAATAAAGAAATCACTTTTTTGTGTCAGATTTCTGTGTTCCTTCCTGGTTTGTCCTCGTCTGTTTGTGCGCAAATTTTAACCATGTTCAATATTTGCCAACTCCCCCAGCTCGATTGACGACACGAGCGAGCCAGTTCTGGAAAGAATAAGAAGCCGTTTGTTTATTCAGTTATCGTAGTTGTAGGGTGTTATGGCAAGAAGGTAAAGAAGAGGGAAAGGATGAAGTGGCTACAGAGCGTGCGTCACGATAACAGAGTGTGAGCGCTGATACCAAGTTCGGCGCGTGTCTCGTGACACAGCAAATACGATACAACAACTCTACTATTGGCTAATTAACTTTATTGTGGTAGTTAACTTTTGAATTACTAGTTTGATGGCTCAGGTTTTAACTGCAGATTTGACGGCAGCTATAATAAGAAGCAACGAATTGAGAGAAATTTGAAAATCTCAGCGGTTTTTGAGGTATTGACAAATCAGTTTTCGAGTTCTAATGTAAAAACAGCGCAAACAAACACGGACGAAGGAGAAGAAACACGCAGACGGGACAAGCGCTGACTCGCAACTGAAACTTTATTACTCGAAAAAGGAAAACAAAGAAAATAAGATAAAAACATACACACCAGGAAGACCCCAAATCAGCACTCTCACTCAGACATGTACGTGTCAACCCCTTCCCTTATCAGCAACATCACATCACCGCGTGGCGAACTTTCACCTTCTCGCGCATAAATTCAAATTCTTTTTGTGAAACCGTTATTAACGCCTCACTCACACACCGATCCCCCAGAGTGACAATGTGAAAGGCCTCGAGCACTTCTCTCGCCAATCTACCTTTGTTTGGTCCTAATACTGCAGTGTCCGGGAAGGACGGTTTACACTTGCATACGTTGCAGTGGAACGAGAGTTGCCGTCCAACCGTGGCACTAAGGGAGTAGTTATGCTCTCTAAGCCGATCATTTAAACAACGTCCTGTCTGCCCGACGTAACACTTATTACACGGGAGGGGGATCTTATAAACAACCTCCTCACAGCATCTCACGAACGGTTTCGCATGTTTCTTTCTGCACTCCCGTTTTGGGTGCCCTTCCGCTCTTGCTTCAATCCTAGAGCAGGCCTGTTTAAGTCTGAGGAGGGCTGAGAACACCACCGGTATGTTATATCGGCTTCCGACCTTCTTTAGACTATGGGAGATTTTGTGGATATACGGGATCACTACAGGCCTTTTCTTTTCTACGCTGGGCTTATCCGCCTGGGATCCTTTAGTCCGCTTCAATAATGCACTTGCAACGTCAGACAGTAACGCCGGTGGAAACCCCGCTGCTCATAACCTTTGCACCTGTGCCCCAAAGCTCTCAGAAAGCGTATGAGGGCACGACTTCTTCAAGGCTGCACCCAAGCAAGAGAGTGCTATGTCCCTCTTAATCAATTTTGAATGAGCCGACCTGTAATCCAGAAGGCCCTTCTTAGATCGCGGAGAGTAGCACCAACACATGTGACCCTCGCTGGAGCGGAGGGAGAGGTCAAGGTACTGGAGAACCCTTCCTTTAGGTACCTCCACAGTAAACCTGAGCCCTCCCCCAGACTCCGCAATAACTGCACTCACCTCATCCACAGGCGTCTTAGTCACGCCCCATCCGTCACAGTTATCGTGAAACACTACAAAGTCATCGACGTATCTGACTACTGTTTGAACCTTCAAATTGTTTCGGCGTAGACGTGCACTTTTGCGGAGCACAGGTGTTGCAGTTGGTATTGATTCCGCTGGTCTGTCGCACGCTTCGTCGACACAAAAGTTTCATCATCACTCGTTACGCGAATGGCAAGCCGTATGGACATTTTATTGCGCGTGTTACCTACCCAGTCTACCCGTTCACGCCGCTTTGCGACGACAGTCTGTAGCGGCTCATGGCCAGAAAAGTGGTCCCACATCCACTTCAGTTCAGTTCGCCCACGGCAGTCGCCAAACCCCGAGGGAGAGAATTCATTCGGACAGAATGCCACTAAAAGCTTCTTTAGTGGTCAAAGTAGTCTCTCTTCTGTCAGTTTTGTTATATTGTCACGGATGCTTGCTCAAGTCCTATCCTTTTATTAATATTTACTATTCTCGAAAGGTCCAGGCCGTGCTCAGCTGTCATTGTATGCTGTGGTGGAGGTGCTGGGTACTTTACCCATAGCCCTTCACTCAGTGTGCACCTTGGCGGCTCCTCGGCCGAGTTGCCCAATAACGGGACAAGGGTGGCAAACTATCCCGCGTCTTAAACCCCCGGCGAGCCGTGAACTAAGTCCTATCCCGAGCCCAGCAGAAAGACCGCAAGAGGAGCAGGTACCACAAGGACGAACCTCGAAAATACACCACGAAGAACGTGAAATCCGAGTCGGTCGCTGGCACCAGCAGGAACCACCGGAATTCGGTCTCTTGCCAGAAAAACCGAAGCTGACTAATCCAACAATTACAAACCTGTTGCAGCGGACCGCGTCCACTCCCACTGTTGTTTGTATGACCGTCGCACCTCACACTCCGACGCCCTTTCACGCATGGTATATGAAGACGTCGAGGGCTGGATTGAACAATATGACCGTTTAGCCCGCCACAGTGGGTGGACAGACAACCAGCTCCTGCAGAACCTATACTTCTCGTGGAAGAAACTACCAGGCACCGGTTTGAGAACCACGAATTCTTCTCAACGTCATGGGCAGTTCGCAAGATCGAGCTGAAGTGCACGTTCATCAGCCAACATTGATGAGAGAGAGCCAAATTCATGATTCTGTCCAGGACACGGCCCCAACAAGAGCGTCACTGCCTTCGTGGAGGTTGTTTTGCGCCTGATCGAGCACCCACGTCAACCCTGGTGCTACAGAAGACGAGAAGCTTAGAATCCCATGCCCCTCATGTGACGGACAGCACCTTGGCAGCCTTGTCCACAACCCCATGACGACATCGAAGGGTTCATATCACCGAGGCCTCCAACATTGAATGTACACTACAGGCCCGAGCCTGTCACTATCAACAATGCCCCAGCGTCTCGGCACACGAGTCATCCAGCTGCAACTTCGACGCCAGACTGCCAGGCATCCGCAACATCATGCACATTGTTGTCCGGGAGGAGATCAGGAAGCTACTTTCTGCCATCAGTTGCCCAGCTTTTATTTGGATTGCCGAGATTGCTTCGAAACAAGTTCGACAGGCATTTCAACTGAAGACTTCTTCGAGCAAAGCGGCATCTGACGAACCGAGGGCGACTTATGCCACAAAGTCACGACCTCCACCACCGGCTACCTGTTAGTATTCAATGCCAATTCAACAAGACACCCTAACGCCGAAGCATTCCCGACATCGGAAAGAACCAGTGTACGCTCTCGCTGAACGAAGTACACCGAGGAAAACGGAGGTGCTGCGAATGGTCGACCGAAAACCACTCTGCTACCACTGCATGAGGCCGACCATGTCTACTGGAGATGCCCGTACCAATGGATTGGCCTGCAAGAGTTTATGCCGAACGACCTTCGACCACGTCTCGAGGAGCGTCCGCGGGACATTGAGGATTATCTTAGGCGGCCTTTGCCCCTGGTGCTGACATTACCCGAAGCTGCTGATCCCCATCACCCCGACGGGAGGTAAGTACGACAAAGCAGGTGAGCAGCAATGCGAGACAGTTGATTTGGCGTTGGTTGCTGTCCAAGGGCAATACCTAATAATTTGCTGGCACCAATTTTCTGTGTCCACGCAATGAAGCACACAATTTCCAACTTTGACGGAGAATGCCGCTGTGTGACTTGAAGAAATAGAATGGTTAGTTGTTCTCAAAAGTGGACACCAAGCATCATCCCACTTCACTTTGCCACACGAGACTTACTCGAGCTGCAGTGGTCGCGGGATGCAGAAATAATCGCCATTACGAAATGGAAGTGAAATGGCTTGGATAGCAAACAAACACCGTTGCCTGTTGCCAGTCATCAAGTCAACACTACAGCAAAAGGCACAGCCACGTAAGCACTACATGCCAGAGCTTGCTGCATTGAAGCAGAGAACTACCAGGAAAATTTTCAGATTAAAAGCCAGCTCCGCGGCTTCAGTGCACCAAATGTCAGTGGCCGTACATGACGTATGATTAGAAGACGGCCTCTATCGGTCAAAGTTGCCACTCGACCAAACTGAACACCGACGTGCCAGGAGCGTCATCCGACAGCAAGGAGCACAGTTACTAGGACTGAACGCCTGACACGAGACTGTCGCAGAAAGAACTCGTTATGGAACCATTTTAAAAGAATCAATAATTATGTAACTAAGTGGAAATAAACATATTTGATACACTAACCTGATAAGTATATTTTTGCTCCGTTTACGCCTTCAGAACCTCTACACAAAGAGTTATGTTCACCGCACATGCTGGACCTTTTGGGGACACCCAGATCTCTGACCCCTCAGTATTAATTGATGGGACGTACCAGACTGGCAGACTGGTTGCATTAAGCTGCACTCATTCCACTTCTCCTGAACATGTGGTGCATCCGGAAACCAACTCCAGTGATGTGAAAATGTTGTTTATTAATTTATTTTTTCCAAGGGCCTCTCTAGGCATTGCAGAGAGGATACTTAAAGCTACACACATGATAACATCAAAGCACACGGACATTAATGAGCACAAACCGGGCCCAGCTACAGAAAATAAATATTACACTCGTAAGAAATAATTATTGCTGCAACTTTCTGAGTGCAAAAACAAACACAATTCTGAGCATCTAGTTTAATAGTATGGATGCATTGTTATATAGCAGGACACTTCCTATACATATGACACAATAGACCCTTGGCAAAACCCCATCAAGCAACATATCTGTGACCAATTTTTTTCGGCGTAAAGCACACAAATAGGCCCCAGTTCACGTCGAAGACTAATGCAGTATTCGAGTCGAATGGGCGCTGAGCCAAGTTCACAGTGACGGCTGACATAACATTCTTGACGAACAAATGCCCAAAGTATGAAGGCCTTGGGTAATTAAAGTAGTATTTACTGTAATCCGTTTGATCACAATTTGGCAAACAGCGGAGGCTACAGTCGGTCAGTCAGTATGTACGTTGGAGAGAGGCACGTAACAACATATCATCACAGTGCTCATCTGCACAGATTTGTCACACATCTTCACTCCGTCTCTCCGATTCGGTTGAGGGGGCTGTGGCGGTTGTCCTTTTCTAAGTTATGGTGAAACAAATTATAGGCGGCCCACACTCCTGAAAAAGGTCTATTGAAAAAATTGAAAGGGATGTCAGTCAACATTTTTCAACTTTCTCATGAGCTTCCTCGCTAAAAGTTGCCGTGATTATGCATTTGCCTAGGGCTGAAAACAAATTTCCTTGGGCCCTACGTCCGTCGCATACATTTCGCGTCAATTCTCACACATTCCAAGGTTCAAACAAAGCTTAGAGAATGCGAAAATTTCATGCTAAAAGCACTCAAAGTTCTATCGATCTTCGAGCACATCCGGGAATCCGAGTACCGGTACAGCGGTACGGCTGATGCTGTCTCACAGGTGGGGATAGCCAGATGATCCAGAGTGATCTTGCGCAAAAAAGGTATAAATTCTCATTCCTTCACATTTTCACATCATACCTGCGTCAGCGAGCACGAAGCCCGAAGTCGTCGGAAAGCAGCTGCACATCGCGGCTACCGCCCACCGAACAAACTCGCATCCGCCACCTCTGGGCGCTGCCATCTTACCGGTGACGTCACTGCTCTTGGGAGGTCACGTGACGAGTGGTCACATTTGCGTACAACATGGCGGCAACCGGGGGGGCGGGGTGCCACTTCCGAACTTCCAGTTTATCACTCTAAGTCCCTCTTCCTCGTTGGTTCGATGTTGCGGTGCGTGTGTGTGTTGGCGTATGAGCTGTTGTACGTGATGTACGTAGTTCAGCAGTATGAGTCGGTGAATGAACATTTTTTAGTGCATTTAGCGGTTACTACCACACTTCATAGGTGGCGCAAGTTGCCGCCTGTTTCAGTAAGCTAAGTGTTGTGCAGTCCTGTAGCTATTGATTACAAACAGCTGATATGCGGTCCACTGGGCTCCCTACATGCCTCTCAGCTTGACAACAATTGTAATAATTGCGCCTCTCAGCCACCTAAATGATTCTTCTGTGTCGAAGAGCTCCGAAGCGCAGGCAGCAATGGATAACCACGTCGGTTGAGTTAGGCACAAACAAGAAGAGGTAGGGTAAAAAGAAGAAAGATAACGGGGCGTTGGTGCGAGTTGACCGCCTCCCGTCGGTGTCGACGAAGGTGCCCAGCGATTCATCGTCGCATACGACAAGCATACTTTTTTTTCAATAAAGTCAGCATGCCCATTCCTCGCGTTAGGATTTCGTTTTTCTAGCGTTCTCCGCCGGTGGTAAAAATACAGTCAATCTAGCGAGATGCCGTCGGGTACAATCGTGGCGGTTCCGGCAAACACGCTGCCGCCCTTCCGGCTAATAGGTACGGTACCGGTGTCTAAGGACGGGTGTTTAGCGTGTCTGATGGCCCTTGGAAGACGTCGAATAGGCGTATGCGCCCTATTCTCTCACTCGGCCGAAAAGCCGTGCTGTTCGTTAGGCCTTACCGGGAAATCCGAGCCTCGCTAACTGGCCGCCATGTTGCTTTTGGGGGTAGTCAAATTTGACTACCTGCTTTTTGACTACTTGTGGAGTCGTCATATTTACCCTAGGGGTCGTTATATTTGGGACAAGCTTTTACCACCCCAAAGGTTGTTGCATGTTACTTCCTTTTTTCTTAGAGTGCGGTGCGCGTGTCGGGACCACGATTTCATAGTTCCGTGTGTTTGATCGTAATATGCGTTGAATCTTGTGTTCTGATTTTGCGGATGGTGAACCCGTAAGGGTAGTGCCGAAATGCAGTCGGCGAGCTTGAGAGCGTATCCAGCAAACGCCTATGACTTTTCCTGATACTTTAGCTGGGCATGCATGCACACTCGAAGCTCACGAAGGTCGCACGAGTAGTGGGTAACTACTCGGGCCGTTTCTAGCCTTCCAGCGACTATGATACAAAGTTTCACCAAGGGAATGAACCCAGAGTCGATACGTGCGTTAAAGCAACCGAAGAATAGTCTTTGTTCTTGGCTTGCTCCTGTTTGCTGATTATGCATTAAGACGCCTTTAATTGTCATTTTACACTTGTTGTATGAGAAGCTTTTGTAGAAAGTTTTTGTACATGAACGATAACCTATATCAATACGTTGCAAGCCCAAGGGTGCCAGCGGAATATCAGATTTTGTTATCTGAGTCTTAAAACAACCAACTTAAAAGCGTCTTACTCCCATAATCGAAAAGAGGAAATGGCTACGTCCCAGGAATCTCCAATGTAGTGAGTTCATGCTTATGCAGGATATATATTTTTTAATCTTAACAGAACTTTACACAATTGATTAAAAGGAGGGAGTAGACACGTGTATGTCGCCTGCACTGTACATCCGTATATCTCGGCGGACCCTACATGGGAGAATAACCGTTGCAATATTTTGATTACTTAGCCGAATATGGTAATTAGCTTTTTAATGAACAGTTTATTGGGCCATGTTTCAGTTGTAGCTTTAAAGGGAGCCAATATTAGAGGCCAACCCAATTTAGAGAGTTCGCGAACAAACAACGAGCTTTGAGATATTCATGGCTAAACTTTTGCCATTCTTCGCTTAATTAAAAACCGCGCGCTGAAAGTTGGAATGAGGTTGTGCTGATATTGATGCGTAGAAGAATGACACAGTTGTTTCTGTACCCTCGTCACTAACTCGACAGCGTGTCTTCGGTAGACTCGCCGGCGCCACACATCAAGACGACTAAGTCACTCTTCTACGTATTATTTTCATAACACGGTTTCTGAATCAAGAGAAGAAAGGCAAATTTTACGATAAATTTCGAAATTGTGCTTGCCTTTAATAATGACTCCTTTTAAAACTGCAATTTCACCAAGGCCAATTAAGCCGTTAATAAACAAGTTAACTAGCATATTTTGGTTAAATATTAAACATTGCAATGGTTATTAACCCATTTATTGTCCACCAACGGCATCCACATATGTGCCACATCTTTTTTTTTTGTGTAAGATATGTAAAGCTCTGTAAAAAATAGCACAGGGGGTGTATCTGTGTGAACCAGATACACCCCCCTGTGGGACCATGGGTATTTCCCTTCGGATAACCGCCTCAGGCGAGACTTACCTGGTTGTCAGAAAGCAGCTGTCGCTTAAATGTATTGTTATGAGCGTGTGGGTTTCAGATGGTTTACCGTCAAAAGGATAATGCGCTGCACATTGTAACCATGTATGCGCTGCACATTGTAACAATCATTTCAATGCCGTGCTGTAAACTATTACTACTTTTTCCTTGCCTGATCTACGTGTGCTCATGCTTCTGCTCAAAATGACGTGATATTGTTGCTTGTTTTTTTAGTCTTATAAAGCATTAGTTGTTCAGCCCACGTTGTCTCAGTTTTTGGACTTAAGTTTAATGTTAAAACAGGTGATAAAAATTATCACGGCTTATAAGTCCTTTCTTACAAGTGAACGTCGGGTGGTCCTCGGATGGTCGTGGCAGCCATGAAGAAATTAAACTTGGATTGAGCGCGTTGGTAATAAATTCAAAAATATACGAAAGAGTCAGACGAAGAGGACGGACAGAACAATCATCTTTCGTTACTTTCAACACATTGAAGTCTTTATTGCCAGGCCGACAAGCAACGAGCAACCGAAGATTTGCGGAAAGGGTTAATGGGAAAGATTAGACCAGCGAGAGAGAGGGGGTAGAGAAGAAAGGGGGAAGAGCAAAGGAAAGCGCGAAGGGGTCGGGAAAGGAAGTAAGGGAGGTTGGGGGGGCTTGGCGTGGACAGGCATCTCGTCCCGAAAACAATCCGAGTCAACGCCCCGCCAGTCTGGACCGTCCAGGTCGCCAACTAATGTTTTTCCTGTCCCTCCCCTTCGTCGGACTCTCGTATATTTTTAAGAAATTAAAGATTATCACCCCTTTGCGACCGTCGCTTGTGTGGTTCGTCGCATAAATGAACACAAGAACGAGTGACAAGGGAAGCGAGCTGATTAAGGTCAAGAAGAATAATATACCTGGGGTATTAATACCTGGGGTATTAAGAACATACTAAAACAATCTCGGTCTTTAGTATGCGCCGTTTCGTTCCATTTTAAAATAAGATAGCACAAAAAAAAAAAAAAAAACTGCGTCCCAGTTTTAGATATTCCTTTCAAATATATAATGTTCGGCCTTTGCGACTAAGGAAATGGGTAATTCATTTAAAATGCTCACCATCCGACAAACCGAAAGTCGCAGCCAATTCTACGCTGAAACAACTTACAATCCGCTTCTTTAAAGTCGCAATTATTTTTTTTTACGTAAAGGAAGGGTGATGTAGTTTGTTCCGCTATCAATACATTGAAGCATCATGTTGCTAACGGTCGTGCCGCAGCGTAATTGATGCCGCGGTACGACCGCTGGCAGGTCGTAGCTGTACCAGAAATCCTATGTGCACTCCAAAGCAGCACCAAAGATTCATATTTTCGCGCGTGCAGTCGCGCATCCGCACACCTTCTGGATAACGCGCCGGTGTCGACACCTGTCGCGATCAATACCACGCGCTTCAGGCGAGCCCCTCCGGTCTCAACACTACCCAAGTATCTTAGTACACTGCACTCCTGGTAAAGCCCCTTCAAGTTTCAAAAGTAGCGCAGGGTGCGTGGACGCACGGGGCACGTGCAACATGCAGTCCTTGGGAAGATCATGGCGGTGCAGTGCAGCGGCGAGTTAGATTTCAGACGTCATGTTTTCTTCTAAAGTTGCGCGCCAAACGTGTCGCGAGCATTTCCACAACAAAGAATGGCGACACTTTTCCGAAGATAGAAGGGCTTGGGCTCTGCACTGCTCACCTTGTTGTTCGCTGGCAACACTTTTAGGTATTTGTGCTTGGAACCATAGCAAAGAAAATTTAAGCGTTGCTCCCATGCTATACATTAATTACCTTACATTAAGGAGATGGTAAAGACATTATAACATTGAATGTTCCCATTTACTGAGATTTCGTTCTACTGTCTAGCCGTATATAAAATGTATGGAGTAAATATTGAGGACTTTTATAAACTTATTACATATTTTCGAGACGTTCAAAGAGGTCGCTTGTTGAATTGCACGTTACAATCTTCCTTTTTTGTGTAAATCACCAGATTTTAAATATTACAAAGAGCTCAGTTCGCGATTTTTGAAAATATCCGTGTATTATACACACATGACGCAAAAACTTCCGAAAATTTGCAAATCTTCGTTGAAGAGAGAGGGTTTGACATTTCATAACAAATACTTTGAAACATTCTAAATGTTACATAAACATGTTTACGTTTTATTCCTAAAGTTCCTTGAAAAGTTTCTTTTTCTTTTTGTTAGTAGCTGAAAGGTCGAGCATGCGGATGGAGTCATTAACGCGTAGCAACTTTACTTTCAAGAGTGTTGAAAAACCCAAGCGCTTAACGTTGTGTGAAAGGAAAGAGAAGGTCAAAGCTACAATGCCCAAGTGGCAGAGTATCAGACAATCTCCCACTCCCGTTTCAATATTCATATCTTAAAAACAGAATTTTTCGCTTGCAGTTTCTTATATTTCAGGAGGTCCCCGAAACTTACAATTATTTCCTGTCAAAATTAAAAATTAGGCTGATGTACTCTGCCGAATTTCAGATAAATCAGCCACCTGTTTGTTGTTTTTTTTTGCGTAAAATAGTCAAGCCATAAGATTATTTTCAGTTTTGAAGAAAGTTTTTTTTTGCACAGTAAAAGTAAGAGTAAAAAATTAAAATCAGCTGCATTTTAGCATTTCAAAAATCTTTCCAGAAGGTGACCTTTACTGAAGCGATTTCATCGAAGACGTCGCCTTTCCAAGCAATACATTTTTTTATTGATAAAAACCCTGCATCAGTGTGAGGTATATTATCAGGGTTTGGGTTTTGCGAAACAGTAGGAAAACTATGTATAGATATATATATACAACGGGAATGGTGGCGGGAGACCGAAAGCGAGGGTATATAACTGGCAATAGAAAAACCTGGGGGAAAACATCAACAACGGACGATTTATTCTTCGACGTTTCGGCCGGAGTCCGGCCTTCGTCAGGAAGGATCTCTGACTTATTACATTTTCCCGGTCGTTCTCAAGCTACTCTGCCTCACCTATATATATATATATATATATATATATATTGCGAGGGTGAAAATATAGGTGTACTAAATGCGAGGATGTATAAATACAATGCTGTGCGACCGTTGTCAATGTCCTTCAGGGAACAGACTGCGCGCGCACAATGCGCCTGCGTGAGGCTTCTTCTTTGTCCTCCATTTCTTTCCCAACAATATCCCCTCGCCGTCGAAAGGGCCCGCCATCCGGTACTTGTGGTAGAGTTAGTTTTCTTGGTAGTTGTATGATTTCATACGGGCGATATGAACAATGTCACTTGATTTGTAGCGGCGATCTCGAGAAGACGAAAGTGGGGTTACCTCATAGTTGGCTGGCGAGAGCTGCAGAACACGGTATGGGCCTAGGAAGCGCTTCATAAGTTTCTCACAGAGACCGGGGGCGCCTGAAGAGGTCCACAAAAGAACCTCGTCTCCAACGTTGTAATGAGCCGGGCGTTAAAGGTCAGCGTGACGTAATTGTTGTTGCTGCTGAGACTGGAAGAGGACGGGCGTCCTCCGCCCGGCATATTACGTCTGCTGTATAATTCTCAACCGTGTTATTTTGAATAGAAGGTAGGATTGTGTCAAGTGAGGCGAGTGGCTCACGGGCATAATAAATGTAGTAAGGAGTGTAACCGGTAGTAGTCTATAACGGCGGAACCAGGATTTGAACACAGGGCCTCCCAACACCCGACCGGACATTGGAAGGCCCAGAGTTCAAATCCTGGCTCCGCCGTTATTTGACTTTCGGCGGGTTCCTGAAAACTTCGATTTTTTTATTCATTTAATTAAATACGGTTCATTCATCTGCACATATTCGTTTATATCCTCCTCGGACACCAAGTGCGATGGTGGGAAGTGCCCGTGTTGTATATTCAATAACGTGGCTCTTGATTCTCCCAGATGGTGATGAAACCGCGTCTCTAAAGCTCATAAACAAATACTACATGCCCACGGGACGAGACAGCACAGTCAGAGGATTTCTGGAGCCCAAACAAGCACGTACCACGTAACACCAAGTGTCGTACCGCGTTCCACGCGGCGGCGTGTGTTTCCAGAACATTTCCGTTTGGATACATTACGTTTCTTGTGCAGTAATAAGACAGATAGGAAACGCCAGAAAGTCAAGGTGGAGTGGTGTAGAGATTAGCATACCCGACCGTACATTGGGAGGCCCAGAGTTCAAAACCTGGCTCCGCCGTTATATTGGCTTTCGGCGGGTTCCTGAAATATTTAATTCTTTGATTTATCGGATTAAGTACGGTTCATTCATCTACATATGTTCGCTTGTATCCTCCTCGGAGGCCATGTACGATGCGGGAAGTGCCCGTGTAGTATATATATATATATATATATATAAATAAATAAAGTAGAAGCCACCGAGGGTCAAACAAACTTGGAAGGTTTAATTCAAAATGTATAAGTTTATATATATATATTCTGCATGGGCACTTCTCATCATCTTTCGGGATGAGCAAAAAAAAATAAACACGAATAAATAATGAAAACAAAAGTACATAAGAGACAAGTGTATACAAAAGTATTTATAAAACTTCACTGGTTTTACAAATACCCAGCAGCAGAACTGGATAATAAGAGCCATTCTCAAAAGCAGCTGGATAAATGCAAGCGCCTTCTATCAGACACAACCCGAAGAAAAATTTAAAATCTATTTCGAAAACTTGTCAAAAAATGAGATTTAGGCAGCCCATTCCGCTTTTCAATGTTTTCCAGAAAAAAATAGAAAAAAGCAAACATATCACCGGGACAAAAGCAAAATTGAATTTAGTACTGGTGGTCCGCTTTCTCTAATATATAAAACAATTTCCGTAAAAAAAACAACCTTCATTTATCATTATTTATTGTCATAAATGTTATCTACGATGTTATAACTAAAAATTTTACTTCATTCACTAAGCGAGTCTCAATGCAGACACTCCTTCATAGTGGTGATGCTTGCTGCAAACTAATGTTTACTTAATAGTTAATACAAATGTAGCATGTGCATCTATAATTTCGTCAAGTTTCGAAAATTAATTGTTTTTGATGGAGGCTCAGAGTTTTTAACATATTCATTGCTTGGGCGCATAAGTTTAGTACAGAAAGTTGCTTTAATTTTGATTGAAGCATGTTAAAAGAGTTGTCGTATAAAATTAGACACGTCTATTTTCTTCATAGCTATCATTTCTACGTGATCTTTGTACGTTAAATCTCTAGTTAGCATTATATTGAAATATTTACAGTGGATATAATCTTAATGATTTCATTATTAAGCAAGCGCACACGAGTAATATTATTCGTTGTTTAAGTAAATTTCATGCAGCTAAAATTGTTATAATTTAAGATTACCCCCGAATTCTCACACCAATCAAGTTTTTTGTCGAAATAACTCTGTACGATAATATATTGTTGGAATTATGAACTAATCTATAAACAATGCACTCATCGACAAATAAGTGATTACTTGATTGTACCGAATGTATCGTAGCATTTATATGTGCCAGAAAAAGCAGAGAACCCATAACAGAACCCAGGGAACGCAGAATGTAGCCCTGACAGTTTCAGACATTTCTTTATTAAGTACGACATATTACATCCATCTGCTTAGAAAGTCCCCCCACAAACCCTGCAGATTGTTATCCAACAAAGTAAGCCAAGTTTATGAAATAGCAATTCATGGTTTATATATATCCAATGCTTTCCTGGAATCTAAAATACTTGATTCAACATTCTTAAAAGTCTAATAAAGCCTGAAATGTTGCTTCTAGTTACGATTGCTTAAGTTTTTTTTTTTTCAGAAATTACACAGTCGTTCCGGGAGTAGACTACATATTTCATCAGTTTGGAAGAAACTGAATTGGGGGAGGAGGAGGGGAAGGGAGGCAACTGGTGAGAGTTGGGCTTCACTGTATGACGGCGAGGAAAGAGATTGGTAGGAGGAAGAAGGAAGGGAGGAGCGAGGAATAGAGAAACTGAATTGGTGTCTAGTGACAAAGGAAAGGAAGGAGAGGGGCTGGGAAGGTTGAAAGGGTAGGGATGGCACCGTTGGAAAACGGGGTAGAGATGGGAAGAGAGGAGAGAAAAGGGGAGATAGAGAACAGAAAGGGAGAAAAAAAGGAAATGGAGGGACGGGAACAGGCACGTAGCCACGAATTTGTTTAGGGGGCGGGGCCGCCCATGACAAAATGCTGTTTGATGGGAAGGGGGGAGAGGAGGCCCCAGACAAAATGGAAGATTTCGGAGGGGGCCCGGGCCCCATGGGCCTCCCCCCTGGCCACGTGCCTGGATAAGAAAAAGGAGGATG
Source organism: Ixodes scapularis (assembly GCF_016920785.2). NCBI lineage: Eukaryota > Metazoa > Arthropoda > Arachnida > Ixodida > Ixodidae > Ixodes > Ixodes scapularis. Next base: position 1,492,169 of record NW_024609981.1, on the reverse strand, counting down.
GGGATTGAGAGCTGATGTCACGTGAAGTATATTTCCCCACTAAATTTAACGGAGAAACTGACTTATCGCAAAAGTAACGGAATATCATATCACTTGATGTCAATTTTATCTGCTCAATCTAGCGGGGAAACTGTAGTGGGGTTTAAGTTACGTGACGCCGAATTTCTCACTAAATTCAGCAGGAAACGCTGAAATGGTCTTTAAGTGACAAGACTCAACGTGCCCGCAAAATTTGGCGTGGAAACTCAATTTGGGAACAGGGCCCTGGACATAAATTTCTCCACTTTGTCTATATATCAGACGACATTAGGTCAGATGATGTCAATTTCCCTGCAAAACTTAGTGAAAATTAATGGTTGTGTGGCGCTAAAAAAATTTTAGTGTTGTTGGTTGAGTTAAAAGCATTTCATACTTTAAAACAAACAGTCCACATCGTTACCAGTATCACTGGATTCAGCAAGAAAGGGAAAAACGTCGACCACAACCGTAGTACTCCAGAATGCTCCGGAATTCTCCAGAGCAAAATCTGTGCGTATCTCGTGTAATAATTCTCTAGGAGTTCAGGTGGTGAGCAATGAAGGTACTATAAATAGCATGTCCGATGAGTTAGCATCTTATACATATTAGACAAAGGGGCGTATATTTTACACATTTTCTACCTCCCGAATTCTGTATTGGCACCACATTTGCCATTTTCCCTTTCTGTTAAAACCCTTGATCTCTTAACGATTTGTTCAGAGCACGCGTATATTAGTTCGCCGTCTTTACTGAAGAATAATTCGCTATGACCGGAGAACTGATATCTGGCCCAGTTAATTCATAAACTTCCCATTCTAGTCATAACAAAGCGATTCAATTATGAGTTATTTGTTGCGAACGACGTAATAATTTTTATCACTAGTCGTACGCATGGGTGACAGCCTATGAAACAAGGTTTTGGAAATAATGATGGAAAGTAACAATTGAGAGACGTAGTCTTCTCACCCGAACAAAGTTGGCGATTTATTAAGAGGGGGAACCGGCAAATATTCTTGTTTGTTTCATTAAAAAATGATCAAGATGTGTACGCTTGATAGTTGCTTCTAGAATGAAGCGATAGTACAACTAATCAGGGTGATAAAACTCGCGCACTTGCAGAGCCTTCCAAACTAGCAAGCTCCTCTCCCCCAGGGCTTATAAGTGGTCGAGCGCCAACTCGCCTACACCTCTGGACGCATGACTTCTCCATCAATCATTCAGCATCCAGCACCTCAATCCTCTTCTCTCACCGATCAACGAATCAGTGCCGAGCCTCGCGGCCATGCTTTTATCTGGGATTCATGTAACCAAAGAAAGTTTCAAGTTATTATTTTAGTTTAACATATAGGAGCGTCCAGCCATGACTTCGTACTTAGTACAATTGCAGGTTGAACTCTTAGCAGTAGGCCTTTGAATTAATCCACCTTATTTTTGATACTACGGCAGTTGATAACATGACTTATCCAACGACCGAACTTATCCTAGTAATTTTTGTTTTATTTGTACTTTCTTAACCAGGAGTACCGGCATTGCCAGAACAAGTTCCACAATGTACGGAATCGGTTTTTGGGCATAGCTTAATTTTGCTTAGGTGCCACCATTGACGCCGATGAAATCTCAGAAATTTTCCGGAGTGTATTTAGTGAACTTATAAAACGGTTTTAGTTTCATGATAAAAAATGAAGCATATATTGTTAACACCTTGTCAAACAGTTTGCAACCTAAATTGATAGTTTTGTGCTTTTGGAAGTTCTACTAGCTTCTTACCAAATTAATTGTCCTCGAAAATTTATTTCTACATCGGAAGCATCATTTTTAGGCTTGTAACTGAAAGATATCACAGACGCCTTGTGCATAGAAAAGAACAAACGTGACTACAATGAATCTTATATTACTACGATTATATGCACCAAAGCCGTCTGCCCTATCAATTGTTTCGGGGTCTAGTTTTATCACCATGTTATCGTCTCGAAGTTTGGCGACAAGATACCCTTGACCGCGTATTCCTCCTATTTGTATTTTTTAGACCGAAGAGAACAAGCTTTCATCAATGTCTACGTCTTTCTGCCTTGCAGTGCATTTTTCGGACGAGTTCTCCCTACGTAGTTTCCAGTTAAATAAGGTTTATTGTGCGATTTGTACCTGTCTCGAATTTTTTTTAAATATGCATACTCTCTATAAATATTGAAATTGCCCTAATATATAAAAAAGCAAAAAACAAGCTTTATTTTAAGCAGACTAGCATCTTTTGAATAAAAAAAATCCCCGTTACCTCGCACTTCGCAATTCATATTGAACCGTTCGCACATGCAGATCGGACTATAGGCAGCAAATGCTTGGACATTCAGTTTCTTTATTTTTATATTACCTCAAAATCAGTAACAAAGGTCTATGTAATATTTTTGAAAAAAATTTGCCTTGCATTGTTTTGCGCAACAATTTTAACGTACACAATTGAGCCTTGTTGCCGTCTTGCTAGTTCTGTTTTATGTTATTTATTGGTGTGCACACCATTTTTGTGGCCAATAATTGTGCGAACTGTTAGCTCACCAACTGCCTGTGTCGGAGAACTTGTGAATCTTTATTTTCAAATTTTTCCTCATTCCCCATAATTAGTACAAATGAAAAAGTATTTCTGTGTTATTTTAAACCAGCGTAGAGTTTAGCGCGTCTTACTAATGTGCCATTGCTTCGTTATAAATCAAGCAGCCTCTTTTTTTTTCTATGCAAGCTACGGCCAACACTTTCTCAATTGTATAAATTTTATGATATCTTATGATTGAACTTTAGTTACAAGGCGATAGATCCCCAACGCAGTCGCCATTTCGAGGGCATGCCCAAATGTCATCAAAGACGTAAAGTTCAAATATTAGAAGAAGCAGAGTTGTTGACCAAACAAATCCCTTATATCCAAGCCTGATCCACGTCATGTATTCACTTTTTTTCAAAACACCAAAATGTCAATATTTATTGCGCAAATCAGCAAGGAATACATATAAAACTTGGAGTTAAGGCAGCTTACATCACCACGCGGAGAAAATGTTGTGGTATGTTATTTTAAGTGTCGTGTCTACTTTAATCCAAGAAGCCACTTTAAATGGTATGTAATATTTGTGTGTCCAAACACTCTATTTGCAAGTGGGTGTTCATCTGATGTTATACGTATTAGCGTGTATTCGCTTATGAATTTCTCAGACTATCTGGTATTCGCTGATGAAATCTTCAGATTTGTTTGTTTCGAAATCAATTTGTCAGGACGAGACAAAACGGATTTTTAGAATGGCTGCATTTTAATGAGGATTTATGCTTCATACAAGCTGTTTCACGAGCTTATAACCACACAGGTAGCACTGTTGGCAGATGCCAAGGTAGATCCGGACGCAAACTTATTTTGCAAGAGTCCGGGTATCGTGGCCCTATTTTGTGAGACAAACGCCTATGTTCGGCTCCATTGCGGGTAGTTGGGCTCTCATCTATTATATGTGGGTTAGAATCATGAAATAATTGTCAGCTATTCTTCATTTCTGGATGTTAGGTTTTCAAAGGGCAACTTTGGCCCTTACCTGTCAGATATGTTCCACATGTTTCTTTCCCTCTACTTGTTTGGGTGTCATCTGGCGTTTTGGTCTACAAACTTAAAACAGACCATTATTTGGCGACCTAGCAAAAATCCTCCAAACCGCGGAAAAAGTACTCTGACATTAACTAATGCCTCGGAGAAAAACAGTTGTTGACCCGAGATAGCCCTCTATGATTGCAAATATTGTGCTTAGTTATACGTTCCTGTGGCGTGCAAACTACGGCAGACTTTTGTCAAGTTGGATGCTGTATCATATTATGTGCCGCTGAGGCCCCAGTTGAGGACTTTCACTAAGTGCAAACTATCCAGGGGAAGATGTATTAAGCGAGATTGGCCCTGGAGGATTTTACCCAAGCGTTCGAATTTTTCTCCGGAAAATACAGTGATACCACACTTGTAGTGTTCACCGGCGCTCCCTGAAAGATTGTTTCGACTCAATGCACATAATACAACTTAAATATACCAATGTAGCAGGCAAGAGAGATACTCAACTTGGGCAAAAGTGTTGCAAGCGTAACGGCCTAGTTTGAGGCTAGTTAGATTTACTCCATGGCGCTTGTCAATGCCAAAGTTTGTTGCCTAACTATAGCCCTTGTTCAGCGATCCTAGGGCACGCCGAAGTTCGGCTTTTTTCTGATCCGCCACAGGAGTGCCAAAGTAGTTGCCGTACTTAAGCCGTAAATGTCAAAGTAAATCCTAATTTGGCAATTCGGGCAGGGCCAAGTGTAGCTTTCGTTTGGCTAGCAATAGCAGTGCCAAATATGTGCCAACAAAAAAGCAGAGACCCGCGGAGGTTTCGCATTTCTCTGCTGTGCTCAAAAGTGTTCTTTCCCGTTCTCCAGAACAAACTTAGATGAAATAAGCGTACGGAACACGATGGTCAGTTGTCATCATCTCCGTTCCCAAGCTGCACGGCGGCACTTCGTAGTGTCGAGCCAGTTCGAGACAAAAATTGCTTCCGATATTTCCAGAATGTTCAATTTTGAACCACCGCTCGTTATCCGGCAGGTTTTGACGTGCCGTCGTTTCGCCAGCGGCCAAGTATTAGCGCATTATAGGGCGATACTCTACGATGCGTCCGCTCCGTATCGGCCGGACGTCGTGCATCTCTGATTCATACAGGGTGATTCTTTTTCTGTGCTTTTTTTTTTTAACTGCACAAAATTCAAAAAGAAAGAGAACGTAAGATAGAGTAATTTGAGCCTGGTGCAATGTTAATGGCCACGGTGGCCTCTAGAAAACAGGTGAAATTAGGTAATTAGAGGATTACCTACGCTGTTTTAATTTTTTTTAAGCTTTCACTTTTTTAGAATAGGAGCTTGACCTCAATATGGTGTAGCCCTGCCATTAAACTTTGATTAAAAAGTTTGTAGTAGCTGCTACGGAGTCAAGAAAAGTCACTTTGGTTCACGGCGTCAAACCGAAACTAAACGACAAAGAGCGCCAAATAAAGTTATTGCTCCGTCCTTCTGGCCTTTGTGGATCGTCGTTATCGCAGCCAGCTTCGCCTAAGCAAGTGGAGCCGGCCTCGATAATGACGAATCGCATGTCCGGAAGGGCGGAGCGATAACTTAACCGGCGCTTTTGCCTGTTTAGTTTCGGTTTAACGACATTTACCAAAGTGACATTCCTCGACCCCGTAGCGCTAACAGGAATTTTTTTATCTAAATTTGACTACACGGTTAGACCACATTATGGTCGATCTTCAATCCTCTAAATACATTATGCCATCTTAAGTAAAAAATTAAAAAGTTAGTTAAAAACATTTTAGTTAATTAGCAAACTAATTACCTAAATTAATTTTTTTAGGATGCCATGGCCATTAACACTTTTCCAGGGCTCAAATTACTCTATCTCACGTTCTATTTTTTTTTTTAAATTTGGCGCAGCTTAAGAAAAAACACCCTGTATAGGCCGTTGCATTTGAATTGTTGTAAATTGTTTCCGATCGCTCCTAGGATTTCGTTAATACTCTACCATTACACGCCGCTTATTCTCGACACAGTTACAAAATATATAAATCTCTGTAATATATATATATATATATATAAATTGACACTGTTTTCAGCACCACTACTGTCAGAATAATGCTTCCAGTGTACTTCCTAATAAAAGAGCGACACCATGCAATCCGTTATAGAGGCATAATCCGACTTGGTTAGCGCAGAGCAACACAAACACGAAGACGAGAAAGAGGGTAGTCGCCCACATTTATGGTGCATTCACACGAGAGATCTAATCCCCGGAGAAAACCGAGTACGTCATAGAGCTGAGAGAAGGAAACGGCGCGAGGAGGAGGAGGCAGTGGAGAAAATCCAAGCGAGTATTCGCACGACGGAGTCGCGTGTTGGCCTGTTGGCGACTTTTGCGGGCTCATCCAACAAAAAGGCAGGCGAAAAATAATAAAGAAAAGGCACCCCACACTTTAAAGGTATACTTCAACGGATTTTAGGCACTCAATTTTTCGTCTATATGTGTTCAATGAAGCAGTATCACATCGAAGGTACCAATGTCTTGTTTAAAAAAGTCTCCAAAATTAATTTTAAAACGAATTAAACGATTAGCACCTTCTCCGAGCGCTTGCCAGAGTGGGCCGTTTATAACAAAAAATACAGCCACCAGGCTCCAAATCCAAACGTGTTATTGTCATTTCCGGATATTGTGGATATTATTACCTATTTCTGAACACGACGGGAATATTTCAAATTTCGTTGAAGTATCGCTTTAAAGATATTTATCATTATCCCTCCTCAAAAGCAGGGGGACAAAAGAGGGGGCCCGACCGCTCCGACGGATACCGACGGAACGGCGGATATCCTGCAGACCTGTCACAGATTCTCCTCGGGTCCCCGCGAGCACGCCGCGAGCTCGGGGGATCAGCGAACATCCGTGACGCGGAGCACGTGACCTCAAAACTCGATAACGTTTATTCTTCTCCTCGGGAAGAAACTCCGTCGTGCGAATACACCAGTAACGAAAGTCTCGCTTTCGCCGAAGAGCAGTTCCTTACCGAAGCGCGTCCAACAACCACATCACAGCAATTCCATAAACTCCGATGAAGACAACGTCCATTATCAAAAACTTGGCATGAACGTATTCGTGCCATTTACAACGAAAAATCACGACTGCGACTCCAACACACGAAAGCTCCAGAACAATGAAGAGCGCATATCGGAAACCGGACCTACGTGGACCCCCTGCCCATCTCCAGAACTTGGCAAACGAAAAAGACCATGGCCCCCGAGATCCCATGAGTGCGTCAGAGAGAGTCGGATGACAAAAGTTTTGAACAAATTTGCGCGACTCGTTTTATGGAGACAGGTTATAAAATAGGGTGCCTACACGTTTCCGCCGCTCCGCTGTTTAGCTTGGCGATAACGTTTGTGATACATGTGGCCGACAAACCAGTGTTGCCTACCTCGTTAAAATGCCAACCTCCGCTGTTTCCGTCGACAATTTTGTCACACTCGCCGGTCGTGCGGTCGCACTACGCCGCTAATCCTCGTTAGGGCAACGGAGCGCTCACCGCTCTCTTTCCGACGGCGAGGTCTCGGCGTTCAATGCCGGTCTGTTGCCTTCCATTATGTCGCGGGAACTCGCGTTTCGTTAAACGCGACGCACACGTCCTGCTCACAACATCAAAATATGAAACATCCGAATAAAGACAGCGACAGCCACCACGACCACCATCCCGCTGAGCCTCCGACTTTTCTTATGAACGGAAACGGAAGTGGCCTCACAGTGTTGCTGGTGTTTCGAGAGTACATAAACTTAACGTTGTTTACGTTGAGCAAAATAAGAAGTTGGAAAAAATGGCGGTGGGAGAGGATCTGGGAAAGGGTGACAAGACGTAGCTGCCACCCCAAAGCGGAGCGGAAACTTGTAGGCACCCTAGGTTGAACGATTAGCTCCACGCCTGTGTTCTGCACATGATCTTGTTGTTAACATCTGAATTTACTTTTCTGCAAAGCCCTGGCAACTTATTAGGTGCCGAAAACACAACCTCATCACCTACTCTACTTCCCAGTTTCTTCAGGTTATGTGAGATACCACGAAGATACGGTACAACGGTGACGTTTTTGTTCACTTGCCTATCCTTCAGGGTGGAATTACTACGCCTTTTTTTTAGTAAGGTCTCAGCCACTGCAGGGCTTTGCAGAAAAGTAAATTCAGATGTTAAAAACAAGATCGTGTGCACTAAAAATTACCAAAATCACTTCGTTTCTTGTGTCCAAGGAGTGGTCTATTCTAATCCTTTATCTTGCAGCCGCCGTTATATAGGACAAACGGGAAGATGCTTAAACGATCGACTCAGAGAACATCGATACAACGTTTTTTAAAGTACGGCAACGAATTGCCGTACGGATTAATGAGTACGGCAACGGATTGCAAGTGATGTTTATTGTTCTTAAGTAGGTCGTATTTCTATGCACAACCTGAAACAGCGCATAAAAACACACACAAAAAGGTGTACAGGCAAAGAACTGATAGTCACAGCTCTTGCCCCGTTGATATCATTCTCGCCTTCGTTATCTGCGCGTTGTTTTTAGTGCTTTGAACTAACTCGGCCTGCATCATCGTCACTTTCTTCATACAATTACGGAGATATTGGCAATCTGAAGGATAACTGGAGAAGAACACACGCAAAATGGGAAAAGTAATAATAATGACTTTATTTTCAGTGCCCAAAAACAACCACAGCGGTCTTCACTTTGGTGCATCTGTTCAATCCTAGAAACACGTTGGTATATTACCATCACCCAAAAACAAATAAACAAACAAAATGTTATCAGTAAATTACAAGGTTATTCAACTGATGGCGGTACAATGAAATGGATGTACAGAAATCGAGGTGCTTAGGAGCAATGCTGTTGTATAATGTCTGAATCCGAGAAAGCGGTGAAGTACAACAAGGTGAACGTACATCAAAGCATACGGGATGCCTAGTATGGCCTAAGGTAACATGAAAATTAACTTTGCTGAGCATTGATGGCGAATCAATTACACTATTCACAACCTTATGCAAAAATACAAAATCATGAATCGTTCGCCTTTCAGACAAGAGTGTAATCGAAAATGACCTAAGTATGTATTCATAGTCATAATAACAGCGCCTTTCAAAGTACCTATCGTAAACAATACGAATCAATCTTTTTTGAACATTTTCGATGGTCAAGGCCTGTGCCCTAGATATTGAGTTCCATATTACCGAGGCAAATTCCAAACGTGACCTAACTAAAGATTTGTAAAGATGTAACAAACAATGAGGCCTCCTGAAATTCTTCGACAAACGTGATATGATTCCCAGAACTCTCATAGAACTTCCTACCACAAAAGATACATGATTTCTAAAAGACAAGGCACTATCAACGTACACGCCAAGATCCTTCACACACAGTACACGTTCAATTGGCATGATATCAAGATGATAAGTAAAACTGAAAGGCACATGGCGTCGGCACAAGGATAGGACCTTTGTTTTTGCAGGATTTGCAATAATAGATTTTGTTCACACCACTGAAAAATGAGGGACACATCACGCTGTAGGATCTCGCAGTCCACAGGAGAGTGAATCATTCTAAACAACTTGATATCATCAGCAAAAAGTAACAACTGGGAACTCTGGACACAAGATACTATATCATTTATAAATATTAAAAACAAAAGAGGGCCCAGGATTGACCCCTGTGGAACACCTGACGTTGAAAAGTAACTATGGGAATAACTATCAACAACGCGAACAGAGTTCGAGCGGAGTGACAGGACTCTGGAACCACTGACATAACTCTGGGGATAGACCATATAAAAATAATTTATGCAAGAGTAATCTGTGACTGACCTTATCAAAAGCTTTAGTCATATCAAAGTATATTGTGTCTACCTGCCCCTATTTGTAACAAATGGAGCGCAAAAATCAAGAAAAGTACACAAATTAGTCTGGACAGACTTACCACTCAGGAACCCATGCTGCAAAGGTGTTAATTTTTGACGGAAATAAAAGAGCATCCGGGTATGTACAACAATCTCGAAAACCTTAGAAAACCCACAGAGCAGAGAAGCAGGACGATAATTCGTAACAACCGAGGCATCACCACTCTTTAAAATCGGAACAATAACTGATTTCTTCCAAAGAGATGGAAAGACCCCAGAACTAAGCGAAAGATTAAATATGTGCTTTAAAATGGGAATAAACAAATCACCGCATCCTTTGATTCTAAAACTCGGTATACCATCAACACCACTTGAAAACTTTGGTTTTAATTTTCTTATCGCTTCCGCAATTTCGACATGATTCACTTGTACGGAATGCAAGAAGTCATGACAGCTTATCTTATCGTCACCAGGCTGGAAAGACCCGTGGCAGCTAGTGTAACATTTGCTAAAATAATCGGCAAAAATATTTGCAACGTCATCAGGCGACGAATGATAGGCCGGTGTGTGCACTACATCATCACGTAAACAGATGCCTCGACTTGCATCGCGCGTGTGGTGTTTTACAAACTGCCAGAACTTTTTTGGTCGACGAATCAAGCTATTCTCAACGCTATCGAGGTGAAAACGTTTATCACGCTTGAACAATTTTTTTGCTAAAGCACGATATATGCTAAATTTGGTGTACCAAAGTGTATAACCAGTATTTTTGAAGAGTCTGATAAAATGTTCTTTTTTGCGCAGGTATACTTTAAGTTCTTGCGAAAACCAGTTAGGATAGATGGAAATTTTGTTTATGTTTTTAGGCACAAAGCTATCGTTAGCATCTTTAGTAACTGAGGTAAGCGTCTCGCTAACGCAATCGACATCCGACATAGCAAGAACATTGCTCCAGTCAAAATTCTTGATAGATCTATAAACACTCATATAATCACCTTTCGAAAAGCAATAATTTGATGGCATACACGATACTCGTGACCTGAAGGGAAGATAAAACTGGACAATAAAAGGTGGATGAAAAACATCGATCTGTACAAGGGGATCGAAGGCAGGACTCAAGTTTAAAATCGGTATATTCGAAAGAGCAAGATCAAGAATATTTCCTACGCTATTTTTTTTATCGTATTGTGCTGTTCGAGCCCGCAGAAGTTTATAAAAGATAATAACGAAGATGCTTTGTTAGTTGTGGTGCTGTTGCTATTCACATTTTGAAGTGGCCAGTCAACACCTGGTAAATTAAAGTCTCCATATATTTGCACACGATACTTATCGAAATTAATTTGTTTTCTGATTGCCTCAAAATGCTCAATAAAAACTGTCTGGTCAGAAAGAGGCGGAAAATAATACGTACCCAAAAGATAATTAAAACCGTCACTTGCATTAATTTCCACCCATACACATTCCGAGTAAGATTCAAGGTCAAACCTTCTATGCGAGGCAACAGAGACTTCACAGGCAATCAAAACACCACCGCTTAGCTTCTGCCCTGTACAAGAATAGTCTCTATCTCGGCGATATACATTGAATTTCGGACTGAAGTAATTAGTGTCTGGTAAACTATTGCAAAGCCACGTTTCAGAAAGACAAAAAATATTGTGCGGAGAAGCTACCAAATTTGACATAAACTCGGCAGCCTTCGTACGTAAGCCTCTTACATTCTGATAGTAGATTTGAAAGAGTGGCAAATAAAGCGTGGTTTGTCAATAAAATTCATTTAGCATAAATGGCGTTGCGTGGCCGCTGTAACGTGAGCAGTTTTCGAAGATTTGTGAGAAAGTGGCATATAATACATGTTTCCCTGAAATTTATTCAGCTGCACTTTGAGATATCTGTGCTTGTCTCTGCCTTGTTTGTTCTTTTCCGGTTTTAATTATAAGAACAATATAGATATCTATATGTGGCCTTAGATGTTCTACGTTATAGTGCTGAAAATGGCGAGCGTTCATGGCTAACAGTTTAACTATTCAAAATATTTTTATTCACCTTTTATGGATACGTAATTTTACAGAAATAGCTTTGCCCGAAAACAAATTTGATCTCAATATTTTTGTCGCGAAACCCATTTGAGCGGTTCAGAAGCATACCTCTCTTTTAATCAGAATATGGCAACCAACCAATTCTTAAACATGTAGGAGCCGTACGTTTCATTTTAATTATTGTATTTCCCAACCAGAGAGATTTCTCTCGAATGTTTAGTTTCAACACCTCTATTTTGGACTTGAAATCCTTGAAAAATAAATTTTGAAATCACTCCTAGCTCGAAGTCAGCCTCGTGACGAACCTATTTTGATAAAATTGTTGCTTTTTTTTTTTTTTTGGGGGGGGGGGGGCTATAAGATTTTTTTGTTCCTGAAGTGTCTTTTCTGAGGATATAAGCAGACTGTGTCAAGAGAGCACGTGGTTCCTAAATGTGATGCCCATTTGCATCTGATATTGTGTAGTTTTTTTCTAAACTCTTCTCTGCGTTTGCCTGCAGAGGGCATCTTTAATTTGGTAGTATTTTTTAAGCCTTTTTACGTGTTTTTACCTATCGGTTATTTATTTTTATTATTTTCGACTTCTCCAAACTTTCCAATCTGCAAATCAATTTTGCATCTCGCAAAGTACATTGGGGTAAAACTTTGGTGTATGCTTTATTCGTTCACATGATAAACAGGACCTCCCAAGGAATACATTGCCTATCCACGCCTACTTGAGGAAAGGGGAACAAGTGGGGAAAAGTTATTGCATATTAAGAATGGACTAACACTGCGATTGGAGAAAATTTCTTCGATGGCAGAGAATTTCGTCTTTACCGAAAGAAATGGCCCTCGGATAATTCGCAGAAAGGTATGTTCGTTGTTGGTATATTATTATTCTGCCTCCACTCCAATCCTATGGGCAAAACAAAAAACAAAAATCATAGCTTTCTTGTATATTATTCGTAGATTTATATGGCTATAAATAATCTTTCATCTGCCAAAGGGAGTTAGGTGTGTTTACCTGTGAATTCTGCAGTCTTTGCGACGGAGCTGACGACATGGATATATCTACTGCTCGTATTTCAAATTAATGAGCGATGACACTACAACAGGTTCAAATGTGAGGACTAGTTAAAGCGCTGCATACAATTAGGTGAAGCAGCTCTTACGAGTTTTATATTAGCAAGGAAAACATATAAAAAAACAAATCAAGAACGTTTCCAATTTTTTGTAACGCCGAATTAGAGCGCAGCTGTTAGGGAAGAGGACGGGAGGGTATTTCCCTCTTCCTTCCCCGATAAATTTAGCGGGCAAATGTTTCCGCAAATTTACCGTGAAACGTTTACCCTTGTTACGTCACACGTGTCATCACACATGACGTCACGAAGGTAAATGTAGTGGGAATGTTTTTTTGCCATATTTGAATGAAAAATTTTGCCACTAACTTCAGGTGGAAGACTGCCAATATTAAATGCGTATGACGTCACGTGACGTCATACTTCACGTGTTTTCTATAATGACGTCACACGTGGTGTCATGTGTGTCGTCACGAGGAGGTAACCTCACGAGGGTTACCCTCTCAGCTACCTCGTGAGGCTAGCCTTCGTAACACTCGTTAGGGTAACCCACGAGACCCTCGTGAAGTCACACGTGACATCACGTGTGACGTCAATATGGCAAATGTCCTAGAATCTAACGCGCGGTTACGCCGATGGCGACGGCTTCACCGCTCATACCGGAAACGGGAGCCTAGCTGTGCTCTAAAACGTTAGGTTTCTATGAATTGGCTTCTAACTAATGCCGAAGTACCTGCGCAATAATGGCGTTGCCGTCACATCCTTGAAATACCTCTCTCATATTTTGCTACTAATTATGAGATTTTCGCCGCATATAACGTATATGAAATGGTGTGCCTAAAAGTAAAATTATTTACTTTATCTACATTAAGTTTGATGGGGTCCAAGGAAAAATCTTTATTGTGCAGTTGACTTGTCCTCACACCCTAAAATGGTCCTTACATGCACACGTGCTGCACACAACGATGAACAGCACTCAACGTACAGATACATAAAAAATGAGTGCAAGAAACTTGTGAAAATCGTTTCTGTACAAAGTAAAAAAAATGCAAATCATATAAGTAACTGGGCCGTACATTAAGCACAAGTAATTCGACAAGGATCTTCAGGTGTTGAACTCAAATATTAGCTGTTATTTGCAAGACAATTTTCTTTACCGACATGACAGGGTAATGCTACGCATTTGGAAGCCATAATTTGTCTCGCCATTTGTGCCTGACGAAAAGGGTAGGACAACAAATTACTTCGAAACATCGCTAAGGTTTGCAAAAAGCATGTGCTTTTTATTTTGCCTTCTTAAAACTAGTGAATAAACGATAGTCACCTAGCTTATAAACAGTAGTCATATTACGGCTCTGAAACTAGTATGGGCATAAGCCAGATCAGAAACACACCTTCAAAACTTTTTCTGTCGAGAAAAAGTGTTATTTAGTATTCGTCAATGTTGACGTGTCTCTAACAAGGTGGCCGTAAGCTAAATTGATATTAAAAGACAGAAGTCTATCGCGATACGTCCCTCTCCGCTTATTATATGTGCCCGCCTCGCTTTCCCACTCAGAAGGAGGCGTCGAGTGCTTGCGACCGCAATTGATTGTCTTGATGACCCGCACGACACCGGCCACTTAAATGCCGGGTACCAGACATGGGAATATGCAAGGCCGAAGATCCTCCTCACCCTGGGGGAGGAGGAAAGAGGCGACGGTGGACAGGGTAGAAGGGGGGAGAGGAGGAAGCGTGAGAAAAGTGGAGAGCGCCAACTGATCGTTGGTCTTCAACAATGCGGGCACGCACTCACCACCGAATTTCCCCCAATCCGTCCGCACTACCCCGTTTGACGTCTTCGCCCTCTCCTCCTCTATGCGCCCTTCCTGTTTTTGTTGACCTTCTGGTCAACCAGTTGCAATAGAGCCTCCTCCCTCTCTCCCTCATTTCCCCATCTCTCCTTAGGCTCCCAGTATCCGCCACCAGCCTATCATTAAATATTTTTTTCTCTAAGTCGAAATATGTCTAGCCTTGCCCGTCCCGTTTGTTTATTTTTTTATAAGTTTTAATTTCAACTAACGCGATCACCGAAACTTTAGGTATAAATCAGTAGTTGAAAATACGACAGAAAATCTTAAAGACATTGAATTATAAGCACCACACATGAGCTAGCTTCAGAGTAAGGTTGTTGATATAGTATTGCACTACTTGTTTGCAATAAAATCACTCCGAGAGCCTTAAAACAACTATTTAAATTGACAACGATGCTATCCTTTAGGTTTTTAATTACGAGATGCTTAATCTTGGTAGAAAAACTACCGCTTTTTTACTGAAATTTTGTTGAATGACATGTTATTCCTTCATAATTTTGATCTTATTGTAATTAAGTCTGGTTGGCTCTGTCAATTACTTCATTAGATCGTAAAGGACATATCTGGCCTCAAGATGAACGTTTACAACATGATGATGATATTTTCTATTGTAGAAGGGATGGCGCTATGGCCTCAGTGGGGAGGGGCGCTACGGAAGCACAAGTTCACATTCTGCGGTCGACGCCGGTCGAGCGCGCAAACATCCATAACGAGAGTAGTGTCTCTTTAGTATGAGGGTCGTTTTTTGGGGTAACCCCAGTCGGTGCAGATTTTGGATGCTTTGGTTTGGCACTCGGCTCTTTTTTCTTTTAACCCGCTGCAGTCCCATAAGAGGGGCTGAATAGTGGGAAGAACGCCGGCAGAGCACGTAGTGCAAGCTACCGGCGCTTTTGATCCCGACGCTTCCTCGTTCTCCGGCGTCTGACCTGGTGGGCGGCCCCACCATGGCTTGTAGTCTCGCCATCTGGAAAGCACATACTCTGTGAGTGCAGCTCGGGTACGGGCTTTGTGTACCAGCACTTGCGCCCCCCCTAGGCAGCCCCTTGGGTAACGGTGTGGGGTTTTAAGGTGTTTGTTCTCGCAGCCAACGGCGATATTCTTGGTGGGCAAGAGTTTTCCGTTCGGGGGGGTCTGGGTCCGGCAATGCGAACGGGTCTGAGATTCCTAGGTTGGAGCGATCTCCCTTGTGTAAGCGGCCTCGTTACCTCGATCTCCACGTGTAAGCGGCCTCGTTACCGACGCCGTCTGCGTGTCCCGGGACCCAATTCACTCGTACTTTGATGTCGTTAGCCATTAACGAATCGGAGCACAGGCTCTTGATCCGCTGGCAGAGCGTGCCTTCGCAAGGTGTCTTTCCTGGCCGTGTGAGGGCCTCCCTGCAGTCCCCTAAGATTGTTATACGAGTGAGAACGTCTGCTCGGTCGCAAAGTTCTTGCATGCATGTGTATGGCATCAAGTTCGAGACGACTCGTGCTGGGCTTCCTGTCATATTGGAGAGTCTGAGCGTAGCAGTTCCGACCGGTCGCATACGCTAGGGTGGCCCCTTTGGTTTCTTCATACCACACGGCTTTTGCGAAGACCGCGTGCGCCACGAGGTCCGTACGGGCTGCATGTGCGGCTCTGTCTTCAGGGGGGCTTCAGGCCTTTCCTTGTGAGTGAGCGGTTTCGGTTGTCTCGCCATAACGCCCTCCCAGTGTGGTATGCTCCTCAAACCCTGTAGTTCTAGGTGGCACTCTCCGGCCCTAGTAAAGGTTCGGCGCCTATAATGGCCGGCTTAGCGGGTCTCGATAATAGCTTGCAAAGTAGGAAGGTCCGAGTATCGGTACAGCTCTTCCGTTCTGGTGTGTCTTGGAAGGCCTGTTATTGCACGCAGGCATTCTCGATGCAAAACTTCCAGCTGCTTGTGTTGTGCCTTGGTCAGGTCGAAGCACGTGGCCCCGTAACAGGCTTTCGATGTGAGGAATGCCTGAGTTAGCAAGCGGACGGTTTGCATGCCCGCGCCACCGAAGCGGTTGCCTATACTTTTGATCTGGTGGAATTATCGTCGCCATGCTAATTTTAGTTGCTTCATCCGTTCCTGTGCGCCACCTTGCTCGTGCAGCGGTACTCCCAGTACCCGAATCCAGCACTCACGAGAGCGCTCAATAGCCAACCGGCAACGGCCAGGCGGCGCCAGCAGCGTGAGAGCGCACGGTTATACCCTGTCTCGTTGTAACTTGACAAAGGGTGAACGATAAGCCCCACATTGCGTGCCGAAGGCTTCGAAATACGCGACGTATACGAGCTCAACGCACACATGTTGGAGCATGACGCAGCGGAAAGCCTGATACTTCTTCGGGGTTCAGGCGCGCTCCGGTGATACGCAGTCACGTTCCGATTGGCCCGCTAGGGCCGTAGCTTCCGCTCTACTGGCACGTTACGCGATCACGGCTGCCTGGGATACCCAGTATTTCTTGATTCAGACACTAGGCTAAGAGGCGCCATCAGAGTAAAAGCTCACGTTTGAACAATGCAGCCGCCACTCCCAGGGGTACCCAATATTTCTTGTTTCAGTCGCTAGATGGCGCCAAACCAAACAGCATTGCAGGTTGCCTATAGGCTGACCACCCAGGGTTAGGTGTATCTGATCTCTGGAGTGCTCGAGATCGCCGACGATAAAGAACGCCGTCTTATCTGGGGAGGGCTGCCTGCCTGCGGTCTCCAGGCATTGCTCGAGTGCGTCCAAGGCCGTCTGCATGGTGGCTAGCGCTTCTTGGGTGTCAAGCTTTGTGTTCCGAGGGTCCACCCAAAGGGTGATGTCGTCTGCATACGCTGTGTGTTCAAGGCGCGCAACGCTCTTGTTATCTTTGTCATGACCACGTTAACAAGGACAGGCGAGAGTATGGCTCCTTGAGGCACTCCACGGACGTTGCTAAAAGTGCGAGGTTGCTTGGCGCCCGAGCTGATCTCGAAGGTGCGATTCCAAAGGTTTACAATATTTATTTGTGTTTACAACATAAAATATGTCAACCATTAGCAGAAATCCTCGCAATATGCTTTCTTAGAGAGCGCGGTGACAATGGGTGCTGTAGCGGAAGGATGAATCACAGTTTTGCGTATATAAGGATCTCCATTTATTCGCCTGAAACAATCTAAGCGTATATTTATACTAAAATTACCATCGCGACCGAGGTTATGCTTGCTTTGCTGTATAAATATTCAAAAGGCTGACAAAAATAAAAAAGGCTGCAGGGCTATTGTCCAGTGATTGGTAAAATAATGGTTCTATTATTATCTACACAAAACATTTCAAAGTCATTTGCAATGTAATAATACTCACTAACGTAAATCGCACCATATACCTTCTCTTCTTGAAATAACTAATCCTTCGCCGCGCTTTATTGTGTGATTTAGACAAAACAGATAAAAAATGGGTAACTAATATAGAATTTAAAATAAAAATTTATGCAGGCCAACTTGTGCCTACAAACATAGACAAAGGTGCAAGTATCCTGCGTATACGACGGAAGGGCGACTGACTCCACGAAGCCCGTTATCGCTGCTCTTACACCTCTCTACACATTTGGGAACGTTCCGAACCGAAAAAAAAAAAAACGATAGCCGAGAATCAGCTGGAAATTTTAAGAAGAGTAGATAATTATACAAGAAAGAACCGGGCCGAGCAGGCTTCGACCCCCGTTCCTCCAAGCAGCAGCGTGAGTTGCGAAATCAGACGCGCTTGCGAGAATATGGTGCTATGATATGGAAGATTTCTGAATAATCAGTACACCGTGTCTCGGTAAACATGGCGATATCGAAGAAAACACCAAATCTTCCAGAAGAATGTTTAAAATTGATTCTTTCATTTACTGATGAGTTTGCGTTCGGGTGAAAGCACTTTAAAGGAGCTGTGCAACGATATTCAACTGGATTGTTTTTCTCTCTACAAGAGCTTACTGGCACACCTGGGACTCAAGGATACTCACACGCAACGCCATTGGCCAAGAAACTCCTTTGTGGCGGCGTAATTTCAAGGACAAAAGCGATCATTTTCATTCAATCTCTCCTTTGCAAAATTTGATGACGTAACTCGGGGATCGCAGTACACCCAAGTGACGATATTTGAATGCGGTTCATAGATTAGATCCGAGCATAGCGTGGGCACTCGACTTGGGCTCGTGACAATTGCTAGCTCGAGAAGCGTTCGGGTAGTGACCCGTGTCCAATCCCTGCAACGACGACAACAGCCGAGCCATAACAATGTCTGGTACTCAGCGCGTGTCCTGCGCTTTGCCAACCCCAGCGCGTGGCTATGATCAACACTGGCGGCATATAATCGGCTCCAGATCACGTGGCCGCTTGTTCTGGCTGCGAGTTGAGGGGGTGAACGCTGCTCGTTTTTCTTACATTTTTTTCTGGGACTTATATTGCGTGGGGTGAAAAACGAACGCGTGTTTCATAGGTCATTAACGTTAGGGATCCGTTTTAAGAGGTATTTGTGCACAGTACAAAAATTGTTGCATCGCTCCTTTAACGGGAACTATATTTTTAACCAATGTGGCATTTTAATTCACGGGGAAACAATTCTAACATTTTTCATAAACACTCTAGCTCCAGTGAATAGCCCTTAGTTTTTACTACGTTTTCTGATTCCCCGGCCTTTTTATGAACCAGAATGTCGCCACTCCGATTCTCTTCATAATAAAAGCGAGCAGTTTGGAAAGCTCGTTTGTCCTGTGAAAGAACGCCTTGTTTTTTTTGTTTGTTGTTTTTGTTGTTTTTTTTTTTTTTTTGTTTTTTGGGTGTTTTTAATAATACGAAGTTCAAACTTCGCGCTTCAGGTTTTTTTTTTTTTTGAGAAACGAATTTGACTTTACTTCTCGCCCAGCACAGTGAATAATTATAGGTGGCACTTTGTAGGTAATGTGCGTAAGGCAACGACTTCGTTTTTATAAAGGTGGAATCTGCAACTTTGACGCAATCACATAAATCTTTGTCGTACACGTTTTTTTCTTTTTTTGTGTGTGTACTATTTTGTTTTTAGTCTACAAGTTGAGCTTCCTTGTTTGCCACACGAGGTTATTTATCTCCCCTCAAAATACGTCTATTGTATGAGCGTGTTTTCGTGTCTAAAGAACAGTTATACGCCAAATAATTTCTTTAATTTACTTTTTTTTTGTTTTTAAGTTGCTTTGTAAGGATATAAGCATACTTTTGAAACAGATTTTAAACTTCCTAATGCTGTCCCCGGTAATATGGGGGGGGGGGGGG